>NC_138548.1:265085708-265738208 GCF_964273705.1 Natrix helvetica
TACCAGAAGTTCAGAAACAATCTGTTTCTGGCTTCTGGAGGGTCTCCGGGAGGACAGGGAGGCCATTTTTGCCTTCCCCAGTCTCCAGGGTAAAAACAGGCCCAACGGGCCTACCGGAATTTTGGAAACATATCATTTCCGAACTTCTGTTGGGCCCATTTTTCACCATCCCCAGGCTCTGGGGGCTTTTTTGAAGCCTGGGGAGGGGAAAAATGACCTCCCCTGGTCCTCCAGAAGGCTAAAAATCAGCTGCGCTCTGGAGCTGACGGTTTGCGGGCTGGCAGATATGGCTTCGCATGCCACAGGTTCGTCATCACGGATATAGAACAAAAAGCCAGTACAGACTCCATAGAACTGATTAAGATCAGTACTGTTAAAAAAGAAACTGAAGGCTATATTTTAATGCACTGGCATGAAAGCTAAACACCCAGCATGTAGCAAAGAACATCAAATGTCAGCTTTGTAGGGAAAATAATGAAACAGTTGACCATTTCATCAGTGGCTGCAGTAAAAAATTCACAAACTGACTATGAGAGCTTCATGGCTGAGTTGCCAAATTTATTCATTGGAGTATTCATTTTCATCTGGAAACTTTGCCAGAAGTTTGGATTAAAATGTAAGAAAAATTTCTGGGAACATCAAGCTGAGAAGATTTTAGAAAATGAGCAAGTTAAGATCTTATGGGATTTTAAAATTTAAATAGGGACCTTGTTCATAACATATGTAATATAACAGTCTTTTAAAAGAAGAAAGTCTTGTTCATTGATGTTGCTGTAGCAAATGATGCTAGGATTGAGGAAAAGCAATTGAAAAAAACAATATGAAACATTGGGACTTGCAGATCAAGTTTGAATGCTATGGTATAAGAAATTTGTTAGTATACAATTGTGATTGGGGCCCTCAGAGAAAAACCTAAAGAATTCCCTCAATATTTGGAAATATTGAATTTATCATACCTGAACATCCACATTTTACAAAAACTACCTTGCTTAGGACTCCATTTATACTCAGGTGCTACTTCTTAGATATTTTGTTAGGTGTTGAATTATTAAGTTTTCACCAGTCTTAGGCTGTGACTCTAACTGCAGTTTACTCATAATAATAATATAAATTCATATATAATCAGACTGCTATTATAATCATATATCATATTGTTTTTATCAACATTAGCACTTTGCTTACATATCTTTAATTGAGAATTTCTTACACATTTTGTGCCTCTAATTCAAGACAGTTTATTTTTTACTTTGTGAAGAATATCTTGCTTCTTAAAAATAATATAGTTATCAGCAGTGATGTGCGGTGAGGGTTATGGCTGGGGTGGCTGGTGACATCATCAGGAAGGCGGGGAATGGGACCATGAGTGCAGGAGGCTGAGGCAGCCTCAGCCTCCAGCACACGTGGTCCCATTCTCCGCCTTCCTGAGTGAACATTAAGGGGACTGCGGAGTGCACTGATCCGCATAGCATTGCTTCCTCCACTGGCACCAGTCCCTCCCCCCCCCTACTCCTTCAAGGTCTCCCACCAACTCAAAGCCCGATCCCCAGCTCCCTCGGGCAAGGCTTGAGCGGGGTGAATGGGAAAGCAACGAAAGGGGCTGCGCTTTCACCCCGCTCAAGCCTTGCTGCCTGCAGCTACCGCCCGCCCTCGCTGCCCCTTTCGTTGCTTTCCCACCCGCCCTCGCTGCCCCTTTCGTTGCTTTCCCATTCAGGCGGCTGCGCTTTTGTGCCTTTGTCCTCCGGCAGCGCCAACATTTCTGCCTCCGCCCTCCACAGCTCCCGGGCGCGCCCGGACAGAGGTACCCAGAATGGCGCCGAGGCAGTCCGGCGGGCGAACAACCGAGGATCAGGCTGCCTCGCTCACTCTTTCGTCCGTCTGGCCGGATGTAGCCACAGCGACGCCGAGGCAGTCTGGGCAGACGAAAGAGTGAGCGAGGCAGCCTGATCCTCGGTCGCTCGCCCGCCGAAAGGGGCTGCGCTTTCACCCCGCTCAAGCCTTGCCGCCTGCATGGGAAGCCGCCTGAATAGGAAATGGGAATGGGAAGCTTTGTCCTCCGGCAGCACCGACATTTCTGCCTCCGTCCTCCGCAGCTCCCGGGCGCGCCCAGACGGAGGTAGCCAGAATGGCGCCGAGGCAGTCCGGCGGGCGAGTGACCGAGGATCAGGCTGACTCACTTGCTGACTCACTTGCTCTTTCGTCCACCCGGACCGCCTCGGCATCGCTGTGGCTACATCTGGCCGGCCGGACGAAAGAGCGAGCGAGGCAGCCTGATCCTCGGTCGCTCGCCCGCCGGACTGCCTCGGCGCCATTCTCGCTACCTCCGTCCGGGCGTGCCCGGGAGCTGCAGAGGGTGGAGGCAGAAATGTTGTTGGCGCTCCCGATGACGAAGGCACGAAAGCAACTGGGGAACCCAGTCGCTTTCATGCCTTCGTCATCCGGAAGCGCCGACAACATTTCTGCCTTCGCAGCTCCCGGGCGCGCCCGGACGGATGTATATAATATTATAGTATAGTATAGTATAGTATACTATAGTATATAGTATATAGTATATAGAGTATAGTGTATAGTGTATAGTGTATAGTATATAGTATATAGCCGTGATGGCGAACATATGGCACGCGTGCCACAAGTGGCACGCGGAGCCATTTGTCAGGGCACGCGAGGCGCTGCCCTGTCAGCTGGCCAGTGCACATGCGCGCGCTGGCCAGCTGAGTTCACCTTTCTAAAAGCCATTTTTCCCCTTCCCCAGGCTCCAGAGGCTTTATAGGAGCCTGGGGAGGGCGAAAAGAGCCTCCCCCGCCCCCCGGAGGCTTCAGGGACTGTCCCTGAAGCCTTCGGAACGCTTAAAACCACCCTCCGAGCAAACCGGAAGTGACTTCCGGGTTGCTCGGAGCGTCATTTTAAGCGTTCCGAAGGAAGCGGGCAGCGGTGGCGGCTGCAGAGGCGGCGGACCCAGAGAGAGGCAGAAGGAGATTCCCCGGCTGGCGTGGAGCAAGCGCGGAAAGGCGATGCGCCGCCGCCTCCCAACCGCAGCAGGCACAGCTGCTCCAGAGGCGGCGGCAGAGGTGGAGGAGGTAAGCATGGGGGGGCGGGGTGGGGGAGGCAGGCAGGGCAGGAGGTGCCACGCGACGCCTGGCAAACTTTTCCTGGCTGGGAGCTGCCTGGGCGAGAGGCGACTGGGGGGGAGGACAGGCGCTCGGGAGCGCCTCCACACCTTACGCTGCTCTTCCACGTGGGCTCCGGCCGCCTCCCCGGCATGCAAGGTCGGGCCGGGTCTCAGGGGGCGGGGAGGCAACTTTGCCAGGGACGGGACAAACTTTCCGCCTGCCCCGCCAGCGCATCTCCCGGGCCTTGGAGGCGGGGGTCACGGGGGTCCAGGGCCCCGTGGGGAAAGGCAGGAGCTGCGGGAGGGGCGCGTGGGGCTGTCCTGCCTCCCAGACGGGGGCCGCCCGCTGGCTCCGCTAAATGGGGAGGGGGTGGCTGCATCCCCAGGCTTCCCTTCTTCTTTGCCCGCTTGGGCTGCGCTGGCCAAGAAGCCCCCTTTGCCCCCCTTCCTCCGGGAGGCCGGGAGCCTGAAGCTCAGGGGCTCCGTCGCCCGGGGGTGGGGAGGCTGCGATGCCGTAGGACAGGGGGGCTGCTTCCCGAGCGTTGCCTCCATGAGCTCCCCACCTTTCAGCAACCGGCAGTGGGGAGGGGGTGGCGGCGGGGCAGGTGCCGCTGGGGAGATGGGGAGACCCGTCATGCCGAGGGGGGCTCGGGCGGGGAGGTCCAGAGCGGAGAAGCGCCGCAGCCGGTTATGTAACCGCTGGATGCTGGGCCTCCCCCCACCGCCTTTCTCCCTCCGTCCCCAACTTCTGCCGACTCCCCGCGTCCTTCCCTTGCTGGGCTCAGAGTGGCCGAAAATTACTGTGTGTGTTGACTGCATAGCCGCGCCCCCCCTTCGCCCCCCCCACTGCCTGGCTGGGCTCAGAGTGGCCGAAAATTACTGTGTGTGTTGACTGCATAGCCGCGCCCCCCCTTCGCCCCCCCCACTGCCTGGCGGGCACCGGTGTCCAAGGGGGCTGGGCTGGCAGGCAGGGGCGCCCAGTTTCAGGAGCGCCTCTCGCAGCAACGCTGGGCTCCCTCACTCAGACCCAGCCAAGGTTACATAAACTCTGCCGGGTGGGTGATTGGCGGCGGCAGCGATGGAGGCACGCAGAGGCTGGGCAGAGCGGCGCAAGGGATGGAGGCGGCTGCGCACAACGCTGGCGAGTGCGCAGAGGCTGGGCGGAGCGGTACAAGGACGCCGGGCCCGAGGCGCCGCACGGCAGAGGCGATCCAAGCACGGGCGATCGAGACGCACGTCTCGTGCCTGTTCAGGGACCGTCCCGAGGCTTCCCTGAAGCCTTCAGAGCTCTTAAAACGACCATCCAAGCAACCCGGAAGTCACTCCCGGTTTGCTCGGAGGGTGGTTTTAAGCGCTCCGAAGGCTTCAGGGAAGCCTCTGGACAGTCCCTGAAGCCTCCGGAGGGCCTCCGGGGGGTCGGGGGAGGCTCTTTTCGCCCTCCCCAGGCTCCTATAAAGCCTCTGGAGCCTGGGGAGGGCGAAAAAAGCATGCACAAATGGGCGCGTTGTGCGCGCATGCGCACTGGGGTGTGCGTTGCATTATTGGTGCGGCATGCCCGCACACGACCCCCCCCGTGCTCCCCCCACTTATGGCACGCGAGCCAAAAAATGTTCGCCATCGCTGGTATATAGTATATAATATATAATATTATATACTATTATTTCATGAAGAGAGGTGAGGCCCTGCCTCCCCTGCCTCCCCTGACCGCACGTCCCTGGTTATCAGTTTATAATTCAAAGTTATTTTTCAAATATATTTATGATTCTTTTAATCTCAGATTCCTCCTAGTTGTACTAAACATTTGTTAAATAGAAATAAACAAAAGAAACAATAGGGCTACATGTATGTAAGAGGAAGCTTAGGTTTTACTTACACACACACACACACACACACAGACACTTGTTTGTGTGTATGTATATATGTATCCTCTATGACTAGAATACACACACACACTCACACACACACTGATTCTAGTCTTCATTTTTCCAAGTGACATATAAAAGTGTCATATAGAACTATTCCAATAACCTTTCTAGCATCAAAAGGCTTCACTCAAAAGCTCTGTGGGACTTTGATGTGTACATTGCCCTCCATTAGCAATACTTTTGCCTTTATTTTCATGTTCAGACATGCTTGTCTATTGTGTACAGAAACAATGTTCCTCAAAAAATCTGTTCACGTGGAATTATATGTTTTAAAATATGTTTGTGTATATGTGAATAAAATGCTGTTTATTGTTGAATCGATTTCCCTGTGCAAAAGGGAAAAAAAAGTTATCTAAAGTATGCATTCTATTACAAATCTACAATGTGGGAATCTCTTCCCTATAAGCCTGCTTTATGTAATTAATTCCTAAAATAGTTCAAGAAATAAGACTTTTGCCAGACCAAGGAGAACACATAACAAGGAAAGCCATAATTATTCTCTGAAATAAATACCTCTAAAAGTTTATATGTTAGAACTTCTGAAAGATCAGGTTAGGGACAGATTAGCCTGGAGAAAATCTATGTGGTTGCTATGAATCTACAACAACTTGATGGCCATAATCACACATGTTTACAATATAATATGGCAGCAAGATATAAGAATTTGAGACCTCAAGAACATCTATTTATATCTGTACCACGGATAAACAACAGAATTGTTAAAGGAAAATACAAGGAATATGTAGGATTCAGAGTTGTACAGGTAGGCCACATTTTTTTCTACCTCCACATTGTAAAAGAACACAGGAAACAAAATACATTATCTGAAATTTGTTTCATGCAATTTGCTTGAAATCCAGAAACATACAAGATGCTTAACATTTTTCAAATACTTCAGATTTTATATACATCAATCTTAAATCTAAAAAAATCAGGTTTCAAGGCTAACCCCTCCCGCTCCGCCCCGTTAAAAAGAACAACCTTAGCATCAATCCTTGTGGCTGATTGTTTACTGATCAACAGCTTTTCTGCCTTACAATCAGGCACAAGGATTGATGCTAAGGTTGTTCTTTTTAACTGGGTGGTTTAGAATATTATTTTATTTACATTTCTTTATTATCATCCAGGCTAATATGGAATATAGGGATGGTTATGAAAATCAACTATTTTTTTATTTAGATTAGCTAGAATAGGTAGATGATGGTAACATATTAATTTCAGCTAAAGTTTGCATACTTTTTTTTTCTAATGAGTTAATGCAAATATAAAGTAAGCAGAAAGATATAACATCGTTACTAGAAGATCTATGGTAGTTGCCAAATGGCTTTTGGTTGCAATTCAAGGAGCTGGTTATCATTTTTATGCCTTTCATGGCTTAGGAGCTGAGTAACTTTGGAACTGCCTGCTCCCAATGGTATGTGCTACTTTGATAAGAAAGCACTTCTTTCTCTCAGGAATGCTTCTCACAGAGACTACAGCATAGTCTTCTCAATTGCTGCATCCTTTCTTTGAGTAGCATTCCCTCTGACATTCATTTGGCACTATCCTATTGGAATTTGGAAAAAGTCATTGAAATCAGCTGTAGACCTTGCAAGATGATATAAATATTTGATGTTTCCTGGAGTAGGAATGTCTCTTTAATAAATTTATGTTTTCTGCAGATGTGGTTGCTATTAAATGTTATTGTTGCTATTTTCTATTGTAATCATTGTCTTTGCTACTGTTTAAATAGTGGTCAAATATAATAGGTATTGCGCTACTCAGAATCAGCAAACATTAGAGTTACATATAAAGTTAGCAATTTAAATAATCAAGATTTAATGAAAATGTGTTTTTTAAATTGTTCTTGGCTACTCTTTTCAATCAAGCACACGAAAATAAACGCACACAGATCAGAAATGACAAATAAGCAGAAGCAGCTTTCCTCTCCCACCCTAGTACAGGAAAGAGTCAAACAATCATGTATCATCATGGCTTTTACATTGTTCAACTTATACATCAATACTATAATTCAGGGTCTCAAGAAAAATAGCATTACCTGCCAACTTTGATGAATAGGTTGAGGAAAATCTTATTATATCTGAATGATGCAGTAATTCTATCAATTTCATCCTATGGGGATGAAAAGAGTTTATATTTCTTGGCCTTCTACTTTAAGCAAGGCCTGCCAGATGGAAAATGAATTGCCATAAGACTTAGTAGGTGAAACATTAAAAAAACCATAATTTTTCAGGCATACAAATTAATGAGATTCACAAAATAAGTTGAATTAGCATAACAGGAATTCTTCATTTCATTATAACTGGAGGAAGGCAAACTGTAATACCAAAACCCTTAAAAGGTTTGATCCAAAACTATGTGTGGTACTTAAGGGGGAATATAATTCCATGAGATGCCTAGATTATATGAAATAAGATGGAACAACATGTGAAAAGGGATGTAAAGAAACCCCTGATTATTCTATATAATGTATCGGAACAGGTAGTGGGAACAGCCAGCATAAACTAAAGAAGAAGAGCTTGAATTGGACTCTGACTAATAAGAAGTCAGCATAAAGCCTTGAGGTAAAAATATGAAGAAAATGAAGGAGGTCTGAAAAAAGGCACACCTTTTAGGTCTAAGCCCAGTAGTGTGAGGAAGCAGTAAATATAATCCTTGGTTGTATAAACAAAGGCAAAGAATCAAAATCATGTGACATATTAGTACCACTTTATAAATTTGTTCACCCACAATCACCACAAATGGAGGGCAGTAAACAGTGATGGTGGTGAATGGGCAACGGCAGCAGCGAATTGGCCATAGTGGCAGTGAACAGGCTGTGGTAGTAGTGAACAGGCCGCAGTGGCAGCAAATGGGCCATGCTTCAGTAAATGGGCCCTGGCAAATGGGTCATAGCAGCGGAAAATGGGTTGTGGTGGTGGTAAACGGGGCACAGTGGTGGAAATGGGCAACAGGAAACAAGCCACGTTGAACGGGCCATGGCAGTGGTGAACAAGCACCTTCTCTAAAACTACTGTGCATCTTATAGTCCAAAAAATGTGGTAATTAAGATGTTGAGACTGGAAAAATTGCAAAGAAGAGCAACTAAGATCATTAAGGGTCTAGAGACGAAAACATATGGTATGGTTGCAGCAATTAGGTATAGCCAGTCTAGAGAAAGGAAGGACTATGGGTGACATGATATCAATATTCCAGTATTTGAGGGGCTTCAAGAAAGAAGCCCCTCAATTTATTTTCCAAAGCACCAGAAGGCAAAACAAGCAACAATGGACAGAGACCTCTCAAGAAGAGAAACAATCTGGAATTAAGAGAAAGTTCCTAACAGCGAGAACAATTAACCAGTGGAACAACTTGCCTTCAGAAGTTGTAGGTGCTTCATCACTAAAGGTTTTAAGGAAAGACTGGCAGCCAACTCTCTGAAATCATAGGGTCTCCTGATTGAGCATGGGGTGGACCCCCAAGATCCCTTACAGCTCTATTTTGATTGATTGACCTCTATGGTTCTAAACAAGTTGAGATAATCAGTCATGTGCTTTTGCTGTATATAAAGAGATCCAGATAATGTCATACTTTCAATTCAAGGCCAAGAGTTAGGATAACAGTGAGACAGCATTTTACTAAAATAAGTCACTAGATATTTCACTGTTGCGATTACCTATTTTTTTTATAGAGAGCTGTCTTTAGGTTAGTTAAGTGAGCTAAGATCTGACTAGTACTAAAATGATAAACTACAAAATTTCTGGTTGGGGTGGACTAAAAAGTCAAAAAAACATCACAAAGAAGGCAGTAGCTTTCATACTGATAACAAGAAAAATACAAGGATGTGTCTTTAGAGTTTGTCTAGGATTTGCCTGGATTTGTACAGAATGGTATAAGGACTCCTGCTTTGGACAAGGGATCAGACTAGACCAGTGATGACGAACCTATGGCACGCATGCCACAGGTGGCACGCAGAGCCATTTGTCAGGGCACATGAGGCGCTGCCCTGTCAGCTGGCTAGCGTGCATGCGTGTGCTGGCCAGCTGAGTTCACCCTTTTTAAAAGCCATTTTTCGCCCTCCCTAGGTTCCAGAGCCTTTATAGGAGCCTGGGGAGGGTGAAAACAGCCTCCCCGCGCCCCCCGGAAGCCCTCCGGAGGCATCAGGTAAGCCTTCGGAGCGCTCAAAACGATACTCCGAGCAAACCGGATGTGACTTCCGGTTTGCTCGGAGTATCGTTTTGAGCGCTCCGAATCTTTAGGGACTGTCCGGAGGCTTACCTGACGCCTCCGGAGGGCTTCCAGGGGGGCGGGGGAGGCTGTTTTCACCCTCCCCAGGCTCCTATAAAGCCTCTGGAGTCTGGGGAGGGCGAAAAAAGCATGTAAAAATGGGAGAGGGAGCGCCTGTAGTGCACACATGCGCACTGGGGATCGTGCATTGCATTATGGGTGCGGCACCCCCCTGCGTTCCCCCCACTTATGGCACGCGAGCCAAAAAAGGTTCGCCATCGCTGGACTAGACGACTCTTATGATTCTATGAATTGCAATGGACAACTTGAACTTTTAATTTCCTTCCTCCTTTCTCTTCTCTTTTCCATCTCACAACTTTCTATCTTTTCTTTCTCTTTTAATTCAGAATGTAGTCCTAATTCCAGGGGTGGGTACTGGCAGACACTACTGGCGGTCCACTTGTGGATGCAATAAAAATTGTTCTGTGCTTGCATAGAAGCAAAAGCAAGATGACCACCGAACCAGTCCGAACCAGTAGGAACCAACCACTGCTTAATTTCCAACTCTTGACAAGTGCATTTTTCTTGGCAATATTTTCAGAAGTGGTTTGCCATTGCCTTCTTCCTAAAGCTGGGTGAATGACTGGCCCAAGACTTCATACCTATGGCAGGTTAAAACTCAAGTCAACTCAAGTCTTGGGCCAGTCATGTGTGTGTGTACCTTCCAGTCTCTGTTGTCAATTACCTGGGCTAATCTCTGCAATTTTCTTGGCAATGTTTTCAAAAGTGGTTTGCCTAAGTCTGCTTCCAAGGACTGAGAAAAGAATGACTGCCCCAAAGTCACCCAGCTGACTATGTACCTAAGGTAGGGTTAGAACACATGGGCTCCTTGTATTTAGCCTGGTGCTTTTAAGCACTACATAAAATTGTATTTCATTTCATTTCATTTAAAACCAAACTATCTCTTCAACATGATCCAGTTGTGCAGTTTTCCTGCAAGTTTTGAATTTAATGGCAATATCTGGAATTTAGTTCTTATTTTAGCATGAAAACAATATTCATAAATATTATTTAGATAAAATATAGTTATCATATCAAGGGAATGACAAGAAAAGAAATAGATGACTAAAAGTTTTATTTAGTGGTATGCAAACTTCTTTTTCTAGCTTATGTAGGTTAAGCTTTCATCCTTGCTTCTCCAGCTGTAATTGTAAAGTGACATTTATTACTGACTTTCTAACTGGCAGCTTGAAGGCCAGTGCTAGGAATGTGCTCAAGTACCTTTCTGTGTTCTGAGACAAGACAATTTAAATAAAGCATTCTGTTCCCAAGAAAATTACTTTTTCTTCTGTTCTTTTTATACAATCTAACTGCACAATATGAGGCTAGAACATCCTATTACCTAGATTATAGACACACACATCCCACCTGTGCTTTATAAACAAGTGTTGATATAGAGTACAATATAACAATAAGTTACATTCTGTTATGGTGATCTGAACAAGGAACTGGTGATGTTAATACAGGAGTTTTTATGACTTCATACTTTTTCCAATAAATTCAGTGGAATATATTTAATTTGTTCCACACAACATTCCCACTGAGTAGTTCAATGGAAATAATGGTCTCTATGCCATTCCTGCAGTCCAAAGATGATATATATGAAATCTAAGATTTTAGGTATATGTTTGTTTTAATATGTAAAAAGAATGAGAAGAGATTTATTGTATTTGGCTAAATATTATAAACTAAATTAACTTTTTTGTTACCTCTTTCTACCGTGTTTCCCCTAAAATACAACATGTCCTAATAATAAGGCCATGCCACATTTTTCTGGTGGGCAAAAATATAAGCCCTCCCCTGCATATAAAACCCCTGGACAATACCCCACCTCCGTCCAGGCAGAGCACTGCTCACCAACCTAGCGGTAACCCAAAGGTGCCAAGCCACGGTAACCGGGGGGAGGCAAAGGTAATCGTGTTGCTTGGTGCCTTCAGGATACCACTAGGTTGGTGAGCAGCGCTAGGTTGGTGAAGAGGTGGGTTGCCGGGCAGCTGCTCTCTTGCAAGCGGCTTCACAAAGATCTGGGCACAGGCTCATGGCCGAATGGCTGTGTTGCGCTGTCACAGCAGCGCAACACAGCAGCCATGAAGTGACCATGCTCACGAGCAGCCACCTGGCAAACCCCCTTTCCATCCGGGCACAGTGCCATTTACTGACCTAGGGTATCGCAAAGCTGTATGAGCGCCTCTTTGCTGCCACCCGGCTTCCATGGTTTGGCGCCTTTGAAATGCCAGTGAATGGCACTCTGCACAGCTGGAGAGGGGGTTGCGCAAGCGGCTGTTCCGCTCTCACTCGCGCGCCTCCCAGCCTCACGATGCCCTGGCCTAGCTCTCCCTGCAGAGGAAGAGCAACTCTGGGAGTGGCCACTCTGGGCATACACTCTATGGTTGTACGCTCTGCCGTCAGCTGGCCCACAACCATAGAGTGTATGCCCAGAGTGGCCACTGGCGGAAGACTCGGTTTGGAAGCTGCCAAAAAAGGCATGCGGCGACGGCAGCAGCAGCAGTGAAGGTGCCCTGGGTCTGCGGGGAGAGCTGGGCCAGGGCATTGTGAGGCTGGGAGGTGCATGAGCGAGAGCGGAACAGCCACTTGCACAACCTCCCTCTCCAGCCTTGCAGAGCACCTTTCACTGGCATTTCGAAGGCGCCAAGCCATGGTAGCTGGGCGTTGGCGAACAGGCGCTCACGTGGCTTCGCAATACCCCTAGGTCAGTAAATGGCGCTGTACCCAGCTGGAAAGGGGGCTTGCCAGGTGGCTACTCGTGAGCATGGTCACTTCATGGCTGCTGTGTTGTGCTGCTGCGACAGCACAACACAGCCATTCTCCCATGAGGCTGTGCCCGCTCTTTGGGAGCCCGCTCGGAAGAGAGCAGCTGCCCAGCAACCCCAAAACAATAAACCTTCCCCTCATAATAAGGCCCAAGCCATATTTTGTGGGTAAAAAGAAAATAAGACCCTGTCTTATTTTTGGGGAAACACAGTACTGAAATAAAACCATACTAAATTCTTTACATCTGAATATTTTTCTTCAATTTGGTTCTATAAGAAACTAAGAATACAATAATTAATTTTAAACATTTGAGGTTTTTTCCACAAAAAATCTCATGATTTATGACTTCATTTAAAACCTATTAAAGATTTTCTCACATTGATTAAATGGTTCTCCTTTAAAGGTTAATCAATGTCATTTTAAAACATATATTTAATCCTACAAGATGCAATAATTCCTCACAATTAATTTGTCTCTTAAAATAAAAACATATACGTAAGTAAATATTTATTGGGCTAATGTTTTACAACATTATAAAAAATGTACATGTGAATTTAACTTTGTCAGGAACAAGTTCAAATATTTTTTAAAACCCTTTACCTCTCAGAAGAGCATCTGTGGATACAGGATGTATGTATCACATGCTCCCCTCATAGCCCTGCCAAACTTTTTGTCCTTGAATCAGCACTAATACCATCAGGATTTTTATGGGGGGAAAAATTGTCGAAGAGGAACTTTCACTCAAAACAATTGGAGCCTCTCGAACCTCATTTCATGGAATACCAGAAATGATAAGAGTGTTCATGTCCACATTTGTGAAGAAAATTGATATAGTAGCCCATTTCTCTTTTTTCCTCAACTACAACTTTAAAAATATGGGAAAAAAGAAATGAAAAACTTAAAAGTTCATGGTTTCCATATATAACATCCCACAATGTCAAGTTGCTTACAGTTAACAGGAAATAGATAAAAAGACATTCAAGGCAGAAGGTGATATTCAGAAGATTCTCACCAATTCTGGAGAACCGCTAGTGGAAATTTTGAGTAGTTCAGAGAACCAGTAAATACCACCTCTGACTGGCCCTGTCCCCATCTATTCTCTGCCTCCCAAGTCCCAGCTGATCAGGAGGAAATGGGGATTTTGCAGCAACCTTCCCCTGGAATGGAGATTTTACAGTACCCTTCCATTGACACGCCCACCAAGCCACACCCACCAAGCCATGCTTCCAGAACTGGTAGTAATTTTTTTTTAATCCCACCACTGATTCAAGGATACAAAAAGCCTTTGATAAATAGATACATTTTAGAAAAACAAATGATTCCATTATGGACTATTTCACCAATTGCTGTGTATTAAAAAGCTCTACAGAGAATCATTAAAATTGCCAGAATATCACTGGGCTCCAGCTACCAGCCCTGGATTACATCTACACATCTCACTGTTTGAGGAAGTTGCATAACATTCTCAGAGACTCTTCCCATCCTGCTTATAATCTTTTTAGACAGTTGTCTTCTGGCGGAAGATACAGAACAATTAAAACTAGGACCACACGTCTTCTGAATAGCTTTATCCCAGAACTATAATTGCACTCAACAATGAACTAAAGGGACACCATCAGTGAGCTATTGGACAGCACTATTTGGTCTGTTGTGTAGATGTTTAGGTGGTTTAGGGGCGGTGAATTTTTTGGTGGGTGGGAGGATGTTTGGGAATTGTTATGTGTGTTGGACCTGGTCTTTGGGTGTTATGTGAATTTTGTTGCATGTGTAAACTGTGTATATACGTACAATGACAATAAAGTAAAGTATGAAATGTAAGCCCTGTTTATGGTGAAATCAAGGCTCAAATTATTGTACATTGCTGTTCCATGTGTATTGTTTGTTTGTTTAACACATTTATATGGCTATCCAACTCACATATGATAGCTCCACGTGGCTTACATTTTTATATAACAGCATTGAAGCATTAATAGCAAGAATATATTCCTCTTTTGAACAGGAGGAAAGTTTCAAAATCTTTTTTGCTTTGCTAATAAAGTAGTCTGGACTGTTTGCGTTTTTTTTAAAATTCATTTCATTATGTGCTGAGTTTCAAGTAGGTGTGACACAAAACGAAACTTTTAATGTTCCTAATAGAATGGATATACTCAAGTGGTAATAACAAAACTAATGACTAAAGAGAGTTCTATTTTATGCAATAAGCTAATTATATGTGGATCCTACATTCTAGAGTATTAAATAGCTGCCATTGGGATATGATCATTCATGAAATACCAAATAAATAAATTAAAAATAAACAAACATAAACATATTGATGCTTTAAAATAATATAGGAATATTCTTGTAGAATTGTTATTACAACGAATTTCCCTTACCTATAGAAATATTTCCCATTTTAACAAAAATAGCAATAGTAACTGCATTAGTAATTTAATTTTCCATTTTTCAACTTAACCAAAAATATAACATTAATCTGTACCTGAGAAATAAATTGATTTTCCCTCTGTGATATATTTAACTAATTTAATTAAGGGGATTAAACCTGTAAAGTAAATACATTGTATTTAATTGCTTAGCCATTTGCAAGTGAAGAATTCCCATTGAAATGGATTCAGTGCAGTCTTTCAGTCCACTGAGTTGCTCTTTTTCCTGCCGTGTATCTGCAGCAGCTTAATCCCAGTCTCTCATACAAAGGATCAAGCTGTCATGAAGCTGTTCTCCTCCTTCTCATTGCATTCTCCCAAACTGTTAGATATTAACATATATCGGGATAAGTCTTCCCTCTGGTCCGCTCCTACAGCGGGAAACAGGTATTCCTTTGATTGGTCGAGGGGCGTGCCCACTCCCTATAAAAGGGGAACCCTCCGACCTCAGAGTAAGCTGGATCACTATTACTACTAATAAAGAGCTGTTAAGTCACTTCGTGTCCGCAGTCTGTCTCTCGTTGCCCCGATCTAACATTGGCGACGAGGGTGGGATTGAGAGACAGATAGGACGAAGAACGCTACCTCCAGAATCTCCGGATTTGATCCAGCCCAGGAATTCGGCAGCAATTCCGACAGCCATCTCAGATCACCGCAGCGCGGCAAATTCGAACAGAGAAGATGGCGATGCATGCTCCCCCCGCTCCTTTCGACCCAGAAAACGACGAATGGGAAGCCTTCATGATTCGTTTCGAGTGTTTCCTCGAAGCGAATGAATACACGGGGATCACCGATGCGAGGAAGAAAAACATCTTCCTCGGCTACTGTGGAAAAGAAGTCTTCAATACGGCCAGAGACCTCACCGCGCCTACTCCAATACAAGCAGTATCGTGGACAACGTTGCAACAGACTCTGCAAACCCATTACGCGCCAAAACCTTCCCGCCATGTCTGCCGCAAGGAATTCAACATGAGGACTCAGAAGGCGGGAGAATCCGTTAATCAATATGTTGCAGCCCTACGAAAAGCAGCAGCTCACTGCGAATACAGGGATCTGGAAGAACACATCTTAGAGCGGCTCATCTGTGGGATAAGAGACATTTCGTTGCAAAAGAAGCTGTTGGCAAACCCGAGTTTAACCCTACAGACAGCGTTAAACGAAGCAAGAGCGTCAGAATCAGCGGAGAAATCATCGGTGACCATACAACGAGGGGCCAGCGTAAACCAGCCAGCACCGAGGCAAACCAGAGTTCACTACGAGGACACAAGCCCCGACTACGAGAATCCCGAGTTCGAGGACAGTCACCTAATGCAGAGCAGTCACGTGAGGCCTGGGGGGAGACCCGGATCCCGTTTGCCGCCCTGCGCAAGCTGCGGAGGGAATCACCCCAGGTCTACTTGTAGGTTCAGGAACGTTGTTTGTTCGCATTGCAACAAACTTGGGCACATCGCACGAGTGTGCCGGAGCGGAGTCCCTGCCTCACGGCAGCCACCCATGTACCGCCAACAGAAGCCCAACCCAGGGGCTTGGCGAAATCAAAAAGGGCGCCCAGAGAGAAATCCACAAGTGTTTACCCAGAGAGAAAATTTCCAAAGAGCTGAACGAGCGTATTCCCAGAGAGATTACTCACAAGGAAGTGAGCGAGCGTATCCCCAGAGAGAATACACACAGAGAGCTGAAAGAGCGTTCTATCAAGACGCTCAACAAGAGTGTTTTCAGGATGTTGACGATGAGATAGAGTTGACCCAGAGAGAGGAGTTGCGAACGTATCTCACCACGATACATCAGGTCCGCCCTAAGCGGCCCAAAAGGCTGAAAGTCACAGTCCTCTTGGAGGGCTCACCCTGCGAGTTAGAAGTTGACACAGGATCAACCTTGACGATCATTTCATGGGCATCCATGAAACAGGCTATCCCTAGCCTCAGAAAGAGCCAACTGCGTGCTCCAGACGTCCTGCTGCGAGACTACCAGGGAAACCAAGTCCCCATCGTGGGCCAAGGCACATTCCGCATCCGTTTCAAGGACATCGAAGCCCAGCTGCCCGTGACCATCGCCAGCGCGCCATTGCAGAACCTTCTGGGGCTTGATTGGTTTGAAGCCCTGGGATTAGAAGTCACCGGAATCAACGCCGTGAGAAACAGCAGCGCTGAAAAGATTTTTAAGGAGTTCGAGGATGTGTTCAGCCCCGGTCTTGGTAAGTATGTGGGCAAACCAATATCATTTAATTTAGACCCAAATGTGGCGCCAATCCGGCTTAAACCGAGACGAGTGCCTTTTGCACTCCGCCCAAAAATAGATAGGGAGATAGATAAGTTAGTGGAACAAGGGATCCTTGAGCCGGTAGATCACGCGCGCTGGGAAACGCCTATCGTGACCCCAGTCAAACCAGACGGATCAGTCCGCGTCTGCGCGGACTATAAATGCACAATTAATGTCGCGCTACAACAGAGCGCATATCCTGTGCCCGTAGTACAGCACTTATTGCACTCGTTGGGGCCAGGAAAAGTTTTCGCTAAGTTAGACATGGCACAAGCTTACCAGCAACTGCCAGTTGATAGCGCCACAGCGGAGGCCCAGACTATAGTGACGCATAGGGGAGCTTTTAAATGCAACCGGCTACAATTCGGCGTGAGTATTGCCCCAGGATTGTTCCAGAGCGTCATGGAACGACTGTTGCAAGGGATACCGGGAGTCGTCCCATATTTTGACGACATCTTGGTGTCCGCTGCAAACGAGGAGCAACTAAACAAAAGAGTCAGATCTGTTTTGGCCAGAATCAGAGAAAAGGGTCTCCGCCTTAAAAAGGAAAAATGCCAAATTAACGTGCCTAGCGTAGAATTCCTGGGTTATAGAATCGATGGTCAGGGAATACACCCCACTTCAAAGAAAATTAAGGCGATCCAGGACGCCCCCACACCACGAAATCAGACCGAGTTGCAGGCCTTCCTCGGATTACTTAACTTCTACAGCGTTTTTCTGAGACAGAAGGCGACCGTTGCTGAGCCTCTACACCGTCTACTCCAGAGGAACGCACCATGGAAATGGGGACGAGCCGAAGCTGCAGCCTTCGCCGGAGTAAAGCGCCTACTCACCGCTGACTCGCTACTTGTGCAATACAGTCAGACTCTACCACTAGTGTTGACCTGCGACGCATCGCCATTCGGAGTTGGAACAGTCCTCAGCCACAGGATGCCCGACGGAAAAGAAGCACCTATTGCTTTCTACTCCAGAACTCTTTCATCGGCCGAAAGGAACTACAGCCAAATGGACAGAGAAGCGCTGGCTGCCGTGGCTGGTGTAAAACGTTTCCATGAATACCTCTACGGCCGCGACTTTGAACTGATCACAGATCACAAACCGCTGTTGGGGCTTTTGGCGGGAAACCGCCCCACTCCGGTCTCCCTTTCTCCACGCATGACCAGGTGGACTGTTTTCCTGGCTGCGTACTCCTACAAGTTAATTCATCGACCGGGCTCCACTCTAGGACACGCAGACGCGCTCAGCCGTTGCCCATTACCAGACATTTTGCCAGACCCCACTCCAGAAGTACCGGTATTGCTCATTGACTGTTTGGATTCGGGACCGGTTTCTTCCTACGATGTTGCAAGGTTCTCCTCTAAAGACACTTTAATAAAGCAAGTGCAAACTTGGGTATGGAGGGGGTGGCCGAAGGGAAATGTGGACCCGGAATTCAAAATGTTTTGGTCGAAACGGGACGAACTCTCAGTATTACAGGGATGTTTGTTGTGGGGGGATCGAGTTGTTATTCCTTATGCTCTACGAAAAAATGTATTAGATGCTTTGCATATGGGTCACCCGGGGATCGTGAGAATGAAAGCGTTAGCGAGAAGTTACGTGTGGTGGCCAAACATGGACAAGGAAATAGAGGAGTGGGTGGCCACTTGCGACCCCTGTCAGGAGTCGAGACCAGCACCCCCGGAAGCGCCCGCCACAGAATGGGAGAAACCCAGGGCACCCTGGTCACGCATACACATTGATTTTGCAGGGCCATTCCAGGGTCAAACCTTCCTCATAGTTGTAGATGCTTATTCTAAATGGCTAGATGTAGTCTTAATGACGTCAACCACGGCAGAGGCAGTCATAAAGGTTCTTCGGCGGCTCTTCGCCACCCATGGTCTACCAGATCTGTTAGTGTCCGATAACGGGCCCCAATTCACGGCCATGCAGTTTGAAACATTTTTAGCGGGTTTGGGAATCAGGCATGCCCTCATCGCGCCATTCCATCCAGCATCCAACGGTCAGGCAGAGAGAATGGTGCGATTCGCAAAAGAGGCCCTCGCTAGGATGGGTCCAGGTGATTGGCAAACACGCATTGACCATTACCTCCTCATTCAACACATTACCCCGAGCGCAACGACGGGTAGGAGCCCCGCTGAACTACTCATGGGTCGCCGCCTACGGTCTCACCTGGACCGGCTCCACCCGAATTACTCTGCCACGGCTCCCCCGGACTCTACAAGCAAGGTCCGGTCTTTCAGAGTAGGGGACTCAGTATATGCTCACAACTACACAGGGGGGACATTGTGGATGCCAGCAAAGGTCATTGGCATCACGGGTCCTCGATCGTATTTGTTGGAGCTAGAAGATGGGCGAAATTGGAAAAGGCACATCGATCAACTTCGAGGTCGCCTTGCACACTCCAACATCAGGGATGAAGGCGAAAGTTTCCTGTCTACAGAGAGCCAGCCGCAGGAAAACTCCATCGCAGGAAACAACGACACCGGCGAGCTAAGCGTGGAACAAGACAACACGCACGCAGCTGAAGAACCCCCAGTCAACGCAGCCGAACTAGCTCCTGAATGCCCAAGCAACGAAAGCGAAAGACCTCCAGAACGGGAAAAAGGAAATGCACCTGATCCTGCAACTACTTCGAACCAACATGCACCCGATCCTGCAAGCACTTCAACCCAACCTGAACTACGACGTTCCTCCCGAGCAAGACAAACACCCACCTACCTAAAGGACTATGTCACCTACCGTAACGTCCCATCTAGGAGGGGAGGGGTGTTAGATATTAACATATATCGGGATAAGTCTTCCCTCTGGTCCGCTCCTACAGCGGGAAACAGGTATTCCTTTGATTGGTCGAGGGGCGTGCCCACTCCCTATAAAAGGGGAACCCTCCGACCTCAGAGTAAGCTGGATCACTATTACTACTAATAAAGAGCTGTTAAGTCACTTCGTGTCCGCAGTCTGTCTCTCGTTGCCCCGATCCAACACAAACCATCTGAAAAGCAACAGAAGTGACAGTGTCTCTGTAGTGGTTCTAAGACAAATATTTTAGTCCTTTTCAATGTGTCATAAAAAAGAAAAGACAAGGAAAGTACCCAAAGAAAAAGTCATTTTCTTCCCTTCATTTTCTGACAGAAGTTTGGGATTTGAAGATCCCATGGATTTTTCTCTGACAATATAGAAATGATGTTTTGTGTATAGATTATTAGTCTGTCTTCCTATGTAGATTATTCTCTCATTTTACATGTCTTAGCAAGAATAAAACTGTTGAAAAATGAAGTAACAAGCAAGAGATGCAAGTCACAGATTAAAAATAGTTTGAAGTTTAGTCCATGGTTAGGAAAGGCTATTCTCCCAATCAGTTTAACTCTTTTTGTAAAATCCCACCCACTATCTTCTTCCCTGCCATGCAGTTCCATTGCATGGAATGGGGGGAAAACCCCTTCTATGGGGGAAAGAGGGGGGACTCCTTCCACTGGGTTATCCCCCTCTTTTTATTTAGTATTTATTCATTGATTGAAAAAAAATATAAGATGCCCCTCTTACCTCATGGTAACTCTGGGTAACCTATATGGCTGCCCATTCCACCAAAGTGACTCTGGGCAGTGAACAAATTTAAAAAATAAAAATAGCAGCAGCAAAGCCAACAGAAACTTTTTAACAGTTTATGCTACACGAAGGAAAATATGGAAATATGCTTATTAATTTTTCTTTATGAAAATGGTTTGTGTGTTGAGGAATCAATTAATTTTGAAAATGAGGGCACCATTTTGAAATTGTACATGACATTTTTAAGGGTGGGGTCTGGGTTTTTTTCTATATACGTTTTAATAATAAGAGGAGCAGTTAACTTATATTTCAGGTAAGTATGGTATTTATAGTCCAGTTGAGCAGCGCAGTGGCCTAAAGGCAAAGACTCTTGCCTTCTACTTGGAAGGTTGAGAGTTCAATCCTAGGCAGCAACAAATGATTTTCTATCAGGGCACAAAGACAAAATATCTGCTGCAAACACCATGTAGGCATCAGGAAGGCCATCCAGTTAGTAAACACTCAGCTCCACTCAGTTGTCTCAACTTCACTCCAAAATAAGGGATTAAAGGGTCATAAAAAGAAATAAAATGGTATTTAAACTCCAGTGAATTCTGCTTTTGGAGGAGACTCATGAGAATACTATGGGCAGCCAAGAAAGCAAACAACTGCTTTAACAAACAAATAAACCCTTTCACTTGAGGCACACTTGAAGAGGTTCAAATTATCCTGTTTCTGAAACACATTATGTAAAGTCTCTCCAGAAAAGGGTTTAATACTGGAAAAGATGAAGGAAAGGGAAAAAGAGTGTGATCAACAACAAGGGGAATGGACTCATTTACAGTGGTGATGAGTGCACTATTAGAAAACCTGAAAATCCAGTTTAGGAGTGGATCGACATGGAAAAAAATCTATTTATGTGGTTGCTAGGAGTTGAAAATGACTTGATGGCACATAATCAATCAGTCACTCAATCAAATTCTGCTGGAGTAAACTATTTACTGTATTTTAGTGCATAATATGCATCTTTTGTAAGAGATTGAAAGGTATAGTCTATAGAATGCAGGAGGAGGCAGGAACAGTGTGATATTTGAAATGTTGTTTTTCACTGTTATGCAGCTAGAACTCTACCTGTCTTCATTTAATTACAATAAAGGGTGGAACCCTGTTCTGGATAAATTACACACCAGGTCAATCTGAGGTGACTTCAGAAGGAATCTGCTTGTGAATTGTAATGATATCTTTCCCTCTTACACCATAAGAATTTTCCTCAACTTTTCTTTATTAATGAAATTTATGAGATAGAGATGCATGCACACATGCTTTTGGGTAAGTCTCACCTATGTTAAACAATTGTTTTTGATTGTCTTAGATTTTAATTTTGAGTGTAATATAGCTTTGTTTCCCCCTCATTCCCCAACCATTGTCACGCCTCCCTTAAATTTGCATACACCCATCATACTGTGCTTCATCCAGAAGCAGCATCTTCCTGCTGACCTGCTTGAAAGTCCCCCTAGTCTTACCTAAGGACATGTGACTCAGTTAACAATGGAAACCAATGCAGGGATTGCCATCACTAAGCAATGCAGCCATGCTTTACAACCTCATCTTTTAGTGATGGACATTCCAGTTCCAATTGCTATTGTAAGTCACGGCTACCCGCAGAATACTCTGCATCCTTTTGAAAATAATGTAGTCTAATAATACTTTGATACCTTGATAATTGTATCCTAAGTGACTATATAGCTGATAGAAGTAAAGTAGATAACAATTTTATTTAAATTTCTTTCAGATTAATTTAATCAGAGTTTGTAGGTAATTATTAGGCTACAATTCCCTTGTTTAAGAAGTAATTATCATTCTAAAAAATCTGTTTGAGTTGCATTTAGATGTTTTTTTTCTATCCAAGGGGATCATAACATTGATGGAATATCTATCAGCTGGTTCTTACAAGTGAAAGTAATTAAAAATAAATCTTTACTATTCTCTGAATGCAGGGACTAAAATAACATTGGAATGAGTTTAAAAATAAAGTATTAATGTGCAAAACTACATCTTAAAGTACAGGGATAAAGTCAAAACCTGTCCAGTTCTGCTTAGTTTTGCATGATTTTAATTGAATTAATGGCTACTGGAATTAGACAAATTAGAACTGTGATGCATGAGTGATTTTATCTACTATATGTAAGTCCTGACACTCACATTTTAAGCACTGAAACAGAAATATATAAGTGCCTTCGACAAATGAATATTGTCGGTAGTAAGGACAAAAAATAAATATAACAAATCATAAATATTACAAGCTGAAAGAAATGGGAAAAAACATTTCCTTTAGTTCAGACTTGCAGAACAGTTGCTCTTGCTGCTTCTTTCGCACTAAAAGCTGATGAAATTTTCTACATTGCTTAAAAGACAGTGCAAACTAAATAGAGGTAGGAGAGCTTGCCTCTGGAAATTGTGGGTTCTCCATCACTGGAGATTTTCAAGAAGAGATTGGAAAGCCATTTGTCCAGAATGGTATAAGATCTCCTGCCATGGGCACGGATTGGACTAGAATACCTCCAAGGTTCCTTCCAATACTATTATTCTATGTTCTAGGTTTCTAAGCATATTGAGGAACCAAGAAATGGTATCCTTTATGCTTTTCATGCAGAAAATAACCAGTCCTTTCACTTTTTTAACCATCGTGAACATATGCTTGTTTATATTCAGTTCCTAGAGTTGTCTTACTAAATAAAACAATAGGCATATTGGAAGATAACAACATTTTCCATGCCATCAATATATCTAATAACTTCTAATTAAAGTCTTTGTATAGTTTTGTACATAAAAACAAATATGACTTAACTTACTATGGCCAAAGATTGATACTGCAGCATTGAAACTGAGAAGGTGTTTGAAGTAGACATGGGCATGAACCCCTCCTCCAATCAGTGCCTTTTTTCTGGTTTTAGAATAGTTGTACAATCAAACATAATACAGTTCTGATTTAATAATGAGACAAAAGAGTTCAACAAAGTGCATACTGATTTGCTATGAGCAGCATTGGTTTGCTATTTAACCTCAAACAAAAAGTTGTATGTAATTAATATAATAGTGCATGCACATTATGAACATAGCCAAAATTATTTTATACTAGCTGATAATCGGCGTTGCCCGGGTATTTATTTATAGGGGGAAAATGTCCAGACCAAATGTAATTTCTAGTGTTGGATTTTCCCCTTACCAGAGAGAGCCCCCTTGTAGAGTACTGGTGATGCCATTAGCATGGCAACTCTCCACTGTGTTTTACAGTAGAAGCCATTTTAGAGCAGTACAGTAGAAGCCATTTACAAAACAACAGTCTGTATCTTAACACACCTGAGGAGTGTTAGAGGTGTCTTACCTCCATAGTATTTTATTCCAGAGAGTAAATCATCTGTGTACAAAGTTGAAATTGCTCAAGGCGTTCTAGACTTATGCTGGAACACACACACACACAAACACACACAGACATTTTTATATAGATGGATAGAAGATTTAAGTTGTACACTTAAGAAAAAACATTCATATGCCTATTTTTCCAAGGAATTGATAAATTGTGTTGATATTAAACAACGGATATTGTACTACATTATTTTACATATTTGGTTAATCCTAGCATGTATATTTACTTTTTAATAGTTGCAATTTCATATTACGTTGTGAACATGTACAGTTTTTGAATGTGTGCATGCAAAAATTATTTATGAATTAGAATCATACAATGAGCTCAGCCTGTTTTGTGAATATTTAAAGAGCTATTTTAAAATAATGGGTGGTATAGATGGGATTTTATATGTCAGTAATGTTAGCGCATATATCTGGCATCATGAATGCTTTTAACCAAGTGTTTATTAAAATTTTCCTAGACAATATGTTTAAATGAGCATCTTTAATTAAAATTTACATTTTAAAAAAGGAAGGCTAATGTACTACTAGAGGACAAAATAATACAGGTGTCCTTTTTTGATGACTACTTATTCAGCTATTGTTCAAACTTACTGAATGAATGACTGGTAATTACTAACAGTCTTTTGAAGTCCCAACCATTGCAATATCCCACAATCATGTGATCAAGATCTAGGCACTCAAGCAAATGGCCTGGATTTTTGATCATCACAATATCCTATGATCACACAATCATGATTTTTGACCTTCTCTTCTGGTTTCCCACAAGCAAACTCAAAGGGGAAGCTGAAAGGAAGTCTGAAGTCATGACCATGCATTGTCCTCACTTGATGACTTGCTTAATGATGTAGCTGCATTGCTTAGGAATGAAAATTCCGATCCCAATTACTGTCATTAAGTAAGAACAGCCTATATTGAAATAAAACTTTTAAAAAGAATACGTTTAATTTTTCTTTACATTTCTGATATTGTTATAGACCTGAATGGATGTATGTGCTTGCATAATAGCAGCATATTTCATCAAAGTCTGTATGAAATTTGTCATTAAAAATCTTTTGAGTCAGCATTCAAGTCAGACTATTTCAATATTTTGTTTTGGTTGCAGAAGTGGCAGAAATGTTATATTCACAAGAATATATTGAAAAAAGAGATATTGTTTGAAGAGCATCGCTCTTCTGCAGAACGTAATTTAAATGATATTGTTTTAACCCAAAGTGCAAAAAATTGTTTCTGTTTCTCCCTCTCCTTTAAAAACTTTTGCTCACACAGCAATCTGAAACAAATATACTCAAAAGTAATTTTATTTAACTTTCTTAACCACTTTCCCAACTGGATCTACTGTTGTGAATCTAAAATAACTGAAACAAAGATAGCAGCACTGAACTTCAGTAATGTTGGTATAATTAAACAGAATCTAACCCTGCGTATTCTAGTGTAACAAATTATTCTACTGGATATTTATGTACTACTCCTGCAGGCAACAGCTAGAATCTGTATTTTTATATATATATATATATATATTTGGAGACTGCTTGCCATTTAGAAATTAAAGATTTTAACAGTGTAGCAGGGTAGTCTCCATTGTATATTTGAAAATATCAGCATGTATTTGACTGTTTCTAACACAACTATTTATTATCACTATATTAGGAAAAAAACAAGAACATAGAAATTTGCATTAAAGTTGGAAAAGAAATGTAATATATTCCTGCTGCAGATACATCCTTTCAAGGGTTTTTCAACAACACTTATAGACTTTTGTTGTTGTTGTTTTTAAAAAAACTAAATTGTTTTTCCAGTTCACTCATATAATTTGCTCACTATGTCTTCTGGAATGTCTTTTTAAAAGATAGCAAAATTTCAGTATTACGGGCATGTATGTACCAGAGGTGGTATTCATCAGGTTCTGACCAGTTCTGAAGAACCAGTAGTGGAAATTTTGAGTAGTTCAGAAAACCGGTAAATATGACCTCTGACTGGCCCTGCCCCCATCTATTATCTGCCTCCCGAGTCTCAACTGATCAGGAGAAAATGGGGATTTTGCAGTATCCTTCCCCTGCCACACCCACCAAGCCATGCCCACAGAACCGGTAGTAAAAGTTTTTGAATCCTGCCACTGATATGTACATATGCTTCTGCTTTATTAGTTCTTTACAGACATGTGCCTCAGTGTTTGGACTTTGAAGTTAAAGATGATTTGGACCCGGTTAATACTTAAGACCTGCTCTGTAGGATCATAGGAGAGGCACTGGAAAACCATTTCAACTTACTGCCAAGACAAGTGCATAGTTGTGTCTATGTTGTTATAGGAGTCCAATTCAATCTGAAATACACCCATATGACAGCAGTCCACAACCTTTCTGGCTTGGCAGGTTGTCAGGAGAGAGAGGGTATAATTCTCTGTGGATGGCAGTTGAGTGTGTGCACGCATGCATAACTCTATGCTTTGTGGAGCCAGAGCACTAGCAAAGCCAGAGCTGCAAATGCTGCAACAATGGTCCCCACACATGTCTCTCCGACATGTGGCAGAACATTTCATGCCTGTGTAGGCCTTACCAGCCACCTGCAGACACATTGTGGACAGCCCACAACCTGTTAGATGTAGGGTCCTCTTCGAACATGATGGACGAACATCACCAATTCTACGCGAGGGGAAGGTACATGTGCTCACTGCTTATGCAAAGGGAACAACATGGGTGCAAGCAACTGCCACTTGTTGAGGGGAACTGCATGTGTGAGTGCAAGAAGCCAACACTCACATAAGGGAGATCCAAGCGCAAGTGGCTGCTACTCGCATGAGGGGAGCTCATATGTTTGCACACCACTCACATGCCCCAGTTCTGAACAGGATGCAGCCCAGTAGTAGACCACTGCACAAGAGTTGGGGACCCCTGACATAAGATATTAAACACAGATATAAAATCAAAAGACTAATATGGCTTTATATTTATACACAGTGCATAGCTTTGCATAATAATACAATAAATCTCAACCTAGTCAACTACATTACAATCTATGTTGCACATACCACACTGTTTCAATAATTTAGGTTTCCACACCATCCCTAACATTCAGCTCCATTGCAATCAGAAAGAGCATCATGATTGTTCAGGTACCCTCCACCCTTTTTCAAAATAACTGTTCAACCTTTATGTCTTTAAAAAAATGAAACTTTATACTTATTTCTATATATCTCGTCCTATTATATCCAAAAACAAGAAAGCATAGACATTCTGTTTTTGTTGTTAAAATATAGATTTAAGAGAGCACAACTTTGTTTCAAATACTTCATATACTCATAATGATACACAGTAAGTGATTGTGTATTTTTGTGTGTTCGTCTGTATTGCAAAAGTTATTTCATTCTGCTAAAAATGTAGAATAATAAATGTTTCATTCTCCCCTGGTAAACTGTGAAAGAATGGAGATCCAGTTTCTGAATCTCATTCTAGATGTGGCACTGAGTCAGACTGGTATGTTTTCTAAATGGCCTGAATAAAAATGCAATTTCTGTTTGAACTATTTATTGGGAATATGAGTAATATCAAATAACTTTATCCAATTCAATGTGGGCTGATTGTGTATTGCAGGTATTACCATTTCCCTTGTGTTTTTTGCATGAATTTCCTAATGTTTACAAATAATAGCTAGGATTATTGTAATCTAATGCAATTTAATTCTGTTGTGCTTATCTTTTAGCAATCTGTTATATTAGCATATAATATAACTCTGTGACATGACAAAACCAAGTTGCTGAATTTTGGATTGTATTATGGTAATATCAGTGACCAAGTAATTTATAGAAGGGCTCCTTATTAAATTCCTTAATAAGTTCCTTATTAAGAGGAGGTATTCTTATTATGGTGTTTGCAAACTAATTTTCATTTCCAAAGGATATAAGTATTTTATGTACTGAAAAGAGATTTCCAGATATTGCAGATACTGTGCATTGTTGTTTCAGCAGAGTTCAGTGCTGGTTTGCTTAGAAGTAATTGCAGCGGCATATATTATTTGTTAAGCCAGAGTGATCAGCCTTCATAAAACACTTCACTGAAACAAGGAACAATGACTTGCCTCTAGAAGATGAAGTGCCTCATTGAGGCAGATCATGCTTATCCACACAGGTCCACAATTTATCAGAATATTAAAAGCATTCAAGTAACTTTATTCAATCTTTTTAGCAGGGCTATGCAAATCCTTCAAAATGAGTGCTTCACAATGTACAGGAACAGATCTAATTCTCTTTTAATCATTAAAGTAGTTGTGTGGGGTTTTTTCCCAACAAGCTTGGCCAGCTGCTTCATCAACTGCTCCTGACTCTCCCTGTGTAAATGTGCAAGTACAGCCTTTTTGTTGCATGTTGGTTCTCAAAGAAACAAAATGGGAGTGCATACACACAGATGTAGAAACTGCTAAGAGTTGTCCACCTGGAAAACTATACAGCTACTTTAATGTATTTAAGTACTTTGTGCTGTCATACATTTTGAAGCATTCACTATAAAGGATTTGCAAAAGGCTTACCATTAAGGATTATAATAGTAGATCCTACATCCAACAATGTTTGTCTGTTGTTGATGCTATCAATGCTATGTCCTCGATTTACGACCTGGCAGGCGGCAACAGCCAAGCCACACCTGATTGGTTAAGACGCAGCTTGGCTGAACGCGGAGCATAGGTTGTTACTATTGGCCGCCCTGCTTGACAGTTCCGTATAAATAGCTGTCAAGCAGGGAAGGTGCTGAATCGTGTGTACATAGTTCGTACTGCTGTTGTTGCCAATAAAAGCTGTTCAATTGCCTCAGCTGACTCTCGCCTCATCACTTCGACTAATCTTCTAAAATCAGCATAAGGGTTATAATTCTAGCTCACCCACATACCAAGCTTGCCCATTAATCCATTGAATATTAAAATATGGTTAGATCATATTTTTAGTTCTATGTAATTACTTCTAAGAATTAAATGGTCATTATTAATTATGTGCCATTAAGTCAGTTTTGACTTTTCATGACCACATAGATAAGGACCATCTTGTCTTTCAGGTGCTTCAGGGATGCTTCCATCACCACTGTAAATGAATCCATCAATCTCACTGCTGGTTACCTTTTCTTCTCTTTCCTTCCACATTTCCCAGCATTATACCTGTTTTTTTGTACAGTATATTGTGTGCCTGCCAAGTATGAAAATTTGAGCCTCCCTTAATTGCTCCCTTAAGTTAGAACCCTGGGTTGATTTGTTCAATGATTTGTTTTCTTGGCTTTCTACGGTATCCTCAGGAATCTTCTTCAACTGTTACAAAAGGTCCAAAAGTGTCAATACTGTATAAATTCTGCTTCTTCAAAATCCAAATTTCACTTGATTAACTTCTTTTCACTCTATTCTACATGAGAGCAAAAGTAACGAATCTGGAAGAGACACTGAAGAAAATAACTGCCCAATACCACAAAGCACTCTAAGTGGTAGTAGTATTATCTTAGCAAGCGTTAAAACCTTAGTAAGACCACACTTAGAATATTGCATCCAGTTCTGGTCACCACAATACAAAAATGATATTGACACTCTGGAAAGAGTGCAAAGAAGAGCAACAAATGATTAGGGCGCTATAGGCTAAAAAATGCAAAGAACAGGTATTGGGTATGCCTAGTCTAATGATAAGAGGAACTAGGGAAGACATGGTAGCAGTGTTCCAATATTTATGGGGCTCCAAAAAATATAAGAGGGTCAAACTATTTTCCAAAGCATCAAAAGGCAAGGTGGGAAACAATGAATGGAATCTAACTAAGGAGAGAAGCAATCTAGAACTAAGGAGAAATTTCTTAAATGTGAGAGCAATTAACCAATGAAACAGCTTACCTTCAGAAGTTGTAGGTGCTCCATCACTGAAGGCTTTCAAAGGACAATCATTTGTCTGAAATGGTATTGGGTCTCCTGCTTGAGCAGGAGTTGGAGCAGAATCCTTCCAACTTTATTATTCTGTATGCTATGATGCTACACTTTCTTGGTTAGCCTGAACAATCAAATATAGCAAGTTGCAACTGTTTAATGATGGAATTGTAATTGAAACAATTAAGAAGATTGATAGAACACTTAGCAGAGCAGTGTTCACAAGAAAAAATGAGGAAAGTATGATCTTGTCCACTAAAACAGGACAGTATCAATGTGAATTCAGTGATACAGAGTGAGAAATATAGAAAGTATAGTTTATATACATAGCTGTAAGAGACAAGAGGCAAAGTTAGAAGGTGACTAGCTAGCAATGTACAGGATAGTGGCAGAGAAACAAGTTTAGAATTCAAATTAGAGAATTCTACAAGCTGGTTTGAGTCATAAAGCCTGGAGTCAGATTAACAGAATAACGGAGTTGGAAGAGACCTTGGAGATCTTCTAGTCCAATCCCCTGTTCAAGGCTGTACCATTTCAGACAAATGGTTATCTAATCTTTTCTTAAAAACCTCCACTGTTGGAACACACAACTTCTGGTTTAATTGTTCTACCTGTCAGGAAATTAGTCCAAGAGCAAACAAGAAAGGACAGTAAGCAGTAAGGTGGTAATGATTGCTGCTAGATAGTCCTCGTTGCAGCTATGGTTCAGTTTGGGACGTTGTCCTCTTTGCTTCCCAAGTACTAGCTGAGCAGAATGCTTTTGATCTGTCCTTCTAAGTTGCCAATGTATCCTAGAGCACTCTATCAGGATGTGGCCCCTCATTATTTGAATCTGCCCTTACCAACTCCTGTTCATGATTTTCCTATTCTGCTTGAGGAGATTGATTACCTGCCAGTTCTAAAGCTGATAACCCTCAGGCTTCTGATTGGAAAAAATAGTCCAACTAGTATGATCATTCCTAATGAGTGCATATCCCACACTCAATGTCATTTTCAACCACTGAGGAAGAAAAGAGAAACAGGGTTTTTTATATATCTAACTATTTAAATGGAGATGGCTCTTTGGCATTCCATTTAAATTCTGCTTCCTGTCAGGGCAAGTTTGAGAGGTAGAATGGCTCTTTCCCTGGAAAGATAATTTAGTTTTAGACTGCTCAATTAATTTCATTAAGGAGGGACACTCAGGAGAATAACAAAGAAACATTTCAAATAAACATTAGTTTAATGCATTATATCAATATTCCAGGAACTAGTGATAGAGAGAAGACCTCAGCTGTTCATGAAAAAGTGTTATCTTAATAAATTAAACTAAAGAACATTGTAAGCCTTATATCTTCTACCAACCTAGCAGTTCGAAATGCAAATAAAAAATGCAAGTAGAAAAATAGGGACCACCTTGGTAACTGCATTCCATGCGCCTTCAGCATTTAGTCATGCTAGCCACATGACCACGGAGATGTCTTCAGATAGCACTGGCTCTTTGGCTTTGAAACGGAGATGAGCACAACCCCCTAGAGTCAGGAACAAGTAGCACATATGTGTGAGGGAACCTTTACCTTTAAATCTTATGTATTATGAAGAGTAGAAGGGAAGAATTGGAAAGGGAGAAAAGACAGTTTTACTTGCATAAATGATTGTAACTTGTGTCACCTTTTTGCAAGGTGTTTTTAAAATTAAAATGTATCAAATAAATCAACATTTTCAATTGAAAATATCCACTATATTTATTTGGACTAGCTCTGAAATGAATAAAAAAAAGTCTTGGCTACAGCTCACTATGCTCCATTTTGGGAAAGTCTACTTTTCTTCAAAGAAGTTTTGAATTTGAAATTCATTATGCTCCTTTCTCATTTGAATGAGATAGAACATCCAGTTGCAACAGTCACCATTTTCTGGCTTATTGTTAATGTAATATACCATTTACCAAAATCTGATGAAAATTAACATTAACATATGAATGAGTCTACTCCTTCAAATGCGTATAACTGTCTTTAAAATTGTGTTTGGTGTTAGCTATATATGCATCCTTTTTTCAGGTACATTAAAAAAAATCATGAGCTTTTGGACCTTCAGAAAAATCGTAACAATCTCTTGCATGTAGACAAGAAATAGTTACTGTATACTAACGTGATTAAAGTTTTGAATGTAATTAAGACAGTATTATTGAGTGGTATGGTTGGCAACTACTTTCATTATAAGTAATGTAGCAATTTCTTAAGGTGCTAAATATGCAACAGCCAGATCAAGTGGGGAAGAATAAAAAAAATGTATTTGCATAGTATTACTGAAATTGCAGTACAGATATGGAATAGAATGACTCATAATGTTTGTACTAGGTTTTTCCCTAACTTTCAGTGTTAAAAGCAGAAAAGAACGCATGTATAGAGCTTATCTTTCAAGTTGTGCAATTTTCCTTTCAAATATGAGGCATATCTTTGAAATGTTAAATTGTGCATGGATGCGTGTGTTTTTTAAAGAAGGCAGAAGGAGCATGTTAGAGAAGAAAGAAAATAATTTTAAATAATTAGTCATCAATGTAGAAGCAATAGATTATTCAATTGCATCAAATTAATGACTATATTTCATTTGCTGTAACTGATGTTGGTCTCCTGGAAACAAGCTCATATAATGGTTATGTAACTTTTAAATGTCACCTTAATGCTCTTTTTCCCTCCCTCCCTCCTGCCCTCCCTCCCTTGGTGTATGTGTGTATGTGTGTGTGTTTCTTTTTGTTTATATCAAAAGTAAAATCTGAGTTGAGAAAAATTTCTGGTGACGTCTAGTTTACAATATGTCTATGGAGATTTTCAGTCATCCAGGTCATGGTTGTCCCAAAGAGAAAAGAGTTGTTCAAGAGAAAACTGGACTTCCAGAACGTCCAGTTGCCTCTTGAAAATGCACCTTACAATATGCTTTTTGACTTTGTAGTACATCACTCACAATTGTTGTATTGTGAGATAGGGTATATAAATTTGAAAGATAAATAATTACCTATGCAACTGTCTTGGCAACTATGCATAGGAAGATTTATTAGCTCCCAAGCCTGGGGATTCCTTTGGATTCCCTGTCATCGTAGGACTGTCCACACCCATTTCTGCTTTGCCTTGAAGCCCACAGAAGCTCAGTCAGTTGCCCCACTTACTGAAATTTGTAAGCACCTAAAATGGATCCATTAATCATATATAATGTATAAGCAGATAATGAAAATACATATGATCTTCAAGGGTGATAGCTTGGAAAAGAATATTGCGTGCCAACATGTTTTGTAATTTGCATGTTTTCACTGTCTTTTCACAGATGACAAGTAAAATTCCAGTTAAAAATACTATCAATAATACCTGTTCCTGTTTCATCTTGTTATATCTCGCTTTTATAAAATTAAATTTACTAAGACCATTTTCCACATTTGCAAGTATATACATTCTCCTCTATTTTAATGAGTTTCTTATTGTGAACTGCATTTGAACCTTTGGGAAACCTCAGTTTTAATATGTTCCTTTTATGTTAGGTTGGATGTATGAATGGAGTAACCCTACAAAAAGGTATAACCTAAACACTTACATTTTATGGTTCCTGCACTCCAGATGTCTGTGTTTATTTGCATCAGAGGTGGTATTCAGCAGGTTCTGACCAGTTCTGGAAAACCGGTAGCAGAAATTTTGAGTAGTTCAGAGAACCAGTAAATACCACCTTTGACTGGCCCCACCCCCATCTATTCTCTGCCTCCAGAGTCCCAGCTGATCGGGAGGAAATAAGGATTTTGCAGTAACCTTCCCCTGGAGTGGGGAGAGAATGGGGATTTTACAGTACCCTTCCCCTGCCAAGACCACCAAGACCACCCATGCCCCCCAAGCCAAGCCCACAGAACCAGTAGTAAAATCCCACCACTGATTTGCATGTGTCATCAAGTGAGGCTTGAATCCTGGTGATAACATTTTAAGATGATTTATGTGAGACACTAAAGCCCAAAGAGACTGAAGGTAGATCCAAGAAGCCAGATTTTCCCTCTGCAGAAAAAAAAATTGAAAAATATTTAAAAATTAAAGAAAGTTGAATCAAGAGGCAGGTCCTCAAAAAATGTGCATGGGTAATGTATTATATTAATTCCAGTAATTAAAAAAGACGACAAATTGGGAGTGAAAATCTTTTTTTCAAGTTAGTCATCCAATCATTTCACGATCTTATTAGAATAATGTCAGCAAGGTTTTTATCTTTTCCTTTTTGAGAACAATATATATATTACAGAATTAATTTTAAAAAGGATATCAATTAAGTGCTGCTTTTATCTTTGATTCCAAACTAAATAGTTCATGAACAACGATGTTTCTTCTTTTAAAATATGGAATATAGTTTAGTTCATCTTTTAAATTATTCTTATTCCATCTTCTCAATAGCAAAGACATCTGCTAATCCTCTCTTAAGTCCTTAAATGCAAATAAATAGCTGCTTTAAAATAATAAAAGAGCTTCACTGAGTGGGCTAACTGCTAATTGTTATTAAGTAATCTTACAGGGATAATGAAGCTGAAAAAAGTTGACACAACTGCTGTGGATAATGCTTATGCTTATAGTTGTCTATGCTATTTACTGGCCATAGCTCATTTATCACAATTTATTTACTTGTAGCTAGTAATGTTTTCTTCTTCTGATTTATTTCAAATATTTTCATGGATTATTTGACAATTAATATGTTATGCAAATTCCATGTTGTAACTGAAAAAATAACAATAAAAATAGCATATCTTTATCTTATTAGTACATATACTTTGCAAAATTATGAATGACTTAGGCATACCACTCTCATTTATGAAAAAATGGATGAAGGAGCCAACCAACTATGTCATTGCTGAAACATGGGTCGATGAGCTGGTATGTTGGATTCTCAGGGCAGATTCTCTTTCTGGCTTTTATGCCATCAATCATGGAATAGGCCTAGACCTCATTCATGGCTCCATTATTTGCAGGGAGAAGCTCAAACAATAATGTTGCATGGAGTAGCTCTCAGCCTTTCATTATTTTTCATATATACAGGCACTGGCAATCATCTGCAGTTTTGGGGTTTATTTTATTTGTTTGTTTGTTTATAGTGCTTGAGGTACCAGGCTAGAAACTGGGAGAACCATGAGTTCTAATCTTGATTTAGACCTGAAAGAGACTGTGTGACTTTGTTTCAGTCATTCTCCCTCAGCCCAACCCATCTCACACAGTTGTTGTTAGTATATAGAAAATAGGAGAAAGATATGTTCACCTTGAGTTATTTATAAAAAATAATCAAAATGGGATGAAATAAATAAATAAAAATCCAAAAGGCTCTGAGTGACCTACAACAGTATAAATATAAAATATAAAAAATTAAAAGGGGGAAAGAACCAGTACTCCAAAACAACATCTTGAATTGCATTCAAAATATACTTACAACCAACAGTGCACTTATATCTGCATCTCTTATTGTCCTATTTATTCCTGGGCTTTAATGTATATGGTGTCAACAGAACTATTAAGTTTATAGTTAAGGCAGTTGGGTTAAGGGCCCATTATATCGAACAGATAGGGGCATTCTACAAAGATGAAATATTTATTTGACTGTTGATCCTTTGTAATTGCCACATATATATTTTATTACCGTATTTTCTGTTAATTACCGTATTTTTCATAGTATAAGATGCACCTCTTTCCCTCAAAAAAGAGGCTGAAAATCTGGGCCATTATACACTTATACACTGAATACAGCATTTTCTGCCTCCTGAAACCCTGCCCCCTTCTCCAAAATGGCTGTGCAGAGCATTTAGGAGGCTTGTAGAGTGCTCCTGGGGGCTGGTGAGGGCAGAAATTATAATAAAACGGGCGCTTTTTGCTTATTTCCAGCCCACCCACCCCAGTCCACAGGAACACTCTATAAGCCTCCAAAGGCTCTACATGCCCTTTTTTTGGTACAAAACGGGCCCGTTTTCATGAAAAATTGGTTGTTTTTGCTCATTTTTGCCCCCCCCCAATCCCTCAGGAGCACTCTACAAGCCTCCTAAAGGCTATTCGTGCCCTTTTTTTAAAACAAAAAAGATGGCCGTTTTTGGGAGGTGCAAATTTTTTAAAAAATTTGCCTCGTCAAAATCTTGTGCACCTTATACTCTGAAAAATATGGTATTTTACTCTTCAATTATAACTGTATTTTATTTATTTTTATATGGTTGTAAGATCAATCAATTAATAAACTATCTCTACATATACTGTACCTGCAAGAGTGCAGCTCATATAGAAGTGTTGGTAGTTGGACTAATTAGAAGATGCTTTTAACTACTTAAACTGCTGCAGTGTAGATCAGTGGTTTTTGAGAGCAATCCCATGTAATGTGAATTGCACTAGTCCAGCCATGAAGTCTCCTGGCAGAGGCATAATGATAACTGGCACACAAAATTATGAAAGGGACCTCCTACTTACAAGTGCCACCTGCTCCTCAGTAAGTGGTGAGTCAAGAGGACAGGGTTTAGATGCAAAACAATACCAGTTGGCAACTTCTTACAGTAGCTTTATGTAGATATTGAATAGGAGTGGCATGAATGTAGAGTCCTACAGCACCATACAAGGCAGACCTTTAGGAAACTTAGGAGCCTCGTGTGCTAATCCTGTGCTAATTTGGGACAGATCCATAATAGCCATGACAAACATGTGATCCTGAACTACTGCAGCCCCCAAAATTTAGTTGAAGTATATGAGAACCATAAGCCTAGTGAACTCCAATATCAATTTGAGGATGAGTTTCAGACCTTAGGATGTGATGCTGCCATGTAATGGGAAGAAATAAAGCACCAGCGCTCTCAGATATATCTTTGACCCCAAGATCAGAAATTCATTATAACTATCAATGGAAGAGTGCCTATGACAGAGCTTCTGGTCTCACAATTCCAGTCCTCTTCCTCTATTTGGATTTGTCGCTGGTCCCTAAAGCAAAATCCAGACAGACACACTTCTGAGAAGAGATTCCCTTGTCCGCTCTTGCTGAAGTATGTGTGATGTGAAAGCAGAAATCTGATCTAAGCAATGATTAATGAATCAGCTTTTACAACTGTGACAAAAAGAACAGTTATTTACAGGAAATGCTTTAGAGAAATATACACATTCTAGCCACGTAGCTAGCTATATCCTACTAGAAGGAAAGTCAAAGAGCAGATGTGCTCTTTCTATGTGTGCATATGAGTGTGTTTGCATGCACACACCTGGGGGGCAAACACAGAAAGAAATGACCCAAACACAGAGTGGACCGAATGGTGAGCAATGACAGGGCACAAAGAAAATTATTTTCTTATGTGTTAACAATTAGTGCCATTGGCTTTGGACTTCTAATAGAAAGCTGAATTTGGAAGTTAAAAAGTATTGGGGGAAAAAGGGAATGGCAAAGCAGTTTTGTACAGTTATCAGGAAAATTACATGTATGTGTCTATGAAATCATTGTTTTTTGAGGGCAACCCCATGTACTGTGAAGCTTTATTCAAGAGATTTTTTATCTTTATTTATCCAAGTTTACTGTAAATAGTATGAATCCTGCATTATAATACAAAAGGAGAGATGGATAAAATGGCAGATTTAGATGAATGACAACTCTGCATGTTGCACAAAGAAAATTCTAAAGAGAAACTAAGAGAAAAGGTACTGTTGATATAAGGATCATAGGGATATGAAGAAATTTGCATAAACAGAAAATTAACCAGTTTACAGTACCTTGGAAATTAATGAGATATAAAATAGAAAGGTTTTGATAAAACTGTCTGTGACAAAAGAATGAGATAAATGTTTTAAGGGGCAATAAATTAAAATTTAAAATCTTGAAACTTCAATAATACTTTAGATCAGATGCAATTTATACTATTGCATTCTGATATACCAACCAACACTGCTCCTTTCCATTTGCCCAACTTGTATCAACAGAGTAACGTCACCATTAGCATCCCTCTCATAATTTCTTGAGACTGATTTGTTTGTTTAAGGTTGAACACCCATAGTGTCTTCTTTATTCAGAAACCAAGTAAGATGTATTGTTTTTCAACCTTGCAAATGGGAGTTTTGCCTTCTTCTAACTATACACACACAGGTTACAAACAGATAAATATCTTTTATAGAGACCATAACTAAGAGGAGAAAAAGAAGTTAATTGAATGATCCATAAGTCACAGAGAAATATTAGGAGCCTACAACAACCATTTTACTCTGTGTTTACAACTATCAGAATTTTTAAAAAAAATATTTAGGAAACTGGAAATGTTTAGGTTTTTTTCTTATGAAGTGTTCCCCAAGTTCAGTTAGCCCACACATGCTTTTAAGAATAATCAAGTAAATAAGCACTTAAAGCAGAAATATGATAATTTGATGGTTCATTCTTCCAGGATTATTTTTTTTTCCAGTGTAGCTTTTGCCAAACTGTTTCATGATGATTTTCCAACAAGGTCTAATCTTAATCTAATCTAATCTAATCCAACCAAATCTAGACAACAAGAAGAAAAAGCATATTTTCCAAAAAACAAAAAAAAGTATTTTTAAAATGTAGTCTCATTTCTCAGTACAGGAGTTTACTGCATCGTGTGCACATTCAACAGTTATATTTAGTAGTAAACCTAAGCTACCCTCTTCAATTCATAAAACATCTTTTAGAAGAATAAATCATCTCTCTTCCTATCAAATAAATATGGTAATGCTTCTTTAATTGCATATGTCCTCAAAGTAGAGATGGGTTGACAAATTTTTATTTTACTACTGGGTGGGCGGAGCCTCCGACTGCCACTACTACTAGTTCTGCAGATCCGGGCCAAACCGGGAACAACCCACCTCTGCCCCAAAGACTAAGGCAGTTAAGTTGCTGTTCTAAATTATGTGCAAGACATAATTTCAAATAAAAATTGGCTGAAAATAAATAAAAATAATTATATACAAATCCAATTGTTTTTATAAAATATGTATGTTATTTTTCTTCAAATTTACCATTAGTCTGTCTTCTATCTGCTTCAATCCATCTATCAATTCATCCACCCATCCATCCATTCATTCACCCACCCATCCATCCACCCATCTAATTATGCTGATAGTATAATAAAACAGTTCTTATGAATAATTTGCAGTATTCACTATATTTGCTAGTCTAAGAAAAAATGGGAATCACTTTAGGATGTTTGACAACATTCATTTGTCTGCAAAATGCAATGTAATATCTGATGAATTATGTTTTTCTTACAGAAAGGGCACTTAGCTCTGAAAGTGAAATAAACTTTCTCAAAAGGTCTATTTTTTCATAGTATTTTGGATTTTCCTTCTCTCATAATCTCTTTGTAAAATACATATCAATGTATTTTATCAGGATTTGCAGGGAAACTTTATTTTATTGAAAAGAAAAAGTGCTAATTGAAGGATAAGGAATGAAGCAACCCCACATTTTATATTTCTTTCATTAAAGTGTCGCAACTGCATGTCAAGTCAAAGTTTATTTCAGTCAAAAATCAGTATAGAATGAAGCAATTAACAATCTTTTGAAAATAAAAGGACCACACATAGGATGCAAACTGAAAGTATAGAATATTATTACTATAGATACTACTATAAAATACATTTCTAAAACTAAAAAAACAGAATATTATTTATGTAAAACAAAGACATAAAGCTAAAATTTTAAGATAGAAGTAGAAATATATTCTAAAATACAATAAAATGGAATATCTATCTATCTATCTTCGGACTGTTGACAAGTTAGGCATATATATATATACAACAAAACCAGCATATGTGTGTGTGTGTGTGTGTGTGTGTGTTGTATTTGTGCTGATAAATAAATAAAGGGAGACTAGTATAGATCCATTTCGAGCTATTTAGCTCTCATCAGCTAGCCATACCCTTACTGGGATTTGAACCTGGGCTGTATTACATATTAGACAGGAGTCTTAGCCACTATGTCACAGGCTCTCCTCCTTTATCAGCTGAGCCAGGGAAATAAGTATGTATTTGTGTTACAACCCCTGGTATGCCCAAATATGGGAGGAAGCTATACTAGTCTCCCTTTATTTATTTATCAGCATAAATACAACACAAATATAAAAAGGCAACATTAAAAATAAAAATATGGTTTTCTGCCTGGATGGTTTTCTGTGATGAGCCGAAGGACAGAAGGAGGGAGTAGTGAGTTTCTTCCCATATTTGGGCATACCAGGGGTTGTAACACAAATACATATCTATATCTATATCTATATCTATATCTATATCTATATCTATATCTATATCTATATCTATATCTATATATCTATATCTATATCTATATCTATATCTATATCTACATCTACATCTACATCTACATCTACATCTACATCTATCTATCTCTATCTCTATCTCTATCTCTATCTCTATATCTATATATCTATATCTATATCTATTAAGGGAAGGGATTAGGGTTAATTGGTGTTGTAAAAAGGCTTTATATCTTTGTCACTATGAAAATGTTATATTAGATCATATTCCTAACCACTTCAAGAAAGTTATATCTGGTAAGAGATTTCTCTCCATTGTTCTCTGCCAGTGGAAATAATCTATTACTGCAACAATGAAATACAAACCTTATAAAATCTCTGAGAGATTTTTTGGACCAGGAATTTGAAAAAGCATGCAACATGTTTTTTCAAAGGAAAACATATTACTGTGAATTAATTGAATTGTAGCCCACATTTCAGTGTTCTAATTATATTAGAGAAAATTATATCAGAGCCATTATATGGGGATTTACCTAGGGATTCCAGGTTGCACATCAAGTGGTTTGTTTGATTGTTGTCATCAGGGATTGGAGTGTATTGGGTATTGTGTTTGGGATTTTATTCCTATAAACCAACTGGAACCACTGTGAGTGATACGGGCAGCCATAAATAAATAAATAAAATAAATAATAGTATGGAGTTATTGTGTCTTAATTCCTTTTCAGTAAACATATTGTTTGTTCAAATATAAATTAATCTATCTAGAATCCCTCTATCTTTCTGAATATCTAAGGGTGGAACAGTCAGGTATAATCACAGGATGGAGTCCCACTATTGTGTCATATAAAGGTTATTTATTATGCTATTTATTACTTTGGTAATCTTTGCATTAGATTATATATGTATAATTGGTACAAATTATGAATGTATTTCAGGTAATTTATTAAATATTATTTAATAAAATAATTTTGATGTTGGATTAAGATTGAGAAAACTCAGGTTTAAGTTCATCCTCAGTCATTAAGCTCCTTGTCTGATTTTGAGGCCGTCTACACATTCTCAGTTTAATCCATTTGACAGGTTGTTCTGGGGGGAAAATATGGAGAACAATTGGAAGTCTAACTAACAAATCCTACTGAGGTAGTATTTCTGGAATTCAGTGAGGAAGAAGTGTGGCAGTATTGTCCCGAAATAGCGCTGAAGCTACGGACAAAAGATAAAGGAGGAGAGAGATGTTTTCTTGAGAAACAACTATTTGTCTCATAATTTTAGAACCTCAAGTAGGCTTGGAAGAAATCATCAAAATATTCCTTCCAATTTTGCTATCTTCATATTGCAGATCAGATTTTGGAGAGCTATTAGGTTTAGTGCTAGTTTCATTGATGATAGGCACTACCATGGAAATTGACATGGAAAATAATTTCATGTGTTGAATACACAATTAAACCTCAATTTATATAACCATTAGATTAATCCCCAACCAATAAACAATGAGGAATTTGGAAAAAACCGGGAATTTCATCAGGGGAGCAGCAAAAAATGTGTCCATCATTTAATGAAGAATGCCAGTTGAAAACATATGCTACATTAGCTTTTCCTGACATTATTGTGGGCAGCTCCATATTTAAACTAAGTTTGTTGCTTTAACACAAAGATTTTTACTGTTTTTCTTTATTAATACCCCTTCATTTCTTTTGGCTTCATGGGAATCAACCTATTCTCAGTGTGTGGGGGGGGGGAAATTATGTTTAATTATGATGTTTAACTTCCTCTTTTTACTTTTTTATATTTCTAGTATGGATTAATGCTAGAAAAACTGGCAGTCATGGTTGCCAGCGATATGATAGTCAGGGACTAGTCCTCAATGAAGGGATAAGTATGTATTCAAAAATAATATTTCAGTCATTCCACAAAGGATGACATTATCCCAAAATAGCAATGGTGTTTAAGTTTCTATCAGGCAAACAAGAATTTTAACATCTATAAATACTGAGCCTACATTGCTTATAAACCTTATACTCCATTTATTAAGGGCCAATGAATAAATGTCTTCCTACACTACAGAACTAAACTTTCAAATTCCACAAATTCACCCAACAGACAAGAAAGTGCTTTTTCCTTCTGATGCCAAGAAAAAGGAATTTAATCTGTTAATGATGTTTTCCCATTGCAGCTGCTATATATTACTCTGCTCACATATTAGCTAGATAACATTATTTAAATCATATTAAGAAGTAAAATCTCACAGTGCCAATATAACTTACTGTCGTTGAACTTCAATGTGAGTTGTAAAATCATTAGGCACTTCTGCTGCCCAGCTACAAAATAGGTAAACTCAGTAGTTGTTTTTATGTAAGCTTTTTTCAAAGTCTGGCATGCTCAGGGGGGGAAAAAAACATTCAATTTAGTTTTATTATTTTTGTACAATAGTTGGCAATTAGTGTTAAACTGTTCTGCATGCAGAACCCTTCTGCTTTTGTAGGACTTATTCAACTAAGTTAATACTTTGATTTCATTTTTTTCTTAATTTATGGCTCCAGGAAGATATAAAGGAGAGTAAATTATAGAGAATTTGTATATATCATGCCTTTAAAGAAGTGCATCCCTATTTATTAACAATCCAACATCCTTTGTAGAAGATTTTTGCCCTTAAATAAAACTAAGAAATAATTAATAATTAATTACATAAAAATGGTGAAATCCTGTAAATGTGAATTTAACTTGGTTTGATACTGAATTATTATATTATAATTCATATATATATATATATATATATATGAATTCATTTAATTTTAATTTTATCTTTCACATACTCACTAATGTACATGCACCAGGATTCCTTTTACTGGATGATGGATGGACTATGGATGGACTATGGAGGCTGAAAAAAATTAAATATATTACATGTTACCTGATATTTTAAATCAGAAAATGGTTTCCATTCATTTGTTACAGAAACATTCCTTCCTAGCTAAAAGAAATATAGGCTAATATATACAAACATAATTTTTAAATCAATGCTGATGAATAATTAAGGTGTGAACAAAAGGAAATAAGTGAGTAAAAGGAGTCTGCTTGTGATGAACTGTAAATGCTATTTATAATACATTGTATCAACTTTAAATAGGTTCATACAAACATTATTTCTATAAATGTGGTTCTGAGATAAGAAATCTAGAACTGCATTTAAATCAGTAATGTTGTATCCTTTTACTGGGTAATTATGCATTATCTTTTGGATGAGACATGGTACACTCCATTTGTTTTCATGCAATGGAAATGCCATTTATAAAACCATTAAACATAACCTTGAAATTAATATGATGAACCTACAAGGAATAATTTGACATACAAAAGAGAAATGGACTTATGCAAGAAGAGGACTTCTTCATCTAGAAGCTTCAAAATGCCTGTTAATGAATAATTACTTTAATGAGACTGTGAGATTGCATTAACTCATATTAATGTGGCTTAATTGCTGGATGCCAGTGACAAAATGTTCATCCTCCTATTAGATAAATATGCTAAATAATAATGTGGTAAGCAAGTTTTCAACTTCCATCCAGACATTAGTGAAGTTTTAAGCTTCCAAATTGAAATCAGAAGAAGACTCCAAATATATAATTAAGGAAAATTTGAGATATATTATTGCTCTGTGGATTTTTTGTTTAGTTCATAAGTCTACAGGTGTTGTAATTATTCTTCAAAATGGATTAACAGCTGGTGAAACTGGTTATCATTCTGGACAATTTGTTCTTCAAGAAAATTTAAGGAATGTGTTACAAGGATATAACTGTCAGAAATTTCTAATAAATGAATATGTGATAATAATTTGCCCAATAAAATCTTTTTCCCATACTAAATATTTTTCAAGGATTGTTAATGGGATCCAAAAAATCTGGGCAAAAATTTAGCTTAAATCAAAAATTAAGATTTTCATTGAGACTTAATTCTCCATCCTAGTTAGCTTAGACTTCAGACACAAGGATTTATTTCTACTTTTTAAAAGGAATTTGGATCACTGCTCTTAGAAAAATGGTTTGAATTGATTCCAGGAAAATGTAGTTGGAAAATCAGTCTATTTCAACTCTTTAGAGGAACTGTGTTAAACACTTGGCTTTAAATAAATTTGATGGTAACAGAAATAAACTTACATCCTTTAAAGTGAAAGAACCTTAAAATGAATGTGATGACATCCTTGTCAAGAACAATTATAGTTACTGTGAACATCGGCGGCGGGTGGGACTGATTTTTTGTTGTAGCTTTAGAAAAGTTGCAACAAAGGCAAAATAATCAAACTGGACCCAAAGAGAAAAGAGCGTGACTAAAGAGAGCATGATGGAGATGCATAAATTATGCATCATACAAAGAACTGGGTAGGCACTTACCCTTTTATTATATTAATATAATATATTATATTATATTTGAACCCAGAATTTATGCCGAACAGTAGGTATTGTTATTGAATACAAAACATACTGTAAAACAATGCAGTCTCATAATATATCCCATTAGACAGCTACAAAAGGGTTTTGACATTTATTAGTCATTAAGACAAATATATTATTTCTAATATCAAAGACAATATACTAATTCTGGGAACCAGTAGCCCTTATTTCTATTTATGAAATTCTCATAATTGCTCACAGTGAACCTTTCACTGGGTTATAATCTGCTGTAGCAATTATCTTACATTCTTATTTCAAAAATAAAGTAAAAGTAGATGTATACACAAATACAATTTCATAGAAAATAATGCAAATATATATCAAATCTGAATGTGTTTGCTATTTTTTAAATTCATTTTGGGTATCACATTAGTGATCTCACTCTTAGAACAATAAAATATTATAATCATAAAAGGAAATTAAGACATTAACCTCAAATTGATTGTAGCTAAAATAAAATAAAATCTGATGGTTCCATAATGACAAAATAGTTGTATTTGCTGAAAAATATGCAAAAATAATTTCCCAAACGTCCATGGGCAATAAGAGAACCCTTTCAAGCTACAGATATATACTGGTCTTGTATTCGGGTCTTTTCCTGTGTAAGATTGAGATTGTCTTGGCAACGTTTCGGCAAGGTCTCACTTGCCATCTTCAGGCTGGTGTTTTCGGCTTAAAACGTGGTCAGAGCTGCCGTCTTTCTATAAATCTTGATGGGGTGTGTGGAGTGCTGGCTTTGTTTCAGTAAGTGGAATGATTGGTTGTGTGGTAGTATCATGATTGGTAGATTTGTGCTGATTAGTGCTGGCTGTGTGTCCATTGTTGTTTTGTGTTGTAATGGCCTGGGTGGTGGATGGGGCTCGTTTGTTGACTAGGGCTGGTTTCAAGATGTCTGGTAGGTGGGAGGTATCATCAAGTTTATTCATGTTGTGGGGCTGTTTCTCTATTTCTATAGCTTCCATAATTATTCTCTTGTTGAAGTGTTCAGTTTTGGAGATTAATTTGGTTCCTTCAAAATTAATTTCATGTCCTGTAGCTTTAAGGTGTTGGAAAAGGAAGGAAGTTTTTTTCTTTTTTTCTTACTGCATTCTTGTGTTCTGCGATGCATGCATTTATTCTCCTGTTCATTTGTCCTATGTAAGTTGCAGGGCAGATTTTGCATGGTATTTCGTAGACTCCTTAGTTTTCTAGCTGGATTTTGTCTTTGGGGTTTCTTAAGATGTTGGCTATTTTTTGGTCAGTGTTGAAGGCTGTCTTGACATTCTGTTTGTGGAGAATTTTGCTGATTTTATCTGTGGTGCCTTTGATGTAAGGGAGGAGGGCGATGCTGTTATCCTGTTCTGTGTCACAGTTCTTGGGGGTAGTCTTCCTTTGGATTAGGTTGGTAATTGTTTTTCTTTGGAATCCGTTGGAGATTAATACATTTGTGAGAGTGTGCAATTCAGTTTTTGGGTGGTTTTTTTTGGCTAGGTGTTTGGTTCTGGAGATGAGGGTCTTGGCTACAGAGTTGATCTGTGCAGGGTGATGATGGGATTGTCCGTTTAAGTAGTGGTTGGTGTGTGGTTTTTTCCAGTAGATGGTGTGTCCTAGCGAGCCATTGGGTTTTTTATAGATTAGGACGTCCAGAAAGGGAAGTTGCTTGTATTAATCTCCAACGGATTCCAAAGTTAAAGTGGCTACCTTTAGAGCAGTGTTTCTCAACCCTGGCAACTTTAAGATGTGCAGACTTCAATTCCCAGAATTCCTGAACCAGCCATGCTAGTTGAAGAATTCTAGTAGTTGAAGTACACAAGTTTTAAAGCTGTTAAGTTTGCACACCCCTGACGCTTTTTTTCTAAAGGGTTAAGGATGCAAGTGTCTTGTAACTTGACAGCATTAAGACTTACACACTTCAATGCCAGTTTCTGAGCCAACATTTTGGTTGCTAAGCAAGAGAGTTTTTAAGCGAGTTTCACCACATTTTACAAGTTGGCAGTCCCCACCCAGTCACATGACTGCCAAGCCACTCCCACCCAGTCACATGACCACCAAGCCACTCCCACAAAACAGGCCACACCTACAGAATAGGTTCTAAAATTTTTAGAAACCCACCACTGTTAAATAGCATCCACCTGTGGTTATCATCCTCATCTACATACATCGTGATACATGAACAAAAGGGATTCAGTTTGTTTTATGATTTGGTAAATTCATAATTTTGATAAAAACATTGGGTTCTGAGGATTTATCACATTTCATTGCTTTAGTTTTTGCCTCGAGTATTTTAATTGTTATTCTATGATGTGATATATTTATTATTTGAATTAATAACTTTAGTTTGCAGAAAAACTGTACAGTACAAATCTCTATGCTTAGGGGATTATTTTTAAAAACTCACCTAAAACTTTGAATACAGCCTATTTAGGCTCTATTTTACAACTATTTAAATCATATATAATAAATACAATTGTTAGCCCTGATATTGTTGTATGTTTAAAAAAATAAAACATGTCTATTGCACTGGACTTTGGGGTTTTATTTGGTCTGATGATTATATTGTTCTCAAGTTTAGGCCCATTATGTCATAGCTGTCAGTTTATGAAATATAGTTTTTAGTGTTTTATTGGTTGTTACCTATTATAGGGTATATTTACTCTTTTGTTGGCTGAATTGTTGTTGCTTTCTTGGTAGTAGCAATAGCAGTGTTAATAATGAGTTGCCTGAAGCTTCTTTCCAAAGGTCATGAAGGCAACCTATATTTAACCTATTTTTCAGCAGTGAAATAAAACTCCTATAAGAAAACCAAGTGCTAATATAACCTTGGTTAACCAGCCTATCATATAATCAAATAAGTATCTGGAACACATTTTCCATCTGCAAAACTATTTGTGGTCTGTGCTTCTTTCATTGTTCATTACATTTCAATTTCTTCTGTTCTTTACTCTTTTAATGCTTTTTTGTAAAATTGATGAAATTATATTACTTGTTTTGCAATCTTAAAAAAAATAAACAATTTTGCGAATTTATATACCAATAATATAATATCATTTGAGGAGGAGTGATCCTGAAGCCTACTTTTTTATTTTTGATAGATTGGACTGTTTCCCCCCCTTTTTGTGTGTGTGTGCAAATGCAGATGCAAAAAATTAAGTTCTGCTTTCTCCCTGCTGCTTATCACCTTTTTGCCATTTTCTCTTATTAGTGGACCAATCATTTCCTGTACTTTTAAAATAGATTTTTACATGAAAGAAATGTTGTTGTTGTGTTTTTTTTAATTTTTGTCTCAAGTCATTTTGAGCCTTAGCTTTTCTGACTTCATCTTTGCATGTTCAGACTACTTGCTGATATATGTGTCTCCATTTTTAATACATGTCCTTTTTGTCTTCAGTTATCAGAAAGTTCTTTGTATAGTCTTGCTCTCTTTTTTGAGATCTCTTATTTCTTCTTCTTCTTTGGAATTGTACTAGACTGGGTTTTTATAATCTCACTTTTCAAAGTTTCTCAAGCTTCTTGGCTTTTTCCCTTCAGGGCTCTCATTCACAGAGTCCTTCCAAGCTCTGAGTTTATTGGAATAAGTGCTCTTAAACTAGACTCTAGTCCAAGACTCTAGTTTAAATTTGTTTTATTGCTTGTGCTTGTGTAACATTGAATTCCTATACTGCATGGTCACACCCCATAAGGTTCCTGTAATTTCAACGCCTTCTATCATTTCATCTCTGTTAGTGAGAATAAGTCCAGTAAGGCTGACACTCTAGTTCGCCTTTTCTACTTTTTGAGAGAGAAAGTTGTCTACTAGATTCAGCAAAAATAACGCTAATAGCAGGAGTATTTTGAAAGATAAATTAATTACTGGAGGATAAAATGTAATATGTTCATAAGATACATTCAAACAGTAGCTGAACACGGCAGCTTTCTGTTGGTGATGCTTTAAATGGGATTCTTCTACCGAACAGAGGGATGCACTGAGTAGCTCGGATTTACTAATTTTATATTTTCCTATTTCCATTGGATTGAATTGGATTTCTCCTGTTTCTTCAATTTATATTGTAAATATACAAAATGCATAATTGTTCTTGGCATTTTCAGAATTTGATTCAGACTTCTTTAGTTTATATAGCCTTTATCAAAGATAAAGGTGTTATTCTTTGCAAGATTTTTTCAATTCCTAGATCAAATGATTCAGCATTTTTTCTATTATATTAAGAAAAATCAGTGCTAACAGGTGGACAGTCATGAACAATCTTAATGTAGCAACTTGTGTTCATACCTGATGTAAGGAAAAAAATGGCAAAAATGCATTTGGGTTTCATGATACAAAGAATTACTAGAAACCATGGAAACAATACAATTTCATAACATAATTGCAGGTTTATTGCCAGTTAGAATTCTGAGAAATTTAGACACCTTTCTTACAAAAACTGCACTTGGAAGAGGGTGTGTGAATTTCTGGTTGTAACCCAGGCTCCTTCCTCGCACCCTCCTTCTCTCTTTTTTTTCTGCATAACCTTTCATTTCTGAAAAGTTATTTCACTTCATAAGAAAATACACTTGCAACATAATGCAAGTATGTCTGAGAAATAATTGTTGCCAAAAAAAGCAAATCAGGGAGCAAAAATCATGGAGAAATCAAATATTCAAACCAAAAATAAAATGGGAAGTAGAGTGAAACCGCAATCTAAAAGCTCACAATAGGACAAGGTGATATACTGTATCTATAAAGAAAGGTGAAACCAGAACGCAATGAAGAAGCTAGAACCAACAAAATTAAACCAGTAGTTAGCATATAACACACGCACGTATGGTGTGTGTGTGTTTATCATACAAAGATGCAAATAATGATTGATATACAAAATTAGTTTCTACCCAAATATGATGTAGAGTTGTTTTTCCTTTTAAAAAGTTAGAGGGAACTTTTGATTGCTGAAAGTTGATATGAAGTTTTGCTGCTAGTAAAACAAATGAAATTAGTTTTAAAAAATGGATCATCTTGAAGTTGGGATTTGTTTCCCTACAAATGAAAAAAAAAACTGATAAGTTTACTTTAAAAATTTTGGCAATTTTTTTAAAAAATGGATTCTACTCAGTGTGAAATTATTTTTATGTAAAACATTATACTAGATATGTTGTGTGCCAGCAGAGACATTAATCCCCATAATTTCTAGCACAAATCTTGTCCCCCATACCTAATTGGAATCACACACAGTTGTCATATTATATATTCACATTAACATTACTATGAAACTTAATCTGGATGATACATGTTCAAACAACTATTTAGCTCCTATTCGAGAACCACTACTACTAGGTAATCTTTTTTTATTATAATGTTTATTCTTATTTTGTTTTCATATGACCTACCATCTCCCAGTAGTAATTCCAGAAGCATATAAATTGAAACAGCCATTTAACGTTTAATTATGTAAGGTGGAAAGGGAAAAGGCTAGTTGAAATGAAGTCAGCCAAGTATGCCTCAGACGTGACGGACATACCAATTACCCAGTGGTAACAATAGACCAATTCCTCTTTGGTCCCATCCAGTAGCATGAATGGACATATTTCTTTTATATTTGTGGAGGGAAGGCTAATAGGAATTTAATATTGCATTTTTAACAGATTGTGGCAATAGCAATAGCACTTAGATTTATATTTATTTTTATTCATTTGGAAAATTTATATTGCCGCCTACTCGCTCACAGCAACTCTTGGCCATGGCTACTCCTGGTACTCCTGGCCACGACTGCCACCTTTCTACTTTTGAGGCTATAATAATCTCTCTGCAGTTTTTTTCCCCAACTGCTTATCCATTACTTCCCAACTGATTTCAGTTGTATATTATTCTTTAAAATCTTTTGAATTAGTGCATGAATTCGATTATTTTTGCTTTATTACTAATTTATTATTAATGTTCTTTTGTGTTCAGATTTCAAGCACAAATTTGAAATACCTTGATAGTTTATCTGGTATCATATACCAATGGTACATCATTTTATTTAAAAAAAATCTTTAAGATTAGTACATAATGTAAATTTCCAGCCTCTCAAATACATATTTCTCATTGTTCCATTTGTAAGTAAAATATTAGCCCATTTCATCATATATTTTTCACTTGCTTTTCTTCTATCTTCAAATTGTAAACTCACTGTGCTTTTCTTTTACTGCTTGTAAATTTTAGCTAGCATTCATGTCATTATTTAATACCCCACTTATTATACTCAATTTAAAGTAATCCAGCAGTTCAAAGTTAAATTAGCTCCAATGCTCTTAGTGAGATGGCTAGAAATCAAGAATCTCTTCTTTCTGATTTTTATATTAACTTGTTTATGTATTTATTTTGTTTAGTGTAAAACCAAGAGTTCAGACTTTCTACATTAGATTATTAGAGCTTTTTGACTGCTTCAGAGTGTGAATATTCTTTGCATGTTAACACTTAGTTTGAAATCATGCTAATGTTTTCATAAATATATTAGCTAAAAACCAAAAAGGGTTTTATCATGATGTCTTCAAGTGATGAAAGGTAATATATACATTCAATCTTAAAAGTCATAAACAAAAAACAGAGACATATACTTTTTTTGACATATCATACAAGTATTCCTTTTTCCTAATAACTTTGTATTTCCATATCATAAAATAAATCCCCATTTTGATTTGTGGAACAAAATGGAACACCTATTTCATTTCTTGTTCTACTTTTTAGTTTTACAAGATACAACAAGGTTGGTTTACTTGATCAGAGCTGAAAGAAAAAAAATAGTTATATATCTGTTTGCCTATACTGGACTTTTGCTGACAAAGAATGATTGATGAAGCATTTGGATTTAGTTTTTTACTTGGGAGATGAGCTATGGCATGAAAAGAGATTATGCTATCTTTAAAGATGGTGATAAGTTATTAATGTTGTCTTTACCCTTACCTAGTATGAAAGTGGGGGGAGTTACACTTTCTCACATTTGTCTTCTTTTTTCTCCTTTTCTTTTTCTTTTTCACATTTTGTATTTTACTGTTTGTATATTTTATAGCTTGTTTTTATTCTTTTTATTCATAATTTTTAATAAAATTATTATAAAAATGAGTACATAAAATATTTTTGTCCTAATGATTTTTTAATGATTATCTGTATCTTACGTTTGTAACTGTAAAGATCTAAGATCTGTACTTGGGAAGCAAAAATTAGGTTCTAATATGAAGACTAGATACAGATTTTTAAATGATTATCTGTATCTAGTATTTGAGTGGTATGGTGGCCTAGAGATGAAGATGCTTATTTCCTACTTGGAAGGTTAAGAGTTCAATCCTAGGCAGTGGCACAGGTTTCTTTATCATTTGTCAAAGAGAAAATATCTGCTGCAAACTCTGTCCAGGCATCAGGAAGGCATCTGGTCAGTAAATGCTCAGCTCCATTCAGTCACCCTGATACCACCTCAAATAAAGGAATTACAGGGTCACAGAAAGAAAAAGAAACCCCTGTACTTAGTATTCATATTAGAACCTTATTTTTGCTTGGCAATTACAGACCTGAGATCTAGATTAGCACTATATTTTGTGTTGTGTAATGAAACACTTGACAAGTATTTTGCTGCTCAACATGGATTTAATTCTATTATAATACAAGTTATGTATATATAACAAAAATCACACATTCTTACACAAAAAGCCATAATATTTATTGTTTGATAGATAACTGCAGACTAACTCTGAAGGTTGACAATTTTAAGGAAAATAAGAATATTACTACCCATATATGTAAAATATTTATATATTTATATCAAGGGAGCCAATTTGACAAACTGGTCAGCAGCATGACTTGCCAACCATGTTATATTTTATAGCTTTGCAGAACTTAGCCTTTCTCAGAATGTCATCCTCAAGCACTTGGCTCTGTGTTTTTACTTTTCTTATTATAGATCACAGCACCAGATGATATAATGTCATATGACAAAATAAGTGTAGGAATATATCAGTGAAGCAAAGTGTAAAAATTGAAATCTTTACAATTCTTAGTACCTGAATTTTTATGTTAAATCTTTTTACAATATTGCCTTATATGTGAATCTAAGTTCTTCTGGTATATAATTTCATCATCATATCTTACTTCAACTCTTATGTAATATGCTACAGATATTATGCAATAAAAACAGGAGAATATGTGTGTAAGAATATTCTGTTCTATGTAATAAAGGCAAGAAAACATGTAAATATTCCATCAAATTTATATTCTATGCTAAATAAAGTCATATAGTTCTTAGATGGACTTTTAGTCCAGATCCTGAATAAACATAAACCTGCTAAGAATAGTAAATACATCTTTCATCTTGAAAAAAAGTTTTTTTTTTAAAAAACATTGAGACTTGCTAATTTTATGCCACATTGGTTTCTTGTAATTCTGTATTTATTTTGTTAATTATCACAGTACTTTGGTTTTGCAAGTTCTGCATTTTCCGTCAGCCTCCCAGAATCACTGTGAGTTGGGCGGCCATATAAATTTTCCTAATAAATAGTAAAAAATAAAATAAATATATTTCCTTTGAGAATGGTTCAGTTAAGGCAATTAAAGCATTAGTATGTTTTACATTAATTATTTTTAGTAATAATTTCATTATTTTATTAGTATGTTTCATGATTCATAAAATCATAGAATATAGGTAGTACTCATTTAGCTTGTACAATTGAAACCAGCAACTCAGTTGTTAACCAAAGTGGTTGGTAAGAAGACCAGAGTCTGTACTTATGATCTTACTTCAGCTTTTCTTTGCTTTACAGATCTGTGACGGTAGTAAAACAAGGATTAGAAAGGATTTTAAAAATATCCAGGGTGGAGAGGACAGCCCATTGCTTATATTGTTTAACCTGTATAAGATAAGCTTTCAAATTTTCCTCCTATTGAGATGATGAAGATTTACAAGACTAAAAAAAGAAAAGAATGAAAAAAGTACCTTGAACATTTTCTTTTTTAAAAATGGTGACTATAGTAGAAAGCCAAACTTACCATTTGATTAATTAAAGAATATCAATTACTGCATAACTTGTATAATGTTAATTTACAAACAGAGTTTCCTTCATCACTGTCCTTTTGAACTGAGAAAGTGTTAGACAATGTTTTGCTATTTAACATTCAAATTGGGTAGAATTATTTTTTTTTCTATTTTAGTTCCTCCTTTCCGAAAAGGAAACTATTTTAATGCCAACATTGAATTAGAATGGCAACTATAGGAATTCTTTCATATATTCTATGGCAGGAAAAAAAATCTAACATTAACATAAAGCCTTGGATAAAAAAGAAAAACAAAATTTCTATAAGCTACCTAACAATGTAAAAAAAGCATCTCCTTTCTTTTTAACCCTTGAAAGCAGGGCAGGGAAGGTCACCCTCTCGTTAAACCTAAATATTATATTTTGCTTCTATTCTTATTTCCTTCTTTTTACCATTGTTTTACTTTTTACAGCTAAGAGACAAATAAGAAGTTATTGATGATCAAATCCAATAGTTATTTTCCTGAATCAAATATTAAAATGTTTTCAGATCCTTCTCTTTGCAACCAAGTCAAATCAAGAATAGAAAACAACCCAATTAGGGAAGAGTAGCATAGTCAGGGGAAAACCACTATGTAGCCAAGGTAAACCTATACAAACATATGGAAGTGGTCACTGGAAGTTAGGTATTGATGCTTGGACAATTTAGTAATTATGTTTCCTTTTATAAGATTTTAGATAGCAAGAATGGAACAAAAATGTAATAATCATAATTAACACTATAATTAGCATAATTGGGTTCATTTTACTCTTCCAAGAACTTGTGGCAATAGAATGGAATAATGAAATAAATGATATGGACTGCATATGCTTTCATTATTGTTCCTTGACATTAAAACATGCACGTTTGGCATATTTGGCAAAAACAAATACAAAAAGAATTTAAAATTTACACAATTCTCCTTCCACTTCTTTTACAGCCTGAGAAACAAGCAAGGGTCTCTCTGAGTTTCTTGCCAACCCACTATCCAGCTTTGAGCTCTGTCATTTCTCTAAATGGTATCTGTATGCCAGACTCCCAAGTTCTTTCCCACATAGTATTGCATACATTCATACTACTGAATAAATAAATGTACTGACATAGTATGAAATTTAAACTCTCTTGGTTACTTACAATTTTTAAAAGGATACGATGCAAATTTTACAGGAGATAGAAGAGAAAGATAGAATGAATGAATGAATAATGGATGGATGGATGGATGGATAGATAGATAGATAGATAGATAGATAGATAGATAGATAGATGATAGATAGATAGATAATGATAGATGGATGAATAGATAGACAGGTAGACAGATATTCTGCAATATAATGGCTTAATATCATTTATCTTTGTTGCTATTCTTACTGCGACTATTTGTACCTAAATATTATTGGTGCCTAATATTCTAGTCTATTTGTTTTGCTGCTCATGTTCATTCTTTTTGAATTTACTAGGGCATGTCAGAAACTTCAAAGGAGCATTTTGCTTTGATTGAGACTTTGGCAAAATGCCTCTTTGAAGTAGCTCTGCAAAAAGAAGTGACATGCCATCAGAGTTGCCACACTGTGTTACCAGCATGACTTCTTAGTTTTTAGTACTCTATCTGAGACCGAGCCTTTAGTTAAAGTAGTATGACTGCACTGTAAATAACTATGTTATGAACCTACTTCAATTCTGTATCTGTTAGTTATGGAGCAGAATCTGTGGTGACCTGAAAACTAGACCACATAGCTTTGTACAGTTAAAGTGAGAGAAAGCTTTGATTGACTGGTTGTTTGATTAAATTTATATTCCAACTTTCCCTCTAAAATAGAGGGGAATTTATTATTAAACATATTATTTATTTTACCAATGCAGGGTAGAGAAAATTACCTATAGGAACAGTTTGGAATTCAACAAGAATCCTTATTTCATCTAGCATAATTAGGCTATAGCAAGTCAATTATTTCCTTTTCCACTATTATGGTTTGAATTAAAAATGGCTAACAATACTACTGTTGTAGTGCTGTTATACTCTTGTTTTATATATGAGCACTAGGTGGATAACAGTGTCCTGCACAATCTAAAGCAGAGCTTTAGGAAAACTGTACAGTGTTTAAAGTAGATCCACCCCACTGCAATTACCTCTCTATATAGCCTTCTGATAAACTCATAGTATTACCCAATAAGCCAACTCACATTGTGAGACATTCTTGAAGTTTCTCCATGTTCAATTTTCAGCACGTGTCTCTTGGATTATACTAATTAGGTAAAGGTAAAGTTTATCTAATTCCCTCCCCTTTCCAGTCGAGTCCAAATCTAGATGAAGTAGTCATTTCTGTTTCTTAGTCGAGGGAGACAATGGTGTCCTAAGATATTTCCTTGGTCACGTGTCTAGCATGACTATACACCAACAGCATGGAATGCTGTTACCTTTCCACCAAAGTGGTAGCTATTTATCTACTTGCATTTGCATGCTTTCAAACTGCTAGGTAGGCAGGAGCTGGGTCATGTAAAGTGAGCTCATCCCATCATGTAGTGCTTTCCAGCTGACAAGCTGGAGCTATCGCATACTATGCTAATTATAGAAACACATTTCAGCTAAGTTTTTTTGTTTTTGTTTCTTTTTGCTGACTTTGGTCTTTTTGGTCAATGAATCAGAAACTGAATTCAGGGGAGTGAACTCCTGCTATATTTATCTGAACCTTTGAATTTATGTTTCAATGTGAGTTTCAGTGCCATAAAACATATTATGGTTCTAGGAGTAGTATGTTGAGTGTAAAGGTAGGGGATAGCCTGAGTGTAAGAGTTGAGGTCATAAATTTTGCTATGGAAAGCAAAATTCAAACGTGAAAGCAGTCTGCTATATGTATTTTCAACAACTTCTTGATCTCAAGGACACCAAGCATGGTTCCAATCATCTATTAATTTTGGAAGGCAGGGGATTTTAATCTAAACCCCAATGAAAATAAGGCCCATGAATCTTTAGATGTCAGAAGACAATCACTTGTTATGTATGGCTTAATTGTTGTCTGCAGTATTCTCATCTAGCTGAGTTTTGTTTGCAAGGCCTCTGCCAAGTCAAGCAGAAAAGTCAAGCTAAGTCATGAATATCATGAAAGCTGTGAATTACTGCTGAGTCCTGGTTGCGAGTAGCTGACAATGGGGGCACTGTTTTATGATAGTCCTGTTCCTTTCTGTTTGGCTATCTATCAGAAGATAGTTTACTAAAGCAATATTCTATGAAAAATGCTTTAGAACATTAACTATATAAATACTACAATAAGAAAAAAGATTCATCAAAAAGGAATCACACATAATTTTAGTGGGGCTTTGGTTTCATATTTACCTAATTTTTTCACAGGTTCAATTACATATGAAAATTATTGTATCATAATTATAAAATTGGTTCTACTTGTATAATGACTTTACAGTATGATCAAATACATGTTCCTTTCTTTCTGAAATGCTTCTGAAATCCTTTCTCCAGCAATATAGTTAAATCCTACTGCAGCAGGATTTAACTCAGCTATAGAGTTCAGAATTTGACCTTCAGCTTTTGCTTAGCTGTGGAACAACTGGATTACTGCAGGTCAGGGTATAACAGCTGTGTAGAGAATCGCAATATCACCATTGCTATTCAAGCATCTAACTGCAGCAGTTATTCCCTTGCTTTCACGGGTATTAAAATTGATCCTCAGTTAAATAAAAAATAGATTTTTCCTATCTCCTTTTCATCAATGGCAAACAATAAAATCATAACTGAAGACTTTTTTAATATAGGGTTTGGAGGGCTATTTGTAAAGAACTCAGTTGCGTATGATTATGGTGCTGTGCTATTCAAGCTACAATAATGGTTGTGATGATACATGTACAATGGTACATTTGTCACATTTGGGACAGTTTAAACTTTAAATTTTAAGGGATTCCCTGTTAAGTCAGTCATCTTATTTGAAGCATGGGTTAATTATGTTTTAGTGGTTCTTTTTCTGCCTGTTTGGCACAACTGCACAGTTTTCATCTCTTGAGGGCCCACACCAGGCTTTGCTTGCTGTACGATACTCCAAAATGGAAAGGGCCAGGAGTATTTAAAAGGAAACTTTAGTGAGCATTAAAATGGGCTGATATACCTGTCTTGCCTCTGTTCTGCCCTTTGCCCTCGCATTTTACAATATAATCACTTCTGCTCTCTGTGTGTTTCTTGATTTCCTTATAAATGTTGATATAAGGTGACCAACTTTTTTACAATGAAAAGGAGGACAAATAAATTGGAAAAAATATATCGTAAATAAAAGAAATATTTTATTCATTGCAACAATAATACACTAAAATATGATATATGCATAATAAAAACATTTGCAACATTTAATATTGTAATTATGCTTACATGCCTGTTAATTATTATTTAAATGAGTACTTTTCCATTGAATTAATATTTTTTGTCAATGTATCATCTTCTAACAATATATTGGAAATATCTGAACAAGAAATATCCTTCATATTGAATTTTACGGCAAGTGCTGCAGCTAGAGTATCAACATTCAATCTCGATTTCTCACTTGTCGAAAAATCATTGGCAATTGAAAAAAACTCTTTCAACTGCTGCATTAGTTCCAGGGCAGCACAACATAAATTGAACAAGTATAAATACATGTTCACATGGAATATGTTCATTTTTGAAATGGCTGAAAATATCCACCCATCTTTTATCAATTTCAACATGTTGATTTTCCCATTGTATTAATTTTTCAGAATTTAAATATACATTCAGTCTTCTAATTTATTCAAAGAGACAATTGTCATCTATTTTAATGTCTAGCATTTCTTTAGATAAAAATTCAACACAAGATTCAATATCTGTTCAATATACTTGCGATGAAGTAAAAAAAAAAACCATTAAAAACTGTTTAATAAAATACATCACATAACGCACAACAGATTAGCCTTCAAATATCAAAAAGGAGGACATGTAGGAGGACACTTTTCGAGGGAGGACAGAACTTACAAAAGAAGGACTGTCCTCCCTAAAGGAGGACGGTTGGTCACCTTAGTTGATAGCAAAATTCTGTTGGAATCAATGAGATCAGCCAGGATCACTACCCTAAAATAAAACATGCAATAAATACAGTAAATACTCTATTTATTCTTTATGAAATGATAGAATAAAAAGAAAATAACACATTTATATACAAAACAATTATGTGAATGGATGGAAATATGTTTTTCTTATCTGTGAAGCTATATCATAACATGGTTAAAGGAATGTAGGAATATTTCTATCACCTTTATTTATAGTTATGTTTATTTTTAATCTATTAAGATTTGAGCCAGGACAGGAAATAGGTAATTTTCACTATGACCTAGGGAACCTAATAGTGTTGGAATGCATAGAATAATGTTACATTACTGCATTGTACATGGTTTTGAAAAGCTCATTACATTAAAATACATAATTCATTCCTTTCTTTACATAGAATAGAAAAGTAAATCTAGCTAGTTGTGCATTGTCGCACACATTTCTTCATTTGTCTTCTCCTTGCCCTCCCCCCCCAATTGATACAAAAATCAAAAGCACCCAGTGCAAATCATGATGATCAAAAACATAAAACAGGAGAAATTTTCCTAACAATACCAAAACTGATTATAAAAGTGCAAGATTGAGAAAGAAGCAGTATCGGTGGTGTAAGAATTTCAATTCAATTTCAATTTATTTGTGCTTCTAGACCGCCCCCTCTCCCAGAAGGGACTCGGGGCGGTGTACAGTCCATAGAGAATATCACAAAAATACAATAAAAAAAATTAAATATGTACAGTTTGGAGGAGGTTAAAATGCAATTAAAAGAACTGTACAAAGCTGAATAAATATAATTTTTTTAAAATCCCTAAAACAGACACAACAGATTAAAAAACCCTAAAATAACCAGATAATAATACATTTGCCAGGAGGGACAGTTGTAATTATGCCAGGCCTGCTAATCGGAGCAGGTGAGTCTTCAATTTTTGCCGGAAGGAGCGGAGGTCAGAAGTGGTTCTAATGTCGGGGGGGAGGTCATTCCAGAGGGTTGGGCCCATCACAGAGAAGGCCCTACTCCTTGGTGTCGCCCGTTGGCATTGCCTAGTGGACGGCACCAGGAGAAGTCCCTCCCTGTGTGAGCGAATTGGCCGCAGGGATGTATGTAAGAATACTAAACACAGATGAAATTTGTAAGGATTAATCTGAATACAAATTACAATTGTACTGTTCACTTTTACAGTTATAGCCAGATGAATACCTATTTTAAAAGTATGATTCCCAATCCCTTTAGCACTGTGAGAAGAATTAAAAAATATTAAGAATCAGCTACTCCTCTGGTCCCTAAATCTGATGAAATTATTTGCTGTAAAAGGAACCAGAGATTGTATTCTATCTGGCCAAGCAAGAATTTGCTTACTGCTCCAGTTCTCCAAATCCCAATTCACCAGCAGCCATTTGCAAAAATGCATGAGTGGTAGAGAACTAGTAAACTGAAACTTACAAATAGTAAAATGAGTGTTGAAATTGATAAAAAATATAATATTTAACAGGTCTCAAGTGCATATGGTATACTGAATCTCACAAAAAATAATCAAAACAAAAATGTGAACAGGAAGTACAATGATAAATATTTATTTCATTAGGTTCATTTACTGTTGCCAGTATCTCCTTAATGCAGAGGAATTTTAAAATCTGTGCTAAGAATTATATTATGGTATTGTATACTTAAAATAATCCAAATAGTTGAATAAGTAATTTTATTTTAGTGATCTATAGTTGTAGAAAGCTTGGCAAAGATTGTCCATGGTAAAAAAATATTTTTGAGATATTTTTTTACAATAGCATCTTTGATTAGAGATCTGAAATTCTGTCCACTGTAGCATCTAGATAATTTCTTACATATAGAAATTGAGCTATATGAAGTTGTTTTCTTTTCCACAAGGAAAAAATTATGAATATCAGACCCACCATACTTTGGACAATAGGATTTGTTTTTGTTTTGTTTTGTTTTTGCTTGATAGTCTTCAAGTATAATTAATAATAAATTGCTAGACTAATTAGATTAATTAGGCACTCACATTTCCAGTGCTGGGCGAACCAGTTGTTACATTATGTGACACCCACATCTGGTCTTTCCCTATGTAGCCATTTTGTCTTGTTGTACCAAGTAGTAAGCAAAAATTGCAAAATTGTACTGCCTATCTTCATCTCTAGGATACAATCTAAATTTTGCTTCCATTTAGCAAATCAACAATATGTTTCTTTTTTCTGCTAATGCTGGATCAGAACAAGTGAAGGGGGTCTGAAAGTAGTATTCAGCTGGCAGGCAACATCACTTTTGTCAATTTGTTGAAATTCATTTTTGTCTTCTTCAGTACCCCGTGATCACAAAGTGAAGATAGAATTTTAGAAATGCCAGTAAATTTGTTAAAAAGAAAAATAAATTGAAATATCACATTGGCATAAGTATCCCTTCACTCAGTACTGTTGAAGCACCTTTGGCAGCAATTACAGCCTTGGATATGATGTGACAAGCTTTGCGCACCTGGATTGGGAGATTTACTGCCATTCTTACTTGTAAATAGTCTCAAGTTCAGTCAGGTTAGATGGCAACCATTAATGGACAGCCATTTTCAGTTCCTTCCAGAGATGTTCAATAGGATTCAAGTCAGGGCTTTGGCTGGGCCACTCTAAGACATTCACAGAGTTGCCCTAAGCCACTCCTGTGTTATCTTGTCTGTGTGCTTAGGGTTGTTGTCATATTGGAAAGTGAACTTTTGGCCCAGTCTGACGTCCCTGAGTGTTGTGGAATAGGTTTTCATCGAGGTACTGTACTTTGATCCATTCAGCTTTCCCCGAATCCTGACCAATCTCCCAGTCCCTGCTGCTGAAAAACACTCCCACAGCATGATGCTGCCAGTACCATGCTTCATTGTTGGGATGATATTGGGAAGGTGATGAACGGTTCCTGGTTTCCTGCAGACGTAACATTTAGAACTGCGGCCACACAGTTCAACTGTGGTTTCATCAGTCCAAAGACTCTTGTTTTTCACAGTCTGAGAGTCTTTCAGATGCTTTTTTGTAAACTCCAAAAGGGCTTTTGTGTGTTTTGCACTGAGGAAAGGCTTCTGTCTAGCCATTCTAAAATCCAGATTGGTGGAGGGCTACAGTGATGATTGTCCTTCTGGAACTGTCTCATCTCTACACAGGATCTCTGGAGTTCAGTAAGAATGCCCAATGGGGCATTCTCGGCCATCTCTTTTACTAAGGCCTTTCTCTGTCAATTGCTCAGTTTGACCAGGAGACCAGTTCTTAGAAGAGCCCTTGTTGTGCCAAACTTCTTCTATTAAGAATTATGGAAGCTGCTGTGCTGCAGTGCAGCAGAAATTTTATTGTAGACTTCCCCAAATCTGTGCCTTGCAATAATTCTGTTTCTGAGCTCTGCAGGCAGTTCCTTTGACCTCATGGCTTTTGCTCTGCAACAGTGTGCATTGTCATCTATGAGGCCTTCTATAGAGAAGGTGTGCCTTTCCAAATCATGTCCAATCAATTTAATGTACCACAGGTTGACTCCAATCAAGGTGTAGGATTATGTCAGCAATGATCAAGAGAAACTGGAGACGCCTCAGTTAAATATCAAGGGTTGCAAAGGGTTGGAATACGTATGCCACTGTGATGTTTCATTTTTTAAGTAAATATACAGACATTTCTAAAATTCTGTTTTTACTTTGACATTATGTGGTACTGAACGTAGATTAATGAGAAAAAAATGAATTTCAACAGCTGTAGGTTCAGGCTTCATCATACCAAAATTGACAAACGTGAAGGGGGTCTGAATACTTTCTGAATGCACTATAGCCACTAAATAGCTAGTAGAAAATTATTTATTAATTTCAGTGTCGTGCTGTGAGGTTTATGGCTGGTGAGGCACTGATGTCATCACAATCAGATTTACAAATATTAAAATCCTACAAATTATCTTATCCAATATTTGATTGGCAGCAGTTAAAGGGTTATGTTTAAGGTCTCATATCAGCATTCTTTACGCATACTGTAGCACATAAAAGAGCACATTTGCCATCAGAGCAGATGTTGGGGAGGGGGGCAGGGAGGAAAAGGGTCCACTCCCTCTACCTCAGACCCCCAGGAAGGAAGGAAGGGAAGGAAGGGGAAGGGAAACAAAAGGAAATGGGAAAAAAGAAAAAGGAAAGGAAAGGAGAAAGGAAAGGAAATAGAAAAGAAGGAAAGGAGAAAGGAAAGGAAATGGCAAAGAAGAAAGGAAAGGATGAAGAAGGGAGGGAAAAGGAAGGGAAAAGAAAAAAAGAAGGGAAAGGAATTAAGGAAAAGAAAGGAAAAGAAAGGAAAGGAGAAAGGAAAGGAAAAGAGAAAGGAAAGGAGAAAGGAAAGGAGAAAGGAAAGGAGAAAGGAAAGGAGAAAGGAAAGGAGAAAGGAAAAGGAACAGAAAAGGAAAGGAAAAAAGGAAAGGAAATAGAAAAGAAGGAAAGGAAAAAGGAAAGGAAATGGCAAAGAAGAAAGGAAAGGATGAAGAATGGAGGGAAAGGAAAGGGAGAAGAAAAAAGAAGGGAAAGGAGATAAGGAAAGGAAAAGAAAGGAAAGGAGAAAGGAAAGGAGAAAGGAAAGTAGAAAGGAAAGTAGAAAGGAAAGTAGAAAGGAAAGGAAATAGCAAAGAAGAAAGGAAATGATGAAGAAAGGAGGATAGGGAAAAGAAAAAAAGAAGGGAAAGGAAATAAGTAAAGGAAAGAAAGGAAATGAGAAAGGAAAGGAAAAGAGAAAGGAAAAGAGAAAGAAAATGAAAATGAAAGGGAGATAGAAGAAGGACAAAAATGGAAAGGAAAGAGTGTAATGGATTGGTACGGCTCAAAAATCAAGTCTCAAGATCCCGTTGACCCCTTTGGCTCAAGCAGTCCAATTCCATGCTGCTTCCCTCTCTCCACAAAGCGAAGGGAGAAGTCGAAGCAATGAGAAACCCCGGATGTCCAGAGAAATACAGGCTACAATCAGCGAATCACATTTTCCCAGGAACCAATGAAGCCCCAGAGGACCAATGGGAATTCTCCCTTCTGCAGCATCATCAGTCTCCGGGCAGTCTTCCTAGACTTCAGGAGAGAGTTGGAGGCAGAAGAACTGCATGCCTCTCCTACCTCAGGATTTTTTAGGCTTTTAACCCTGGCTTAACTCTGCTCGAGCGATCATAAAACGCATTAGAAGTCAGACTAGACTAGATGAGGTACACAGTTCTCCTGCCTCATAGTAGAGGGCGCTTTTTTAGAGGCTTTTTTAAACAGTTAGGCAGTCATTCATGGTGAGGCAGCAGCTGGCTAGCCTCACTTCAGCACTCGCCTTTTTCCTTTTACATTTTTTTTCCTTTTCATGATGACAGTGGTGAGGCTGTGCCTCCCATGCCTCCCCTGACTGCACGTCACTGATTAATTTGTTCATAAAACATATTTGTATGCTATTGCAGTCAAAAATTGCTCTCTGCATTTTTTTTTTAATTTGCAATTTTATTTAAAATTAATCTGCAATTTTATTTAAATGTTTTAAATAAAGTATATACCATTGCAGTATATCTTTGAACAAATATTGCTGTTTGAAGAAACTTAATTACAATTATTGATAACATAGGAGACTCTAAAGGAGAATATTTGTAGGTCATTAGTGCTCCCTGATCTTAATTGTTTTCTTGCAGATGTTTCATTACCCTGATATTACACACTGATGATGTTACCTAGCTTGGTAATGAAACATCTACAAGAAAACAACCATGCTCAGAGAGCACCAAGGACCTCTCATAAAAAACCCTACCAAGTCAAATAAAACATAATTGAAATAAAGTACTAATGAGACACTGAAGTCAAATATACAGTAATCAATAATTTTAATAAATAATAGAATAACAATTATCAAGTTTGAGACTTAATTATTCCACAACAATTTACAGAAGAGGCATAACTGTTAAATTCAACCCTTGTAATGTCCCAGTTAATGGCATAATAGAGACTACAAATATGGCACTATGATATTATTTATTAAATTTATTTCCACCCATCTCATATTGGAACAACTCAGGTGACTTATTATCATTTCCATCACTTTCTCCAATATCTTAACCAGCATAATTATCAAAGATCAAGACAGCATGCAAATTTTGTTCAACATTATTATATAGCCAAGACTGATTTAACTCTGTAGAACTTCGGAAGACATTTGATAGCTTCCCAAAGCCCTACTCCAAATCAGTTTGACAAGTCATCCCTTTTTTAAAAAAAAAGTATCTGTTCAAGGCTCACACAATCCACGAAGTTATCTCTGTATATTTTCATGCTCTTTTGGCTTGCTTTGCTGAGAAGATAGGACTGCTTTAACAAATTGAAAAGAAGTGTTTCTTATAAGTGCATGGTTTATAAAGCACTTCTTACAGTCTTCCTACAATCCTGCCATACACCACAACTCTATTTAGAGGTTTCCAAAGTGTTAAATGCTTGCATATGTAGCTTAGATCAAAAAGTGAAAAGAGAAATGACAGCAGCCGCAATAACAAACAATAAAAATATACTAAACAGATTGCAACTTAGAAATTGGTCATGCTTCCTTATTAGTGCATCTCAAAACTCAAATACTGTAAGGTGACACTGCTAAACCAATTTTCTTCACATGTGGCTGACGTTTTATCTGTAAATTCCTCTTTGCTAGGTCTGTGCAGTGTCCTTAAAATAATACTTTTTCCCTCCAAATAATTAAATAAATAAGGTCATTTTCAAGGCTTGAATGGCTCTCTGAGAAGCTATCCTTAGCTAACTTGTATGGATATATATTGTGCAGCCATTTTGCTTCCCATTGCAAAGTAGCCATATATGCACAGTCATACATGCATAAACATCATGGAACAATCTTTGAAGCAGCTCTTCAAATATTATAGAAAGCATAGATGATTTATATTAAAAAGTTGTTTCTTGCAGACTTCTGTTTGTGATACAATTCCTTTAAATACTTTCTATAATCCTATTGTTTACATTTCAACCAGAATGCATATTAACACCATATATTATTCCTAATATAATTATATATTATTTCTGTTATCTTTATACCAGTGATGGGATTCTTTTTTTTTTTTACTATTGGTTCTGTGGGCGTGGCTTGGTGGCGTGGTTTGGTGGGCATGGCAGGGGAAGAATACTGTAAAATCTCCATTCCCACCCCACTCCAGGGGAAGATACTGCAAAATCCCCATTTCCTCCCTATAAGCTGGGACTGAGGAGGCAGCGAATAGATCGTGACAGGGCCAGTCACAGGTGGTATTTACTGGTTCTCTGAACTCCTCGGAATTTCTGCTACTGGTTTGTCAGAACTGGTCAGAACTATCTGAATACAACCTCTGCTTTATACCATCCTAAATAATAATAGTGGCATGAAGTTGGAACTGGGTATGTCTAGTTTAATGAAAAGAAAGACTAGGGGCAGTCATGATAGCAGTGTTCCAATATCTCAGGGGTTGCCACAAAGAAGAGGGAGTCAAACTATCCTCCAAGGCATCTGAGGGTAGAACAAGAAGCAATGGGTGGAAACTAATCAAGGAGAGAAGCAACTTAGAACTGAGGTGAAACTTCCTGACAGTTAGGACAGTTAATCAGTGGAACAGCTTGCCTCCAGAAGTTGTGAATGCCCCAACACTGGAAATCTTTAAGAAGATGTTGGATAGCCATTTGTCTGAAATGGTATAGAGTTTCCTGCCTAGGCAGGGGGTTGGACTAGAAGACTTCCAAGGTCCCTCCCAACTCTGCTATTGTATTATTGTATTATTAAGTTCTTGCTTAATCCTATGCCAAGACATTTCTTTTGGTGGAGACAACCATACTTATGTAACATTTCTAAGTCATTTTCAGGACAAAACCAGAAGTAAGAAAACTCCTTTTCTAACTATAACGATTTGGCAAAAAGGCCTCCATGTCCCATAGATGCATACAGGTTCAGTGTATTTACTTTCAGTTAGACATGGATACAGTTGCACTATTAATATAGTAATAAAAACTGCTTCATAAGCTTTTATTTGAAAGTCTTCTAAACCTGATCCTGTTTATTTGTTTGAAATGAAGATTATATTGATTATCTGTGAGATTGCATACAAGTCATTGGTGACTGAGGAAGGTATATACACTACAGAATTAGGACAGTTGAACATTGGAATCAATTGGCTTCCCCTGCTGCAGCAGCAGTAGCAAGCATTTCCCTTAAGCAATTAATTTTATTATTAGCACACCTGGAGACACAGTCGCCCTCAGGGAAAAGCAATTCAATGTTTTGTGCTACAAAGACTAGTGGCGTATGATCAATGAACTAGCTGGGGCTGCAATCTTTTCTGGAATACCTTTCATTTCAATACAAATGAATAAAGGAATTTTCTCTTGATAATGTAAATTTATAATCTCCTCTCACATTTCCTCCTTTTGCTATTTTTTTACCTTCTTTCTCTTCAGTTTCATTTGGGCAGGAAATATTTCTTCTCTGAAGTGATAAAGCTAAACTCACAGAAATATATTTTACACTTATGTTTAGTAAGGAGTCACATTTAGTAGTAAGCCAGCCATCATGATTTCAGAAATTATAACAGTTACAACAACTTAACAGGTAAACAAACTTGCAATATAAACTCCTTAGACTAGTTGAAGCATTTTGATAGCATAATGTGGCTTTTGTTAGTTTGGTATAATGACTGAAACCATCAAATATTATTTAGTATCAGTTTTAGGTCATGTCAATATGGTTTGTTCAATTCCTGTTTATCATGAATATGGTTGTATCAAGCACGGGGGTAGTTAAAAGATTCATATTGATAAATTAGATGGGTCTCATTATTCCAGATATTATTTTATCTGGATTATTTCAGGCTGGATGTTTATGAATGTGCCAGTGCAACATATCTTTTGGGCATAACTGATGGAAAAATAGTTTCCTTTTTTGACTCATGGTGCTTACAGGCCTCTTTGTATTATGAGTTTTTGGTATTATGAGCAGAATGAAGACTAATGGGATGAAAAAACAATGTCCTGAATTTAAATTTAATATTAAAGAGTAGGGAAAAATAACTTTTTTTCCAGGATCAAATTGCCAAATTTCATTGGTGAATTGTAGTCCAACACCATGTACTGTATGTACTTTTCATTGTGTTTTCATTGTGTAGCCTGCAGAAAAAAATCCATTGCTTCAGGAGTAGGACAAATTCATTCTGAATTCTAAAACTTGCATATTGTCATGTATTGTTACTGAGTTCAGTAGCTTTTACAGTTAATTCAGGAAATATGTCTGTATCATTAGCAAAATCTGGGGGAGAGATGTGTGATGAACTTTCTGTGTAGATTATCACTGATTCACAAGTCTCTTATATTGTGTCTGTTTTTAAAGAAAATAAATATGTTCAACATGAAATCATTAGTACACTACTGTTTTTCCTTAGCGAATGTCTTGCATGAGAAGTGGAGAGAGGATAGTTGCCTATTTCAAGCTAGGCTATTATAAAGTGACGAAATTAATATAATGTCAGGTCTTCTCAAGTTGTGGCATAAAAAGTGGCATGGCTGTTTGAGTACATGAGTGTATCTTTTTTACTGCCATACTAAAGAATCTATAGACTTCTATAGAGAAAATGCTTTGTAAGAAGACAACTCTGTATTCAACACACAAGTAATCAGAATCCACATAATTGCTCTAAATAGATCAATTGTCTAAGTCAGCAAATAAAAAAAAGATGTGTTGATAATTGATACATAATCTATTTTCCTATAAGTAATTGAGTTTTTCTGTCTTCGTGTCCCAATTTAAACTGAAGGAAGTGCATGTTATATGCGTATTCTAGGATAAGTATGGACTATTCTAAATAATATTTTATAATTCTAATATACCATTTAAATTTATGGGAGTTGTCATGTACCACATTTATCACCCCAGTTCTAAAGTGAAAGAATAGGGAATAATTAAGGACTATATAATTTTCCATTGGCAATCTAGATTTTTAAATTAGGGGAAAATATTATATGTTTCAAAGAGCCCAAATGGGGTCTGAAAAGAATTCCTGGCACAAAAATTGCCAAATGTGTTCCTATAGTTTCCATGATAAAATCTCTTTAATCCTTATTTGCAATGACATGTATGAGAGAGGAGTGACCATCAAGTTTCAATTTACTTTGAACAATATTTCTTCTCCCACCTTGATATTGCACTGTGGCATAGAAAACTTACTGACTGTTCAAGAGTGACAGGATCCTAACTAGTAATTCATTTCTTACCTCATCAAAGCATGTCCATGAAATAGATGGAGGAATTAGCAGAAAGCTCAAACACCCCCACCCCCATCCCTAGAAGGCCACGGGATGTTCAGACATGACAGTGGAAGTAGTGGGGATAGCAGTGAAGAAAGGGGGCAACTTTGATAAGACATTTCTGCTTCAGAAACATACTCAAACACATTCAAGGTTGCCCCCAAATACTGTGTGCTTATCATACCCAAGATTTTGTTAAACATATACTGTAACAAAATACATATCTGGTAATGCGGCTATGTCTTTGCAAGTACTATTTAAGCATTTAATCCTCCAGAGTTTCAAATTGCAGAAAAGAAAGAAACCTTGCAAAGTGTAATCATAAACTGTTTAATTTTGTACATGCTGCTTGTTTTTGAGAATATTGGACAGTGTATAGTTTTAATTGCATACTAGTGCCACCTAGCCTCAGTTTGTAGCCTGGTGCTTATCTTTGTGAAATTCTCAAGTTACATAGTTCCTTTATTTGTTTTATAAGCCAAAAATATTTTTCAACTTTCTAAAAAGGGTTTTTCTTCTTCGGGATCTATTCCAGTCTTAGCCTTTGTTCAGATACTGTGAAAGTATTTATAAGAAAACTCATATCTGGCTGAATTGTATACCCTTCAGAAGAATTGTTACAGTACATATATAGTTTCAACAAAATTCACAATGGTTATAATGTCCTATAAAGCCATACATATTTTAATAAAATATTGTAATACTAAGTTGTATACTTCGTAGTGATACCTGTTTGAAAATGTCTTGTGATCATCTAATAGAATATTTTTTATTAATTTAATAATTAGTACATTTGATGTCATAATGAAATTAGTTGTCTTCTATACATTATATATAGCCCTCTAGTATATTTATCCACCAGGATGTTTGTTATGCTACCAGTAAAAGAGAGCCAGTTTGATGTAATAAGTATAAGGCTAGAAACTGAAAGACTGTGAGTTCCAGTCCCACCTTAGGCACCAAAGCCAGCTGGGTCATCTTGGCCAATGACTTTTTCACAGCCCTAGGAAGGTAGCAATGGCAAAACACTTGAAAAACCTTGCTAAGAAAGTTTCTGGGACTTGCTAGGGAGTCTCTGTGAATCAGACATGACTGAATGCAGGAAAAGGGAGGGGAAACATGTAAAGAAACAAAAGATTGTAAATGTGAATAAAGTTTCTCAGGTAGGTAACTATGAAATTGAAGCATAATCTTCAGATTTGAATAATATAATTCTCTTTGAAAATCAATGCTGCGATGAAGAAGGTGGTTTTTTTTGCATTAGCTGCTTTTTGATGATTTCTACTAAGATATAACAAGTGTTTTTAATATAAGTTTAAGCAACTTTGATAAGAAAAAGAAATTATAATTATGCTGTTACTTTATATAATAAATCCTTTATCTGCTATACCATACATTAATCAATAAACATACCAGGGTCCCCTCTAATATAACCTTGTAAGGTTTCTTAAATTAATCCTTATTAAAAATATTGACTTGTTGTGACTTACTAGGTTTGTAGCTGCTGAGAGTTTTTCATCCTAATTAGGAGGTTAGGCTCCAGTGCTTAGACTGCAGATAATAATCCAATGTTTCTTTGTCTTGAAACATGAAAATCAAGTTTTGCCAATCGTCACAATTATAGAAATTTCTCAGGCTCTTAAAAACAGTTCTGTACATATGTTTTATTTTAAATAAAATCAAGTTGAGTTGTTCAAGAGTATTTTTAGTAAGGTAAATCAATGCTAATAACTTAATCGTATCAACACTACAGCAAATATTACAGTAGTCAAGTAATTTTATATTTATTAATAATATTGTATTACACAAATCATTTTATTTAAAGGCAACTTTCATTTCTGCTGTATCTTGACTATACTAAAAAGAAAATAGTTAGCATATATTTAAAATATATATTTAAAAAGAAAGTCAGAAGTCTTTTTTTTTTCTTCTTTTCAATTTTGTCTTTTTTTTCCCTTATTTTTCTGACATTTGTTTCTTCAATACTTTTATTTTATAATGAAACTTAATAGCATAGCACTTGTGTCAGAAGCACCAAGGTTGTTTCAGGTTGAAAGGATTAGCCATTGCCTGGGGCTCCCCCAATTGGGCTCCTTTCAAGTCTCTGGATGGAGCTGGAGCGAAGGATAGGAGCTCAACTCTGCTATACTGGGTCTCAAACATGGGCTTGCTAACCTCCACCCCAATGCCCTAATCATGCAAGCCATTGTGCTCCTTATGAAACTTCATATTTTTTTAAAGAGAGACAAACCACTTACAACATATCATCTGTTGATTGCTTATCAATAGATAATTATATTTTTTCACAATCCTCCTGCCACAGTTACAGGAGTTATAAGTCCAGGAGAAATCCTGTGAGCTGATTTCATAGGGAAGACCACAATCCCAGAAATTAAGAGATATAGTATTCTTTGGAATTGGATGGTTCTGAACCATTCACAGTACCAATCTTCATAAGTTATCTAAAAGACTATCACGACAGTTTTGAAAGCCTGTGAAAGTTCAAATAATTCTAAGAGACCATATCCCCACTATCTCAATTTTGAGATTTAATTTACTGCATTTACAGTAATCTATCATTTGTATTATTTCATCATGTTATGCAAATGGTGCAGCTAACATTGTTGAAAAATGATGTTATACAAACATGATGTAATTATATAAATGACATAAATCAACCCAATGACATAGCTTGTGGCTTAACAAGTATTCGGAAAGAATGGTTATTCCTCATCCAAAGTTGTCTATTAAATTAAGGTTTCATTGTAAAGTCAATAAAATATATTTTTAATAACAGTTTGATATGCAAACTAATGAGAAAATATGATGATAGAGGCATGTGAATAAAGGCAAACGATTGAATAATTTGTCATTGGATTTTGCATAATCTTAAATAGCGTTGAAAAAATAGAATTAGAAACAATTAAAAACTTACCACAGCTCTCTCCAGTATGTACAAATTCCATTCAGTTCTACTTCAAATAAAGGAGAGAAATTATTTCTGGTTTTTAAATAAAATATTTTCCCTAGATAATGTTCAAAAACAATTAGGCATTAGCTTTCATAAATACTAAAATATGTGTTAATTCAGTTTGAAATACATGAACCATACACACTTTGAAATTTGCCTGAAAAGACTCATTATGAACGAATGCTGTGAGAAGTATTCTCTTTCAAAATGGTGAAGCACCTGAATGCTTTTAATAAGTGGTTGTCATAATTTTAAAGAATTCTAGTTAAGCTACAAACCTTTCCTGGCAGACTTCAGATTCTGGTATATTCAGTGAGCCTACAACAATATAACTCCTAATAAGACTGCATTTAAATTAGTTAAGTCTTTATTTCTCTAGATGTGTATTAATTTAAATGGGTAATCATGGCTGCATGCATTTTTCTTTCTTTCTAGTGGGTAGTCCTTATAACAATAAAAGCTATTTGATAAAACAATAATAAAATTACTGAATTACAGTAATTAAATAGACTGATTCAAGTGCCCTGTGGGTGTGTGCAAACAAAAATACACAAGTTATACTCAAGAGAGAGTTGTTTAAAATATACACACTAACTAACTCTGAGATTTTGGAAAGAGAAATAACACCTTTTTAAAAAAGCTTTACAAGGAGGGAAAGGACATCATGGGAATAAAAGGTAAAAGAACAAAAAGCCAAAGAAAAGTATAGAACACAGTCAGAAAATTCAAGGAATTATAAGAACAGCTTAGAAGTATGATGTAAAATGTGCTCACTTCCTTTCTGTTTGGCTCAATAGCTGGGGAACTGTGCTTTGTTTTAACCTTTTGTGCATCTGAAATATAACTAATCAGAAAACATACTTTAGTTGTTCAGATTTTTATGGAGATGACTCCAATGTAACTCTCACACTGAACACTTAAGCTCAATGTGTTCCAGAGGAATTTTTCAGGATTAGCCAGGATTGGGTATTGTTATGTCCAATTGGCCTCGAGACAATTTGAAGCTACGCCTCTGTGCTCTTTGCTTCTGGTTCCCAGTTTCAACTCTGTCTGTTATTTTTGGTTCCTGATTCTTCCAAAAACAATCCAGTGCCATCCTGCAAATTCCTTCTCCCTGTCTTCTTCTCCTTGCCTCCATCTGATACCTGGAAGCCTCCCCTTGGTGTGGCTTGCTCCCGGCCGCCGGTAAGGGATTTAAAAGTTGCTTCTTGGGGCTTTAGAGGCAGGACACCATTATGGCGGCCATTTTGGGGTCTCAATTCCTGTGGGCTGCATGGGCTGGGGCAGAGGCTACTACGAAGCCTCATTTTCATCCCTGCCTTCCTGGGTGGCCATCCTTTCTGCAGCGTTGGCAAGGCCCTGCAGGCTCAGATTGACACCAGGAGGCCTGGAACGGTGCGGGACAGCAAGGACTGTGTGGCGCTGCCGGCAGCTGCGCGACTTGCAAAAGGGGCTGGAAAGGTGTACCAGAGGCTGATTTCGTCACGTGGAGGCCATGAGTGATTGGGGGAAGCTGTTTTATGGTCGCTGCTGTTTCTGGTGGGCTGAGCCTGGTAAAGCCCTGACCTGGTGCCATGGCAGGTGCAGAGGAGAGGCCGGATTCCCCCCCCCATTGTCCCCTGGGGAGGGGACCTCCAGTGGGGCCCGAGTGAGTCCCACAGACTCTGTGAGACTGCGAAAAACTGCAGCATCTGGAAAATCCTCCAAGGCCTTGCAGAAGGATGAGGAAAGGAGGCACAGGGCCCTGGAAAAGCAGATGTCCAGGGCTGAACAGAGGGGTAGGCCTTGTTCTCCCTTGAGGTCTAGATCGCCCATTAGATCCAGGTCTAGATCTCCCCACAGGGGGGATTCCCCAGTGTATCTCATGGACATTTCACCTCCCCCCCCACTCTCCATGGTGGAACAGAGCCCCTATCTAAGGGATCCTTTTCAGTGCAGGGGGGCCAGGGGGGATAGTCCCATCAGGCCATCATTGGCTCCACAATCTGAAGACTGTGCACAAGAGGAGGAGGAGGATTATTTCATTAGAGACATGGAGCAGCTTCCAGCAAGCATTCAGATGTTTATCTCCTCTGCAATTTCACGTGGAATTTCTGCTGGGTTACAGAAGGGGTCTGTGTGACCCTCAATGGTGGCAAAGGTCCCTGAGGGGTTGGTGCCACTGCTCAGGCCAGGCCAAGGCCTTCCCCCTTGGATGTGTGCCAGCCTGTTTTTCTTTCTCTGGCTAGCGACAGTTCGATGGTGGGGGATCAGGTTCAGAGAGAGGTAGACATGTCTGATGATGAGGATCCCTCAAAACCTGAGGCACCAGCATTCTCTGGTCTGTTTCCTCCAGATTTGTTCAAGTCACTGTTGCACAAGGCCAGGCCACAGGGCAACTGGGTGAGATGGAGGGCGCCAAGTTGGGTGCCAAGGAGGATGGTCTGGAGAAAAAGCCAGAGGATCAAGTTTACTCAGAGCCTCCTCCAGCGAAGGAAGACATCCCTGCCCCTAAGTTGTTCCTAGAGGTAGTTAAAAAGCAGTGGGAAAAGCCAGGAACATTTCCCAACCCTAGCAGCAGTGATAGGAGGTTCTTTAATATGGAACCTAGTTTCTCTGAGGCATTGAAGGTGCCCACAGTGGACCCTCCAGTGGTGGCATTGTCTTCCAATGGCTTCGTTGGCTTCAACGGTGGTGTCCGATGTGGCTGATTACTTGAAGGCCGAGGACAAGAAGGGGGAGCTGACCCTTCGTAAAACATTCCAGTCTTCCGCATGGCCATCAAGGCAGCTGCCTCCACATCTTTCTTCAGCCGCATGGCTATCCTTTTGCTACAACAGATGCAGGAAAGTATTCCCCCTGAGGAGGTGCGTACTCATCAAGTTCTCAACAAGCTTGTTGCTGTTGCACAATTCTCCGCAGACGCCACTCTGCATGCCATGAAGTATGCTTCACGGGCAATGGTGGCCTCAGTGACCTCATGATGTCTCCTGTGGATGAGGGGGTGGCAAGCGGAGAACAAGGCAAAGTGGCACCTGGCATCATCGCCTTATTCCGGGGGATCGCTTTTCGGTACCCCGTTGGACCCAATCCTCATTGAAGACAAGAATAAAAAGAAGGTCATGAGATTGCCACTGATGCCTGGGTTCTGAATACCATCAGATTTGGACTGTGCTTAGAGTTTCTCTTAATTCCGCCAAACCACTTTTGGATATTTTCGGTCGCCAAGAGTAAAGATAAACGCTCTCTCATGAGGCAAGCGATCCTACACCTCCTAGAGATTAGGGCGGTGGAACCAGTTCCACCGAACCAAGTAGGGTCAGGTTTCTCTTCCAACCTCTTTGTCATTCCGAAGAGTTTGGGGGCTAGAGAGTGATTCTGGATCTTTAAACTGCTAAATTTTCACTTAGTCTATAGAAGATTCAAGATGGCATCACTTAAATCCATCTTGGCGGGGGTCAGGCATGATGACTTCTTGGCCTCCATTGACCTAATGGAGGCTGACCTCCATATCCCCATCTTCCCTGGCCATCGTAAGTATCTCAGGTTCTCCTATTTAGGTAGCCACTATCAGTATAGGGCCCTACCGTTTGGCTTGGCGTCAGTGCCTCAGACCTTCACTAAGGTCCTAGCCGCAGTGGCGGCTTACCTATGTGAGCGCTCTGTCAGAGTCCAATGCTATCTCAATGACATCTTAGTCCAAGCAGCGTCGTTTGAGCGGGCGAGGGAGGATATTTTGTTGGTGGTATCTACACTACAGCAGTTAGTTTTTTCGGTTAACCTAGATAAGAGTTCCCTCATTCCTGCCACCAGGATTCCTCACCTGGGGACCATCATAGACTCTAAGCTGGGGAAGGTGTTCCTGTCCCATGACCGTAAAATTAGTTTGTTAGCCTTACTTAGACAAGTTAGAAGTCAATGTTTTGTTCCTGTAGTAGTGCTCTCCAGCTTGCTGGAGAAATTCATTTCTTGTATAGACGTGGTGCCTTGGGCTTGTCTACACGCAAGGCTGCTCCAGTGGCATCTCCTGCCGCATCAGAGGTCAAACTCCAGCATTTCCGAGGAAAAGGTTCCAGTGACCACAGGTGCAGCTGTCATTGAGGTGGTGGCTCTCCCCAGCGCTACACAAGGGCTGGGAGTTCAGGGGGCGGAGTGCCTCATCCTGACAACGGACACCAGCTTGTATGGGTGTGGATCTGTCTTGGAGTCCCGGATGACGCAGGGGCCTTGGACCTGGTTGGACCTCCAACACAATATAAATTGGCTGGAACTGCGAGTGATTCACTTGGCATTGCGGCACTTCAAGGACCATGTTTGGGATTGAGATGTCTTGGTGCTGACTGACAACATGGCGGTGAAGGCCCACATCAACCAACAGGGCGGCACACACTCCAGGGCTCTTTGAACTGAGGCGATGGCACTCGGTGCCTGGGCAAGATCAGGGCGGAGCACATCACAGGAGTGAACAACCATCAAGCCGACTGGCTCAGTTGGGCCACAGTCGACCACGGGGAGTGGAGCCTTTCTCCGAAAAACGGTTCCAGGCCATCTGCTCCAGGTTCGGCCATCTGGAGGTGGACCTGTTTGCCACACCGCAGAACGCTCAGGTGGATTGGTTCTTCTCTCAGTTCCCAGCTCGGGGAATGGAAGGAGTCGACGTGCTTCAGATTCCATGGCCAGAGGGCCTGCTTTATGACTTCCCTTCCCCTTCTCCCTGGGCTAGTTCAGAAAGTGATATCAGAGAGGACGCAGCTCATCTTAGTGGCATCCTACAGGCTGCACTGGGCATGGTTTGAGGACCTAATGTGCCTGTCAGTGTCACACCCGTGGAGGATCCTGGGGAATGATGTGGACCTCAGACAAGGGAACCTGGTGCATCCTGAACCACAGTGGCTGCAGCTAGCCATGTGGAGATTGAGCGGGAGCGCCTAAGGGCCGGCCAGCTTTCACAGAGGGTGATCTCCACAATTGAGGCTTCACGCAAGGGTTCCACCACTAGGACTTATGATTCCACCTGGCGGGTCTTTGCAGAGTGGTGCTGGGTCTCTGGAGCAAATCCTCGTGAGGCTTCGGTACCGCACATCTTGGAGTTCCTCCAAGATGGATTGGATAGGGGGCTCTCACATGGCACCCTCAAGAGACAGGTGGCGGCCCTTTCCATGATTATTCGGGGAGAGGAGCTCCTTCCACTTTCCCAGGTCCCGTTAATTAAGAGGTTTTTGAAGGGTGCGGGGAATCTCTGTCCTCTGGTAGTCCAAGGTTTCCAACATGGAGCCTCACTATGGTTCTCCAAGCAATGACAGCTCTCTTGGGGTTCACTTTGATTATGAGAAGGGAGGGAGGGAGGGAGGGAGAGAGGGAGGGAGGGAGGAAGGAAGGAAGGAAGGAAGGAAGGAAGGAAGGAAGGAAGGAAGGAAGGAAGTTTTTCTTTTACTTTCATAGTATTATTACAAATTTTGCATGCCTTTAAATAAAACAGAATTTTCAACTTTGGATGCCCCGCCTACTAATAGAATTGCTCTACTTTTCCACCCACAGTGTTACAAAAGCACATAGAGATCTTTTTTTTCATGTATGAATTCTTGTGCTATGTGTTTTTAAAATTTCTTGCTTTGTAAATGTTTTACTTATTATGGAATTGTGTATTGTAATTGTGTAGTCGATCAAAACTAATTTTGTTTAGAAAACTTTTTTATTTTTTTAATATAACAGAGCAGTTGACATTACAATTAACACTTTCACACTAACACCACATAAAGGTTAACTCAGAAAATCTGAAAATTTGTCTATTCCTCTCTGAATGAGCAATTAAGAATTCATTGAAATTACAATGAGAAACAATATCCAAAAGATATTCTGTAGTAGCAAGCTTTGTGTTAATTAAATTTTACTACAATTAAAAGGTCAATGGCTTACATGCATGTATTTTAATGCAGTTTTAAAAGCTAACAGAAATTATCTTTGACTTATGATTATTTGGTGATATATTAGTAGAATTAGATAGCGTAGTACAACATGATTTAGAGTTGTTTATTATATACAGTAGAGCAGGGCAACTTAACCAAAATGGCTAAGTAGAGAAATGTGGTGAAGTATAAGAAAACATATTAAACATATTAAATTTAATGAGGCCATGACCTTGAAAATTAAGGAATAATGCCAGGCAAGTATAACATTTGAAATATATAAGAACTCTGCCTCTTTGAATTATGAAAACAAAGGTTTTATCACAATTGTGGTCATATGCAGGTCTTGGCATATTCGGGTCTTTTCCCCATGTAAGATTGACAGTATCTTGGCGATGTTTCAACGCGGTCACACTTGTCATCTTCAGGCTGGTGCCTTTGGCTTCGTGCTTGTGTGAGCAAAGTGTGATCGGAGCTGCTGTTTTTCTATAAATATGGATGGGTAGGTGTGGAATGTTGGCTTTGTTGCTTTAAATGGATTTGTTGGCTGTGTTGTCACACCTTGATTGGTTGATGGAATTGATGTTTGGTGAGGGTGATTGGTGATGGTGTCCTGTGTTGTTCTGGGTCCTGTGTTGGTTTTTGTGGCTGGGACTCATTTATTGACTAGGACTAGTTTTCAGATGTCTGATAGGTAGGAGATATCATCACGTTTATTCATGTTGTGGGTGTGTTTCTCTATTTCGATAGCTTCCATAATTATTCTCTTGTTGAAGCATTCAGTTTTGGTTCCTTCAAAATCAATTTCACGTCCTGTAGCTTTAAGGTGCTGGAAAAGGTTCTTTTCTGAGTAGTTCTTGTGTTCTGTGATGTGTGCATTTGTTCTCCTATTAGTTTGTCCAATGTATGTGGCTGGGCAGATTTTGCATGGTATTTCATAGACTCCTTGGTTTTCTAGCTGGATCTTGTCGTTGGCTATTTGTTGTTGGCTATTTTTCAGTCAGTGCCGAAGGCTGTCTTGATATTGTGTTTGTGGAGAATTTTGCTGATTTTATCTGTGGTGCCTTTGATGTAAGGGAAGAGGAAATATGTGTGTGTGTGTGTGTGTGTGTGTGTGTGTGTGTGTGTGTGTGTGTGTTTGTGTGTGTGTGTGTGTGTTGTGACCCAGCAGGAGCCGTTGGAGCTGCCACCAGACTCCGACAGCGAGGGTCCCTATGAGTCAGCTCTGGAGGATGTGGAGGACCTTGGACAGGATTCTGACTCCGAGCAGGGATCAGAGAGGCTGGTTGGCCACCAGGAGGCGCCTGAGGCATGGAGCAGTGGTGAAAGCCAAAGGGAGTGTGCTCCTGATGTCATGCCTTGGAGCAGTGGGGAGGAGAAAAGAGAGTGGTTTCTGGATGCCAGGCAACGGAGAGCTGATAGACGGAGAGAACAGCTACGCATTTACAAGAGATAATTGGATGCAGGTGCTCGTAATCAGGCTCCTCTCAAGGCTATTTAAGGAAGGGACTTTCCGACAGTTGTTTTGCAGGAATCAACTGATCATTAGAGTTGGAGACGCTCTCAGATCTGTGTCATATCTTGGCAGGCTGGATTGCTGCCAAGGTGGAATCTGGACCTCTGCAGGCTGGATTGCTGTCCAAAGTGTTATCTGGATCTTGGCAGACTGGATTGCTGCCAAAGTGTTCGCTGTACCTGGATTGCTGCCAATTTGATATCTGGACCTCGGCAGGCTGGATTGCTGCCAAGGTTGAAACTGTATGTAATAAAACATCTTGCAGAGACTTTGTTTCGGAGTGACTTGGCATACGAGAGGGGGGGTCAGAACATATATTGTTTGCCTCCAGGTTTGTTGTCTTTGTCCTTATTATTCTATTGTCTTATGTTGTTTTGTTTTTCCCTGTAGTTTTTATGGTTATTTTATTTTATTTTATTTGCTTGCTTACTTTTAAATGTTTTAGCAATTGTTAATCATTCAGTTGCTGGCAGTCAAAGAACATATAAATTTAATAAATATTTAATAAATAAATGATAAAAATTTAGTTCTACTTCCTGCAGTTCATACACTTACTCACTTTCACATTTTTTTTTGTTAAAACTGGTCCACTACTGAGCCACAGTGTTGCAGTGGTTAGAATGCAGTACTGCAGGCTACTTTTGCTAATTACCGGCTGCCAGCAATTTGGCAGTTCTCATTTTATCGGCTCAAGGTTGACTCAGCATTCCATTCTTCCAAGGCCAGTAAAATAAGGACACAGATTGTTGGGGGCAATATACTGACTATGTAAACTGCTGAGAACGAGTTGTAAAGCACTATGATGTGGTATATATGTCTAAGTGCTATTGCTATAAGTTTAGTAGCCATTTCCAAAACAGTTAAAGATGTTTTTTTCTTTAAAAAAAATGCAGTCCATCCCACTTTCACAAAAGTTGTGAGGAAATTAAAAAATACAATCTTCCCACCCTAATCGGTTTATGTATGTAGGTTGCCCGGGTGAAAATAGAGAACTCATTAGAATTATTGTATTATTACTTTATTTATTTAATACATTTCTATAGGTGCATTCATGATCTTCTTAATAAATCTTACTATACAGAGCTATGACAGATCTTGTTCCTAGGACTAACTGTTTCCAGTCTTGTCTGCTACAGAGAAGCCTGACCTATTGACATTAGGAATGGCATGGATATATTTGAAATTTTCTGGAATTTTTTTTTTAATGATATCAATTCATCACAATTAAAAAAATTCATTCTTTTCTTCTGCTGACTCTCAGCAGAACTGATCATTTTACCCCTTTCCCTACCTGCAGCATTATATCTATAGGAATGTTCTCTTTCATAAAGATCTGTAAACAGATGAGAAAATTTCTTTTAAATTCTGTGGTAGAAGTTTCTTCATCCAAGAATACTTGCAATTACATTGAATGCATTTTGAGGATGGTGAAATAATAATTCTGTGGTTTTAAGCCCAATATGTGGCAATATTTGGATGTTTCTGGTTTATATGATTTAATAATCCAACTTCCAAATTATATCTTTAATAGCAAGGTAACTGCAACCAACCCATATTAAATCTTCTTTGAAGTGTACAATATAAATAAAATGAAATTTTCAGTTATATTAACCTTCTTTTAAGATCAAAAGAAACTAATTTCATATTCATTAAAACAGCTTTCCATTGGAATAGGAAAACAGGAAAATCAACCTTTTTATTCCAAACTTTTCATAAATAGTTAATATAAATTTTATTATCTTTTTTTCAATTCCTTTATAAAAAATAGGTTCCTATTCCTAGCAGCCTGATTCTACCAAATTTTATAACAACTGGATAACTTCAAATTACCTGATGTCAAGGCCATAATTGAAAATAATATGAGTTTAAACTAAATATCCTGTTAGGAAGCACTCAGGTAACACCAAGAGAATGTTTAAGTGATAGTTGGTTATTATATTAATGACTATTTTTTCAATAGGTAAGACTTATATGAATGTATGACATCACTATATGCATTATATCTTATGTTTTGTATCATAGGAGATTAAAGTTAGAACAATATATGCATTCCTTTGTTGGGAATAATTTGAAAATTACACACTGATTACACTGAAGTGTTCTCTTCCCTTTTGTAGGATGAATTAGGTGCTTATAGATATTTTGCATTTATGTGTCATGTTGCATGTTACGGAAATATGTGTCATCCAAGTCTTTTCTGCACCTGATCATTTAAGCTTTATAGATTTTTGACAGCTGACATCTCAGTTATCTTGAAGGTCACCAGAGAGCTGTAAAATGGAATGTAGAATTCTATATATTCATATCATCAAAATTTATGCTTGTCTTGGACTAAAATAAAGAAAAAATGAATAAACAGGCAGGCACAATTTTAATTGAATATAATTTCCAGAATTCCAAATTATTCCTTCATACTTCCCACCCCCCTCTCTCTCTCTTTAATGTTTTGAAGTGCAATTCCAAGATTACAAAAAATAATGACTTATTTCTAAAGTTTTATTATATCGAAAATAGGAATATGTCTTGTTATTTTACTATTGCTTAGATTGGACTTCTCTCTCCGACGCACATGATCAGGAATCTGATATGTAGCCAACAAACTGACAGCCAAACTTATTTCAAGTGTTTCTGTTTTTTGTCCTGATAGAAAATGTAGTAGTGTGAATTTCAGAAGTCTGAAAGTAAATATAGACCTTATTTTTACATGCTAACCCCTAACGCTAACCTAGTTAACATTCAGCTTCACATTTTTAATCAATTCAGGCTAAACACTTAATTGAACTTTATTCTAGAATAAAATGAGAAATGCAAATGACTGGCATTAATAAGTCTCCACCCTAATCCCTCGAGGTAATGAATTTAAGGTTGGCAGGATTTTCCACCAATGGGAAAACAATGCTTTAAACTGTATCCATTGCCTGAAGCAAATGAATTGCCCAATCTATCATTCAATTTACACAGCTGAATATGGTAAATGTTATCCTGACCAGTGTATCAATTAGAAAAGAATGTAGGATGTAAAATGAAAAATATAAATATTCTCTGGCTAAGCTATTTTAAGATTGAGGGGTGATGTAGGACCTTAAAAAATATAACCAGTATTAAAAGGATATGTATGTATGTATGTATGTATGTATGTATGTATGTATGTATGTATGTTGTATTTGTACTGATAAATAAATAAAGGGAGACTTATTTATCAGTACAAATACAACACAAATATAAAAAGGCAACATTAAAAATAAAAATATGGTTTTCTGCCTGCATGGTCTTCTGTGATGAGCCGAAGGACAGAAAGAGGGAGTAGTGACCTTCCTCCCATATTTAGGCATACTAGGGGTTGTAATACAAATACATATATATATATATATATATATATATATATATATATATATATATATATATATATATATATATATATATATATATATATATATATATATATATATATATATATATATATATATATATATATATATATATATATATATATATATATATATATATATATATATATATATATATGTAGATTTTCACGGGTGTAGGTATGCTGGTTTTGTTGTATTCGGGTCTTTTCCCGTGTAGGATTGAGATTGTTTTTGAAGCTTGAAGATGGCAGGTGAGATCCTGCTGAAACGTTGCAAAGACAATCTCAATCCTACACGGAAAAGACCCAATTACAACAAAACCAGCATATATATATACATACATACATACATACATACATACATACATACATATATGCTGGTTTTGTTGTATTCGGGTCTTTTCCCGTGTAAGGTTGAGATTGTCTTTGCAACGTTTCGGCAGGATCTCACCTGCCATCTTCAAGCGTGGGCTTAAAATGGGAACGGAGTTGCCGTCTTTCTGTAAGTCTTGGTGGGAGGGGATGGGGTGCTGGCTTTTTTTCAGTAAGTGGAATTATTGGTTGTGTGGTTGTATCATGATTGGTAGATTGGTGCTGATTGGTGCAGGCTGTCTGTGCATTGTTGTTTTGTATTGTAACGGCTTGGGTGGTGGGTTTGGAGATCAACCTGGCTCCTTCAAAGTTGATTTCATGTCCTGTAGCTTTAAGGTGCTGGAAAAGGGAATACGTTTTTTCTTTTTTTCTTACTGCGTTCTTGTGTTCTGTGATGCGTGCATTTATCCTCCTGTTTGTTTGTCCTATGTATATTGCTGGGCAGATTTTGCATGGTATTTTGTAGACTCCTTCTAGCACCTTAAAGCTACAGGACATGAAATCTCCAAAACAGAACACCTCCACAAGAGAATAATCATGGAAGCCATTGAAATAGAGAAACACCCCCACAGCATGAACAAACGTGATGATACCTCCCGCCTACCAAACATCTGGAAACCAGCCCTAGCCAACAAACGAACACCACCCACCACCCAAGCCATTACAATACAAAACAACAATGCACAGACAGCCTGCACCAATCAGCACCAATCTACCAATCATGATACAACTACACAACCAATCAATCCACTTACTGAAACAAAGCCAGCACCCCATCCCCTCCCACCAAGACTTACAGAAAGACGGCAACTCCTATATGTACGTCTTTGGTTGTTTGGGTTTTCTCCCGCGTAGAATTGGAAGTATCTTCACGACGTTTCGATGAAGTCTCATTCATCATCATCGAAATGTCGTGAAGATACTTCCAATTCTACGCGGGAGAAAACCCAAACAACCAAAGACGTACATACAAACACCCGCGAAAACCTCAGAAAACATATATATATATATATATATATATATATATATATATATATATATATATATATATATATATATATATGTGTGTGTGTGTGTGTGTGTGTGTGTGTGTGTGTGTGTGTGTGTGTGTGTGTGTGTGTGTTATTTGTACTGATAAATAAATAAAGGGAGACTAGTATACATCTATTTCGAGCTAGCCATACCCTTACTGGGATTTGAATATATATATATATAACAATGGTGTTTTATTTTATTTTGTTTTATTTTGTTTACCAGTAGACCTCAATTTATAACCATTCATTTATAAATCACTCAAAGTTACAACAGTGAAAAAAGTGACCAATAATGAAGACTGGATTCACTTAACAGTATGATTCCCTTAACATCTGCCTTGATTCCGGTCCCAATTGTAGTTGTGGAGTGACCTGTATAAGGGACTGTTCAATCTTTGGTTGGATTTGAAATCTAAAAGATTTCCTTACAGTTTACTTGTAATTTTATTCAAAGGGCTGCATTCAGTTTTTCCTATTTCAAGGAATTTTTAGAGTCAAATGAAAATCTTTATCCCAGCAAAATGTTTATCAATGCTATGCATAATTATTGGTAAACATAATGTGCATGTCATTGAACTGAATATACAGAATTAATCATGTCAATATTTTTTCTGGAATTTTGACTTCCAATATTATACCCTATAATTCTTATGATTGGCACCTAATATAGCCGGGACAGCGAACCTATGGCACAAGTGCCACAGGTGGCATGTGGAGCCATTTGTCAGGGCATGTGAGGTGTTGCCCTGTCAGCTGGCCAGCGCACATGCGCATGCTGGCAAGCTGAGTTCAGCCTTTTTTAAAGCCAGTTTTTGCCCTCGCCAGACTCCAGAAGCTTTATAGGAGCCTGGGGAGGGTGAAACAGCCTCCCCCGGGGGCCCTGGAGACCCTCTGGAGCCCAAAAAATGGCCCTACATCCCCGAACTTCCGGTTTCCCCTCAGGGCCATTTTCTGTCCTCTGGAGCCTTCAGGGAAACCTCCTGAAGGTCCCTGAAGGCTCTGAAGAACTAAAAACAGCCCTATGAGCAAACCAGAAGTGACTTCCGTAGGGTCATTTTTTGTCCTCCGTAAGGGAGGAGGGCAATGCTGTTGTCCTGTTCTGTATCTCAGTTTTGGGGGGGAGTCTCCCTTTGTATTAGGTTGGTAATTGTTTTTATTTGGAATCTGTTGGAGATTAATATGTTTGTGAGAGAGTGTAATTCCGTTTTCAGGTGGTCTTTGTCAGCTAGGTGTTTGGTTCTGGAGATTAGGGTTTTGGCTACAGAGTTCATCTGTGCAGGGTGGTGATGGGATTGGGCGTTGAAGTAGTGGTTGGTATGTGTTTTTTTCCGGTAGATGGTGTGTCCTAGTGAGACTCCCCCCAAAAACTGAGACACAGAACAGGACAACGGCATCGCCCTCCTTCCTTACATCAAAGGTACCACAGATAAAATCAGCAAAATTCTCCACAAACACAATATCAAGACAACCTTCAACACTGACCAAAAATAGCCAACATCTTAAGAAACCCCAAAGACAAAATCCAGCTAGAAAACCAAGGAATCTATGAAATACCATGCAAAATCTGCCTAGCCACATACATAGGACAAACGAACAGGAGAATAAATGCACACATCGCTGAACACAAGAACGCAGTAAGAAAATAAGAAAAAACTTCCTCCCTTTTCCAGCACCTTAAAGCTACAGGACATGAAATTAATTTTGAAGGAACCAGGTTAATTTCCAAAACTGAACACTTCAACAAGAGAATAATTATGGAAGCTATCGAAATAGAGAAACACCCCCACAACATGAATAAACGTGATGATACCTCCCACCTACCAGACATCTGGAAACCAGCCCTAGTCTACAAACAAGCCCCACCCACCACCCAGGCTGTTACAACACGAAACAACAATGGACACACAGCCAGCACCAATTAGCACCAATCTACCCATCATGATACAATCACACAACCAATCATTCCACCTACTGAAACAAAGCCAGCACTCCACTGCGCCACCACCAAGATTTATAGAAAGACAGCAGCTTTAAGCCCAAACCCCAGCCTGAAGATGGTGAGTGAGACCTCACCGAAACATTGCCAAGACAATCTCAATCTTACATGGGAAAAGACCCAAATGCAACAAGACCAGCATATATGTATGTGTGTGTGTGTGTGTGTATACACATACATACATACATACATACATACATACATACATACATACATATACACATACACATACATTTACACATACACACACACACACACACACATATAGTAAATAATTAATATTTATTGCTTTTTAATATATTTTTAATGCTTTGAAATAGATGGACAAAAGCCCACAGTAAAAACTTATGATATTTTTGACAAAATTGTAATTTTCCATAGGTAGGCCTCATAGGTACCTATGTGTACAATATTGTCCTCAAATGCTCTTAATGATTTTGAATATTGGAAGATTTTCCATAAAGCTTTTTGGTAAGATGAAGAAAGTGTAGGTTAGTTTACCAACAATAGTCATACTCATTCCATATGCAGCATTTATGGAGCCCATTAAATGGTTTGTGTGATATAATATCACAGGGGTGGGAGGTGATTTTGTTATATTGTATGATATTAATTTATTTCGTTCTTTTTGTTAGTTTTTATTATTTTAAATGTGGTTTTATGTTATGTAAGCCACCTTGAATCACCATGGTCAAATAGGGGGCAATATAAATCCAATAAACAAATAAAATAAATAAATAAATTACCTGTTTATGATAAGAACATAACTGCTAGTTTTGACTTATTTGGTCAGTATGTCACAGACATAATAAGAGGACAGTTTTACTGCAAATATGCTCACAGTATTCAATTTAAGCCCATAATCTTCACTTGATAGAGCCTACCAATGAAAGAATCTTTATTAAAGCTAATAAACAGTCATAAAACATACTGCATATATAAAATTAATATTGATAAATTCATTAATTAGGTAAGTGTATGAATCTAACTGCTGCTTACTTGACAAATTACATGACTAAATTTGAATACAAATATTGTAAATGGTTTTTTTGAATCCAAAAGTAACCGTTTCAAACAAAATTGAAGAGAATGCATGCAGAAAATTAATTATGTGATGTTAATAGCTCACAACAAGCATCAGAGTAAAATAAATAGTACAATGGGGCATCTTTGCTGATTTAGTGGCTTCTTGGATTGGAACTGGATGCCCTAGTATCTCCTTTCTAAAAAATATTGAGGGGAGCACATTGACCAAATAATGGGTCAGACCCATGCCAAAATTAATGCCCTTCTTATTTATTTTTGGACAGTAATTTGGTCTAGATACTATAGGACTGCAAGAGCTTTTTAGAAATACATATTTTGGGTGAGATATTTGGTCTGATTCAATATTAACATTCTTGAAAAGCGGCTTGGTAAGAGTCTGCTTATGTAATCTAATGAGACTATTTATACAATGCATAGAGTACGTTGCAAACCGAAACGCCTATATCCCATCAATTGGAAGTGCATTGACATGAATCCAGGATGTTTCCCATTTTCCTAATGGCCAGTCATAATGCAAAAATATAACACAATTCTTTTTATAGCATTGGTAAAATGAAAATAAAAATAAAATACTGTATATAATACTAAACATGGATTTTTTAAAAGCCATTAAATATTATCATACAGAATATGTAAAAGCTTGATGAAATGTATTATTTCCTCATCTTCATGTAACTGGTTATAAAATATACAATGAATAACTGGCACTGAGAAGAATCCAAATGTCTAAAGGCAAATATCAGGACAAACAGTATGCTTATCTGAAAATTCTTTGTTCATGTGTTCCTAGTGCAGTGGTCTTTATGGTTTAAGAGATAATCTCTTTTTTAAAGCTGAAAAGCACACATTTCCTCTGTACCTCAACTGCTGTTCATAAAGGCATACATTGTTACATGCATACAGATTGGAGCCTAAATAATTTCTAATACTTTTGTGACAATTCTTTCTTTATATATTCTTATTACTTTGTTACATTTTTTTCTGTTAATCTCATGATTTTTCTCTTATCATAGAGCTGTCAATTATTTAAAGCTTAAATGTTTCCTTTTTGTAACTATCAAATTATTTTTGGTCCCATTTATCAAAGCCCACTTCTAAAAAAAATAAGTAGTGTTATGCTGCACATCAGATAGAGAGAGCGAGAGAGATGTGAACCCTCTGTGGACAGAATGTAGGGATAAAGTGCTGGACTGTTATTGTTGCTGTTGTTATTGTTGTTTTGCTAAGTCTGTTTTAAATTTCTTAACAGCCTTTAAGACCGTTTTAAGTTTGTTGGATATTTTACATTTCTTATAAACAATTAATGGGAAATCTTGCCAGATTTCTGCTAAATTTCAATGATGTAATATTGGGACAATCCAAACATGTTCACATCCCTCCTAAAAGCTGACAGACCCCTATATTTTAGCCTTTTATGAAAACATTAAAATACCTATATGAATATTATCTGTATTCAGTGGCAAACAGGTAATTAAAGATGACAAATACTATGTGTGCTATGTAGCATAACAATACAACGTAAATCATAATGTCCTATTTCATGGGCAATACAGGATATGTATTTTACTTGGTTTAACATATAAAGCATGCCTCAGTCATAACATAAATAATTGCAAGGCGATGTGGATGATGATAACATTCATATCAATAATCAACATCATCATTTGCAATAGAATAATTGCACATTAGGGAAACTGAAGAAGCATATGTTATTTCAATTGCCAGTTTTCCATTTTATTCTCCTTTGTATTTGTTCTGACTAGATCACTATGATTCATATATATTAATGCTACCTCTTTATTTTGAATCACGTGCAATTTCTGTATTTGCCTGGTAATATGGCAGCATAGAGGACATGGTGGCTCATTGGCTAAGACGCTGAGCTTGTCGATCAGAAAGGTCAACAGTTCAGTGGTTCAAATCCCTAGTGCTACGTAATGTAGTGAGCTCCCATTACTTGTCCCAGCTTCTGCCAACCTAGCAGTTCGAAAGCACATAAAAATGCAAATAGGAAAATAGAAACCACTTTGGTGGGAAGGTAACAGTGTTCCATGTGCCTTTAGGTATTTAGTCATTCCGGCCACATGACCATGGAGACATCTTTGGACAGCGCTGGGTCTTCAGCTTTGAAATGGAGATGAGCGGGAATGACTAGCACATATGTGTGAGGGGAACCGTTACCTTTACCTTTATGGCAACATAATTGATCCTACTTCAGGAATCTATTTTCACTTGAAAAGCCAGATTCATTTGGACATGATTCTAAAAGTTCATTCTAGCGGTAGATGGAGGCAAAGTCAAAGTAATACTGTCAAGTCAAAATGGATATTTCAAAGGCAGAAAACTCTCAGAAGTAGCAGCTTTTAGCAAACACAAACCTGTTTGCTCAGAAAAGGCTAAGAAGCAGTTCAAAACACACTCCCAAAACTCATCTGTTTACTTAGAAGTAAGCCCTAGAATATAGCTCACCATGAGAGGAAGAAGTGAGCCTCAACAGAAAAATAGAAATTCCTATCTCATATAACAACATTGTTATATGTTTATTCAGGGATAAGGTGGCACAGCAATTTATTTTTGCTATAAAGGGTGCCAAGCACTTGTTAAAATGCTACTGTGGAAATCACTTAAAGATTGTTTAACAGTCAAGAAGCTGCTCCAAGAAAAATAGAGGCCCTGCAGAGATCACAGTCATGGCCAAAAAAGTACAGAAAGCCACTGCCCAGGAGATTAGCCATACTTCAGCAATGTTTTTTTCATTATTGTTTTCAGGACACCCAAAAATAAAATAAAAACACTTGAATTCTCAGAATATCTTGGAATGAACTATAGGAACCGCACAATCATAGCAGAAAATAGTTTCCTGGAAGCACATAACCCTATCACAGTGATGGCTAACCATTTTGTTGTTGGGTGCCAAAAATGTGAGTGTGTGCATATGCATGCACATACTGGCACCCATAATGCAAAGCGTGCCACCACATGCGCATGTGTGCACAACCCTTCCCCCACTCCCCCTATGTGCGCCACATTGCTCACCTCCAATCTGAGCGGAGGAGACCATTTTCACCCTCCCCATTTTCCAGGAAAGTCTCTGGAGCCTGGGGAGGGTGAAAATGGGCCCAACGGGCCTACCGGAAATTCGAAAATGATCCATTTCAGTCTTCCAGAGGGCCTGGGGGGGGGGGGGCAGGGAAGGCAGTTTTCATTCTCCCCAGGCTCCAGGAACACCTCCAGAGCCTGGAGAGGGTGTCAAATGGTCCCAACAAACCTACTGGAAGTTCATTCTGAACCTGCCCCAGCCCTCTGGAAGGCTGAAAATCAGCTGGCCAGCATGTGCATGTGTCCTGGAGCTGATTGCTCATGTGCAGGCAGATATGGGTCCACATGCCACCTGTGGCATGCCTGCCATCGGTTCGCCATCACGATCCTATCATGTTCCAGAGCAACAAAGTACGGGCATAGAGGAAGTGGAATAGAACATATTCCTTTGTAGAATGTGGTACTGCACCTTTCTTCAAGGAACCAACCCTGAATCTAGCAGTTTTCAAGGAACCAACCCTGAATCTAGCAGTTTTACATACCGTATTTTTTGGTCCATAAGACACATTTTTTTCCTTCTAAAACTATGTGGAAATGTCTATGCATCTTATGGAGCAAATATGGGCAACAGGCAGCAGTGGTGAATGGCGGCAGTGATCCCTGCCACCTGGAACAGCTGATCGGCAGTATTCTGGAAGGCTGATCCAACCACCGATCAGCTGCTCCGAGGTGAAAGCTCCAGCGTTCCCTGGTAGAGGCAGCAGACACGGAGGAGGCAGACTATTGCTGCAAGGACGCTAGTCAGATGAATATAGGATGATGCTGGGAAGCAGAGGCAGATTTTTTTCTTGTTTTCCTCCTCTAAACCTAGGTGTGTCTTATTGTGAGGAGTGTCTTATGGAAAGAAAAATACTAATTTTAATTTCTGATTATAATTTTTTCCAACCTGCCATTTGCAAAATAAGAGGAAATAATAGAGTTCTTTCTGAAAATCAAGGTGGCATTTTTTCTTGAAGTAAGAAAAAAAATTAAGTCATAGCCATCAATATCACCAATTGTGATTGGATGGTGAACATAGGATCAAAAAACCAACTCATCAAGGAGAGAGAAATATAAATGATAACAATATTAATATAATAATGTATGGCACTTTTTAAAAGGCTGGAGCTGGAGCATGCTCAACTTGCTGAATCTATTTCACTTAGAAAAAGTTGGAGAAATCTCCATGCCACTTTGAATTGCACCCCAAAGTTATTAGGAGCTGGTGCAGCTCATAGAGTTGTAACTGTATGGAGGTAGATCCATAACTGGCCATGCATTCTAGACCAATTGCAACTTGTCATTGCTCTTCAAGGATAGGTCCAAGTAAAGCATATTGCAGCTATTCATCAGATGAACAAGACATGAGCAACCCTAAATAGTACGTTCTGATTCAGAAAAGAGAAGACACTATGATTCTGAACAATGGCCTTCCTGTGGTACTCCACTCCTTATTTCCCTCCATGTAGATGCAATACCATTAAGGACTACTCATGGACTATGGTTTGTCAGCTAGTTACAAATCCTTCTGGTGGTGATGCTGTCTATCCCATAGTTTTTCTAGTCTACCAAAAAGTAGGTTGTGTCTATTTTATCAAATGCCTTGCTGAAGTCTAAGTATACCATGTCCACAGCATTTCGCTAGGTCTACTAATATAGTCACTTTGTCAAATAATGAAATAAGATTGCTTTGGCATGATCTGTTTTTAGAAAACCCATGCTGGCTACTACTTATAACTTTATTTGTTTCTAGATGTTAAAATTTTGTTTTTTAAATTATTTATTCCAGTATCTTCCCAGGCTGATTGGTCTGCAGTTTTGGGGTCTGTGTGTTTTGTTTTGTTTTTGTTTTCCTTTTTTGAAGATGGGAACCATATCAGTTTTTTTCCAATCATCTGGTAGTTCCCTGTTGTTAAAAACAGGGAACTACCAGATGATTGGAAAAAAAGCTTCTTCAGAACTCTTGGATGCTTCTTCAGAACTCTTGGATGTAATCCATCAGGTTCCAATGATTTATATTCATCAAAGTCAGACAGATGTTCTCTTACCATTTTTTGCTTATTTTAATTTTTATTTCTAGTCTGTCTTTTACAGTTATGTTTTTAGTAGGTTGGCCTATAGTTTCCTTTTGTGTGACGTCTGATGCAAAGAATGAGTTAAGCAGCTCTATTTTCTTTCTACTGCCTGTTACTTCCTTGCCATCTTCTCTCTTTAAGGCACCGACTGTTTCCTTGACTTTTGTCAAGTGCTTCAAGATCACTTTCCTAGCATTCTACATGTACCCTGCCTAGGGTAAAGATGCATACCGAGTATCTTCAGCATGCTGTGAATCAGTGGATGAGTTCACTTAGTGGTATAAAATTTAAAAGTATCAAGGAGGGCTCATTTTCCTCTCATATCAATGCTAACTCGAACCAGCCTGGATGAAAGAGCAGAACAACTGTAATACTATACACCTTATTCCCAACTTCCTGAGAAGATCTAGTAGAATTACATGATTGATAGTATAAAAAGTTATTTAGAGAGCAGAAAATTTGTCAAAATTCCGGGTAGCCTTGGTTCTGGAAGAACAAATCTAGAAAAGCCATCACAGTTTAAGATTCTAGTAAATATATACAAAAAAAACAATTTAGTTGTTAATTCAATTGATCAATGAAAATAATTATTACTGGATATAGCATTTCACAAAGATTGGAAAATATTAATGCAGCTAAGAGAGAAAGGGAAAAAGGAAGGGAAGGAAGGGGAGGGAGGGAGAGGAAGGAAATCTGATTGTCTGTGGGAGATTAAATAAACTGGCTCCTGGTTAAAAGCTTTTCCATATTTTGCATACACTTTTCAGTATTGTGATACTTGGGCTTTTAAATTTGCAATTAGATCTCCATCTCATTTACTCATGTCAAGTACTTGAAGTGTATTGCTCATTGTGTTTAACTTTGTATAATGTTATCACTTAATGCAGCAGAGTTTAAAAACTTCAGTTACTTTACCAAAAAAATATGAATATTTGTAAAACTGAACATTATTAGAGGGAGATTTGTTGTTCTCTTTATTTTATTTAACTATGTTATTAATTGTCACATTTCATAGAAATAAATTTTCAAGCATAAAAGACCCCTATACTTATTATCTGTTTCTTCTGATTACCTAAATTGCTTCTTTCCAGAGTGATATTCCTAAAAGGAAGTTAACAAAAAGTGCCCTATAGGTAATGCACTCTGTGTTTTTAATCCTGGCACTCATATGTCATCTAGATTTTTCATCGCTGAATGAATATGAGTTGGGGTGGTAGAGAGGGAAGCAGATATTGTTCAAAGTCACAATCTAACTGCTTTGACAAGAAAATTCAGAGTTGTTTATAACCAATACAAAAGAAGGGAAAATTAGACCATAAAGACTGAATTTGGCTGGCTTTCTAGAATGTTAAGCAAAAATTGAGAAATAGATGGAGAAATTTGAAAATCTGAAATTCGGCTCACTCCAGGAGAGCTAAATAGCTTGAAATAGATCTATACTAGTCTCCCTTTATTTATTTATCAGCACAAATACAACACAAATATAACAAAGGCAACATTAAAAATATGGTGTTCTGCCTGGATGGTCTCCTGGAGTGAGCCGAAGGACAGAAAGGGGAAGCAGTGTGTTCCCTCCCATATTTGGGCATACCAGGGGTTGTGACACAATACATACCTATTTCCCTGGCTTATCTGATAAAGGAGGAGAGCCTGTGGATTAGTGGCTAACATATCTGCCTAATATGTAATACAGCCCTGATTCAAATCCCAGAAAGGGTATGGCTTGCTGAGGAGAGCTAAATAGCTTGAAATAGATCTATACTAGTCTCCCTTTATTTATTTATCAGCACAAATACAACATATATATATGAAAATCTACGAAAACATGTATATGTATATGTATGTGTGTGTGTGTGTGTGTATATATATATATATATATATATATATATATATATATATATGTGTGTGTGTGTGTGTGTGTGTGTGTGTGTGTGTGTGTGTGTGTTACAACCCCTGGTATGACCTAATATGGGAGGGAGCTCACTCCCATATTAGGTCATACCAGGGGTTGTAACACAAACACATACTTATTTCCCTGGCTCAGCTGATAAAGGAGGAGAAGCCTGTGGCATAGTGGTTAAAACTCTTGCCTAGTGTATAATACAGCCCAGGTTCGAATCCCAGTAAGGGTATGGCTAGCTGATGAGAGCTAAATAGCTCGAAATGGATCTATACTAGTCTCCCTTTATTTTATCAGCACAAATACAACATTATATATATATATATATATATATATATATATATATATATATATATATATATATATATATATATATATATATATATATATATATATATATATATATATATATATATATATATATATATATATATATATATATATATATATATATATATATATATATATATATATATATATATATATATATATATATATATATATATAGTCACAACCCCTGATATGCCCAAATATGGGAGGGAGCATAATGCTTCCCTTTTCTGTTTTTCGGCTCACCCTAGGAGACTATCCAGGCAGAAAACCATTTTTTAAGGTTGCCTTATGTTGCCTCAGCACAAATGCAACACACACACACATACACACACACACAATGTCCAATTCCTTCAAATTAGAGAAATCAGGTCTGAGTAATGTGCTTGGTGATCCAAAATTTATGCCAGCAATTAATAGAAAAAGGTAAATAGATTATGACCTTTTGCACCTAATTACAGGTATAGAATGTTAATTATAGCTATGGCATCATAACATTGAGTGCACCAGAATTGAAGCTTTTAGTAGGTTAAAATGCATAAATGTAACACTCTCTGAAAGAACTTCAGAAAACTTTCCTTAAGCCAATTAGCAATTTTTATGGGCTTATCAAACTACGTTTGCACAATTACAATAAGAAAGATATGGCATGAAAAGATTACCTGGTAACCAAAAATGATAGATTTCTTTTAAAACAAACTTAGAATATGGAGAAAACTTTGCTCCCTTCCTCTTAAACAAAACAAGCAAACAGCAATAAACAAACATAACCATCCTTCATTGTTTTGTATATAACATATTCAAATGAATTTTCAGCTTAAAACATACAAGTTTTTTTTTACATGATTCACTCTATTAGTAGAATCTAATATTCAAATATACCTACATCTAACAAGAAGTAATCATTTTTCCTTTTTTTTTGCAGAGAACGAATGTCAAATAATTGTTAAATTGTTGTCATTGGGCACACACACGAGTCCCTTTTTGGGAGAGGGGGCGGTCTAGAAGCATGAATAATAAATAAATAATAAACTTATTTCAGTAGTTTTCTTTTTCATCTATTTTTAAACACATCCATAAAAATAATTTTAATAAAATATAATTAAGCACTTAAACTAATTTTTCTTTATATGTTGCTATTTAAATTAATTTATCTATATGTTCATGTATGTATGTATGTATGTATGTATGTATGTATGTATTACAATTCTATTTATTTTCTAATTTTTGAATTTTAACATTTTTTCTAAGTGATGTATATAAAATGTTACGTACAATGTGTTATATACCGTCTCCATTTATGTAACACATAAATAAGAATCATTGCATTGTTCTTTTTCTATGTTTTGTAGGTAGTAAAGTAACCAGCCACATCAGTGGGGGAAAAAGATTTAATTTTCTCCTTGACTCAGAATTATGGATGTAAAAGACAGAAGGCACCGTTCTTTAACGAGAGGTAGATGTGGGAAGGAATGTCGCTATACAAGTTCTTCACTGGACAGTGAAGACTGCAGAGTACCTACTCAGAAGTCCTATAGTTCAAGTGAGACACTGAAGGCTTATGATCATGATACAAGAATGCATTATGGAAATCGAGTTACTGACCTAGTTCACAGAGAATCAGATGAATTTCCAAGACAAGGTATGTTATAGATTCTAGATTTTTATCAATATTATAAGTGATCATGTATTTACTTAGGATGTCCCTTTGGCAAATGTTCAGGTTCCATTGTGATGCTAAATTTTGAACATGTTGCCATTAGGCATTCAGAGATGCCTTTCTGTATTTTCCTTTCAGTGTAGAAGTATTAATAATTATTAAAATTATGCAAGTATCATACAGTTATATTTAAGTATTCTAAATATTATAATCTTGCATTACGTTATCAAGATTTTTACATGTATAGTAGAAACATTTTCGCATTTATTGTTTCTGGATTAGTTGGCCTCTGAAACTATTAGTATAATTATCTTACAGCAAACTCACACCCAGTCTCCATCCAATGAGTTAATTTACTGTTTTTTCTGTTTCTTATTTAACTAAATTACATTTTGTTAAAAAATTATAAGATAAATCCCCCCTAATTTTCATTTTATTTTATCCTTATGTTCTACTGTTTCACTAACATCCAGAAGTCTGTAATTAAACCAAGGACTGAGAATTACATGAATGTATAAATTGCTGTCCAATATACCTTACATTTCAAGAATTCCATTAAAATGTATGAAGAATGTAGTAATTTTTTAAAATTTTTTGCTTACAGTTTGTTTCTCTCTACATTTCTTTAAGTGTTTATTCATTGTCATTTTATTTTTTTAACCTTCAAATTTATCAATTAATCAAATAAATATACTTCAGATGTGTAACCTTGCATTTAATATACCGGTAGTCATATCTATAATGCAAGGTATGTAAATATTTGTAGACTTGCATTGAGCTTCTTTTAAATCATCTAATTCTTTTGTAAGAACCAAGCCAGTTGTTTCTAGGATTTTCCCTAGCCCCAAATGAATCTCATACAATGAAATATCATGAAATATGACCTTGCTAACAAAATGGATCCCATAGGCTCATCAGTTTTATGAGAAAATTTTCATTCAGCACTGATTTAATTTAATCCAATTTATAGTTATATAAATGCACATGATACTTGATGCTTTATAAATACCTTTTAATCTATCTGGATCATTGGTTCATGTAATAATTAATCATATTTAACTGCTTTTATCAATACATTTATGAGATCATTGGTTTCATTTTTTTTCTTTCCAAAATGTTAAAAACTCTGTGGAGCTATAAACATTAAACCAGTTTCTTAGGATATTCTCCAAGGAAACTCAGAATGGTTTCAGTCTTCCAAACAGCAATGCAAACTTGCTTAAATTTTGAAACACCAGTTGGCCAAAGACTCAAAGAACTTTATTGTTTAGTAGATAACTGTATTTGGATTTCCCACTGTTTGTTGTAGCCTCCGCCTCACAACAATACACATCACATTACGTCTGTAGCATTACTTTTAAGAACAATGTTATTTGAATAAAACATTGCCCTTTTAAAAAAAGTTTCAGACTACCCTGTATCTGGATCTCTTGAAATTTTAAAAGCTTCCTCATCCACTATATGAAATATGTACTCTATATTGTTTGTAATATTTTAGTTTAGATATATGTTGAGAAAGAGGTGGGGGAGAGAGACTTGTAATATTAGGTAATTATGAGTGGAAGACCTAAAAACAAGAAAAAAGAAAAACAACTCATTATAGTAAACATGTACACAGAAAGTGAATGCCAGTACAATGATATAAAAATAATAAGTAAGTAAGTAATCAAGCAAGTAAGCATATAAATAATAAATAATTTGATAGTATAAATATAAAAACACAAATGTCATAAAATCTATCTCGTTGAAAGCATTAAGTGTTTGAAGATATGCTGTGGGTTAACAGTCAACATTTGACTCACAATTGATTTAAAACAGACAATCATAAATTAAATGAATAATATGTATCTGCACTAGTAATATGTATCTGCACTAGTGATTTTTTTTATTTAAAGCTATAGAATATGTATGTACTGTATACTAATTCATTCTGAGGTTCATTCAGTCGTCTGATTTGTCACCATACAGATATGAATATGTGTTCAGACACATAGCTATAATTGAATGTCTCAGAGAATGTTTTGTTGTTATAAATAACCTTAATTGCTTTTTATAATTGTATTAAGTTTTATAGTTTTCAGTGCTCAGTATTCAGATGGGTGGCCATATAAATGTATTTAGTAAATATTTTTTTAAACATTTATGTTTAAAATAATTTGTTCTTCATTTTTTTATTGCACAGTTCAGTATTGCATGACAACATAACAATTAGTTAGTGAAACTTTATATAATAATGACATTTAATAAAGATAAAAGTTTTAAATTTAAATAACAATCTTTTAAACTGTGATACCTAGATGGTATAACACTTAAAATCAAGAAAATATACTTTCATAGCTCTGTATGGAAAATTAGTAAAGTCTGAACTGAGAAATTTTCAGAATGTATACATTAAAAAGTGTTGTAATTGAGGTAGGTGAAAAGTAGGCTTTCCAAGAATGATGGTAAAGAAGAAATAGCAAGCTATCTTGATTATTTTGTTTTCAAAATAGAAATTAACTATTTTCCGAACATAGTTGCTTTTTTACTATTTGAAAGAAGCCACAATACAAGCTTAATCTACTTTAATACTGAAATCCACTTGAGAGGGATTAATGTTTAAATAAAGAAAAACCTTTTGTTTCAGGTCTGTAACTTAATACTTTGTTAGGGTGAGAAGGGCAAAGATAAGAAAATGAAGGAATAAACCAAGTAGGTACATTCTCCAAGTAATACTTTCTAGAAATTTAGGAAAATGTAATCAGTGAATCAAATAACTGTTAAAATATGCTTTATTAAGAATATTATGAAGTACTTTACTATCAAGAATGTAAAGTTGTGGGTTGAGCCAGGTTTAAGACTGGGTCAGGATAAAGGTTAGATGCAATAACATGGGGAATAAATTAGGTTACAAGATATACACTGAAACTCTTGAAATATATCAGCAGTTGTCTGATACAATTGCATTTAGTCCATACATAAAATATAAAACTCAAGTCATTAGTCATATATTATGTCATACTAATTATTCATGTAAGACTCTTTTTTTTCCACACAGGTCAACAACTCACAGTGAAGACATATATCACTCATGAGAATATAGTTTCTTTTTTTAAATAAAGTTTTTATCTTATTTTTAAAACAAACACAACACATAAAATCTTCCTTCTTTACATACTGTAGAAAGTGTATCAGTTGGTTACAAAAGGCTTTCGTGCATCTCTTCCATAGTCATCAAGCATAATTCATATTAACTCAAGTATTTTAACTCAGATATTTATACATGTTACCGTCATTATACCTCCATTTTCATTTGACTGTAATTGTTTAAACGTCCTTCATCATAAAATATACCAAGATTTAATACATAACCACATACTGGCATTTCATTTACTATTTCTCAAAATCCTCCAATGACACTAAATCCTTATGTCCTATTCTAGCTAAACATCCATAATATTTAATAACAAAGTTTTCTGTCCTTCTTTCCAAATCACTTTTTACAATTTACATCCCATCTCCTTGTGTTGTACCCATATAGATAGATAGATAGATAGATAGATAGATAGATAGATAGATAGATAGATAGATAGATAGATAGACAGATATAGATACACACACACACACACTATTATCATTATCCCTCCTTTATTTGACTATGTCCTGCATCATATCATCTCCCCCCTAATAATCAAGACTTAACTGAATCTAACTTAATTCTTTTTTTAATTTTTATTAACCTTTATATGTAATCCAAAAGGTTTCTAATCTTCCTTTCATGGGTACCATTCAATATTCATATCCAGTTATTACTTATCATAACACTACACATTGTATACATTATTATCATTATCAATTATTTATTTAACTATATCTATTATCACTAAATTTTGCTAAGTTTAGCTAGTTTTAAATTATACTCTTCCATCTATCAACCTGTATCTTTCCAGTAGCAAAACAGTCTCATATCTTCTGCCATTTGTGGTGTCGGTCCTCTAATCATCTCTTTAATCAACTTTGTATGGACTCCTCTTAGCAACTCTTTGCTTATAGAATCTCTCGTGTAATTTCGATGCCCTTCTTCTGTTTCCTTAATCAGCTTATCTTTGATTGTCAGTAGTGTTATCAATGAGATTAAGATAAAAATTCTCTCTTTAAATCCATACATTCTTTTGTTTTCCCTTCTTCTGTATCTTTCCATCTGGGGTAGATTTCCCCTCCATTTAATTCCTCTTTCAGTATTCCACTCTTTCCCTTTTCAGAGACAAACCAATCGCCATAAATATCAGCAATTTTAATTTCTTTATATTCATTTTCCTTTTCGATTTTAGGATTTTAACCATCACCTTTTCTATTTGATTAGCATCTTCAACTTCATCATATTTTGCTGTTAGTTACACTAAAACTTCCAACTTCTTCTCTATCCTTTCATATGTATCTGATAATTTCTGTATTTCTGAGAATATCTTTTGCAGAGAATATAGTTTCTTATATAGCAAGGAAACATATAAGTTCAGTTAAGTCCTTTTCCATTAATTCATTGGATCCTACTTTCTTGTCACTGTCTTGGTATTACTATCTGATTTTCTGTTATGATTAGGACAATTTGGAGGAAGGGAAAATAAGTTATTAATTATTTAGCTATTCCAAAATTAATATCACCCCCCCCCCTCCTTTAGAGTGAAAATTTGAGAGGGATCACATTGAGTCCTATTTTGCCGGCTAATAGCAAACTTCAGTGATACAGGTAACATTTTCTGTGAATAATGTTTGCTCACAGGGCAATGCTTGTACAACACTCTGATGTATTTACCAAGGAAATTCACCCAGGATTGAGGTATTTTAGCCCTATTCTTTTTTCCCCATTTGCACAGGCCACTTTCTGGAAGAGGGAGAATGCTTGTTCTAACCAGAGGCTGGTTGGAACTTTTTAGGGAACTGAGAGTGGGAGTGATCCATAACTATATTGTAGCCAATCAAAGAATATTTTGGGGATCATTTCATCACAAAGCTTAAGAATCTCTAATTTTATTTGCAATTTATTTGCAATTCAGAAACATAAGAAACACTAGGAGATATAGAAAAAGAGCTGGACTCAAGGACTCCAAGGTCATCAGTTTGGATTGTTGCTACCAAAGACCCAAATCCCCCCCTTTCCATTGACTAGTGGGATTTGGCTTTGACCATTAGTTAATTAGGTTCTTGCATACACACACACACAGACACACACACACACATACATACACACTTTATTTGTCATTGTACATTTACACATACAACAAAATTAACGTAACACCCAGAGACCAGTTGCAACACCCATAACAATCCCCAAAACACACCCCCACCCACAAAAAAAAGCTATAGATATCAATAATAAATTCATCTATACTTTGAACTCAATGATTGTTCCTGCTTATTTGCACATCACATTAGCATCCCTTTGCTATTCAGTTGAAGAAGCAATTAAATAAATATCCCGGCCTATCAACATTTGCTTTCTGGAGAAACTTGGAAAATGCTTTCTATTTTACAGTGATCCTAAAATTTTGAATGTGTTTGTCTTTATTACTTCATTATAGAAAATTTATCCAAGTTATCATTCTTCCTTTTCACTATTATTATGGGTGTGTATGTGAAAAAGAGAGAGAGAGAGGGAGAGAGAGAGAGAGATTCAGCAATCTTATAGGACAGCGATGGCGAACATTTTTTGGCTTGCATGCCATAAGTGGGGGGAGCGCAGGAGGGTCGTGTGCAGGCATGCCAAACCCTAATGCAATGCGCGACCCCACCCCACCCCGTGTGCATGTGCGCACTATAGGTGCAACTCCCCCATTTTTGCATGCTTTTTTCACCCTCGCCAGGCTCCAGAGGCTTTATAGGAGAATGGGGAGGCTGTTTTCGCCCCCCAGAAGCCCTATGAAGACTTCAAGGACCTTCACGAGGCTTCCCTGAAGCCTCCGAAGCAGTCAAAACAACCCTCCAAGCAAACCAGAAGTGACTTCCAGTTTATTCGGAGGGTCGTTTTAAGCACTCTGAAGGCTTCAGAGACCTTCAAGAGGCTTCCCTGAAGCCTCCGGAGCACTCAAAATGACCCTCCGAGCAAACAGGAAGTCCATTCCTGAACTTCCAGTTTGCCCGTAGGGCCAGTTTTTTGCGCTCTGAAGGCTTCAAGGAAGTTCATGAAGCCTCCGGGGGGGCTCTGGGGGGCGGGGGAGGCTATATATCTTCTATCTTAATTACTTACATTGCAATAATTTAGTCACTTTTCATGTCCCTTCTTGGCACAACTATATTGTGTGGATTGACAGTTCATATTTTTGTAATAGTTCATTGAAAATAAGTTTTTAGTTTTGTTTAGGTACTGTAGTTAATCAATTGTTCACAGAATATATTGAAATGTATGTGAATTTTAATGGAAAAAAACCCTCTGCAGTTTGATCCTGGAAGCATATTGCATACTGCAATGATTTTACATATTATTTTGGCATTATAACAACTTGTATATCTATAACTAAATGTCAAAGAAACATTTAATGTTTAGGGTTATTTTTTCTGGGTGTACCAAAGCACATTGGAAAATGTATATTTTTAAAAACAGAAAATGCTCATTATATGCTCAAGTTTTGTAAAAAGTTCCTGCTTCTGACAAAATTGCAATCAGAAGCAGAAACTTTTTACAAAGAAGTCACCAAATTATTATTTAGCATTTCAGGGTTGCATTCATAAATGCTTTTTCTTTCATTCATCTTGAATTTAAAGTCAGGTTTGTAATCAATTCCAAAAGAATGTAAGTAAATAAGATATGCTTCGAGATTTTAACAACTATATAACAAATAGGAATTGGTTAGTGATTTATAAAAGTCTCTTCAATTTCTTAGAATATCTTGATAGATTAACAACACCCAAAATTTATTGTACTAATATTGTCCTAAACCTTAGATTTAATTTTACTGGGGCATAATATAATATTTTCCTAATATTTCTAACTCATATATTTTATACTGTTTAAAGACAAAGAGAATGAAAATAATAATTTCCTATTGTTAAAAAACCTACTTTGATCTGTTTTGAGATGAATTAGTGAAATTATTAGCAATAAATTCAACATCTTAAAATAAGTTTTGTACAACTGTTTGTACAATATAATATCTATCAAATCATGTTGTCAGATCCCAGTCAATAGAGTCTGTGAGATCTTGTTATGAAAGTATAGGGTTTCAAATCAACCCTAGCAAGTTTACATTAATTTTGAGTCCTCTGGATCTTGGGACTGTACATTTTGGATCTTTCATACAGTGGGAATGGATATTTTCCATTTTTGGTTCTAGGGTAGGTGCCACGGCCCTAGTGTACAATTTACAGGTTCTCTGGTTCTAACAGCTCCTAATTGAACCTATAGACCTTTACCTTTGTTTTGAATGCCAATTTCGAATTAGAGGGAGAAGTGGGAGAGGGAGAAAGAAATGAAAGAGAGCTGAAGGGAGAGAATGAGAGAGAGGGAAAAGAGAGGGAAAGAAATCAGGGGGAAAGAAAGGAAGAGAAAAGAAAGAAACTAACTTTTCCAGACCTATGACGAAAGCAATGGCAAGCTAGATCTCTTGCCAAGAAAACTACAGTTTGCCAGATGGCACAAATTGGAAGCAAGTCTGATTTTTAAAAAAGAAAATAACAGAGATGGCAAAAAATGCATCTGAAAATAAGATTATTTATAATTTTGGATAACGTATTATATTGTCAAACTCAAAAGAAATCAAAATATATATCCTATTGCTGTTAGTACAATCTTGTCAGCTTCTCTCAACTCAGAGTTCACTATAAAAAGAGTACAGAGAAGCAATTTCCCTCAATAACTTTTTGGATTTGCTATTGTATTCAATGAGAAAGAAAGAAAAAGAAAGAGGGAAAGGGAAGGAAGGAAAGAAAGGAAGGAAGAAGAGAAAGGGAGAGGAAAAATAGAGAAAAATAGAAATGAGGAGGGAGAGAGAAGAGAGAGAGACCCTATTCCCACAGAAATCACTGAGCCATGAAACCTTGGTAGGCATGTCGGGGGAGGTGTCATGTGACTGGGTGGGAGTGTTGAGTTGGCCACACCCACCCAGGTTTTGTGGCTCCCGGTGTTACATAGTAGCAATGAAAATAATTTTATGGTTGGGGGTCACCACAACATGAGGAACTGTATTAAAGGGTTGCGGCGTTAGGAAGGTTGAGAACCACTAGATTAATGCAATATATGCTACATAGGTTGCCTAAGAAGTGTACCCAGAAGCCCCTTTGCAGATAGTTACAGGCATATCTCAGCTGCACTGGATTCGAATAGGCTTCCAGGTGAAATTTAAAATGCTGGTTATTCCCTATAAATAAAGCTCTACATGGCACAGAATGTTATTTATGAACCCCATGTCCAATAGGATGGGCATGTTTCAGCTACCTTAACTGGCACAATTTGATGTGGGAAAATCAGGAAGCACAGGGTTTTTTTTCTGCTAAAGCATCTGTGCTCTGGAATGATCTCCACTGCTACCTCCACAAATATGTTATTAGTTTTTTGCCAATTGTGTTTTTAGGACTAAAATCTGGTTCTTTCCTTAGGATAGTTGGATTGAAGCTATCTTTTAGGATTTAACATGAATTTGAGTTCCTATTAATTTTTGTTGTTGGGTTTTACCAAACTGTTTTCTAATTTGTTAATGATATGACACACAGACTTCCAGGACGTTTTTTTTTAAAGTAAATAAATAAAAAAGCAAACTTAATGCTTGTATTTGCAACTCTAATCTAAATGTTTAGTGTTTACATTTTGTAGCTCTAGAGTAATATTTATGAAAATAGATACTGTGACAGAATGGAGAAGATAATGATTGTTACCCATTATGTAACTGACTGCTAAGACTGACAACAAACTGCAATTAAGAAGATAACCTAAACTGGGGAAAGGGTTGAGATAAAAACTGCTCTTGAAATTCAACTGCAAGCTTCAACTGGTCCAGAATGCGCCATTCTAGCTACACTGAGGTTTGTCTGGGTTACTCGGCTACTGTCCAGGCTGTGCTAGCCAAATGTCAGTATACTTCTTGATGAAATTCAATGTTTTGGTTCTCATGTTTAGGGCCTCAAATGGGACAAATGAATTGGTCACTAAATGAAACCTCACATGATGGCAACTGTGCTTATATTATTTTATTTCATCTTTCATTTTCCTTCAGCATCAAAATAATCAAACCATTGGATGAGTCCAGTTTTTTGAGAGTGGGGAGAAGGTTTTCTGATAAAAGGGTAATCTTTGTTTTTTCAGCAAGCCTGGGGATCAATTGGCAATAGGGGACCTACCTACTACTCTACAGCTACATTGTATGCAATATCCTCCTTCTCATAGTCTTGTTTATATAAGTTTATTGTTTTAATTGGCTTTGTGGAATGTTTAATTGATGATTTTACTGTATTTTGCCGATATAATTGTCAATTCATGTAAGATGGGTGGCCGTATAATTTTGGCCAATGAATAAATAGTTCAATTAATTGCCCCATTAATATAGCGAGTGAATTATTTTACTGATTTTTTTTTAAAAAATAAAGTCTAATAATCCAATAACAGTTTATTGTATTCCCAATAAATGCTTACAAAATTTCTCTTTATGTATGATTGCAGAAATAAATCAGTGCATCAGTGAAGATGAAGAGCAATGTGCGAGGGTTTGCCTGTGCAGGGTAAATACGAAAATCTTCCACTCTGGCTCTAATATTATTCAAAAGCAATATAAAAACTAACCAGTAGTTTCTCTTATAAGAACATTGTTTAATATTAAAGTTACGGTTTTTTAAAAAATATTTTCTAATAGTTTATTTATGCAATCACAATCAGACACAGATTTTTTTGTTATTCTTAAAGAAAGGGAATGGTATAATTTAAATATAATTTAAATTTGAAGAGCAATTTAAATAGTGTACTTGTCAGGGTTCCAAGTACCCACAGTACACAGAACTCCTAAGCAACTAAATTCTTCAGTTTTATTTGGATATATCATATTGGCACAGGCTGGTGAAAACTGACTGAATGTTCTTGTGGTTTTCATCTAATTAAAAGTGAACGTTTTTCTCCTTCCCTAAACAATCAATCAATCACATGGTACAATCAAGTTGTCATCCGGTTGCCTGGCAAATTCACTCCTCTTCTTTCCGACCACCTGTGGCGATGCCCTTGGTTCCCAGGGCAAAGTATTTTGTTTTGGATTCAAACCCCAACCATCTCTATTCCCCCTCTCCCTATCACTCAGCTCCAGTATGGCAGCACTGAAGCTTCCAAATGGGCTAAATCAGGTCAGCTTCAGCGTTAACAGTACGTTCAATTGAACTAATAGTCAGAGGACAACGCAAAGAAGAGAAAATTAAGATATTGAATATATTAAAACAGACTGAAGAATAAGTGAAGAACATTTTTTTAAAAAAATAAGAATTATCTATTAGCTTTGGGAAAACAAATTAACAGGATTGCTAGACTGTTAATTGTCTCTCAGCAATAGTGATTGTAAGAAATTTGGCAACCCTTCTGGAGATATTTACTGAGCTGTCAGCTAAAATGAAGTTAGTGATCTCTTCATCTGATCTTGCATGAATGTGAGTCAGTAAAGTAATTGTTAATTCAATGCACCACCTCTTGTAAAGAAGGGAATTGGAAAATTATATGTGTAACTGCTTCTATTTCCTCTTGTGGCAAAAGCAAAGCCAGTCTTGGATTGGAACATTTTGAAGTCTTTCCTTAAAACAGAAGGAAGACAAAATGTTAAATCAGATATGACAAAAATGCTTTCAAAGTATTTTTCATGAGATAACAATTTCCCAACTATTATCCAGGCTCTAGTAGGTTTGTATGTAGATATGTACTCCATGTACACACACACACACACACACACACACACACACACACACACACTGTCATAGTTGACTAATTGTTTTCGAAAAGGAGAACAAGACAAAAATATATACAAGTCTTAATTATTAGCCACTCAAACAAAAAAATAAATAAAAAACGTTGCAAACTAATAAGCTGATAAATATATTAGCATCACTTTAAACTTTTACTCATATCAGATTGTTTCTAATTTGCAACCTAAATGAATTATATTATAAATGAAATGTTGATATTTCTGAGGTAGAATAAAAAACAATTATCTGCTTTACCTAATGAATACACATCTTTGTTTTCTACCCTGATTTACATATTTTTAAATCACATTTATCCCAAACTTTGATTCTATGTTTGAATCTATGTACATGTACTCTCATGCATGCAATTAAATATGTGCTCTCATATTAGCTTTCTTGCCAAATTCTCGTTTAAAAAACATTGTAAATGCATACATTATCACCATGATCTGCTTCAAGCACTGAATTCATTAAGTAGATTGTTAATAAAATGCAGAATGATATATCACAATTTTAATGCTCTGTCTCCCAAAGTTAATGAAGAGTTATAATTTTCTAGATGACAAATTAAAAGGAGGTTAAAATGGTGGATAAGATTGCCTAGAGATTTAGCAACATTCTAATTAAAATAAAGCGAATTAAAATCTTGATTTGGGAGAGATTAAAAAGTATGAGGAATATGCGGCTTATTATTGCTAGAGGCCAACATTTGTGTATAAATAAGAAAGATATTGTAAACCTTAATATATATATATATATATATATATATATATATATATATATATATATATATATATATATATATATATGTATTTGTGTTACAACCCCTGGTATGCCCTTTATTTATTTATCAGTACAAATACAACATATATATACACATACATACATACATACATACATACATACATACATGAAATCAACTTTGAAGGAGCCAGGTTCCACCCTGGCTCCTTGGTTTACCGAGGAGCTAAGGGTGATGAAGCGCTGCAAGAGATGCCTAGAGAGTCGTTGGAGATCCTCCCGATCCGAATTTGACCGAGCACAGGTACGAGCCCATTTAAGGACGTACCTAGTGGCATTGAGAACGGCCAAACGTCAATATTGTGCCGCTCTCATTGCATCCGCAGAGAACCGCCCTGCCGCCCTGTTTCGGGTGTCCCGCTCCCTTCTGTTTCAGAGGCCGCGGGAGGCCCCTCTACAGGGTAGGGCAGAGGAGTTTAGGAAATATCTGCAGGATAAAGTCGCTCAAATCCGGAAGGATTGGGTCCCCTTCAGTGGCCCAGTCGAGACGCCAGTGGCGAGTCTTGAGAAACCTTTTTGGGAGGAGTTTGACTTGGTTGTCATCGAGGATTTGGACAGATTGCGTGGACGACTGCGACCTACCACATGTTTACTGGACCCGTGTCCCTCCTGGCTTGTACTGGCATCCTGGGAGGTTACACGCGATTGGCTCATGGGCCTAGTGAACGCTTCGTTGGGTGAGGGGTCTCTCCCGGCCGCCTTGAAAGAGGCGGTGGTGAGACCCTTGCTCAAGAAGCCTTCCCTGGACCCTACGGAGCTGGCCAATTATCGTCCTGTCTCCAACCTTCCCTTTTTGGCGAAGGTTGTAGAGAGTGTGGTGGCTTCTCAGTTTCCACGACATCTGGAGGAGAATGATTATCTAGACCCGTGCCAGTCTGGCTTTCGTCCTGGGCACAGCACAGAGACGGCCTTGGTCACGTTGGTAGATGATCTCTGGAGGGCCAGAGATAGGGGCTGTTCCTCTATCCTGGTCCTATTAGACCTCTCGGTGGCTTTTGATACCATCGACCATGGTATCCTGCTGCGCCGACTGGAGGGGTTGGGGGTCCGGGGCACCGTTTTGCGGTGGTTCGGCTCCTACCTCTCTGGCCGGACGCAACGTGTGTTGGCAGGGGAGCAGAGGTCGACCCTATGCCCCCTTACTTGTGGGGTGCCACAGGGGTCGGTCCTCTCGCCAATCCTGTTCAACACATACATGAAGCCGCTGGGTGAGATCATCCGTGGTTTCGGGGTGGGATATCATCTGTACGCTGATGATACTCAGCTGTACATTTCCACCCCGAACCACCCCAACGAGGCCGTCGAAGTGATGTCCCGGTGTGTGGAAGCCGTACGGATCTGGATGGATGACAACCGACTCAGGCTCAACCCTTCCAAGACGGAGTGGCTGTGGGTTCCGGCTCCCCGGTTCAACCAGATAATTCCATCTCTGGCCATTGGGGGCATTCAACTCGCCCCCGTGGAGCGGGCGCGCAATTTGGGCGTCCTCCTAGATGCCAGGCTGTCCATGGATGAACATGTGACAGCCGTGGCCAGGGGGGCATTCCACCAGGTTCGCCTGGTGCGCCAATTGCGCCCCCTATTGGACCGGGACGCCCTACGCACAGTCACTCATGCGCTGGTGACGTCTCGCCTGAACTACTGTAACGCTCTCTACATGGGGCTTCCCTTGAAATGCACTCGGAGACTGCAGTTGGTCCAGAATGCAGCTGTGCGGGTGATTATGGGGAGTACTAAGTATTCCCATGTGACACCTCTCCTGCGCGAGCTGCACTGGCTTCCTGTGGTCTATCGAGTGCGTTTCAAGGTCTTGATTACGATCTTTAAAGCGCTCCAAGGCTCAGGACCTAGTTTCCTGCGGGATCGTATTCTGCCCCATACATCCCTATGACCCATCCGCTCGCACAGAGAGGGACTTCTCCAGGTGCCGTCCACCAGACAGTGTCATGGGGCGGCACCTAGGAGCAGAGCCTTCTCTGTGGCGGGTCCAGCCCTGTGGAATGACCTCCCCCCGGATATTAAGACCACTACTGACCTCCGCTCCTTCCGTGTCAAGCTCAAGACCCACCTTTTCCAAATAGCTGGCCTGGCTCAACCATAACTTCGTATCGCTCCTGATGGGTTTTTTTAATCTAGTAATTTTATTTAAGGGGATTTTAAATTGTGTTTTTAATTGTCTTTCACTTATAAGTCAACTCTCCTCCATGCACATATGTATATGTCTCTGTTCTTTTTGTATATATGTTTGTCTTATGTGTATTTTTATTCGTTTTGATTGTACGCCGCCCCGAGTCCTTCGGAGAGGGTTGCGGCTAATCAAATAAAAATTATTATTATTATTATTATTATTATTATTAGGTTAATCTCCCATTGCAGTATGCAATAAACACCCCCACAACATGAATAAACGTGATGATAACTCCCGCCTACCAAACATCTGGAAACCAGCCCTAGCCAACAAACGAACACCACCCACCACCCAAGCCGTTACAAAACAAAACAACAATGCACACACAGCCAGCACCAATCAGCACCAATCTACCAATCATGATACAACCACACAACCAATCATTCCACTTACTGAAACAAAGCCAGCACCCCATCCCCTCCCACCAAGATTTACAGAAAGACAGCAGCTCCGTTTCCATTTTAAGCCCAAGCTTGAAGATGGCAGGTGAGATCTTGCCTAAACGTTGCAAAGACAATTATACAACAAAACCAGCATACCTACACCAGTGAAAATCTACGAAAACAAATATATATATTATATAAACATATAATGTTTTGTCATTAATTGTCACTGAAATCTTCAGCTTTGGACTATTATCTTGATTTTTTTTGCAATTCCCAAGCAATTCCCATGGATTTCATAGATGAACAAATTATATTATTTATAAATAATCTAATATAGCATTTCCATTTACATACAAACCCACACAAATAAATATATGTATGTATGTATGTATGTATGTATGTATGTATGCATGCATGCATGCATGCATGCATGCATACATACATACACATACATACATACATACATACACATACATACATACATACATACATACATACATACACACACATACATACACACACACCAAAACAGGACAACCAAAGACTGAGGCTCCATTGAGACCTTTTTCAAAGTGCCCAATAATTTAGAACTTTTCTATCTGCTAGCATATAAAATCTAAATTTCAACAAATGATTTATTTTGATAGATAATTATTGAGCATTTTAGACAGGTGGCATTTTAGAAGCTTTAAAATAATCTTTAAAGATTAATTGACAAAAATATGTACCTCCCACCAAATTAAAACAACCTTCTCACTGTCTCATTTTGCCTAAACCCAAAGATGATGTAGCAAAATCCAATCAACTCCAAGTCCTTATTTCTTTAAACTAATGGACAGAGACTTGCCAAATTAAAACTATAACAGGCTGCCAATTTGAAGTTTTCAAAGACCTGGGAAAGAACTATGGTAACAGCATGGCTGTTAGAAGTCATCCAAAAAGAGAACCTGTGCTATAACTTTCTGGTAATAAGGTTGGGCAGTGAAATCAGATCAAGCAGAGATCTATTGAAGCCCTATGGCTATGTGAGTGATGGTGCTACAGAGGGGTAAGTGGTTTGATGGACTACTGTGAAGCAACAGTTTCCCAGGAAGGATCAGTTGCATTCCAGGGAACAGAGGAAATAGCAGGCAACTGAGAGTTAAATAAGAGATGGAGATGGAGAAAAAGAGTCAGGATAGCCACTTGCTAGAACCTCCCAGGGTATGTCTATTGATATGAAAGTAGTAAAGATTGAGTCTGGAAACATTCTGTCTATTGAGTATAAGCAAATAAACTATGAACTTTGACTGTATTGCTCTAGGCCCTAGAGTCTAGGGTGTTCTTGGGCTGGCCTAACAGGCTACCTGAGCACCATTATTTTTAGAGACAAGACACTGCCTGTCTTGTTTATATTAGAGATTGATCCATAAGTTGGTTATCAGGTCCTCCTATCAATTTACTTGTTGAATTTTTTTCATGGATTGCCTGTCAGACAGTTGTTGTTATGAGATTTTCCTTTACAAAACTAACTCACTTTTATAGAGAGAATGGAGGGGAACTATCAGGTCAAACAAATCACAAAAAAACATGGGGAGTTACTTCAGGGTAGGTTTTTAAAATTGTTATTTGCCTAGAAACATAAATTTTGCCAGACTAAAACACTTACTGTAGCTGCCTGACTATTAGATATATCCTGTAAACTGCTGGGGAATGGGGCTCTTTTCCTACATATTGAAGATACCAAGCGATGTTGCCTCTTTAATTTTTGATAGAAAATTTAGGTTTTTGACGGAATATTAATTTATGGTTTTTCCTGAGATAGGACAGAAGAGAAGCCTAAAGCATTGTTGGAAAAAGACTGACAAAATATGTATAATCCCGCATTAGAGATTACATTGTGGCAATATAAATGGTAAAACGTCCTTATCTTTAGGCTCTTATTGCTGGCAGCACTGCAAGATGGCACATGGGGTTCAATAGAGAGAAATGCAAAATAAGACATGGCAGGTTAACAGAAGGTGGGAGGTTTCTTTTAGGTTTGATAATAGATGGTTCTGGAGGAGTGGTGAGTGAAAAAGACATGGAACAGAGGGAGCAAAGACTCAGAAAACCAGAAGCCAGGAGAGAAGATCTAGGATGGTGTCAGAGGTGGTTGAAACCAAAGAGTAACCTGCAGCAAAGAGTCAGGAGAAAGATAATGCAGCTTTAGATAGTAGCAAACCATGTGGATTAGGTGATTAAAAATTCTGGGCAAGAGAATATTAAAAAGTGGTTATTAGCATTCCTAAACTGATAGATAAGGTATTGGGGGGGGGAGAAACCAGAAGCAAATTACTAATAGGTTATTGTTTTTATTTTATCAGGTGTGCTTGTAACTTGTACATTTTACAGAGTCATTGTGAGTGAGATACCATTCTATTTATAAATAAATAAAATCCATGAATGAAAGAGCGGGGAAAATTCACAAGGAGTTTTTTTGTATGCCAAAACCTTAGAATGCTACCTTTAAACGAAGAATAGTAACTGAACACCCTTAAAATTAGAACAAAGCACTTGCCAAATTTTCAAAGGAATCAAACAATAGATTTCTAGAAATACCCATAGTAATTGATGCTCAAAATTATTCTCATTTCACTTAAAAGCAGAATTTAAAATACACATCTATTTGACACGGTTTAATGGATAGAAATTTCAGAGATAAGTTTCCATAATGAAAATCTAGGGACTGTCTACCTCCAAACCTCTATTTAAATTGTCTAAAAGAAATTATTATAAGGATCCTCCTTAAACCATTAAAAAGTCTACAAATAAAATTTATTGTGACCATGGTTACAATTCCCTATAAACTGATAGAAACGTTCAGTTATATATTTATTCCATCATTAATTGTGTAAGTCAAGTTAAAATGTTTAAATCTACTAATGATACTATCTTCCTTGGGATACTTAACTGGAAGGCAATTAATCTGAACAATTAAAAATCTCATTTTTTTTAGAAATAATATATTATATCTATTCTATTTAACTGAATAAGCTAATGGTTTGCCCATTTTATTGTACAATGCTCTCGTGTTTTAACAAAACATTGATCATCATCAATAATAGCAATAATATTATCTGCATAGAATAGTAGCAATAGCAATAGCACTTAGACTTATATACCATTTCACTGTGCCTTACAGCCCTCTCTGTAAACTGAGTCAGTTTACAATTTACAGAGCCAGCATATTGCCCCAACAATCTGGGTCCTCATTTTACCAACCTCAGTAGGATAGAAGGCTGAGTCAATCTTGAGCTGGTGAGACTAGAACTGCTGAACTGCTGATAGTCGTCAGTCAGTTGAATTAGCCCGCAATACTGCATTCTAACCACTGTGCCATCGTGGCTTTATTTTACATTGTAATTTAAACTCTTACAAATATTTATTTTATTATTTAATTGCACTGACAATATCATATTAAATGTAAGAGCAGATAAAAGACAATACTGACATTTTCTCAGGACTATTTGCAGTTACCATACCTCAGGATTAAAATGCCACCTGTAGAAATAGAAGGGAATTCAATTAAAAAAAAACATATTTCAAAAAATTCACATCATGCTTTATCTGCATCTGAAGCTGAATCAAGTGTCTTAGATGGAGCTTCTAAAATAGATACCAACAGTCTGATATTATCAGAAGATTGACTTCCTTTTATAAAACTATATTCTGTGAGGTGTAGTCTGTATTGTATAATATCTGTTCTAAAGTTACTATCAGATAAATTTGGAAGTTTTGCCTTCTCCATTTGTCATATTCACAGTCTATTATATTGTTTTTAAACTATTTTTGTCTTGTGTGTTATCCTAATAATTTTGGAAGTGGGCAGCCTTTAAAATGATGGGTTCGTCTTGGCAATTTCTCTATATTTTTTCCATGCATAGCTTAATTTTGATAGGGGAGAGGAGGAGGTTCTCTCTGGTGATGCCCAATGTAAAGCCATAAACTTTCACTTTTAGATTTGCATTTACAACTTGCCATACGAATAACCTGGGTGATTATAATATAACTCCCATTTTCGGTATAATTTATTTTTATATATTACATGTTCTTTTGAATTTGTCAGGGAATTTAACATCTGTGAAATATCTGGATATTTGCATTTCAAATACTTCAGAAATTAAAGCTCTTCGTAACAGGCTTTGTTATACAGAATTCTTGAAGTGAAACTGTGCTAAAATTACATAGTGCGGAGTTATGGCACAGGATTCATTTTACAAAATATCTCAAAAATAAATATGCATATGTTTTCATACTAAGAAAATTATAATGAAGCACTGCTTAATAGCTAGTTAACAAATAATGTACTGGATGTTTGCTAGGAATCGAGAACTATGCCTCAATGAAGATTCAAATCAGCAGGCAATCAAATGTACATTTGTGTGGGACTGGAAATATTAAAAGTTAAAATCATTCAAATTCAGTTGCAGAGTTTTCTATCTATCTATCTATCTATCTATCTATCTATCTATCTATCTATCATCTATATATCTATCTATCTATCAAAAACAGCACCACAAAAATCAGATTAGGAACACAAGTTGAAATAGGGAAGAAAATGGGAAGTGAGCACCTGTCTACCCTAGACGAGCTCAAATCACCAGGACCGGATGGATTACACCCCAGGGTTCTGAAGGAACTAGCAGATGAGATCTCAGAACCACTGAATGATATCTTTCAGAGATCCTGGAACACCGGGGAACTACCAGAGAACTGGAAAAGAGCTGATGTGGTTCCCATCTTCAAAAAAGGGGAAAAAACAGATCCAGGAAACTACAGACCTATCAGCCTGACCTTAATACCAGGAAAGATTCTGGAAAAGATAATCAAGCAACGAATTAGCGAACACCTAGAAGCAAACAAAGAAATAGCCAAAAGCCAACATGGGTTTGTCAAAAACAGATCATGCCAGACTAATCTTATTGCATTCTTCGACAAAGTGACAAAATTAATAGATCAGAGGAATGTTGTCGATATAATTTACTTGGACTTCAGCAAGGCATTTGATAAGATAGACCATAACCTACTACTAGATGAAGTAGAAGAATGTGGGCTAGAGAGCATCACCACCAGATGGATTCGTAACTGGCTGACCAACCGCACTCAATGTGTAGTCCTCAATGGAACTGCATCTACATGGAGGGAGGTATGCAGTGGAGTACCCCAAGGCTCTGTTTTGGGCCCAGTACTCTTCAACATCCTCATCAATGATTTGGATGAGGGAATAAATGGGGAACTCATCAAATTTGCAGATGACACCAAGCTGGCAGGAATAGCCAACACTCCAGAAGACAGGCTTAAGATACAGAAGGATCTTGACAAACTTGAACATTGGGCATTCTCTAATATAATGAAATTCAATGGTGAAAAGAGTAAGGTTCTACATTTAGGCAACAAAAATGAAATGCACAGGTACAGTATAGGTGGTACCTTCCTCAACAGTACTAACGATGAAAGGGATGTTGGAGTCCTAGTGGACAACCATTTAAATATGAGCCAGCAGTGTGCAGCAGCTGCCAAAAAAGCCAACACAGTTCTAGGCTGCATCAACAGAGGGATAGAATCAAGATCACGTGAAGTGTTAATACCACTTTATAATGTCTTGGTAAGACCACACTTGGAATACTGAATGGAATACGCATTCAGTTTTGGTCACCACGATGTAGAAAAGATGTGGAGACTCTAGAAAGAGTGCAGAGAAGAGCAACAAAGATGATTAGGGGACTGGAGACTAAAACATATGAAGAAGGGTTGCAGGGACTGGGTATGTCTAGTTTAATGAAAAGAAGGACTAGGGGAGACATGATAGCAGTGTTCCAATATCTCAGGTGTTGCTACAAAGAAGAGGGAGTCAAACTATTCTCCAAGGCACCTGAGGGTAGAACAAGAAGCAATGGATGGAAACTAATCAAGGAGATAAGCAACTTAGAACTGAGGAGAAATTTCCTGACAGTTAGAACAATTAATTAGTGGAACAGCTTGCCTCCAGAAGTTGTGAATACCCCAACACTGGAAGTCTTTAAGAAGATGTTGGATAGCTATTTGTCTGAAACGGTATAAGGTTTCCTGCCTAGGCAGAGATTGGAGTAGAAGACCTCCAAGGTCCCTTCCAACTCTGCTATTGTATTCTATCTATCTATCTATCTATCTATCTATCTATCTATCTATCTATCTATCTATCTATCTATCTATTTATCTATCTACCTACTTACCTACCTACTTACCTACTTACTTATCTATCCACCCACCCACCCACCCACCTACTTAAGGAGAGTGTTATAGACTTCTTTTTCCCTAAACAAATCCCATAGAAAAATGGAATTCTTTTAGTAACAAGTCTTTTTTTGTAATAATCTGGAATTGCAATGTTTAAAACGTATGTCAGAAAGTAAGTCTGACTAAATTCCAATGTGATTGTACAATGAAAAAATATTTTTATAACATTTATAAACACAAACTATTTGATTGGCCAACAAATATTTGGATTTATTCATACAGGTTATGATGTCTTGCTACAGTAAATTATGGACAGTTTATGGACCCCAAGACAGGAAAACAGCCCTTTAATTTCAAAAGAAAATATAGATAGGAAATATTTTTAGACATGGTATCAAAACAAGAAATGACATCTTGTAATATACCATTGTTAATACAGATAATCCTTGATTTATGAGCACAATTGGAATCAGAATTTCTCTTGCTAGGTAGTTTGTTAAATGAATCACGCCCAATATTTTACTATTTTGGTTGTGTGTCCCCCCCCCCCCCCCGGTATTTGATATATTCTGTTTCTTTTTGATTGCTAGGTTTTGTACAGTGGATGTTTTGTTGTTTTTTATTATTACCTGCCCAAGTTTATTGTTTGATTATGAACAACATATTTTTTTACAGAAAAGTACAGAGGAAAATAGGATGTACTATCTGGACATATGCAATAGTAGTATACTATATTCCATGCTCTGCTTTCTCTCTTTTCTCTCAAGCAATTATCTTGAATGTGTAGGGAAACAATGTTGGAATTCACCATTAAAATTTGTGAGCTTCTACATGAGAGTTTAATGAGTAAAAATGAATTTAACAGCATTTTAATTCTATGCCTTTTGTGGACAATTATGATTTCCACAGTACAATATAGGAATTTAATAGCTATATTTCCATCATCTTGAATTCATATTAACATCAGTAATACACTATTCACTCATTATACTCTTTAAAAAGTACATTGTAGTTTTGAGTGAATGAGGTGAGATCACCAGGGATAGTTAAAATATGTAGAAGAATTTAAGCTACAAGAGTTTTTCAACTAATTGATTTGACTTAATATTTTCAAATGTGCAGATTGAATTTTGTGTCTATTAATAGGCTGACTTCCATCAAAATGGTAGATTAAACAGTGATTTACTACTTTATGGCTTAATATGTTGTACAGACTAAGACAAATTATGAAGGCCTGGATGTAATTTGGACAATAAGCTTATTTATTCATTTATTTATAATCCCACAAAAATGAATCTAGGCAGCAAACAGAGAGCTAAAATCATGCAAAACCAGAGTATAAAATCAGACAAGTAATATATATTGCAAGATCTAACATTATACATTTCTTGTCCAAGAAATTAATCAGTCAATAAATCGGCAGAGCTAATTTAACCTGCAACCCTATGACATAAAATGATTTATAGGTAACAGCCAGCACCTTAAATTGCACATTGAAGCCAATTGATAATCAGCACAACTCGCGAAACAGTGAGAACATGTCACTACAATGACACTCACAGCATTGTCACTACTGCTGCCCTCAAGGTCTGCTAGTTCCAGCTTCAGGGATGCCTCTGATTAGTACATACATTCCCTTAGCCAGCAATACAAAGTATCTAACCAAGTTCTCTGTAAAGTCCTCAACTTACGACTGACAGCCTGGCAACCAAAGGCTCGTGCCTATTGGCTCGCACAAGGCTGGAAGCAGGCTTTTTACTACGTTTCTATTGGCTGCTCTGCTCCCGTATAAATAGCTGTCAAGCAGAGTAGGGTGCTGAAGTGTTTTGTAGTTACCTTGTTGGTTGTTCTGTTGCAATAAAATCTGTTCCTTTCACCTCAGCTAGTCTGTCGCCTTTCTGGTGGTCCAGACTTCTACATTCTCCTAACTAGATACTGTCTTAACCAAATCCAGTCTAGCTCTACATTGCATCCATCAAAAAACTTGCTAATCCATAATATAAAAGTCCAACATCTGGCAGTGGCCAGTTTTTAAAAGTTGATTTTAACTGAGGACCAATACATGAGAATGGCAAGGTGGGAATTATTAATTATTGACATTCACAGGATGCAGGCAGATCCTCCCTGAAGACTACTATAGAAACCCATCCCTGAGACCTTTTGTCTAACAGCAAGTCAGAGTCAGAGCTTCTCCAACCACTGAACTTGTTATTCCATAGATGAAAATCTATGCAAATACAATACTGCCTTTCATTGTCACTGACATCATCTACTGCATGGGTGTCAAACTCAATGTCCAGAGACCCCTGAACAGCCCCTTTTTGGCTGGCAGAGTGTTACTGGAGGCTGAGGAGGCCAAAAATAGGTCTTACAGTGGTCTTGAGGGGCTTTTGCAGGGCCTGTTTTTGGCTAGGAGAGTGCTGCTCAGAACCATGGAGGCCAAAAATGAGGCACAGGGGACCCCCGTCTGTGCCTCATTTTGTTTTGCAAAGTACTGCAGGATGCCTTCCAGGCCAAAAATGGGGCGTGTCCATCCCATCTTCTGCCCTGCTACCAGCTTCCCCCTGCTGGCCCATGGAGAACTACAATGCTGATCCTGCCCTTGAAGAAACCCTGATCTACTGTATATGACATTTTGTGGTGCTGCTATCATATTTCTGGAAAATCAAGCATAAGGCCAGGCACTGTCAAATAGATGATAGTGTAAGTCTTGTTCATTCTAGGCTGAACTGCTGCTGTGAGGGTTTTATTTTACTATATCAGGATGTCTTGGCAGCCAAGGACCACAATTTCTTCCAGGCGCTCAGATAGTTTTTCAGCATTTAGCTTGGAGATGTTGCACTTTCCTGAAATTCAGAGCTAGCTGTCATAAACTCCAATCTCCCATTCCCAATAGAACTGAAAAACATGAAGCCCAACATCCATATTTCAACTCAGAACAACAACTCAAATCCAGCACAAACTTTATATGACTGACCCATTACAATTTAAGAAAAAAGAAAAATGTGCTAATTAGTACTTCTTATCTTTTGATATCACTAATGTTAGATATTTATAATACAACGTTATTTAAAGGATGTTCTTATTTTTACCAGAACTTCTGCAACTTTTACTTTTGGTGGTTCATCTCCCTATTTCTGAAGTGATAAATACAAGGTATCACCATGACATTTTGTGATCAGAATAGATTTGCTCCACAAAAAAAGTTGAGATGGAGTTTCCAGAGTCTCTCCATATGTTGGTCTAAAAGTTTTAAAGTCCCTCGTAGATGTTAAAGCTGCCAGGGAGGTGACCTGTGATTGATCCCACACTTTGGTGCCTGCTTTTCTGATTCCCTTTAGCCTTGAAGGAGGCTGACTCTTTCTTTAAGAGGTCACTATTGGACCAAACTATCCTAGATCATTTCTGACTGATCTCTATTCTCCTCCTCTGAGAAAGATGATTGGACTTCAGCTACAGAGACCCCTGAATGAAAAGATTATTCAGACTCATTGCAGGGGTGTTTCAAGCCATTTATTACTGATCATTTGTAGAAAAGCTGAAATAGTGGTGCTGTATGTAGCGATCACACTATCCTTTTGGACCAACTTTGGGGATTGGGAATAGCAGGCACTATTTTGCAGTGGTTCTCCTCTTTTCTCTGTTTCTCATTTCAATCAGTGTTGACAGGAGATGTGAAATTGCACTAGTGGTCCCTAAGTTATGAAGTGCTATAGAGTTATTTTTAAAACTTCAATATGAAATGAATGGATGAGATGATCTCTCAATTTGGTATCAGGTAGCATCAATGTGTTATAATATCCAATTGTACATGTTGACTGTGTTTGGACCTTCTTGGGCACAATCTGGATGATATCTTGTGCTCACAGTTCCTACTTGAAGAGCAGGTGGCAGTTATGGGCAAGAGGGTGTTTGCACAGGTTCATCTACAATAATGTGCTAGTTGTGCCTATTCCTGGACCTGGCTTTCAGATAGTCACTCATAGTTTTATCACTTCATGATTGGGTTACCATAATGCTTTCTACATTAGACTGCCCTTCAAGACCACCTGGAGTTGGAGCTGGTCCAGAATGCAGCAGCTCAGTCATGCTCACATGTCCCCATTGCATACTGATTTTCAGTTGGCTTCTGTGTGCAATTAAAGGTGCTGATTGTTACCTATAAAGACTTTTATACCATAAGGTCTGATCACTTGAGGCAATGGTTCTCTCCAAATGTTTTTGCCCATCAGTTGAGAGCACAGTTCAGGTCTTTTAATCAAATAATGTAATCGTGTAGGACCTTCTTTTTGGTAATGCCGGTTCTCAGTAATGACATTCCCCCAGAGCGTAGTATTGACACCATTAATGACTTTCAGAAACCTGTTCAAAACCTAGTTGTTCTCTCAGGCTCTGGATTATCATGATTGTGGAATCCCTCTGGTTTTAGATGTTGTGATATTGAGTGAGTCATCATTTAGCTTTTGATTTTTAAGTAAGCCATTCAGAGCTATTAAGGAATCAAACTTGGTGAAAAAAATCGTTCAATAAATTTTAATATGACAGAATGGGAAAATAATTAAATATATTTGACAAAAATATTGTATTTGATTGTGACTTTCATTTCATTACATTTAGATCTAAATCAATTTAAATTGTACTTCACTTTCTTGGCAGTGGCAAAGGTGTTGTCTGTTCATTGAAACAATGAGATAAAGTCTTCAATTAATTAGCATGTTTATTATAAAATGAAATAGATAAGTAAGACAGAATAGTTAATATTTCACATCTTGCCTTATCTTTTTTATTGCTGAATATGAACCCAGACAAACAGAAGGATAACAATAAATTAATATGGTATTTATTGTGAAGAGAGAATTTAGAAAATGCTGAAAAGTAATGCACTACAGCATTTTACAGTGTCTCAAGATGTCATGGAAGCAGCCATACATTCATGCATCTAGGCAAGGAAAATATTACTGTATAAATAGACTAAATTTGCAAACTTGGATTTCAAATAGCCACTTTTTTTAAAAAAAATGCTGTTTTATTTGATCTCATCTAATCAACTGAGAAGGGATGTGGTGGCTAAGATGCTGAGATTGTCAATCAGAAAGGTTGGCAGTTCAGCGGTTTGAATCCCTAGCGCTGTGTAATGGAGGGAGTGTTACTTGTCCTAGCTTCTACCAACTAGCAGTTCAAAAGCATGTAAAAATGAAAGTAAAAAAATAGGGACCACCTTTGGTGGGAAGGTAACAGTGCTCCATGCACCTTTGGCATTTAGTCATGCCAGCCACATGACCACAGAGACATCTTCGGACAGCACTGCCTCTTTGGCTTTAAAACAGAGAACAGCACTGCCCCCTAGAGTTGGGAATGACTAGCACATAGGTGAGAGGGGAACCTTTACCTTTACCTAATCAATTGAGGCCCAACTTATATTAAGCTCTGATTACTGAAAACCAGTATAGATATTTTGAAAAATACATGAGGAAATGGAAAATACAATAATTCACTGTTGAAAATGGTTCTACTAGTTTTCCCATATAAAGAAATAATTTAGTATACATGACTTATCTTATCTTATCTACCATACCATACCATACCATGTTATGTTATGTTATGTTATGTTATTTTTGTGATATATAACTAACAATTCTCTACTAGATCTAAGTTTCTGCAGGATTCTGCAGAGAGGTTCAATATGTGAAAATATTCAGTTGTGAAAACTTCACCATAATCTTTGTTGTGAATGATGCAGGCAGAGCTTGCTTTTCCTGAACATGAAAATTCTGGTTAATGTCTTACTAGTGATTTATAGCAACTTTCAGCATCACACAGCCATTGTTGTGGCAGTATAATGGTTGGATAATATTGGTTAGATAACATTATAAGGTGCTATAAATCACTAGAGAGGAAATAGCCTATACCTAAATCACTTGTTGAACAGCAATTTCAAGTAGATCTCCTAATGAAGGCTCTATGATCAAGAGAGGATGTCATGACAAGCCTCAAGCTTCGTGACTAAGCATCAAGGTAAACAGTCAAGCAGACTGGAAAGTTAATCACTTAGGAGAGGGTAATTACCACCCATTTATTTATGCTCTTCATCTGAATCTACAACAAGAGCACAGCAAAACCGTAGCAAACTATGCACTAAATCACAAGGGGCCTTGCCCGGTAGAAATTTGCAGACCAATTATTTTTCCGTGTGTTAGTTCTGTATGTTCTAGCCAGAGAGGTTATATGTAGGGCGGACAAGTTCATAAACATTTTCTTGCAGAATGTTTATTGTTCTATTACTGTGATTTCAGATGAATCCACACAGTACATAGTTCTGTATTAAATTTTACTTACCTTTACTGTCCATATAGTTTTCTTCATAGTAATAGAGTATGAGTTTTCAGTAATAGATAAAAAGTTTGCTATTCCTTCTTCCTGGAAGCTTTTTTGATTTGGCAGTCTTGTCTACACTTCTGATATCTTGTGATAGTCTCCTCTCCAAGTAATTATATAAGTCAACCTACTTAGATTTTCAAGATTAGTCAAGACAAGCTGGGCACTGCCATGAAAGAAAGCTGACCTTAAAGAAGATGTTAGCTTTTTTATGTATTTACTATTCAAAGGAGGTATTTTCTTTTTTTCCCCCAATTCAAAAGAATGTTGGAAATCAATTATGTCAAGGAATCTGTCTCTCCCAAACTGAACAAAATGAGATCAAATTTCTTCTGTAAGGGAAGATGTTCAGTAAATAACAATAACCAGTAATAGGTTAGAGAAACCTGTATACAACAGAAACATCTCCTGCCTCAATCCACTTATTCATCCCCATGAGTCAGGCAATTGTGCGACAGTACAGAATGCTATTGACTGCAACATGCTAAGTGACGTCCCCATCTTCCTTCCTGGTCATGTACTCTTCAGCAGAACTTAATTTACAGTACATGTCAATTTGTTGCCTTTATTTAAAAAAAAAGAATAAACAACCTTTTTCCTATTGAAATACATATAACAGAAGACAACATTGCATATTCTTTTGAAACAACTAAAATATGTTAATTTTATTTTATGTATAATAAAATATAATTTTTCATTACAATAAAAGGTAAGTAGCCCTGCAGTGTTAACACAAAAAACAAATCACAATGGAAACAATAAGTAAGCAAGAAAGTTACTTGGTATTATTCCTTGCAATGAACATATCATTTAATTGCCTGGCAACTTTTGTTTTATTTATAAAACAAACAAACAAAAAGCAATAACATAATGCCCCAACTGGTTCAAAGACATTAAGTGTGGAGCAGACCCAATCATATATATGGATAAACTAACCGTCCAGTTTTATTTATTTATTTTTATTTATTTAGTTAATTAGTTAGTTCATAACTCATGTACAAGATAACAGGAATAAGAACAAACATGAATAAGAACGCAGGAAATGGGTACAAATAAATGGGGAAAGTAGGACAGGACGTTAGGCACACTGGTGCACTTAGGCACACCCATAGTTAAGCATGATAATGGCATCTACTTGAATAAAAGGCTTGCAAATAATTGCAAATGGGGTTGTACATGCTCACGCAAAACAACAACAGAAGCAAAATCACAAAATAGGCAATGGCAAAAAAAAATTACATATTGACTTAATCGTGAACTTATCAAGGATTGAGTCAACCTGAAGGAAAAATTATATTTTATACCAGTTATATACAGTCCTTCTGGATTTTGGTTTTGGATATTTATTGTCTTTTATACTACTTGTTTTTGTAATTGCTCATAAAAATATTGCTGGTTTCAATTTATTCTTTTTATATATTGCTTTTTGATTGGATTGTATATTATTGTTATTGTACTGTAAGTGCTTGAGGAGTGGAAAAGTTTAATATGGTAAACAAAGAAACTAATCTTGATGTATAAAATGTTATTTATAACATTTTGCTATTTCTTTGCTATTTTAAACACCATCCATTGAATTCAATATTTGTATGCACCTGTATGTTTTTAAATGCATGATTACATATATGTATGCATGTGAGTCTGATATGACCTGCAAAACAACACCTGAGCTACAAAAAATGGAATTAGTTTTAATCCATAGTCTGCACATTCATCTTGCTTGGTTGTGTCATTTCATAAATGAACATATGTACCCAGAATGCATGTTTTTCATTTAGCAGGTATGTGTTTTCTCCAAGTTTGTATCCTTACCTCATTTACAGCAATTTTATTACAATCTTTTTTTAAAAAAAAAACATTCTCTCGGTGGTTTTAATTTTTCATTTTTTGTGTGTACATTGTAAAGTAAAATAAATTTATTACACATATTAAATTGATTTTTAATTAAAATATTTCAATAGCTGATGAAATATGTCCGTAAGATATATAAAAGGGTATTGAATAGTCTTCTGCTGGAAATAGAATGACTTCCAGTCATAGAACAGACCATTTTGCAAATATAATTGTCATTTTGTTTATGAAGAACAATGTTTGAGTCCATACTTTATATAATATAGCCTTAGTTTCAAGAGAAAACTTGAAACTACTTCAAGATGGAGGTTTAAACACACACTTACTGAAAATTCAATAGCTTTGATGGCTAATATAATAACAAAAACCAAGTTATGTTAAATCAGGCTCAGTGGCGGGAGATGAGAAGGCAGTCAAGAAAATGCCAATCTTTAACAAATGTTCTAGGGGGCTGTTGTTCTATCATCTCTTCCAGGAAAATTGGTACAAATAATAAGTGGTGATAAGATAAGGGACCTGCCAGTTTAAGAATGGCTAAATAGATTAGGAATAGAAAGCAAGGGTTAGGGATCAATGGGAAATTTTCCTCAATGGAGAAAGTATTATATTGGAACTTTGGTTTTTAAATTGTTCATAAATGATCATAATGTAAGCATAAGTTGTGATTTGGCACATAGGCTAGTAATGCTAAAGTTTTAATTCTTCAACTTCAGAAGAATATTTTTAAATTAAGTGAATGATCAACCGTTTTCTCTCCTTACGTGTATGATCAAACATTTTCTTTCCTCAGTATTAGGGACTAATTGTGGGAAACGCCCCCCCCCCCCCGAAGAATGAAATATTTTGGGAAATATTTAAAAAGGCAGAATATTATATCTTCAAAAAGGAGAAATGGAGAACAGGATTTTAGAAGCAGGAAGCAATTTTCAAGTCTTTCTTGATATCCCAGACCAGATGCCAACACTTAAGAGATAAAGGGCTTATTGAAAGAGGAAGACAAGTATATAGATAGCTCTATTTATAAGCAAAGCAAATACTGCAAGCAGAAGTCCATTCAAGACAGGATATTTTGAAACTCCCTGCAGCAAAGTCTGAATAAAGGCAGAAGCAGCCCCTCACCCAAGATCCAACACTAGACAAAAGCCATTAAGAGACAATAGGAATTGCCAAGTTCCCTTTCAGAACACAAACCCCTTCATTACCTGACTCCCAGAGCAGTCCAAACTACACGGGGGAGCTCAGATAAACAATAAGCCAGAGGTTGACCAGATTAGCTCTGACAAATTTCCTCTTTTGCCTATAGAGCTAGTCATGACCCCCCTACATAACCCCTACATGACTCCATATCTGACAATAGCCAATAGAATATTAGAAGTCATGTTCCTGCACAGGAACAGGAAGCTCAAATGCAAAGGCCAAAGAAGGTATAAACCGCCCCCACTCTCTACTCCATTTTGTCAGCTGCACCAGAACCACAAAACCTGGAGGTTCTGTTCATCAATAAATGGATCTTCTTTCCAAGCAGCCTCCAGCTTCCATTTTGTCTCCAGTGCCTTTCTCCCAGGTTGGACCTGGACCTGGATATTTCATCCAACATATCCAATGAACTTGATAGAAAAGACATTTAAAGCAGGCAAAACGAAGCACATTTTCATAGAACATATACATCCTATAGAATTCAATACAAAAAGACATGATGTCTAGATGCATTTGGAGATGCAATAAATTTGTGGAGAATTTGTCAAGAGCTATTAGTCTTGAAGACAATATTAGCTCTGGCTTGAGACAACATGCCTTCAAATACCACTTAAAGGGAAACAGTGGTGGATAAGTGTGCCATTCTTTCTTGCATGCAAGCACCACAAGCATTGTGGTAAATGCATGTTTGTACACCACAAATATCACACGTAAAAATTACCAATAAAAAAGAAATATGGTTTCAAAATGAAATAAATAAATAAATGAAGTTGGGTCCTGGTCTAATGCACCAGATATAATCTTATGTTCTTATGAGTCAGCCTATCATATTAAAGGATATGAAACATTTTCTATACTACAAAAAATAAAATTGTAGATGTATAATACAGTAGAATTATACTGAGGTAAGAAAATATGAGCATCAGAAAAATAAATAAATAAATAAAAATTACATGTTCTCAGAATGAGGAATTTCAGGATTCTAAAGTGCAACAAAAACATTTTAGACAACAAAAGAGACAAAAAATGTTGTCTAAATTCCAGAATTGTTTTGCTTCTGAAACAAAAAAAGGAACCCTAGAGTAGAAATATCTATTGTAAGATAATCTTTCTTTCTTTTTTCCATATTATGTTGTATTTTTTTCACACAGTGTAGAAAGAAAGGAGGGTGTCAAAATAGGCCAGATGGCAATTATGTCAGTGAAGTCAAGGTTCTGTCACTTTTGTATCAATATTGCACTCATGTACAAAACATAATGCAGACCACATAATCTCACTCAATCACACAACATTTACTGGCTTCACTTCATTCTGATAACAATAATTTAAGTGACCTTATTTCATCACTTCATGTTAACAGAATAAAAAAATATAGTTTTTTATCTATCTTATCACAGCTTCAGAGTGTGTACAATTTATAATGTTTTGTCACCTACTATCATGAAAGTAGGTCCTAAATTGTTGATAAGGAGCAAGAACACGCTCTCCTTTGTGAAGTGCCTCAGGGTCCCATGCTCTTTCTGCAACTTTTTAACATCTGCATGAAACCATGAGATCATCTGTCACCATGGGATGTACATCTCTCTCCCATGTGAATTAATTGATGTTTTCGCCATTTATTTATTTATTTATTTATTAGAATTTGTCAAATAAAAACAAGAACAAGAAAAAAAGAAAAAAAATACAATGACAGGGACGATAGGCACGTTAGTGCACCTATGCATGCCCCCTCTACTGACCACTTAAGTATGAAGTCAGGTCCACAGAAGTCCATTTGTGACTGAAATTGTGAGCATTTGTAGCTCAGACAACTGGGTCAGGTAGAGCATTCCAGACGTTGACAAGTCTATTACAGAAATCATATTTTTTTGCAGTCAAGTTTAGAATGATTTACCTTGAGTTTAAAACGTCCGTATTATTGCAATTAAAACAGAAAAAGTCATTTACAGGTAAAGCATTACTACATATAATTATGTATGCAATACCTAGGTCTGACCACAAGCAACGCATTTCTAAGTTATCCAAACTGAGAATTTCGAGCCTAGTAGCATAGGAAATTCTATTGTGTACAGAAGAGTGCAAGACTTTTCTCGTGAAATATTTTTGAACTTTATTTCCCAGTGCCTTCAGTTGAACCCTATTAGGATGAAGTGGCTGGGGATAGAAGACTTTTACAGATCTGAGGTTTACCGTCTTGGTCTTGGATGGTTTGCACTACCCCAGACAGACCCAATACATAATCTAGAGGTTTTCCTGAATCCAAGGCTCCTGCTTGAAAAGCAGGTGGCAGTCGTGGCCAGGAGGGATTTTGCTCAACAAAAGAAGGGAGATCCTTCTTTTGGTCACTTCCACTCTTATCATTTCCCACCTGGACAATTGCAACACCTTTTACATGGGACTACTTGAAAAGGATTGAAAAGCTTCAGTTGCACAGAATCCATCATATGGGACCCCAGAAAAGATGCATGTAACACCTCTGCATGCACTTGCTGCTTGTTTGCTTCTAGGCACAATCCAAACTGTTTGTGATGACATTTAAACCCCTACATGGCATGGGACCAGGTTACTTGCAGAACTCTCTTCTCCTCAATACATCAGTCAGTCCCACCTTGTCAGATAGGGAGGGTATATTAGTACCTCATCAATTAAATACTTTTGATAGGTGGGTTCCAGGAAAAAGGCTGTCTCTGCCATCAAATTGTCTCCTGGAATGTCCTCTCTCTTGGCCAATTGTAAGAGTCTGAAGACTTGGCTCTGCTGACTCACTTGGGATTCACAGAGAGATATGCAATCTTGGGTCTGGCTAGTGCCTTAAATTCCATCACCCCGCTTTTTAAAAAAAAACTTTAATGACTCTATTCCTGTTTTAAAATCTTTTAATAGAAATTAAAATATATTTACCAAGTTGGGTTTGGATTTTCAGGATCAGTTGGGATTCTTGCTGCTGTACCAGCCTCCCTGCTAGTGCTTTAAATGCCATCCCCCTGCTTTAAAAAAAAAAAACACTTCAAGGACTCTATTCCTGTTTTAATATCTTTTAGTAGGAATTAAAAGATATTTACCAAGTTGGGTTTGGATTCTCAGGATCAGTTGGGATTCTTGCTGCTGTACCAGCCTCCTGGCTAGAAACCTCCCTGCCTGGAGGCATCTCACGTATGCCAGTGGAGTTCTGCAGGCTTAAGGTCCTGGGAGATTTCAATCCACTGGATAAGACTTCAGAAGTATCTTCTTTCCCAATGGGATTGTCCTTTCTCACTCTGGTTGGCCAAAAGGGCCTGCTGTGGGCCCCATCAGCCAAGGAACTGTGACTGATGGGGTCCAGGGAAAGAGAATCTTCTGCCATGGCCCTTTGGAAGATCTTGATCCATCTTCTCTCTTTTGGTCTTCAGGAAAAGTCTTAAAACTTAACTATGCTGATTAGCATGGGGCCCTGAAGGAAAATTGGAACAGAAACATTGAAGGCAACACCATCTCTTAGCTCCAAACCTGTAGCTTTTAGCTTGTTTTAATGTTATGTAATTTTAATATTTTATATTTATAATTGACTTTATATCCATATGTAATTATTTAAGTTGCTCAGAGTCCCTAAAACTGCAAGATGGGCAGCATATAAATATAATCAATTAGTTAATTAAATAAATAAGGGTTAGATTTTACAGCTTTTCTGTTGCCTTCAAATTTCATGTTTTGTGTTGCCAGGCTCATGTTTCCTATTCTGTATAATTAGCAAAAAAAATCCTATTAATTGTTAAATAACAATATTTTGGTCACCATACAGAAACATCTGCCCTTGAATAGGCATCATTTAAAATAATTTCTTGATAGATTAATCAACTGCTACTTAATCAGAGCAGTACTTACCAAAACAGATTTCCATAATCACGGTCATTTTAATAATGTAATGATTAAGTAACATAAACTTGTTATCATTAATTTGCAAGCAACATGAATGTTGAAAGATACAGTATATGTGCCAGATTTCATGTATCTTCTCTTTTGATGAAACATGCACATATGTGTATTGAGGGTGAACAAATCAGGAGATTTCAGAACTACTACATGCATAAATCCATTTCATCCATTTTTACATCCCAGTATGGGTTTTTTTAAAATTAGTATATGTATGGATTGCACAAAAGTAAACATGTTTGTCTCTGTTTGACATAATTCTGCACTATATGTGCAGTACTCTGCTAAAACTGAAGGGTAATGATCTTCAATTATTTAAATTTGATTTAGTGAAGGCAATTAAGGTCAGTTTCTATATGGAGTGGATAATGTCCATTTTCTTGATAAAACTCTCCCAATTGTTAATAAAGTGCAGTGTGAACCACTGGATTATTTGCAATTTGTTGTGCTATCTGCTGAAAAGTATCAGCCTTATCTTTTCTCTTAAGAATTACTTTTAGAATTGTAGATAATTTTAATTTAATTGGGCCTTTTGAAATCAAATCTTGTGAATGCAAATTAATTAATCTCTCCATGTTGGATTTTCTCTGTTTCTGACTTTCTCGTCTTTCTATTTTTGCTAGAAAATTTTCCTAATAAAATGTTAGCTTTTAACTTATACTGTAAATATGAAAACTAAAATGTAAATAAAATATTGTCTCTCATACATCCATATAATTATTGATTTATCAATGTGAAATATAGTGGTAATTAAAAAAAAACTCTCACAGTCACTGGGAGTTGGTAAAATATAAATTTGATTTAAAAATATTATTACAAAGTACATTTTTATTTGACTTAATTAGGATATCTTAAAACTTGTTTAAAAGCATCCATGTACAATGTACTTTTTCTTTCAGTATTAACATTTTGTGAAATTTCTCTCCATGAACTCTTATATCTTGCTTCTTAAATATATTTATAATAAAGTTATTAAATTTGATTTTACACCTATTATCTGCTTTAAAAATAAACTAAATGAAATGTGATGTTTCAATATAGCATCAAATGCTACACACAAATTATATACAAACTGACCAATTCTTATTGTTATAAATCATGTTGTGTTTTTTAAAAAATCAGGTATGTAGCAATAGCCTTTTAAATAGCTAATAATTTCTTATTTATGTTAAGCTATACTATTTTTCTCCCACATAGTCATCAAGGAAGAAAATTGAATATTAACAGTTTTCATTCCAAGAAATACTATGTCATCCTAAAAACACTTGTTAAACTGATAAGATAGCATGAAACAATGTTGAAAAGGTTAAATTGAGAAGAATGGATTTTGCTAGCCCTATTTTTTTTATAGTGTTGTAATAAAAAATGATAATTGTATTAATATTTTGAAATCTCATTGAATTATTTTATGTGGGATCCCACTGTACTTTGTGTAGAGTTATTTTTCTTTCATAAATATACTTTACTCTCAATATGCATTCAGCTGGCATTTAAACAAGGGCTGAAAACTGTTATTTGAAGTCTTCCAACTAGTCAGAACATTGAAATAATCACTGATTCATTTGCCATATTAAATTGTTATTAATTTGCAATGTGAGTGATTCTCAGTAACTATTTTTTAAAAAACTTTTTAAAAAACCTTGAGGAAAAGATTGCTGAACGTTCAAACATCAATAGATTTATTCAGATACATTATAATTGTTAATTGGTAAGGTACTAGTAATATGGCTGATCCGTAATTTACATCTATTTAAACTCTGTATCTTCTCCTCCCAGTTCGTCCCCCATCCACATTTAAATTCTACAATATTTTAGTCTCTTGATGCATCTAATGGAGTGAGCTATACTTAAAAAAGCATTTGTGCCTTTTACTAATAATTTTTAAAATACCAAGATAGGAAATGAAGGTGACAGATTATGGCATAAACCAGCCATGGTGGACTAGTGGTCATTGGCACACTGAGTACCATGCCAAATAGAGACTAGATGGAGAATTGATTTTAAAATTAATGGAGTTAGCCAAGATGGCAAAATTTACTGTTATGGTTAGAAACAATAATTAGATTAAATTTCTTGCGACTAGGAGACCATTGTTACATTTGCTATAAGATAAGGGGGGGGGGGGGAATCAATGTTTTGGGATTAGAAGATTATATTGGATCTGATTAGAGAAATATTGTAGCTTTATAAAGACAAGCTGATTTGCATTTGATAATTAATTATAAAAAAATAAGAGAATGATATTTCATGATTTTTTTAGTACATTGATTATTGGTATTTTCAGATAGTTTATAGATTGGTGCTATTTGTTTAAATGTAAAGAAGAGGCTGCATTAAAAAATGTCAGAGGTAATTTTCCGTATAAATTTGTTTCATGAATTTTGTCACTTTTAATTTGTTATGCCATTCCCTTTCTCTTTCTTTTATCAGTTAGTATTTTAATATTTTATGCTGAAATTTAAGAAATATATTCTTTTTAAAAAAATCATGGGAAAAATTATAAAACCTGTACATTGGAAAAATATCCATCTGTCAACTTTTAAAAGACCCACTGCTAGGATTTGCATATTTATTGCATTAATAATAACAACATCCTAGATCAGGGATGGTTAATCTTTTTGGTGCCAAATGCCCAAAGTGCACACATGCGCATGAAAATGCATGTGTGTATGCACCAATCTCCAAAATGCAATGCAAGTGCATTGTGCATGTGCCCCTCCTTCCCAACCCCCGTTTTGACTTCCAGGTTGGTGCAGGAGGCTTTCCAGCCCCCAAATGTGGGTGCCTCCCGCAGCTTCTCCCCTCCCAGCGTGCCCTACCTTTCTCCTCCATTTTTGCCATGGAGAGACACTTGCAGAGGGGGAACCTGCAGAGATCGGGGAAGGCACAGGCAACAGAGATGCAGGAGAAAGCTAGGGCATGCTTTTGGGGGAGACACAGCAGAGATCGGGGAAGGTCCTGCTCCTGCGCATGTACAGCAGTGACCCAAAGACCAGCTGGGAAGTGGGAGGCGTGCATGCATGTATGGTGTAGCTGGGCTGGGGTGACGGCTGGCATGCCCACAGAGAGGGTTCTGCATGCCACCTGTGGCACATGCCATAGGTTCACCATCACTGCCCTAGATGCTTGAGAAAATACATATACTGTGTAAATCAGTTGAAGAACTGGCAGTTATGATCCCACATTTTTGTACTAGTATATATAATAAAAATAATTGCAAAAGTTTGCCTTATTTTTAGTTTGCTATAAACTAACAAACTTATTCTACTAAATGTCTATTTGAAAAGAAAAATCCTGTTTTCCCAACAACATAGTAATATAGCCTACCTGTAAATAACAAATAAGGGTGTTTGTAATTATATTTGCAAAAGTATATACCTGTACTTTTATACTTCTAGTCTATGATTACAGACTATAAATGTGTTACCTGTTCAGAAAAAAAGTGTAAATAATCTATAGGTGAGATGATATTGTTAAGACCTATAAAAGGAACCAGAAACAACATGCCTGCATCCATGACACTGGTTTTATGAAAGCATTTACAATATAGTACAGAACTTCCAAATGTTTCATCAATGCCAAAAGGTAACTTATATCTCACTTTTACTATTTTACTCCTGTACAGAAAACAAATGTGTTCTGTAGGGAGAACGAGGCAGGCAGGAACTGAGGGAAGGCAGGTTGAAGCTAACACAATCTTTATTAACAGTTTAACAAGGCAAAATGTAAGGCAAACCTCGAACCGGCAAACAGCAGCATTTGACAGCTGACAGCCCTTTTCACACCAGAGCTGTCAGATGCTGAACCAATAGAATGGCTGCATTCTCCCGCCAGCTGGCTGCTCGCGTCTTAAGCAATCAGGAGCTGGCAATGATAGCCAATGGCGTCGTAACCTCGAGGACTTAACACCCCTCTCCTCCCAGTTAGCACATGCGTAGTCAGCCAAGTACGCCGGTCAGCGTTGGCTCCGCCCTGATCGTCTTAGTTCAGGGGCGGTGGCCAAAGGAGGAGAAGCTGGTGGAGAGTCCTGTGGAACATCAGGAGATTGCGCAGCTGAGTCGGCGGGAACCTTGACCACCGCGGGACTGACCAGAATCTCAGGTAAGCTGGCGATAAGAACGCATTGGTGGGGGGTGTTGCGTGCGACTCTGTTTGCGCTGGAGCAGCCTCTGTCAATATTAGTTCACAGGGGCAGGATTGGGCCTGCACCAGGTGCTGGTCTGCTGCGCTGGTGGCTTGCCGTCTGAGCTGGTTGATGTGTCGGCGCCACATTTGCCCGTCACTGAGCTGGACCCTATAAGAGTAGGGCACAGTTAGTTGCATGATTTGTCTGAGAAGCCACCTTGGTTTGGCCCCATAGTTTTGGGCGTAGACTGGGTCTCCGACATTAAAGGCCTGTGTGGAGTTGCCTGTGAGGGGGCTTTTCTCTGCTGCATAACTGGGGTGTAGTTGGTTCAGGGTTGTCCGGAACCAACAACCCATAAGTCATTCTGCAGGACTTTGCTTGGTGATTGGGCACGGGGTTGTATGCTGTGCCAGGAGGCATTGGGACAGTTTGTCGTGCCAATTCCCTAGCCCCAGGTGGCCAATGCCTCCTTAACCGACCGGATGGTTCATTCTGCCAGGCCATTTCCTGCAGGGTGCAACGGGGCCGTCGGGGCGTGTCATATGCCATGCTGGCTAAAAACATCTTGAAGGGTCCCGACGTGAATTGCAGCCCATTGTCAGTCACCACCACTTCGGGCAACCCATTGGTCCCCAGCACCCTAATTATGTACTCCGAAGTGGTGGAGGGCATGAGTGCCAGCTCCACCCACGTCGAGTAGGCATCTACGAGGACTAAGAAGTTCTGCCCTAAGAACGGGCCGGCAAAGTCCAAATGGACTCGTGCCCATGGAGCCGGGGGCATGTCCCATTCCCTGATGGGCACAGAAGGGGGAGCCATTGCTGGCACTGCTGGCAGCAATGTCCTGGTCAATCTTTGGCCACCACACGTAGCTTCGGCCCAAAGCCTTCATGCGCACAATGCCCGGGTGAGCAGTGTGCAGGCAACTTAAAATTGGCAACCTAAGCTTTGGGGAGCTACTACCCTATTGCCCCATAACAGGCACCCATTAAGGACGGACAGCTCATGCTGCCGTATATAATAACGGTGAAACTCAGGATCTACTGGCCCCTGTGGCCACCCCCTGCGCACCCAGTCCAAAACTTTGGCCAATATGGGGCCTGTGGCAGAGAGCCTAGCAATATCCCGGGCAGATACTGGCATGGCCAACTCTTCAATTAAGGGGACCAAAACTGCAGGAGCAGGGTCCAAAACAGTGCTGGCAGAGGGCAGCAACTGAGGGCATCAGCGTGCCCCAAGTTTTTTCCTGGTCTATATTGCAGCTGATAATTATATGCCGCTAGAAAGACTGTCCATCTGGACATCCTTGGAGACAAAATCTGAGGAATCTGGCGATCTCCCGCCAGAAGACCCAAGAGGGGTTTATGATTGGTCACTAAGTGAAAAAAACGACCATAAATGTAATTGTGAAACCGCTTTATCCCTGCTACAACAGCTAGGGCCTCTTTATCCAGCTGACTGTAATTTCTTTCAGCTACTGAGAGCGTGCATGAATAATAGGCAATTGGGGCTTCTGAGCCATTCGGTAGAACGTGACTCAGAACGGCCCCAATGCCATAAGACGATGCATCGCATGCCAAGGTTAATGGTAGCCGATCACTGTATTACACTAATAAAGACTTGGATGTAAGGATATCCTTAAGTGCCCTAAAGGCTTGGGCTTCTTTAGACCCCCAATGCCAGGGCATCTTGGAGTCCAGGAACCTATGAAGAGGCTCTGCCAAAGACGCCTTATGGGGTAAAAAAATGGAATAAAAATTTAAGCATCCCCAGAAAGACTTGCAGCTCAGCCTTAGAAGAGGGCGTGGGGACTTTCTAAATTGCCTCTACCTTGGATGGAGTAGGTTGGATGCCTTTGGAATCAACTAGATACCCCAAAAATTCCACACTGGAAACCCCAATTCTACATTTTAATTGTTTGAGCTTCAGTCCGCTTGGTGGAAACAGGTCAGGACTGCTCTCAATTTATCGATAAGCTCAGCTTTATCCAAAGCGGGGATAAGCACGTCGTCGAAATAGGATACCACCCCTGGCAGCCCCTGGAGCATCCACTCCATTAGGCTCTGGAAAATACCCGGGGCTACACTAACCCCAAATTGCAAGCCTTTACATTTGAAAGCTCCCCGGTGCGTTACGATGATTTGAGCCATGCCAGTGGCTTCATCTACCAGGAGCTGCTGGTATGCTTGTGCCAAGTCTAACTTGGCAAAAATATTTCCTTGGCCTAAGGCAGTGGTTCTCAAATAGTGGGGCGCGCCCCCCTGGGGGGGCATGAGGCTCCGTAAAGGGGGGCGCGAAGGCTCCCTTTCCATCTGGGTGCAACGGCGGCGGCGTGGGCGAGGCATAATATATCCCGCCTGGAAGTGGCAGCACTTCGGACTGTGGATTTTCATTGGAGCCGCGGGCTGGAGCTGTGCAAGAAGCCTGCTCAGGCGGGGGTGGGAGGGAGGGAAGCATGGCTGTCCCAGGCTTCCCTCCCTTCCCCCCCCCCAGCCCAAGCAGACTTTTTGCACAGCTCCAGCCCGCGGCTCTGATGAGTCTCTGAGCAGTCCCCAGCGCTGCCACTTCAAGCCGGGATATATTCTGCCATGCCCTCGGCGGCGTCTTTATGCAGGTAGCTCGCCTCCCCGCCAGCAGCTCACCCGCAAGCATTCCGTCTGGAAGCGGAAGCGCAACAGCCGCTGTTGGGGAAGGGACAAAGGGGCGGCGGTCACCCGATCTTGCCACCGCCACCCCTTCGCCCCTGGTAACGGCGACTGTTGTGCTGCTGCTTCCAGCTGGGATGCTGGAGGAGCTGCTGGCAGGGAGGGAGGGAAGAAAGGGAGGAGGGAGTAAGGATAGACAAGCAAGAGGGAAAGAGGAAAGAAGGCAAGCAGGCAGGAAGGAGGCAGAAGGAAGGAGGGAAGAATGGAACTGGAAGGGAGGCAGGGAAGGAGGGAGGGAGAAAGGAAGGATAGGAGGATAGGGAAAGAGGAAAGAAGGCAGGCAGGCAGGGGGAAAGAGGAAGGAGTGAACTGGAAGGGAGGCAGGAAGGAAGGGAAGGAGGAAGGGAGGGTGGAAGGAAGGATAGACAAGCAAGAGGGAAAGAGGAAAGAAGGCAAGCAGGCAGGAAGGAGGCAGAAGGAAGGAGGGAAGAATGGAACTGGAAGGGAGGCAGGGAAGGAGGGAGGGAGAAAGGAAGGATAGGAGGATAGGGAAAGAGGAAAGAAGGCAGGCAGGCAGGGGGAAAGAGGAAGGAGTGAACTGGAAGGGAGGCAGGAAGGAAGGGAAGGAGGAAGGGAGGGTGGAAGGAAGGATAGACAAGTAAGAGGGAAAGAGGAAAGAAAGCATGTGACTACGGTGGGAGACGAGGAAAGACCGGTGTGCTATGTTATGCAGAGGTGTACTTATAACAATTTTATAGACAAATTATACTATTTATAGTCGCGCGGGGGGGGGGGGGGGCGCGAAATGTTTTCTTCTTCCTAGGGGGGGCATGACAGAAAATAATTGAGAAGCACTGGCCTAAGGAATGGAGCAGATGTTGAATCACTGGCACTGGATAAAGGATTGGCTTGCAACCCTTTATTAATGGTGCATTTAAAATCCCCGCAAATTCTAATACTACTATCCTGCTTAATGGGTATTACTATGGGGGTCTCCCAGGGGTAGTGATCTACTGCTTTCAGCACTCCTTGTGCTATTAATTTATCTAGCTCTAACTCTATCTTGGGCCAAAGAGCAAAAAGCACTCTTCTGGGTTTTAGACGTATTGGCGCCACCTGGGGTCCAAGTTAAAAGAAATGGGGGTCCCATTATATTTACCAAGCCTGTTGTAAAATATGTCCATAAACTCACTGGCCAGTGTGGCGAAGGAATCTGGAACAACGGAGTGAATGCCGGAGATGTGGAGCCCAAGCCCCAGGAGGCTAAGCAGATAGCCATCTACAGTGATGAGGGGAAGAGGCCCCAGGAAGTTATGGTGAATGTGCCGTAACCCACAATGGGTATTGGCTGCCCTTGATAGTCTCTGAGGCGAAGTGGGCACTGTCTGAGTTGAGCTTTGGTCAGGCTGCGCACTATCCGTTTGATAGTATCCCAAGAGACCAGAGATTGGGAAGAGCCACTGTCCAATTCTATCTTGTAGGGTTCTCCCTCTATGTGCATGGTCAGGTATATCTTATGGTTGGGCTTGGTCAGGGAAGCATGGCTGTTAGCCCATTGAGGGTGCTGCTGGTCACCTGCGATGGCAAAGCAGTCTTTGCAGTGTTTGGGAAGTCTTTTTATGAATTGTTTAGACAAGGCGCGCTCCGGAGGTGGGCCAGAGATTGGCATGGCCACACTGCAGACCTTGGCTAAATGTCCTTTCTTGTCACACCGACAGCATATTGCGGCTTTAAACCTGCAGACTGACCTTGCATGGTTCCCATGGTAAAAAATCAGCCTGAGTCCATTTTATTCTGATGGCCAGTTTGAGGCAGCTAATCTCTTCTTTCTCGTCAGAGAAGTCTTCTTCATCATCTTCTTCATGATGGACAGCATGGCCCCTGCTGGCATGGTGGCAGAAATTTCTGAATTTCCGCGGTGGATTTGTCCGACATTTCATATGCCATGGCTTCATCCACGGCTGCCTGAAGGGTCAGCTCTTTTCGTGCCAGCAAGAGTCGCTGAAGTCTGAGGTCTTTGATACCACAGACCAGCTGTTTTAACAGGGTATCGTCCAGTGCAGGAAAATCAAAGTGCAGGGCCGCAGTTCTGAAGGAAGCCATGTAGTCGCTCACAGATTCCCCTTCTCTCTGGGTTCTCTGCCTAAAAGCACAATGTCTGGCTATGTGCCAGGGAATTGGAGAGTAATGACTTTTAAGTTTCTCCAAAAGAGTCTCCCAAGGCATAGAATGGATGGATTGAGGGGCTGCTAAAGCCCTAGCTCTTCCAAACATCTCATGATCACACGCGCTGAGAAAATATCCTCTTTTACGGCCACTGGACAAACCGGTGAAGTCGTTTGCCTCCAGGAAGCACTTGAACTGCTCGAGGTAGGCATCCCATGTTTCAGTGGCCGGGCTGAATGCCGTGAATGCCGGTAGACTAGCCATCCTTAGAAGGACGGAACTGAGGAATTAGCCTTGGAGCGACGTCTCGTCGCCTGTGACTTGAGGCAGCTCTTATTAGTGACTTAGCTTTTCCTTTACCTCAGTCCTAATCCCATTCTCGTCATCAGTGTTCTGTAGGGAGAACGAGTCAGGCAGGAACTGAGGCAAGGCAGGTTGAAGCTAACAGAACCTTTATTAACAGGCAAAATGTAAGACAAACCTCAAACCGGCAAACAACAGCATTTGACAGCTGACAACCTTTTTTATACCAGAGCTGTCAGATGCTGAACCAACAGAATGGCTGCATTCTCCCACCAGATGGCTGCTGGCGTCTTAACCAATCAGGAGCCGGCAATGATATTCAATGGTGTCGTAGCCTCGAGGACTTAACAACATGTGCTATGTTCACGTAAATCATCATTAATCTCAGATCTTTAGCTCTTCATATAATCACTGAGGATTCCAATTCAATTATTGGCAATGATTACTTTAAGGGAGCATATTTTAATCTAGCATCAAAATGCTGTTTAGAAGGAAAATCCTTGTTCCTGGATCTGTAAATCCAAATATACAGGATTTATTGAAAAAGTGAATTTGAAAAGATGCAGTCCAATGCAAAAGGAGGTAGCCTTCTGGTCATATCTGGCAATCCCATCTGGCAGTGCTGTTGGGATTGAAAAAGCCAGTGGCATTATGCTTGTGTACCACTTGGGAGGAAGACCTCCATGGAATACCAGGGGTGGAAAGTGGATTACAGTGTCTTATCTATCTATCCCCACATACATCTTGGAAAAAGATAACAGCAAATCATGTCTATGCTGCCATGAAGAGATCTACACTGGTGTTTTATGAAATTATCAGGAATCAGAAATTATTAGGTCAGCTGTACAAAAATGCACCCTCTGATTCAAAGGTGTTTGAATGATTTATTTTAAGGAACAAATAGGGGTTTACATTTTCCCCTCTTTTGAATAACAGCATTAGAATTATATATTATAAACAATTTAGCTTTTCCCTTACTGTTGATAACAAAAATCCTACTAGACGGTCCTCTATTTGTCTGGGGATGAAAGCTATCACTGCTGCCAGGAAACTCTTTCTGAGAGCACAGAACTGTCTGGTGAAAGCAATATTTGATGGGATCTAACACACAGTGTAAAAAGTCCAGAAGTCTACGATCCCATTCTTCATTTTCTGTTATTATACTGTTACTTAAAATAAAAAACCTAGGCATGCACGCGCTGGCCAGCTGACTTTAGCCTTTTTTGAGGCCATTTTTTGCCCTCCCGAGGCTCCAGAACCCACCCACCCCCCCCCCGAGGCTCCTCCTGAGGACCTCCGGAGGCTTCAGGAACTTCCTTCAAGTCTCTGGAGTACAAAAACTAGCCGGATGTCCGGTTTGCACGTAGGGCCATTTAAACCCTCTGGAGCCTTCTGGGGCCGGGGGACTAAAAACGGGCCTAGGGACAAACTGGAAGTGACTAAACTAAAAGGGAAGGCTCCAGAGGACTAAAAACAGCCCTACGGACAAACTGGAAGTGACTTCCGGTTTGCTCGTAGGGTCATTTTTCATCCTCCGGAGCCTTCAGGGAAGCCTCCAGAAGGCCCCTGAAGGGTCCGGTGGACTTAAACCAGCACTACAAGCAACCCGGAAGTGACTTCCAGTTTGCTCATAGGGTCGTTTTTTGTCCTCCGGAGGCTTCAGGGAAGCCTCCGGAAGGCCCCTGAAGGCTCCGGAGGGCTTAAACCGTCCCTACAAGCAAACTGGAAGTCCGTTCCTGAACTTCTGATTTGTCTGTAGGGCTGGTTTTTTGCATACTGGAGAGGGCTTCAGAGGGGGCTACACCAGAGGGCTTCAGAGGATGCAGGGAGGCTATTTTTGTCCTCCACAGGCTCCTATAAAGCCTCTGGAGCCTGGGGAGGGTGAAAAAAGCATGTAAAAACTGGGGGGAGTGCCTGTCATACATGCATGTGCGCTGGGGGTCATACATTGCGTTATGGGTGTGGCACACCCATGCATGACCCCCCTGCGATTCCCCCTGCTTTGGCATGCGAGCCAAAAGAGGTTCGCCATCACTGACCTAGGCTATATAACCTAGGCTGTTATTTTAAGTATTATATTTATTATATCAACAAAGTAACTGGGTTTCTGGATTTCATGTTTGTTTGTATTTTTTCCACCATCAGTCTGGAGCTTACTTTTAAAAATATATATGTAATATTCAATTCGCCCTGTTGATACAATACAATACAATAGTAGAGTTGGAAGGGACCTTGGAGGTCTTCTAGTCCAACCCCCTGCCTAGGCAGGAAACCCTATACCGTTTCAGACAAATAGCTATCCAACATCTTCTTAAAGACTTCCAGTGTTGGGGCATTCACAACTTCTGGAGGCAAGCTGTTCCACTGATTAATTGTTCTCACTGTCAGGAAATTCCTCCTCAGTTCTAAATTGCTTCTCTCCTTGATTAGTTTCCACCCATTGCTTCTTGTTCTACCCTCAGGTGCTTTGGAGAATAGTTTGACTCCCTCTTCTTTGTGGCAACCTCTGAGATATTGGAATAATGCTATCATGTCTCCCCTAGTCCTTCTTTCTCTTAAGCTAAACATACCCAGTTCCTGCAACCGTTCTTCATATGTTTTAGTCTCCAGTCCCCTAATCATCTTTGTTGCTCTTCTCTGCACTCTTTCTAGAGTCTCCACATCTTTTTTACATCGTGGCGACCAGAACTGAATGCAGTATTCCAAGTGTGGCCTTACCAAGGCATTATAAAGTGGTATTAACACTTCACGTGATCTTGATTCTATCCCTCTGTTGATGCAGCCTAGAACTGTGTTGGCTTTTTTGGCAGCTGCTGCACACTGCTGGCTCATATTTAAATGGTTGTCCACTAGGACTCCAAGATCCCTTTCACAGTTACTACTACTGAGTATGGTATCACCTATACTGTACCTGTGCATTCCGTTTTTGTTGCCTAAATGTAGAACCTTACTCTTTTCACCATTGAATTTCATTTTATTAGATAGTGCCCAATGTTCAAGTTTGTCAAGATCCTTCTGTATCTTAAGCCTATCTTCTGGAGTGTTGGCTATTCCTGCCAGCTTGGTATCATCTGCAAATTTGATGAGTTCCCCATTTATTCCCTCATCCAAATCATTGATGAAGATGTTGAAGAGTACTGGGCCTAAAACAGAGCCTTGGGGTACTCCACTGCATACTTCCCTCCATGTAGATGCAGTTCCATTGAGAACTACACGTTGAGTGCGGTTGGTCAGCCAGTTACCAATCCATCTGGTGGTGATGCTGTCTAACCCACATTCTTCTACTTTATCTAGTAGTAGGTTATGGTCTACCTTATCAAAAGCCTTACTGAAGTCCAAGTAAACTATATCAACGGCATTCCTCTGGTCCACTAATTTTGTCACATTATCAAAGAATGCAATAAGATTAGTCTGGCATGATCTGTTTTTGACAAATCCATGTTGGCTTTTGGCTATTACTTTGTTTGCTTCTAGGTGTTCGCAAATTCGTTGCTTGATTATTTTTTCCAGAATCTTTCCTGGTATTGAGGTTAGGCTGATAGGTCTGTAGTTTCCTGGATCTAATTTTTTCCCTTTTTTGAAGATGGGAACCACATCAGCTCTTTTCCAGTCCTCTGGTAGTTCCCCGGTGTTCCAGGATCTCTGAAAGATATAATTCAGTGGTTCTGAGATCTCGTCTGCTAGTTCCTTCAGAACTCTGGGGTGTAATCCATCCGGTCCTGGTGATTTGAACTCATCTAGGGTAGACAGGTGCTCACTTACCATTTTCTTCCCTATTTCAATTTGTGTTCCTAATTTTGTGGTGCTGCTTTTGATAGGTTGGAGTGTTTTATCCCTTTGTGTAAAGACAGATGCAAAACATGAGTTAAATAGTTCTGCTTTCTCCCTGTTGCTTGTCACCTTCTTGCCACTTTCTCCTAGCAATGGACCAATTGTTTCCTTAACTTTTTTCTTGTTTTTAACATGTTGGAAGAAGCTTTTTTTGTTAATTTTTACTTTTGTGGCAAGCCTTTCTTCATTGTGAGCCTTAGCTTTCCTCACTTCATCTTTACAGGCTCGGGCTATTTGCTGATATTCTGCCTTAGTTATGTCCCCCTCCTTCCACTTTTTATACTTACTTTTTTTGTCTTTCAGTTTGTCAGATAGTTGTTTATGCAGCCATGCTGGTTTCTTTTGGGAGCTGTTGTTTTTCTTCTTCATTGGTATTGTGTTAGACTGGGCTTTTCTAATCTCATTTTTCAAAATTTCCCAAGCTTCTTGAGTTGTTTTCCCCTCGAGGATTCTCATCCATGGAATTTTTCCCAAGCTCTCTCTAAGTTTATTGAAATTAGCTTTCTTAAAGTCCAAGACTCTAGTTTGACTTTGTTCTACTACTTGTGTTTGGATAATGTTGAATTCCAATATTGCATGGTCACTTGCCCCCAGGGTTCCTATGGCTTCAACACCTTCTATCATTTCCTCTCTGTTAGTGAGAATTAAGTCCAGTATGGCTGATCCCCTTGTTTCCTTCTCTACTTTTTGGAAAACAAAGTTGTCTGCTAGGTTTGTTAGGAACCTGTTGGATCTTCCACTTGGTGCAGAGTTTGTTTCCCAGTTGATGTCAGGGTAGTTAAAATCTCCCATTACTATTGTGGTGTGCTTCCTACATACCTTAGTTAGCTGACTAGCAAAAAGTTCATCTTCTTCCTCTGCTTGGTTGGGTGGCCTGTAGTATAGACCTATGGCAATGTCATTTCCCCCACAACCTTTAATATTGACCCAAATGCATTCAAGATAGTTCTCATTATTGTTGTGCTCTATTTCTGTAGAGACATAGTTATTTCTTATATATAGTGCAACTCCACCTCCTCTTTTATTTGGTCTATTTCTTTTAAATAATTTAAATCCTTCTAGCTGTATGTTCCATTTGTCAGTTTCATCCCACCAAGTTTCTGTAATGGCAATAATATCATATCTGCCCTCTTTTACTTGAATTTCTAATTCTCCCTGTTTATTCCTCATACTCTGTGCATTGGTATATAGACATTTGAGTCCATTTTGATTGACCTTGTGTTTACTGTCTACATAACCTGTATTATGCCTGACTGCCCCTATTTTCTTGCCACTTGTGTGATTCATGCACATGGTATGACAATCACTATTACATGCTTGGTTTTGCTTGACAGCAGGAGTGATAATCTTACCCACACACACATCTATGTTACATGCATTTATAACCCTATGAATTTTTGTTTGCTGGGGACAGAGATGTTCTGTATCTATTAATTCTCTGTCCCCGCTCTTCAGTTTAAATGTTTATCAAGAAAATCTGTGAATTTAATGCCAAGTAACTCAGTTCCTTTCTTGGATGGGTGCAACCCATCTCTTTTGTACAGTTTTTCATTGGACCAGCTACAGGCTTCATGACTAATAAAACCAAAGCCTTCCCTTTTACACCACTCCTTTAGCCAAACATTAAACTCTGCTACACGCTGGCCCTTCCCTTTTTGTTCCTTATATACAGGTAAAACCTCTGAAAAGATAAGCCTACAACCTATACTATTAAGTTCATACCCCAAGTTCTGGAAATCATTCTGCACAGAAAGTACATCTTTCTGGGATAGATCATTAGTGCCAAGATGTATAATAGCATCAACGTCACAGTCCTTACTTGCATTCTTGACTATCTTAAGAATACGCCTCTTGTCTCTGCTGGCAGTAGCACCTGGCAGACACCTGACCTCTTTTAAAACCTCCTTATCCTCTCCTAAATTAACATCTCTTACGATTGAATCACCAACCAGAAGGTGACTTCTCTTTTTACATACCTTGATCTTCTTCTGCGACTGATGTGATACCTGGTTCCCCTTTTCGCCTTTCCGAAGAAAGTTCTTCGTTTTGGACCACAATCCCCTGCTTATTTGAGTCATCATTATCACAACTGCCTTGACCTATCTCTTTAGTGTCCCCATTAAGGTCAGCAAGGGCACTATATCTGTTTTGCTGGGTCACAGCAAAAGCTTTGGGTTTATGGTTCACAGCTCTCAACCTGCCAGATCCCACAGTTGTCCAGACAGCTCTTCTCCTGCAAGATCTTTGTGGCAGAGGGGGCTGATAGTGTGGCTTCACCATAGAGTGGAATGGCTGACGTAGACACCTAGTTTCTGCTTGGAGAGCACAGATTACAGATTCTAGATAGGTAATCTGCCTATGTAGACTCGTAATTTGTTTACAAAGGGGACAGTATCCAAATTTGAAAAGAGTACTGCGAAAGACAGGTGCAAAACAGCTATTACATTGAACTAAGCCAGTCATTTTGAAATAAATAAAATCACAATCTCAAACACACTAATCCAGAATGTATTGCTATTTTGGTTTATAGATATATGATTCGCGCGCCGTTAGGCGCGCGGGCCCCCACCTCAGTGTCTTTGTCTTGTGACTCACCCCCTCCTTCTCTCCAGCAGCTCCAATCCTAGCTTCAGGAAGGTTCAAATGATATGGAGTTTAAGGGCCCCCACCTCAGTGTCTTTGTCTTGTGACTCACCCCCTCCTTCTCTCCAGCAGCTCCAATCCTAGCTTCAGGAAGCTTCAAATGATATGGAGTTTAAGGGCCCCCACCTCAGTGTCTTTGTCTTGTGACTCACCCCCTCCTTCTCTCCAGCAGCTCCAATCCTAGCTTCAGGAAGCTTCAAATGATATGGAGTTTAAGGGTCCCCACCTCAGTGTCTTTGTCTTGTGACTCACCCCCTCCTTCTCTCCAGCAGCTCCAATCCTAGCTTCAGGAAGGTTCAAATGATATGGAGTTTAAGGGCCCCCACCTCAGTGTCTTTGTCTTGTGACTCACCCCCTCCTTCTCTCCAGCAGCTCCAATCCTAGCTTCAGGAAGCTTCAAATGATATGGAGTTTAAGGGTCCCCACCTCAGTGTCTTTGTCTTGTGACTCACCCCCTCCTTCTCTCCAGCAGCTCCAATCCTAGCTTCAGGAAGGTTCAAATGATATGGAGTTTAAGGGCCCCCACCTCAGTGTCTTTGTCTTGTGACTCACCCCCTCCTTCTCTCCAGCAGCTCCAATCCTAGCTTCAGGAAGCTTCAAATGATATGGAGTTTAAGGGCCCCCACCTCAGTGTCTTTGTCTTGTGACTCACCCCCTCCTTCTCTCCAGCAGCTCCAATCCTAGCTTCAGGAAGCTTCAAATGATATGGAGTTTAAGGGTCCCCACCTCAGTGTCTTTGTCTTGTGACTCACCCCCTCCTTCTCTCCAGCAGCTCCAATCCTAGCTTCAGGAAGGTTCAAATGATATGGAGTTTAAGGGCCCCCACCTCAGTGTCTTTGTCTTGTGACTCACCCCCTCCTTCTCTCCAGCAGCTCCAATCCTAGCTTCAGGAAGCTTCAAATGATATGGAGTTTAAGGGCCCCCACCTCAGTGTCTTTGTCTTGTGACTCACCCCCTCCTTCTCTCCAGCAGCTCCAATCCTAGCTTCAGGAAGCTTCAAATGATATGGAGTTTAAGGGCCCCCACCTCAGTGTCTTTGTCTTGTGACTCACCCCCTCCTTCTCTCCAGCAGCTCCAATCCTAGCTTCAGGAAGCTTCAAATGATATGGAGTTTAAGGGTCCCCACCTCAGTGTCTTTGTCTTGTGACTCACCCCCTCCTTCTCTCCAGCAGCTCCAATCCTAGCTTCAGGAAGGTTCAAATGATATGGAGTTTAAGGGCCCCCACCTCAGTGTCTTTGTCTTGTGACTCACCCCCTCCTTCTCTCCAGCAGCTCCAATCCTAGCTTCAGGAAGCTTCAAATGATATGGAGTTTAAGGGCCCCCACCTCAGTGTCTTTGTCTTGTGACTCACCCCCTCCTTCTCTCCAGCAGCTCCAATCCTAGCTTCAGGAAGCTTCAAATGATATGGAGTTTAAGGGTCCCCACCTCAGTGTCTTTGTCTTGTGACTCACCCCCTCCTTCTCTCCAGCAGCTCCAATCCTAGCTTCAGGAAGGTTCAAATGATATGGAGTTTAAGGGCCCCCACCTCAGTGTCTTTGTCTTGTGACTCACCCCCTCCTTCTCTCCAGCAGCTCCAATCCTAGCTTCAGGAAGCTTCAAATGATATGGAGTTTAAGGGCCCCCACCTCAGTGTCTTTGTCTTGTGACTCACCCCCTCCTTCTCTCCAGCAGCTCCAATCCTAGCTTCAGGAAGCTTCAAATGATATGGAGTTTAAGGGTCCCCACCTCAGTGTCTTTGTCTTGTGACTCACCCCCTCCTTCTCTCCAGCAGCTCCAATCCTAGCTTCAGGAAGGTTCAAATGATATGGAGTTTAAGGGCCCCCACCTCAGTGTCTTTGTCTTGTGACTCACCCCCTCCTTCTCTCCAGCAGCTCCAATCCTAGCTTCAGGAAGCTTCAAATGATATGGAGTTTAAGGGCCCCCACCTCAGTGTCTTTGTCTTGTGACTCACCCCCTCCTTCTCTCCAGCAGCTCCAATCCTAGCTTCAGGAAGCTTCAAATGATATGGAGTTTAAGGGCCCCCACCTCAGTGTCTTTGTCTTGTGACTCACCCCCTCCTTCTCTCCAGCAGCTCCAATCCTAGCTTCAGGAAGCTTCAAATGATATGGAGTTTAAGGGTCCCCACCTCAGTGTCTTTGTCTTGTGACTCACCCCCTCCTTCTCTCCAGCAGCTCCAATCCTAGCTTCAGGAAGGTTCAAATGATATGGAGTTTAAGGGCCCCCACCTCAGTGTCTTTGTCTTGTGACTCACCCCCTCCTTCTCTCCAGCAGCTCCAATCCTAGCTTCAGGAAGCTTCAAATGATATGGAGTTTAAGGGCCCCCACCTCAGTGTCTTTGTCTTGTGACTCACCCCCTCCTTCTCTCCAGCAGCTCCAATCCTAGCTTCAGGAAGCTTCAAATGATATGGAGTTTAAGGGCCCCCACCTCAGTGTCTTTGTCTTGTGACTCACCCCCTCCTTCTCTCCAGCAGCTCCAATCCTAGCTTCAGGAAGCTTCAAATGATATGGAGTTTAAGGGCCCCCACCTCAGTGTCTTTGTCTTGTGACTCACCCCCTCCTTCTCTCCAGCAGCTCCAATCCTAGCTTCAGGAAGCTTCAAATGATATGGAGTTTAAGGGTCCCCACCTCAGTGTCTTTGTCTTGTGACTCACCCCCTCCTTCTCTCCAGCAGCTCCAATCCTAGCTTCAGGAAGGTTCAAATGATATGGAGTTTAAGGGCCCCCACCTCAGTGTCTTTGTCTTGTGACTCACCCCCTCCTTCTCTCCAGCAGCTCCAATCCTAGCTTCAGGAAGCTTCAAATGATATGGAGTTTAAGGGTCCCCACCTCAGTGTCTTTGTCTTGTGACTCACCCCCTCCTTCTCTCCAGCAGCTCCAATCCTAGCTTCAGGAAGGTTCAAATGATATGGAGTTTAAGGGCCCCCACCTCAGTGTCTTTGTCTTGTGACTCACCCCCTCCTTCTCTCCAGCAGCTCCAATCCTAGCTTCAGGAAGCTTCAAATGATATGGAGTTTAAGGGCCCCCACCTCAGTGTCTTTGTCTTGTGACTCACCCCCCTCCTTCTCTCCAGCAGCTCCAATCCTAGCTTCAGGAAGCTTCAAATGATATGGAGTTTAAGGGTCCCCACCTCAGTGTCTTTGTCTTGTGACTCACCCCCTCCTTCTCTCCAGCAGCTCCAATCCTAGCTTCAGGAAGGTTCAAATGATATGGAGTTTAAGGGCCCCCACCTCAGTGTCTTTGTCTTGTGACTCACCCCCTCCTTCTCTCCAGCAGCTCCAATCCTAGCTTCAGGAAGCTTCAAATGATATGGAGTTTAAGGGCCCCCACCTCAGTGTCTTTGTCTTGTGACTCACCCCCTCCTTCTCTCCAGCAGCTCCAATCCTAGCTTCAGGAAGCTTCAAATGATATGGAGTTTAAGGGCCCCCACCTCAGTGTCTTTGTCTTGTGACTCACCCCCTCCTTCTCTCCAGCAGCTCCAATCCTAGCTTCAGGAAGCTTCAAATGATATGGAGTTTAAGGGTCCCCACCTCAGTGTCTTTGTCTTGTGACTCACCCCCTCCTTCTCTCCAGCAGCTCCAATCCTAGCTTCAGGAAGGTTCAAATGATATGGAGTTTAAGGGCCCCCACCTCAGTGTCTTTGTCTTGTGACTCACCCCCTCCTTCTCTCCAGCAGCTCCAATCCTAGCTTCAGGAAGCTTCAAATGATATGGAGTTTAAGGGCCCCCACCTCAGTGTCTTTGTCTTGTGACTCACCCCCTCCTTCTCTCCAGCAGCTCCAATCCTAGCTTCAGGAAGCTTCAAATGATATGGAGTTTAAGGGTCCCCACCTCAGTGTCTTTGTCTTGTGACTCACCCCCTCCTTCTCTCCAGCAGCTCCAATCCTAGCTTCAGGAAGGTTCAAATGATATGGAGTTTAAGGGCCCCCACCTCAGTGTCTTTGTCTTGTGACTCACCCCCTCCTTCTCTCCAGCAGCTCCAATCCTAGCTTCAGGAAGCTTCAAATGATATGGAGTTTAAGGGCCCCCACCTCAGTGTCTTTGTCTTGTGACTCACCCCCTCCTTCTCTCCAGCAGCTCCAATCCTAGCTTCAGGAAGCTTCAAATGATATGGAGTTTAAGGGTCCCCACCTCAGTGTCTTTGTCTTGTGACTCACCCCCTCCTTCTCTCCAGCAGCTCCAATCCTAGCTTCAGGAAGGTTCAAATGATATGGAGTTTAAGGGCCCCCACCTCAGTGTCTTTGTCTTGTGACTCACCCCCTCCTTCTCTCCAGCAGCTCCAATCCTAGCTTCAGGAAGCTTCAAATGATATGGAGTTTAAGGGTCCCCACCTCAGTGTCTTTGTCTTGTGACTCACCCCCTCCTTCTCTCCAGCAGCTCCAATCCTAGCTTCAGGAAGGTTCAAATGATATGGAGTTTAAGGGCCCCCACCTCAGTGTCTTTGTCTTGTGACTCACCCCCTCCTTCTCTCCAGCAGCTCCAATCCTAGCTTCAGGAAGCTTCAAATGATATGGAGTTTAAGGGCCCCCACCTCAGTGTCTTTGTCTTGTGACTCACCCCCTCCTTCTCTCCAGCAGCTCCAATCCTAGCTTCAGGAAGCTTCAAATGATATGGAGTTTAAGGGCCCCCACCTCAGTGTCTTTGTCTTGTGACTCACCCCCTCCTTCTCTCCAGCAGCTCCAATCCTAGCTTCAGGAAGCTTCAAATGATATGGAGTTTAAGGGTCCCCACCTCAGTGTCTTTGTCTTGTGACTCACCCCCTCCTTCTCTCCAGCAGCTCCAATCCTAGCTTCAGGAAGGTTCAAATGATATGGAGTTTAAGGGCCCCCACCTCAGTGTCTTTGTCTTGTGACTCACCCCCTCCTTCTCTCCAGCAGCTCCAATCCTAGCTTCAGGAAGCTTCAAATGATATGGAGTTTAAGGGCCCCCACCTCAGTGTCTTTGTCTTGTGACTCACCCCCTCCTTCTCTCCAGCAGCTCCAATCCTAGCTTCAGGAAGCTTCAAATGATATGGAGTTTAAGGGCCCCCACCTCAGTGTCTTTGTCTTGTGACTCACCCCCTCCTTCTCTCCAGCAGCTCCAATCCTAGCTTCAGGAAGCTTCAAATGATATGGAGTTTAAGGGTCCCCACCTCAGTGTCTTTGTCTTGTGACTCACCCCCTCCTTCTCTCCAGCAGCTCCAATCCTAGCTTCAGGAAGGTTCAAATGATATGGAGTTTAAGGGCCCCCACCTCAGTGTCTTTGTCTTGTGACTCACCCCCTCCTTCTCTCCAGCAGCTCCAATCCTAGCTTCAGGAAGCTTCAAATGATATGGAGTTTAAGGGTCCCCACCTCAGTGTCTTTGTCTTGTGACTCACCCCCTCCTTCTCTCCAGCAGCTCCAATCCTAGCTTCAGGAAGCTTCAAATGATATGGAGTTTAAGGGCCCCCACCTCAGTGTCTTTGTCTTGTGACTCACCCCCTCCTTCTCTCCAGCAGCTCCAATCCTAGCTTCAGGAAGCTTCAAATGATATGGAGTTTAAGGGTCCCCACCTCAGTGTCTTTGTCTTGTGGTGATGTGGTGAAATATGATGTTTTCATATTTCATGATAGAACTAGAATTCACAATATCAGTTAGTTATAAAATGTCAAAAATATGTACATTACTTTTAAAAAGATTATTGTATTTCAGTGGAGGAAAAGAACTTCATCTACAGATAGAAGTGGTTTCTTATTTTAGAAGTACACTGTAAGTTTGCACTGTAGCATTGTACAAACAATGCTAAAATCATCCAATATACTTGCAGTTATTTTCACAAGATCTAAGTGTTATGGAAGACTTTTGTCTGTTACTACGTTAACTAAAACAGCTATTGTTATATTAATTGTACTTATAATGAAATATTTATTTTTTTAAAAAATTGATTGCTTTCCTATTTATTTGAATTTTAAAGTATATTTTTTCTTCCTTAGTAAAAAAAAAAACCAACCTTTGGGGTTATATAACTATGAAAGAGAGTCATCTCTTTGAATAATTTATTTTGTTGCTCCATTTATTAGGATTTTTATCTGTCATTCCAATTTATATGTTTAGTTTCCTAAATACTTGTTTTCTGATCAATAAATCCAACAATACTTGCAATTATAGTGCCAATTCGTTGTTGCACAATAAACAGAACCTTGTTGTCTTGTCCTAATGGGAGGTCTTTTTAAATTATGCTTAAGGTTTAGGTGTGTTACAAATTCAACAAAACATTGTAAGATTAAGTAATTTATCTAACAATCCACAGGCTGGTGGGAAATAAGTCTTTTGCATTTAAGAGGTTTTATTTCCCTTGAATTGTCTAAACCAGTGTAATGTCCACAGCAGTAAACAGCACCAAACTGGCAGAGGTTCTTGCCTGAAATTTCTTAAACACAGGATTGCATTCTTAGAAAATGGGTTTGTTTTTAACTTTTGCTACAATATTCCTTTAAAGGTGCAATTTTGCAGTTTGGTGTAGTGGTTAGGGTATTGTCTTAGAAACTAGGAGACTCTGAATTCTAGTCCTACCTTAGAAATGAAAGGCTGACAGGGTAACTATGGGCCTGTCCATTCTCTCTCAACCCAACTCACCTAACAGAGCTGTTGCTGTAAAGAAAAGTTGTTGTTTAGTTTAATGAAAAGATGGACTAGGGGAGAGATGATAGCAGTGTTCCAATATCTCAGGGGTTGCCACAAAGAAGAGGGAGTCAAACTAGTCTCCAAGGCACCTGAGGGAAGAACAAGAAGCAATGGGTGGAAACTAATCAAGGAGATAAGCAACTTAGAACTGAGGAGAAACTTCCTGACAGTTAGAACAATTAATCAGAGGAACAGCTTGCCTCCAGAGGCTGTGAATGTCCCAACACTCGAAATCTTTAAGAAGATGTTGGATAGCCATTTGTCTGAAATGGTATAGGGCCGTGATGGCGAACCTATGGCACGCGTGCCGGAAGTGGCACGCAGAGCCATTTCTCCTGGCACACGGAGCCATCACCAGTTGCTCTTCCGGGTTTGGGTGCAGCATCCAGCTGGTCTTTACGTGCATTGGCGTGCCAGAAAACAGAAGAGGAGCCGCCCGGTGCACATGTGCACGGCAGGAAAATGACCTTGTTTTCAGTGTGCACATGCGCACGCAAAAAACACCAACAGGAAGAACAAGGGCCGCGCGTGCCAAAAGACGTGGAGAGGGGATCCCGGCCGTCGCTTAGTAGAGCAGAGCTGTGGTCAGGGTTTCCCTCCCTCCCTGCCCGAGTGGGCTTCTTACGTGGCCCTCGCCCTCCAGCCCATGGCTCATCTGCAGTCCGAAGGGCTTGGCCGGCTCGGGCACTTCAGAAAAGCAGCGGCAGCCACAAGGGGAAGGGCAGGAGCGGCCAGCCGGTCCCTGCAGCCACTCCCACACCAGCCAGAAGCGGCACTGTGATAGCTGCCAGGGCTTCCCTCCCTCCCACCTAAGTGGGCTTCTTGCACGGCTCCAGGCTGCGCCTCTGATGAGGATCCGTGGTCCGGAGTGCTGCCGCTTCCAGCGGGATATATACGGGTGAGAACAGGTGACCGCCACCCCTTACTCCCTTCCCCAACAGCGGCTGTTGTCCTTTTGCTTCCACCCGGGATGCTGGCGGAGGAGCTGCTGGTGGGGAGGTGAGCTAACTGCAAAAAGACGCCGCCAAGGGCCTGGAAGAATATATCCCGCTGGAAGCAGCAGCTCTCCTGACCGCGGATCCTCATCAGAGCCGCAGGCTGGAGCCGTGCAAGAAGTCCGCTTGGGTGGGGAGGGAGGGAAGCCCTTGGCCGCCCGTCCTCGCCACCGCCACCCCTTCAGCCCTGGTACTGGGACGCCTTGGCAGCGCTCACCTCGCGTGGCAGCAAAGTGTGTGTGTGCGTGTGTGTGTAATGGGGGTCTGGCTGGGACTGATCAGCTGAGAGGCTGGCGAAGAAGCGGCACTTGGAGGAAGAAGGCAGAGATGCTGGCTGGCATTCGCTTCCCTTACTTTTCGCCACCGCTGCCCCGGCAGGAAGGAGCATTACCACCCCCTCCCTGCTGGTTGCAGCCCAGGCCCCGCCTGCCCTGCTTAGCTGAAAGTGGCGAGGGAGCAAGCCGCGATGAGCAGGAAGGGAAATGAGCACAGGACACACACACACACCACTTGTTGCCGTGCAAGGTGAGCGCTGCTGGGGAGAAATCAGGGGGAGAGGGGGGAGAAGACCATCCCTAGCAGAAGATTGTTTTCTTGTCCCCCTCCCAGATTTCTCCCCAGCAGCGCTGGTCTCGCGCGGCAGCAAAGTGTGTGTGTGCGTGTGTGTGTAATGGGGGTCTGGCTGGGACCGATCAGCTGAGAGGCTGGCGAAGAAGCGGCGCTTGGAGGAAGAAGGCAGAGATGCTGGCTGGCATTCGCTTCCCTTACTTTTCGCCGCCGCTGCCCCGGCAGGAAGGAGCATTACCATCCCCTCCCTGCTGGTTGCAGCCCAGGCCCCGCCTGCCCTGCTTAGCTGAAAGTGGCGAGGGAGCAAGCTGCGATGAGCAGGAAGGGAAATGAGCACCGGTCACACACACACACACACACACACACACACACACCACTTGTTGCCGTGCAAGGTGAGCGCTGCTGGGGAGAAATCAAGGGGAGAGGGGGGAGAAGACCATCCCTAGCAGAAGATTGTTTTCTGCTCCCCCTCCCAGATTTCTCCCCAGCAGCGCTGGTCTCGCGCGGCAACAAGCGGTGTGTGTGTGTAACGGGCTGGATGGGACTGATCACCTGAGAGGCTGGCAAAGAAGTCTTCCCCGCTGCCTCGAAAAGGCAGAGGGATAGTGGCCAGCGCTCATTTCCCTTCCTGCTCATCGCGCTCCGCCCAGCCTCTGCGCGCTCGCCCGGCCTTCACATCGCTGCCGCCTCGTGCCTGTTCAGGGACCATCCAGAGGCTTCCCTGAAGCCTTCAGAGCTCTTTAAACGACCATCCGAGCAACCCGGAAGTCACTTCCGGGTTGCTCGGAGGATGGTTTTAAGTGTTCCGAAGGCTTCAGGGAAGCCTCCGGACGTTCCCTGAAGCCTCCGGAGGGCCTCCGGGGTCCGGGGGAGGCTCTTTTCGCCCTCCCCAGGCTCCTATAAAGCCTCTGGAGCCTGGGGAGGGCGAAAAAAGCATGCAAAAATGGGCGCGTTGTGCGCGCATGCGCACTGGGGGGTGCGTTGCATTATGGGTGCGGCACGCCCGCACACGACCCCCCGCGCTCCCCCCACTTATGGCACGCGAGCCAAAAAAGGTTCGCCATCGCTGGTATAGGGTTTCCTGCCTAGGCAGGGGGTTGGACTAGAAGACCTCCAAGGTCTGTTTCAACTCTGCTATTGTATTGCAGTGTATTGTATTATTAAAATAGGAGGTAGAAGGAATATTAGATATGTTTGCCACTTTGAGTTACTTATAAAATAATAAAGGCAGGATAAAATCTAATAAATAAATGTTTATTACAATAAATAAATACAAGACCTCTGTCTCATAAAACCACTTCCTTTGGAGTAGCAGTAAAATAAGACAGTGATTATCCTTACATTGAAGCTTGTCAATTGTCAGCATATGTCAGAGTTTTCCAACGTTGAGTGTTAATATAAAATAATAAGGAAAGTATGAAGGGTTGATTTTTTTTAAATAGATATAGCTGTCTGTCACAAAGTTCTGAAGCATATTTCTTTATAGTCTCCCTGTCTCCTGAGGAAAGAGGGATAACGCAGTGAGTCCCCGGACAGGATCTATGACTCATTATGTCAATCAAACTCCACTTCAGAGGGGAATAAAGAGATTTGTATCTCAAAGCTGTGCATAACGATTTCTCAGCTTTTCATTTCATATTTATGAGCGGTTTACTTTGAAGTGTTTATCAGGCAATACGCAGAAACATGAGAGAGCATTGCCTAAAACCATGTTCAAGTGTCTAATCTGGTAAATGCTTGCTGAGCAGGCTAGTTCATCAGTGCATGCAATGCAAAAAGATTATATATATAATATATAATATAATATAATATAATATAATATAATATAATATAATATAATATAATATAATATAATATAATATAATATAATATAATATAATATAATATATATATATATTTGTTTTCGTAGATTTTCACGGGTGTAGGTATGCTGGTTTTGTTGTATTCGGGTCTTTTCCCGTGTAAGGTTGAGATTGTCTTTGCAACGTTTCGGCAGGATCACACCTGCCATCTTCAAGCTGTGGGCTTAAAAAAAAATAATAATCATACCATACATAACTTACAAAAGCAGTTAAATCCATATTTAAACAGAAATAAGACAAACTTACTCTATTGTTATATGTTATGACATTATGTATCTATACTGAATATTCAAACTGCAGAGGTCATCAGACTAAGGAGGAGTAAGGAGGGGATAGGGAAGGGGAGGCAGGGAGAAGAGAGGAGAGGAAAGGAAAGATTTCAAGATCCCTTGGGAAAGCTATACTTTGAAACATATAAAAAAGAAATTTTCTACACTTGATCTTTCAAGCTGAATCTATATTAAAGGCTTTCAACTAGCCAACCCTAGCTGCATACTATATCTTTCAGTAGCTATTAAGGAGAAAGTAGGCGTAATTGAGATATTCATAGCACTGCATGAGATTGGCAGAACAATTTTATGAAAGTTTTTATGGAAGCAGTCCCACTGTGTTCAGTACAGCTTACTTTCATGTAGATATGCATAGCATTACAATATTAAACTTAAGACTCTATTCTCTTTTTACCAGTTTACTCTGTAATTGAACTATGATGGTGCAAAATGAATAATATGGTGGCAACTCCAATCTAGTCTGTTAAAATGCCCATATATGCTAGCTTTTCCAGAAAGCTGTATCTCTCATTTACCTTAAGGCAACCTAATTTAAAAACAAGAAAAGAAATATATAGCCTTAAAATGGATAATTGTAAACCCACATAGAAATACAAATCTTCACAAAGAAAGACATTTAAATATATGGCTATATAGTACACTTATGAAACCTACAAATTATTTTGTCAATTTGAGATTGTATACAAATAAGCATTTAGTTTCACTTTAAAAAAAATAACAATGTTGCCTGAAGCAATCAATGAATTAAAAGGAAATGAAAGAAATCCTATTCTCTTCGTTGTCTATTAGATTGGTTCTCAAGATCTTTCTTAGAATATTGTCTGTCCTTCAATGTAGACCAGACTAGGATATCAATATATCTAGTCTACTTTTAAGGTTACAATAACGGAATCTCAGAACATTAAATGAGTTTTTCTCTTCCCTTTATCCTTGTGAGAACTACAAGAGGGTTTTATCTGAAACATATAGATTACATGTCTTACATAGTGCAAGTATATTGAGCATATGTAGGCCACATAAACAAATGCCATATGCAGTCCACAAGTGCATGAATTTGGATATCTGTTCTTTTAATATATTTTGATTGATTAGTCTAGAAATATACACTCTTGTTATCCAATTCTTATTGTGCTTAGCACGTAGGTAAGAAAAGAAGGGGAATTCCTTAAAAATTTAAAATTAAAATTTCTGTTTAAAAAGAGGGACAATTTTTTTGTATCATTGTCATATTTCTTTCTGTATATTCAGATGTCAGTCATTTATAGATAAAACAAATAAATATATAATTATTAAGTTTAGACCATCTGTGCAAAAATATAGGGGACCTGTGTTTATCAGATGGGAGGTTATTCGATAGATTAGCATTCCTAGCATATGCAAATTACAATTCCTAGAATATTCAGCCAAGAAAATGCATCTGAAGAATTTTAGCATTTGAGCACTCAAGTGGGAAAGGTATACTTTGTAACTTTAATCTGACAGAAGCTAAGTAATTACAAATAACTAGAACACTTAACAAATGCCACAATAAATTACAACGCATTGTTTCTGAACTAATAATAATAATAATAATAATAATAATAATAATAATAATAATAATAATAATACATTAATTTATAGACCACACCCTTTCCTAAACAGGACTCGTGGCGGTGTACAGTCATATTAAAAACAATGTGGATACAAAAATATAGATATACATAGATACATAGATAGACGGGGGAGGTAGGATATGCACTGTACAATAATAAATTAAAATTCGAATAAAAATTAAAAATTACTCTTAAAAACTACCCAAAATAAGATGTTTGCCAGGAGGTTGAAAGTGGGACTATAAATCAGCTAAGCCAGCTAATTGGAACAGGTGGGTCTTAAGTTTCTGTCGGAAGGAGCGGAGGTCGGTAGTAGTTCTAATATCGGGGGGGAGGTCATTCCAGAGGGTTGGGCCCATCACAGAGAAGGCTCTACTCCTGGGCGCCGCCCGTTGACACTGCTTAGTGGACGGTACCTGGAGGAGTCCCTCCCTGTGGGAGGGCATTGGTCGCAGGGATGTATGAGGTGAGATGCGATCCCGCAGGTAACTAGGTCCTTTGCCATGGAGCGCTTTGAAGATAGTAACCAACACCTTGAAACGCACCCGAAAAACCACAGGCAGCCAGTGCAGCTCGCGCAGGTGTGGTGTTATATGGGAGTATCTGGTCCTCCCCATGATAGCCCGCGCGGCCACATTCTGAACTAGCTGTAGTCTTCGGGTGCATCTCAAGGGGAGCCCCATGTAGAGAGCGTTGCAGTAGTCCAGGCGAGACGTTACCAGCGCATGAGTGACTGTGCGTAAGGCGTCCCGGTCCAATTGGCGCACCAGGCGAACCTGGTGGAACGCCCCCCTCGCCACGGCTGCCACATGGTCATCCATCGACAGCCGGGCATCAAGGAGGACGCCCAAATTGCGCGCCCGTTCCACGGGGGGCAGTTGTTCGCCCCCTATGGCCAGCGATGGAGTCCACTGGTTGAACCGGGGCGCCGGTAGCCACAGCCACTCCATCTTGGAAGGGTTGAGTCTGAGTCTGTTGTCCCCCATCCAGACCCGAACGGCTTCCAAGCACCAGGACATCATTTCGACGGCCTCGTTGGGGTGGTTTGGGGTGGAGATGTACAGCTGTGTGTCATCAGCGTACAGATGGTATCCAACCCCCAAACCACGGATGATCTCACCTAGCAGCTTCACATATGTGTTGAACAGGAGGGGTGAGAGGACCGACCCCTGCGGCACCCCACAAGTAAGCGGCCTCAGGGTCGACCTCTGCTCCCCTGCCAACACACATTGCGTCCGGTCGGAGAGGTAGGAGCAGAACTTATGAACTAGTTTAATGAGTTGTTTCATTTCCAGTTCTATAGATTGACAATCCAGAATAAAAAGGTTTTAGTTCCTTCTGTTGATACTGTGTAGTAAAAAAAAACTTGAAAAAAGTGATAAATACCGTGTTTCCCTGAAAATACGACATGTCCTGAAACTAAGGCCATGCCACATTTTTTGGGTGGGCAAAAATATAAGCCCCCCTGAAAATAAGCCCCCTGGACAATCCCCCCCCCCCGGCCAGGCAGAGCACCACTTGCCGACCTAGTGGTATCCTGAAGGCGCCAAGCCACGGGAACGAGGTGGGGGGCAAGGCGCTCAAGTTGCTTGGCACCTTCGGGATACCGCTGGGTTGGTCAGCTGGAGAGAAGGGTTGCACGAGCGGCTTTTCCGCTCCCCACTCATGCGACTCCCAGGCTCACGATGCCCTTGTCTAACTCTCCCTTCACAGCCAGAACATCTCCGCTGCTGACGCTGCCCGCCGCATGGCTTTTTCTGCTGCTTCCAAAGCATGGAGGTAGGATGCTGAGTCTTCCGGCAGTTGCCGCTCTGGGATGCACTCTGTGGTTGTGGGCTCGCTGTCGGCAGAGCGTACTCCCAGAGCGTACAACCATAGAGCGTACTCCCAGAGCTGCAACTGCTGGAAGACTCGGCATCCTACCTCCGCTTTGGAAGTCGTAGAAAAAGCCATGTGGCGAGTGGCGGCAGCAGGGGAGATGCCCTGGCTCTGAAGGGAGAGTTAGACAAGGGCATTGTGAGCCTGGGAGTCGCGTGAGCGGGTAGCAGAAAAGCTGTTTGCACAACCCCCCTCTCCAGCCATGCAGAGCCCCTTTCACTGACGAAGGGGCATTCCGAAGGTGCTGAGCCGCGGGAGCTGGATGGCGGCGAACAGGCATTCCCGCGGCTTGGCAATACCCCTAGGTCAGTGAATGGCGCTGTGCCCGGCCGGAAAGGGGCATTGCCGGGCAGCTGCTCATGAGCATGGTCACCTCATGGCTGCTGTGTTGCTGCTACGACAGCACAACACAGCCGTTCGACCCTGAGGCTGTGCCCGGCTCTTCAGGAGCCCACCCACAAGAGAGCAACCTCCCAGCAACCCAAAACAATAAGCCCTCCCCTGATAATAAGGCCCAAGCTATATTTTGTGAGTCAAAAGAAAATAAGACCCTGTCTTATTTTTGGGGAAACATGGTATTACAATGACCAAGTAGTTTAAATTTTAAAACAAATTAAATATTGGAAAAAAAATTACTAGTTACATACAGCCACACAAATATCGTATAAAATATAAACATGCACAATATATTCAAATTAAATGTTTCCAATTCCTAAATTGCCTGCCATACTCTGATGAAATTTCTGTTCTCCTATGTGAGGTAGATAGTGCAAAAGAGGATGAAGAAGATGAAATATTGCTTAACTATTTCAAAGAAATTTTAATATTAGGTAGAGCAGACACATTGTGAATGCTTGTTTAGTAGTCTCAAATCTTAACTCCTCACTAAAATCTAAAACAACACAAGTTTACTTAGCTGAAATCATAATTAAGTACTAACTTGAAATATAATTCTGCAAATATCTCCGGTATTGACAGTTCTATAAAACAAATGAATTAAGCAAAATTAACACAATGAACATAAAGCACCTGAAATGAATGAATTAACAAAGTATATAACATTGGTAGCAGTTGCATAAAACTATGATTTAAGTTCAATAACTATGGGGAAACAACTTTGTTGCATCTATCTCCAAATGTTTGGTTTCCCTATTTAAGTGGGCATTTTCCACGTATCACTTTATATGAATTTAAACAGATTTTTGGACTTTGTCCCTGTCTCTCATCCAAATGAGTAGCCATAGAAAATGATTATTCGACTTCCATCTGTTACTGAAAAAATATTTGTCTCAAATTATTTAGTCAACTTTCATGTATACTGCTGAGACAGTAAATGTTCAGCTTACATTTTCTGTGACAGTTGCATATAAATGTTCACAAATATCAATGTGACATTAACGCTCTAGGTTAGCTAAATCTTTTAAAACAGTTTTTTCATGTATTGTTCATGTCTAATCATCTTACCAACGCAACCTTATGGCTATCTGCTAAAAAAAAAATCATATAGTTTATCAAAGGATCCTAGTCTTATGAAACGATAATTAAAAGTAAAATGGATTGTAAAAATACATTACATAGAGAAAGTACATACATTAGTGTGGATTTAGCATTAACAGCATTAACAGTGGGCATTTCATCCAGCTAGGTCCCTGTAGACACATTATTTAATACTACACCCAATGCTGGAACAGGATTACTGGTGGTTTGGGTCAAATAGTTATGTTTCTATTCTGATGCATTTTTTCAGTTTGTTTAATAGTTAGCTGGAAACCATGTGCATTTGCCAAACATTTAACTTTAAAAAAAAACACAGAAAAAGTGGGCTCCTTATCTCTTTGTTCTGTTCATTGGAGTTCCAATGATCACATAGAAAATAACAAGAAAAGTCATTAAGTTTGTTCCTGGCATAATTTTCATTTTTACATGAAAGCAAAATGCTAATTACATTGCAAACACGTGGACATTTAAGGGATGTTAAATTCTACTGCTTATTAAATTATTTTACTTTATTTGAAAAACTTGAATAAGTTAGTACATTCATAATTTGATAGTGTTTTTATTTTGTTTGGTTAGCAATGTGTGTGAATGCACTTTTAGCATTATTGTATTCTTTAATTATTAGAAATGTCAACAAGTATCACTGTTTATTGTAGCTACAGTTTTACTTTTGATTTTGATTTTCAAAAATACACTTTTACCAATAACCTTTTATAATTTATTGCCAAGCTTACTTCATACATTGCTTCTGCAATTTTTAAAATTTATTAATTATTCTAATTTTCCTACTGCTAATTTAACATTGGGTGTTTAAAACAAATTTATTTCCCATTATAAAGGCATGAATGAAATTCCATTAAGAAAAATATGCATGCTTATATGACTTCCATATTACTGCTAATATTTGCTATATTGTAATAGAAAAATTATACGAATATGTATTCTTAAAAAGTCAAAGTAAATAAAACATGATGGAATAAAAACAATGAAAACACAACCTTCAATTCTATCGTTTTATTTCTTTGTCATTCTAAATATGTGATTTATAACATACATTTTTAAGATAAAAATGTTCAGAAACAAAAAAGCTGTGCTTTTGGGGGGAGTTTGTTTGGTCAGATTGTGATTGATAGAGAAGAAAGGACATGAAGATTATGTATTCCAAGACTATTCTCTTTCATTAAAAATGTATTCCAATGACGAAATAAGATTCAAAATATGATTATTGAACACAACTTGTTGACCAGTTAATAGTATTATGCGATTTCATCTTCTGTGTGCATCCATGTTGGACTAGCAAAGATGGTGAAACTTTTATTAGTTTTCACTGTCTTACTTTTTGATAACCATTCATTGGGAATAAAGACATTGGTATATCTTGTACAAGTCATAGTGCACTCATTGTCTCATCTTCCATATCACACTATCAGCAAATTTTCTGGCAATTCATTCCTGTACAAATCTTAAAGTGTGAACATTGTCTGTACATAATTTAACTGTAGGAGATTATCAGACTGAGCGCAAGGGAGGGGTTAGGTATGGCATCAGTCTTGAATCCTTTTGTGCTACAAGAGATTTAAGTCTATCCCACCTTGTATTTCATTGAGCCTTATCTACTGCCAATTTTCTTTGACCATTAGTAGTTCAGATTCTTGTAGAGTACATTAGCATGCAATAAACCTGCATTCATTTGAACCATTCTGGCTTCTGATTTCTTATGCTTGACATTGAGTAGATCAATAATCTATTCAAGGTACAGAAGATAATAGCAGTATAACATCTTAAGTTTCATCCCGAAATAAGTCATTTTAGAAAGAAAACAGGTGGGAAGATGAATTCTTCTATATGTCCATTACTTCACAGTAGTTTCATGATTAGAACAGTGATACTGACAGCTATAACATAAGTCTCTATTGTTTGATGTATTTTTTTCTGTTGTAGAATTTTCTATCAATGAGAGTTTGTTCTTCATTATATGTATTGTGATAGAATTTCCTAGCAATAATTCACTGATTTTTTTACATACATTTATTTTCTAGTCTTAAGATTTTCCAGCTTTAAAATAAAATATATAAAGAGAAATAATCTCTGACTATATATAAAACTGCTTTTCCAAAACCATTTCTCTTTCTGTATTTTCCTGTGGTAAGCTACAACAAATACATTTGGGATTAAGACTCTTCGTTAGTTTGGTTTAAAAGCTATTAAAAAGTTTTCAAGTTAAATTCAGCCAGCTATGAATTGATAGAAATATCCATGCAGTTGCCTTAGATTTGCAGTTGCTTTATTGTAATATGTGTTTCAACGTCTTAACTATCTGGGATATCCTGGTGAATTTCCATACAATTAATACTCAAGTTTGATCCTGTGTAGCATATCAAATCTAATCAAATTTAGGTAGCTATGCCATCTAACTAGTTATTGTTTATGTATGTCTGCATTCATGTATATTAAGTTAAATATGCTTCTGACATGCAATCCGTCCAGGGGTGGGTTCTGCCCGGCTTCACTGCCAGTTTGCTCGCTCTCACGTTTTGCGTGCGAGCACGTGCTGTATAAGCACTGGGTGTGCATGCACAGTTCAATTAAAATTGTTCTGTGCATGCGCAGAACTAAAAAACAAGGTGACGGCGGTAATGGCGGTGACAGTGGTGATGAGGGAACCTGTTCGGGGACATGGCAAACTCCTGGTTCCAGTGACCCAGGCTGTCATACCACTACTGATTCGGCTGAACCAGTAGGAACCCACCACTGAATCTATATTAGGATCTCTTAGCCTGGATATATAATATTTTTATACATAATTCTTGGGAATTTAAAGTATTGGTTCTTCAAACAATCACAATAATCTATAAATGCATTGGTATCAACAGATAGAGCCCACAGAAGTTGAATATAGTATTAATACAAAGAGGTGTAGCTGAGTTGTAATATCAGCGATATGACCAAGGGCTGACTTTGGAACACTTCTTGAACTGCTCAAATGTAAGTTCCAAATCAAGCTAAACCCCAACAGTTCCCTGATATAATACTGAAAGTATATTTTTCATTTCAAAGACACTATCAGGAATCACACTGAAATCCTAAACCTCATTGATAAGGAACCAGAGGAACTGTGGAATAAAATCAAATTAGTAGCTAAGGCTGAATATGAAAACAGAAGAAAACAATCCAATGACAAAACAAGCAGTGAAAATTGACACTTAAAAAATACATTCAGATGTCATGAAGTGTTTATTACCTACAAAGACCAGAATTGCTCATACAAAGTTTTCTTTAGGTCACTCTACAAAAATTAAAATTTTAAGGAGCTGAATAGAAAGAGAAGGAATGTTTGTGAATTTTAGTAATGGAGAAGATAGTGGAGAATATATAAATAATTAGTTGTCCCTGGAGATTTTTGATCATCCAGGTCACAATTGTCTCAAAGCAGCTTTTTTCAAAAGGCAACTGGACTTCCTTGGTTGGTTTTTTTTAAAAAAAAAAACTTTTGGCTTCTCATCTAAAAGCTTTTCCAGTTCTAACTGACTGATGGGGAATTCCACTATAATTAGAACTATAAATAATAAGATTTTGAGATAATTTTTGGCCAACTACTTTAAAAAGTAAACAAGTTTCTTGTTTGTTTTTAAAAGTACCACTAGGTTGGCAAATACATATTCTATTTCAAAGTGTACAGAATAATCCTTTCATCAGAAGAAATTAAGTACCACTTTTTTCACCTAATCTGTTTTATTAAAAGCTGTAAGATTTTCTCAGCTATTCATCTCTATTTTATCTATTCATAAAAACTGTTTGTTAGAATTATGGCAACTGTTTCTGAAACTATTCTGTGATGACAGAACAGCACAGAATGCTCCTGAAAGAGAAAATCCCATTCTACCTGAAGAATTGGATACTGTAGTGTGTTGTTCTATACCTCCCCCATATAATAATGTGTAACTCAAAAACAGTTACTAATGTACGATGCAGTACATCGGCTGGTTTCTCATGCTATATTAAACTATATAGACATTTAGGTTGGCTTTAACATGCCATATGACCCCATACACTGAAGTGTGTTAATCATAGTTGACAACTTGTCATGCTGTGCCAATCTTGGTAATAACATGATTTATAGAATAATTAAGGCATTATAATTACGCAAAAAGTGGCTTATGACCATTTTTCACACTTATGACCGTTGCAATATCCCAAGGTCACATGATTTACATTTGTATGCTTGACAACTGGTTCCTATTTGTGACAGTTGCAGTGTCATTGGATCATGTCATGTTACCTTTTGCAACCTTCTGACAAATAAAGTTAATGGGGAAACTAGATTCCCTTAATAATCATGTTACTAATTTAACAGTGATTCACTTAACAAATGTGGCAAGAAAAGTCACAAAGTGGGGCAAAACTCACTTCACAAATTTCTGGTGCTCAATTGTGGTCATAGGACTACCAGTAGCAGCCTGGTAGTAGCTAAATTAATGTCTACTTTAAGGTAATTCAGTTCTGTGTCATATTTCACTATTAACTTCTAGATCATTTCATTATGATACCTTCTCTACTAATGTATTCATACGCAGAGCATGCAGGGGAAGCTGTTTTTTCTTTTGCTGTTTATATCTAAGGGGATAATATAACATTTTAGACACCCCTTTAGAAATTCATATAAAAATGTTTTTAAATTTCCACAAAAGGGAATATTATAATAAAAGCCATAATCCAAAGTAGATATTCATTTTTCTCCCCACTTCCTATCAAGGTTTTTTTTCTTTCAATACAAGTTAATTGTTCTACTGAACTGTCTAAATACCCTTACTGATATCTGTGCAGCCTAGTTCTATACATCGTGAGTTCTGCATGAAAGGACTGTTAGTTTCTTTTCAAATAAATTTACAATTAAATTTAAAAACACTCTCCAATTTTTAATTCTCTTTTTTTTTTCTTTCATATTTTCCTAGGAACTAACTTCACCCTTGCTGAACTAGGAATTTGTGAGCCCTCCCCCCACCGAAGTGGTTATTGTTCAGATATAGGAATCCTTCAGCAAGGCTATTCCCTCAGTACTGGGTCTGATGCTGACTCAGATACAGAGGGTGGAATGTCTCCCGAGCATGCCATTCGACTTTGGGGGAGAGGGATTAAATCCAGGCGGAGCTCTGGTCTGTCAAGCCGTGAAAATTCTGCCCTTACCCTGACTGACTCTGACAATGACAATAAATCAGATGAGGAAAACGGTAGGCCTATTTCTGCAGTACATTTTGAAATGTATATGCATAGGTGACGATGTGATCGCACTTGCTTGCCATAATAGACGGTAAAACAAAAGCTGTATTTCCCTTGTGAAGTCAAAATGCTGGTTCGTAGTATGCTTCTATAGGGGAAGTGATCTATTTTTAGGAAACCATGAAAAAGAGGTTTAACTCATCCTGATTGCAAATATATAAATTATATTTGGATAAGAGTCTGTCATCAAATGGTATTGTTCTCTCCAAATTTTTAAATGAAAACAAATGTAACTTTGTTGATACAAATGTAAATTTTATCTAAAACTTTTTCAAAAGAAAATTATCAGGTTATATATCATCAATTTTGGTAGTTGGATGGGAGCTAATCAAAAATCATTTTCTAGTTTTAGAATAAACAAAATCTACTAAAATATTTTGTTTTAAATTTTAATAGTTTCAAATTTAATAGTTTAAAATAGCTTAAACATAGTTGCTAAATGAATTGCTATGAGGTACCAGTTTTCACATTAAGATATGAAGATAAAGATTTCATCAAAGTGAAATAAAATTTCCGCAAACACACATATCTTTTTTTAAAAAAAATATCTGAGATGAATATATTTATAAAGAAGAAAGATAATCCTTTTATTTCTCAAAAACAAAAAATTACTGTGGACTATTATTAAATATATAAAGACTTGCCTTAGAAAATATAGAAAATATCTGACTTTTCATCTGAAAAATCATAGTTAGTTTGGGAGAATCAATATACAGTATATTCAGTTCACTGATTTTGTAAAAAACAGTATTATCATACACATTGACAAGTGCTCTGGTTTAATACCACAGCATGGACCCTTACAAAGCTATCATTAGTTTGCTACTGCCCCACAATTTTTCATACATAAAAAATGGTTATGTCCTTGAGATCTGAATCAATAAACTGTTATGTATGCTTCTCCGAAAATTGTGTAACAGGGATGTGCTGAGAAAGAAAGAGACAGAGAAGGAGAGAGATCTAGTCCTGGAATTACAGATTTGTAGTTTCTAGAGATTCTACTTTTTTTCTTGTTTTTTGTTTGTTTGTTTTTAACTGCTGTATGTTGTAATGTTTCATATGCACACATGAAGCTGTAAGGAACAAAATGTGTATAATCTATTGTAGTATCTGAGACTTCTTAAAAATCAAGGTTTGGTTGCTATATTAATAATATTTAACAACTCCCAAGGGAAAATGGCAGTTTGATACTGAATGTTTTATCATTTTATGTTTTTATCATTTCTCTTCAACATGATAAACAATTTTCTTTTGGTATTAATTCAATTTTGGCAGTTTTCAGTATATTTTAAAGTATTTTAGGGCCCACTTAATTGCAATTAACATTTTAACTCTTGATATTCTCAACCACTGGCACTGATACCAATTCATATCCAGGAGTGAGGGCATTAAACTTCATTTTTATTATTGGTGAAATTGTGTGACCCTGGATTTATAGTAAGTTTGCTTCACGTGTTGTTTAAAAGAGTAATTTTTGCAATTATAATAGAGTGACTCTTTTTTTTCTGCATGATGGCAGTAGATGCCAAAGACAGGAAGCGCATATACTGTATCTCATTGGCATTTCACAATACTTCCAACAAGAATTAATCCAGTTTTGATATGTAATTGTGATGTATATTTCTGTTAAAAGTAAAGAATTACATCATTTAATCACTATTGCTGTCCAATAATAACATATTGATTTAAAATGTCACTTTGTAGACACAGAGACGTAATTATGAAAGCGGCAACCTGTTGAACATGCATTTGCAGACTAGAGTTAATTATTTCCACTGCAGGAAATTAGTAGAACAGCTGAATCTCTTGTTTATCTATCCGAGATTTATGGAAGGTACTGTGCCTTATCTGAATGTGTCAGCAAGGCATTCATTCAGTGTAGGTAGTGATTTGATAATCTGCATCTGGAGAATTATGTATCAATGTAATACAATGTTCAGCAGAAACACCAATGTAAATTGTACTTGCACTCACAAAATTAGCTTCTCCATGCCCGCACTTTCAAATATGCATTGAAATGTCTTCGGAGGTACAAATGAAAATGTAAGTGCTATAAGTCTTCTTTTAATTATATACTGAAAGTTTAAATAATTTCCATATCATTTTATTACATAAATAAATACTTGAGAGAGTTAAAAGCAGACAAAAAAGGATAGCAAAGACAGATCGACAAAAATTGTGTTGACATCTACTAATACTTAAATCCAGGAAAGTTAAACTTGGTAATCTGAAATTTTAAATTGATGCACCAGTTATTTGCAATATTTGGCTCTATACATTTTTATCCAGATTAATCTGAAATGCAACCTGTACAAAGTTACTTTCACCTATAATTTGGGGTGTCTAGCATGCATCTTCAGATGACTCCGTTCTTTTCTGACAGCTGAGAAAAAATACTAATACCTCTTGAGCTGGTCACCTTGTAGTAGTTGGGTATCAGGATGTGAGGGAGGTATGAGAGCTGTGATTTCCATTGAACTGATTAACACAACACAAATAGTACTTTCAATATGCTCTTGCATCATCATTATCATTTGCCTGACCAATAAAAGTAGTGTTGCAATATTGTAGGATAAATAGTAACAGCAGCAATAGCACTTAGACTTATGTACTGCTTCACAATGCTTTTACAGCCTTCTCTAAGCAGTTTACAGAGTCAGCATATTGTCCCCAACAATTTGGGTCCTCATTTTATCCACTTTGGAAGGATGAAAGGCTGAGTCAATCTTGAGCTTGGTGAGATTCGAACAGCCATATTGCAGACAGCCGGCAGATCTGAAGAAGTGATTGGAGAAATTGTAATCGAAGGAGTAAATTGGAGAGGGAGGGAGAGGAATAGTTTATTCTTTCACGCAGACATGGCTTTCCTTAAAGAGAAGGGGGAAACTACTGATTTACACTAAATACTGTATGTACACTATAAAGAAAAAAATATTGATTTACAGGGAACTGTAATATGATTTTTTGAAGTACATCCTTACTAGGTTTTACAATTTATAAAAACAAAAGCAGTATCTCAATTGCCCTGTAAAACATGCTAGTTTGAAATTAAAAGTATTTCAGAAGTAATACAAATGGACAAACAAAGCATTAAACAGTTCATAGAATGTATTTGTTTAAAATATCCATGTGCTGTTATTTTCATTATAAAGCCAAATAGTCTAAATCTGCAAATTTCAGACAATGATATTCAGAGGAATTTTGCAATTGGTGGGTGAGGGGTCAATTTCATTGGAGCACAAAGTTGTCAGTTACATTTAGTATCTTCTAGATGTTTTCTTATATGTAGTTGTTAGGACAATAATTTCCAGATGGTACAACATTAAACAGTTAATCCTTTGATCAGTTGGATTATCCTTATCAAAATAATTCCAAGCTTTTAATAAAATTATTTTAATTGGTGACATTTTAATTAAAATGTCACAAAATTTACAGTAGGAGACATAAATATGTTTTAAAGCTTAGATATTTTTATAATAGGATTGTGTTTTTTAATAATATGATTAAGTTCCAAACTGTACTTTTATTTTTCACACTTAGAACAAATGAACATTTTTTAAAGTTACAATTATAGTTAAGGAAAATTCAGAAGAAATTGGTGGTGTTTTTCACTTCTTTAATAATCAAGAAAATTATGTTTAATATATTTCTGAAATTGCATTAAGAATAGTAAACCAGTCGTATGCTATATTCAAGAAAAAGGGATTATCTTTTTAATGAATACAAAGATAAACTCCCTAATGAACATAAGCATACATAAGAACTCATAAAACATGGGTTGAGATATATTGGAGGATGTGAACATCCTACCTAGGCAATGCATACGATAACCACAAAGTAAGGCATACATCTCTATAGTTTCCCTCAAGACTTTCTGCACTATTATATTATTCTATCATCTTTACATTGTATCTAGACATTGTATCTGGAAACTGGAATGTCTACGTTGGACCATTTAGAAACCTTTAGAGGCACTTGGATGGTTTTAAGCAGCAAAAAATGTGTGTGTGTTGTGATATGTTGTTGAATTTTATTTATTTATTATTTAAGAAGTCATTCATCAGAAGTATTTTATTAGCAATGAAAATAGAGTCATTTGTAGTCTCTTATATTTCTGATTCTAATTTTTATTAACCCTCAGAACTCATAACATTAAACTCATGTAGTATTACTTACACAATTGTGAACTTACACCTACATCCTCTTGCACACGATAGTATAATACACATGTACAGTATATGGTCACACATTTTCACACAAACACACCCAAAGACACACTACTATGGCTATGAATATGTAGCACGGGAGTACAGTGATGCAGAAGTTATAGAAAAGATGTGTCTTTTTCATTGGGGAAAAATATGACTAGTGAGATAAAATGATATATGAGGAAGAGTAGAAGGATGAAGTATACAATTAAATGTTTTAGAACTGTCTGTACATATGTATTTATGTAATATCTTTATCCATCTTAACCACTACACCAAACTGGATTTAGCTTTCTCTCCATGAATTTAATGGATCTATACCCTTCCTACTATGTTTTTCAGCATCTGTGGAAGACCTCACAGAATCAGGCAGGACAGTCTACCAAAGCATTGAATTGTTCAGTAATGTTACCTGATGCCTGTATCTTTTCCTGAGGCCTATGCCTAGAGTCTTAATAGCACATAAAGATAGGATTGACAGGCAGTTTATTTTCTTCGACCTAATTTACCTAGCCATTTCATAAAAGTGTGGAGTAATAGCCTTGGCTATTTAGTGTAAGATAGGCAAAATGACACCCATGTTCTACTTATTTTAAGCCCTGGAAGACTATGAACTTGGCTTTTTCTAATTTTGAATTTATGTATTAATCAATCTAAATGATGTAGATTTTGAAAAAAGGTGTACTGATTTCCCTAAGATTGGGGTGGTAGTGAAGGAATCTGTATTAAAAGGGGTTTTCAAATGTTAGAAGATCAAAAGGCATCAGATAGGCAAATAACCTTCCAGCTATAAAGAATGTAAAAACAACATATTTTAATGTTATTTTGGTTTGGTTTATATTCTTCTCAAATCTGACGTGCATACTTGTATATAAGTTTAATGCCATATGGCACATCAGCATGAGTATTGGAAAAATACAATATATGAACATTGTTTGTTTGCTGAGGGCATAAACCATTTTCAGAATGCTGGAAAGGTATAGTAAAATACTCCCCAATAATGTAAAAGGATTTTTCTCAATAGTAAATTAAGTTTCCTGTTTGAAAGACAGCCATCCCCTCAGGAGCTTGAACTAGAAATGCATCAGATTAGAGTTAATCATCTACAAAAACTAGGAACTATTTAGGAACACCTTTTGCAAATTTTTATGTGTTAAATTTCTCCTGGCAAATAGACACTTCGTACAAATTTTGTACAGTTATTTCAAAATGTAATATTTCATGTACTAAAAGAAGAGTTTCTATAATTTTAAAAACCTAGCACTTCAATTTTTCAAATGTGATCATTTGCAAATATATATGTGTGTGTGTGTGTGTGTGTGTGTAGTAAAAATATATATCTTAAAATACAGCTTGCTAGTTGTCTGATATAAATCATGAATCCATGTCCTATACAGCAATCTTTATACAGGTTAAGAAGAAGCTATCTTCTTAAACACTAATTATTCACCATGGGCTTGAGGTTGACAAGTAGTTCCAATCCAGATGAAAGAAATGCCCTCAGAAATCTTGAGTCATATATCTCAAGTTCAATCACTTCTACTCGGCATTCATTCATTTCTTCTTTCATTCATTCTCCCCTTTCTGGTCTCAACATGGAAACATTTGGGATTTTTAGAACATTTTGAGGGCATTTCTGCAATTTGATCCAAGATTGTGTCAGACCTGCACTAATTAGCTTTTTAAGAATACCTACTTTATTTTGAAGCTTCTCAGACTATTTTTGTTGGGGGGGGGGCGTGGCAGGGAATGACAAAAGTGGGAAAAAAGGTAAGAATCATATTTTGTAAATAATCCAAGGGTGTGCCTGGAGGTGTACTAGTGCCCCAAACATACAGGAAACCAAGTATTATGGTGAAAGAATATTGAAGATAAGTCTAAGTGCAATCACTTTACATCCAATACAACAGATAACTATCAGATATACATGTTTCCTGAAACAATTGGTAATTTGAAGATGGTATTAATCATCTTCTTTCAGTTACTTATTTATTTAGCATATGCCAATGCATACATTAGGCAGGAGATTACAGAGTAATGCTTTGGCTCCTTAAGATTGCCAGTTTGTTTAGTTCATGCTCACGTGCTATCCAGAAGTGTGCACCACAGGCGGAAAACTAGCTCCACACTTATTGATAAAAAAGAAATTCAATCATGTTGGAGATATATGAAAATGAGTTTCAAAATAGGGAAGAACAACTATATTATGATTTCAAAAACAACTAAGAATTCTAAAAATAGATAGTGTGATATGTGTTGGCCTTTGTGTGCAAACCTGGCATCTTAATATACAGTATATTATAGGGCTTTGTTTCTTATATATGTACTTATCCATATGCATGAACCATGTGCATGATTTTGTCTGAGCTGAGCTGAACCTGCCTACTAATTGGACTGGAAAGAGGTAAAGAATTCCAGGACTATAAAACAGACTAAGAGATTTAATAATAAAAATAAATCTGGAAAGAGACATACTGTTGCTACAAAAACTCCAGTTATGCACCGGGAATTCAGCTTGACCAGAGGGCTTTACCTTTTATGCATGATTTGAAGAGCATGAAGATTAGATATAGTATTCCAAGGTGCATTTATCATTCCTTGATTAATTTGATCTGAATTTGATGTGAATTCCAAAAGGAATTACATAGGCCTCAGCTACCAGTTTAATATGCAAACTGAAAGTATCCACACAGTTTTAAAAGTTCTGTATTAAGAAGTCATATTGAATACAATAAGTGGATTTCCTGATATGCTGTATATGTTTAGAGTTGCAGTCTTAGTTATTAACTTTTCCCCCTAATTATCAAATCAAAAATATATCAATATACATCTAGAGAAATTTCAAATATTTATTATTGTTTTGTGTTCTTAGTGCAGAAATTAAATGGATTTATGGAATGTATTCAGTTCTGAACCAACTTGTCTATATTCGGGTGCATAATTACAAATATTTCAAATTAGTACAAGATCAGTGCAACAGGGGAATTACATTTTGAGACATAGCACCTAGATTCATAATCTCTCAAAATGAATGAAATATACTAATTTTAACCTGGAAAAGTCAACTATCTACAACTACTGTTATGGCAAAAAATACATAGAAAATGACTTGCAAAATGGCCCTAATTGAACCACCAAACTAAGAGCTAAGTAGTACATGCAATGGAAGATGATGCATGCTTTGAATCCTTTGCTTAAGTCCTTTGCTTAAACTTAAATCCTTTGCTTAGAAATTTACACTACTAAAAACAAAATATTACTCTTAGAAAATAATTTTGTTTTATGACATTTCTTGGTTCAATTATACATGCACATATACATAAAATTACATAATTCATATATTTCTTTACATGGAAAAGTTATCATTTTACAAAATTTCACATTTCAAAACAGTTTTATATATGTGATAAGACATTCATTTGCAAAGCTCCATATTTGTTAATACTTCAGAAGAATAAAACATGTGTGACAAATCCATCAGAAAATCATACTCAGAAGAACCTATTAAAGATGAAATATAAGAAATTTTATATCAAAAGTATATATTTTTTAAAAAAATAAGTAGTCAGTGATAAATTATTACAACGGTATAACAAAGATGGTACAAAATTGTTATAAGAAAAGTTGAGAAAGTTGGTACTGATTTTAAAATTAGTATAGACATAGAACTTTCATACATTTATTGGAAACCAATCATATAGCACAATATACATAGAAATAACTATAAAACACTTTATAGTTATTTACTATTTCCCAGTTCACTGAGAATATATATACACATATTTATATATGCAAATAAATGTACCATATTTTTTATGTATAAGATGCCCCATGTTTCATGTAGCTTCTTGTAGTAAACACACTACCAGCCATCACTGTGCAGAAGCCATCTTGTTAGAATGAATAATACACAAGAACAGGAAATGCATCATAGGAACAATAGAGATGAAACCTAGAGTGGCAATGTGATGCAGGTGACAACTACAATAGAGAAGAATGATAGAACTGCATATAAGACAAGCTCATCCGGCATGTATGGCCTTCTCTACCTCATGTGTATAAGACACCCCTCCATAAGTAAATATTATTTTTAAAGCATAATCTTATACATGGGGAAATATGGCACTAGTTTTATATCATCTGAGATTTTAAAATATTTTGTTATATTTCTGATTGGGAAGTGATATGGATTGCACAAAATGTGACTGACACAAAGGCAATCAGAGGGGTTCAGAGCTGAGATTAAAAGATGATAATACCATAGTGACTTGTTCAAAGGATAAATGTCCTTTCTTGTTATTGAAAACTTGAGATGCAGTGTGTGAGTCTCAAAGCGTCTATGTGTACACACATAAAAATGATAAATATAGTCCACACATTTAATTCTAGACAAAAGGTTGACAAGTGTTATAAATAAACATATGTTCTTCTTCTGATAAAATGTCTTTGAAAGATAACTTCTTAATTGTAAAAAAAACATATTGACTTCAAAATATTTTTATTTGGAGCAAAATAAATACTTTAACTGTATTTAAACCTGAATATGACAACTAATTTTCTGGTTTTAGTCCATTGAGAAGCAGATATCATAGCACTTGTAACGTTTCCTAATTATTAACTTAATCCAGTTTATTTTTTCCCAATCTAGTCATAAAATCTATATAGAAAAGTCATATTAAAAAAAATATGTTTCCATGTACTAATGGAAGGAACAGGGTAGGAAAACAAATCTGCTTTCAAAACATGAGATGAGTGAGAATCAGTTTATATTATCCACACTCAAAAATGTCCTATCCAGTTGGTGGTGACTTTCAACCCTGATCCCATCTTTGAGCATCTCCGGGGTTGCCACAGTAAGGCAGACTAGAGCTGTGGAAAAGGAGGATGGAGTAGAGATAGCTGAGGGGAATATGTTGCCAAAATAACATTCTTTCTTCTGGGAACCAAGGACACTCTCACCACCATTTGGAGGGGCGTGGATGGAAGGCATCCAGGATGGGGAGAGAAACCTGATTGGGGCAGGTGATGCAAACTTTGAGAACTTTGGATTTTGAACTTTGTGGGGAAAACCTGGGGGACTTCAGATTTGGGTTTTTACCAGCTGTGCCAATATGACATGCCTAATAAATCTATACTTGAGGAATGCTGCCTTGGAGTTTTGATTTCATATGGGCTGTTACTTGGAACCCTGACAGTGACTACATATTCTGCATCATGAGTCCACTGAAACATGCAAACTGGGTTGAGTTTGTGGTTTGTTTGTTTTATCTCATTTTTGAAACTGTTACCTTTTTAAAAAAAAAATACAAAGTAATTTTCCTTTGGCTTCTTCTTGGATGGATGGATTTGTTCCACCTAAGTAGTATCAAGACCCAGCCTTACTTCCTTTCCAAGACCAGCAAAATTGGCCAGATGCTGCCACCTGCTGAAATACAATAATATTTTGTTTAATCAGAAGAAATGAAATAAGCTACTTGCCATTTTCTATAATGCCAAGAGATATATGAAACATTCCTAATAAATATGTCTAAATTATCAGTTCTGGCTCCAAAAATATTTTTTACATTTTTGCAAGTAATTATTTTAAAATTAATCTCAACATTTAGAGAAAAATTGTAACGATCTAATTAGAACTGGCATTACTATTTACTTGATAGTTGATAGGAGTTAATGACTAATGAATCTATCCAGTCCAGTTATTTTGGAAATACTTCTTTATATTGTATTTTATGTTTTGAATTGTTTATTGAAGTAGTCTTCAATATTTATATCCCATACTTATAGTTTCATTTCACTGGATAGTTAACCAAATATTTCAGAGCTAATATTTAAGTGAATCAGAATAACTCTAGTTGTTAGTCTTTCTGTATGTATTTTTTTAACAATTTGGTTATCAATTCTATAGAAGTATTTTACTAGAAAAATAACTGTGCATTTAGTAGCACCAAAAATATAAAAAATGATTATATAAAATTTTTCTTTGCTTATGAACAAATGGATTCTTATCCCTATCTGAAAGACAGCATTCATCAAATTAAGACACTCTGGAAAACTAGCTGGACTAATAAATGATTTCATAGAAATAATGACTTTCAATCCTTACTATTATTAAGGTAATTGATAATTTTGTTATGAAGAAATATTTTTAAAATTTTGGTTATCACAGACCATTTTTCTACATTATTACAATTTTCATCCCACTAGTTATGATCTCCTTGATAAAAGGAATACTAATTCATTAAAACATGGCATTTTAATACAAAAGTTTTAAGTCGTCGTAATTCAATTTCTGTACTTAGAAATTTAAGCAACTTGGCCAAATATTATTAACTGTGGTTTTAATCAGGGGTGAACATAAGGAGCAATTCCATTACTTTTTTTAAAAAATTCTAAAATAAATTAATTCTGTCAATTTTTTTAGAGATCAAGTGTTTTGAATCTTTATTCTTAAATATATGTTTCTTATAAATAAATTATAACTTGCTTCCTTTTTTTCCAACCTAACTAAATACTTTTGTGAGGGAAATTGTCTCCATTTATATTCCAGGCTAGGAATCTATACACCATGGTTTGTTTATCTATTTTCTATTTGTTTTTCTTTTGAACCATTTAAATAGACAGAGTGAGGAAGGAAAAGAAGAAGATGGATGTGATAGTGAGATGGGTAGTTTTGAACTGTTGAAAATTTTTCCTTCCCTGACAGAAAACACTACAGATCTCAAAGCAGATGAACCACTTCTTTTTAGAAAAAAAGTGAGTCTGTCTGCTTTTGTAGCAGTCAAAGGTTAACTGCCACTAGTTCTAATGTTGCTAACACTTCATTGTGATGACCAAAATTTTGGTATATACTGTATGTTTAGCATTTAATTTACAAATAAAAACATCGAAAGCTTCATCTTGTAGTGCTTAGGAGTATTTCAAAACTGGTAAGGAAAGGAAAGTTGAAATATCTCGGATGTTTCAACTCGCAATTAAAACTGCATATATTGCTTTATAGATAATTGCTTTATTTAAAAAGAGCACCAAAGAATGCTGGTTTAGAATTTGAAAGACTTTATATTTTGAATTATTTTTCGTTCACTATTTTAGTTTTATATCCTGTTGTATCTAGACTTTCAAAAACATGCAATTGTGGAATGCAAGCAAAAAGCAGAGGTGAAAATCAGATTGTGCAATTCAAAAACATTCGTGTGACTTCAGCTGTAGCTCAAAAAGTATTACCCCAAGAAAAGGCACCCGCTTCTGGAATGCTTAAAATTGTATAATTGCAAATTTCTTTTGAATTTCAGGACAATATTGTAGATACATGTGAAATTGCCTTGGAATGTATAGAACATTATGCAGATGATTTTCTGTTCATTAATGGGATTTTTATAAACTTCTTTTACTTTGTCTCTTAGTGGATATTATTTATATCTGCCTGGCATACTGGTAGGAATGGGATGTGCAAATCAAGATGCAACCTCAATTTTTTCTCATAATTGGAAATAATTTACACATTTTGACCATTAAATTTAAAATATATTATTATTTATTGTCTAATTATTGTACCATACTTTAAATACCTTGAATATGTAGTGTCAGATACGGTTAATCGCCTGTTAGATGTGCATTAGAATTGATTAGAATAATAGCAATCAGAAACCATCAACTTCTTTTCATTTGTGAAGACAGATGGTTCAGTGGTGAATATAAAAGCAGTTTGTGTTTTTCAAAATGTGGCAGAATAATTTTGGAAAGGGACTATTAAACTTAATCATCCATATGTTCAGCACTTTACTTGTTTTTTTCCTTCTAGTATGGACATAAAATTCACCAGCCCTTCAATATGAATTTGACATTTTCCTTGGTTCCTCCCACACAATGTAAATTTTTCAAAAGATGCTAAATGTATGATACTTTATTTAAAAAATGAAACAAACAACCTGAATGTAGCTGTCCTTAAATGAATTTAAATGGAGATTTTTCAGATCACTAAAGTTTCTCTCTGTAGAATTTGGTGTGTTTGAAGATGTAATTGATATATATAAATACAAAATATAATATAATATATAATAGATATAGATATGGATATGGATATGGATAGATTCGTAGATTTTCATGGGTATATGTATGCTGGTCTTGTTGTATTCGGGTCTTTTCCCTTTCACCTGCCTGAAGATGGCGAGTGGGATCTCGCCGAAACGTTGCCAAGACAATCTCAATCTTACACGGGAAAAGACCCGAATACAACAAGACCAGCATATATTAACAGCTTAGCACTTTTTTGAAGTGTTTTTGGGTGTTTTAAAGAATGTTGGTAACAAGTTGGTGATTATTGCTATCCAGAATTGATCTCTTCTTTATGATTAGCCATTTGCTATTTCCCTAAGATAGCCTGTTTCATTGGGTTACCTTCCTATCTGTTAGTGAATTCAGATCTTTCTTTTCTTGTTAAATCATTTTGTGTTAGTCACTTGCCAATTCTTTCAACTTTTGTACTACTTCAGCATTTAACAGTCAGTGCCAATAATATAGGTTGATTTCAAAGATCTCTCTTTAAGCAGATGGATGTGTTGCTTTTGAAAACAGCACCAGTATGTGCCCATGTGTGTGTGTTAGTGTCTGTGTGTTTGTACGTCATTTGATAAGTACAGCAAAAAAGAAAGAAATTCTGAATGGTTGATTCCATTAATTATGAAATGAATTTTTAATTACATTAACTCTACTAATGTAGAGTGAAATATTAATATTTTATAATAGTATTAATAATTTAATAATTTTCTTGTTTTTAATAAGAAACATTGCAACTATTGATCTAATTACATATCAATTTTCTAAATGTTACTAAATTGCATACAAAAATATTAATTAATTTAATTATTAATTTAGATAAAGAGAACTGGTTTCTCTCACATTATATTTGGAAGATTGATTATTTTAGAGATACCGGCAGGTTTTCAAAATGAAATATTTTTCCCATATTGGCCAGCTAATATGCATGTGATGAAAATAAATCAAATGTTTTTATGTTCATACTACATATGGTTTCATTGAATGGAATAGGTCTTGAATTACATTAATTAACTGCATCATGATGACTGTTCCTTGATCTCTATAAAATCTGTATTGCAAAACATGTTTTATGTAATTAATTGTGAATAACATTTTTAATATGTAGGAAAGTAAATGTTATGGTATATGTGTAAATTATAAAAAAACATAGAATATAGTGAATAGGTTTTGATTTTGGAATATTTTGCCCTAAAGGAAGTTGAAGGTTGGTTAATAGAAGTGAAAAGAATGTGGAAGTAAGTCATACATGTGTATGTATGAAATGCTTATGCAATTGTCCACCAGTCAGCAAGCAGAATGAATGATGACTATTCCATGTTTAATGGGCTATCATCCCTGGGGATACAGTGGAGGTATGGAGTCTGCAAAATTGTTGCATCATTTTTAATGTATGCTCTGCATTCTCCCGTGGGTCATGTTATATTTTTAGTTGTTTCAGTTTGTTCTTAAGAGTTTTATTTGTTTTGATTGGTTTTTTTTGTACTTGTTTATTGATTTTTGTTATTTTAACTCTATGATTGTGAGCCAGAGCCATGTATATGAGATGAGAAGTTATATAATTAGAACAAACAAAAAACGTATTTATAAATAAAGGTGCAAGAAATGGATAATATTGTATTGGGTGAAGACACTTAGGTGCATCTACATTGCAAATAGATAATACCAATTATGCAGTATTGATGGCTGATAATGTTAATAATTTACAATAAATATTATATAAACTATACGTTTCAATAAGGAGCATTAATCTAAAATTTAATGTATCAAGAATTTGACAGAAAATAGAATAAATTGAACAGTAAACATTAAAGTAGAGCAGCATCTTTATACTTTGATAGAGCAGAATAAAGGTATGTGAATAGTATCTGGCTGTTTCTTTTTTAGGAGAAACATGCAATGAAGTATGTAATAGCAATAGCACTTAGACATATACCACTTCACAGTGCTTTTACAGCCCTTTTTAAGTGGTTTACAGAGTCAGCATATTGCTCCCATCAATCTGGGCCCTCATTTTACCCACCTCGGAAGGATGGAAGGCTGAGTCAACCTTGAGCCGGTAGGACTTGAACTGCCAAACTGCTGGCAGTCAGTAGAAGCAGCCTGCAGTACTGCACTCTTACCTCTGCACCATCATGGCTCAGTTAGAAATGTATGTGGTAAAATCAGAAGATTGGATAAATATCAGTGGTGCTGAATGATTGTGAAAAGAGTGATCAGTATGAAATACTAAGGTATTTTTTATCATGAATTAAAATCAAACAGGATTGAATTGAATTGAATTGATTGAAAGAAAAGGGTGCATACCGTTTACCATCCCCTTCTTAGTAAAGATAAAATTTTGTATTTCTTGTGTGGCAATCAATTTAGTGCTATATATTTATGTTATGGTTTAACTACAAAGAACCACATCAATGTAAGGATAAAATAAATATTGCTCAATATTTTAATATCTTGCATTTAAATAACAACCCATACTGTTATATATTAAATCAAAATAAAGACAAGATACATTAAAAAGATCAAAATGAACTGTTCTTATAAAAACTGCTCTTGAACCCTGCCTTAATTAAATGCATTTTTAAAAGTAACAATATTATTTTAAGGTAAAGAAGCAAATACTGTTTACTAACCCTACATATCAACTTTTTCCTGAGCCACACATTCTGAATCTATTATAGAAAGTCTTGTGATATTTAGGTGAGACAGACACCTGTCACAGATGCTGATCCTCTGATATTGTCTGATTACTATCAGTGCTTTTGAATACTGTATACAAACTGTGTTGAATATAGCCAGAACAGGTTTGTTAGAAACATTTCTTTAAGACTCCTTGATTTCAGTGTTCCTTATTATCATCTGAGGATCATTTTGATAGGATATTTTTGGTATCCTATAAAGAGGCATGGTGGCATAGTGGTTAGAATGCAGTACTGCATGATAACTCACCGCTGATTCCAGGAGTTCGATTCTGAGTGGCTCAAGTTGGACTCAGTCTTCCATCCATCCAAGATTGGTAAAATGAGCATCCATATTGTTGGGGGCAATATACTGACTCTGTAAACCACTTATAGAGTTCTATAACACCCTATGAAGAAGTATAGGTGCTATTGCTATGATTTAGAATAGGAGTGATGAGATTGGGTTCAATTTGCCATTCAGTTACAAAATTTATTGTGTAGCTTTAGCCCATCTGTCACTTAGTCTTCCTTGTGGTTTTTGCTAACATAATATCAGAGGCCACTGTCTTACATCTTGTCTTTTACTTGCAGCGTGGCTAAGCTTACTTGCAAAGTGGGCTATAAATGCATCTAACAAACAAAGATATTTGTCATTTGTTTGTTAAATTTGTTAAATTACTGCAAGATTAAATAATTTTGAAAGCACAGGCTAGGTTCCTAGATTATACTTTATCATATTTTGTTGAACAAAGCTCAGGTGAACAAGCCACATGAAATGCCTCACTTTAGAAATAGAACATTCAGACTGCAATATTTTGATTCACAAAAGATTCTAAGTCAAACCATATTAAGACAATGTAATATGCAAACCCAGTTATTTTTTTCACAGTTTATTGAGCAGCTTTATTATTTAGAAACACTCAGTTAAATTATTTCAAAGAGTATTTAGAGAAAATAACTGCGCAAAAATTTGATTAATATAGAACATTGGTTTGGCATTTCACACGCATCTACATCTTGCAAAAAACAGCTTCCTATGATTCTTATTTGGAAGGCAAGTAGACATTTGGAAAAGAAATACTGGTTGTTATATCATCTCAACGAATATTATTTATAACTTAGGGCTTTGATGAACAGCTAATGTTTCTTACATCATTTTTACCTTTGGAAAACATCTCAGTATCCAAACTCCTTAGTTGCTTGATTGTTAATCAATTAATGAATAATGGCACCTGGGATTCTGATCTGATGAATAAATAGGCACCTTCATCTCCAAGTCAAAACCTGCTGGGGTGGACTCAGAGAACCAAATTTAAGGGGAATGGAAGGAAATTAAGGGGGGGGGAGGAAACTGCACATGTAGAAGTGTATCTGCACTTAACATTTAAATGATCCTGTTCTGTGCTGATGCTGTTGACTCTAAACTAGTTTAAGAGAATCCTGAGATTCTTTGGCAATAATTTCAGAGTATTCAGTCTGGATAATAGGCTGCACATTCTTCCATTGGACAAGATCCTGCTTTAGTGTTCTCTAAGCTTTCCGTTCTATGGCCAGCTTTCATGCGTAGACATGTATTCATGGATATAAATGTGGAGATATGATATGGTTACACTTGTGGAGACTAACAGAAACAGACACAGATGTAGAAGGAATGACATATATAGATATATACTTTCACATGTATATGCTGTGATAAAGTAGAAGTAAAATCTTGTACAAAAAGCAGTTTCTAGTTTTCAGGCAGAGAAGTTGATTGGGTGACTTTCAGACACTTTCTCTCAACCCTGGATTGGAAAGTTAAAAATAAAAGGTATATCGACCCACACTGGGCAAGTGGGGTAGAGTATGATCTATAACCTTTAATGACACACCATTCACCCTGCAGTAGATTTATATTCTGCCAGGAAGAAAGAGGTATATCACTCATCATCTCTATGTAAGTCCCTATGAAAATTACAATATAGTAGGATGTATCCCACATCCTTTACAGCATGTGACTGTAACTATCCAGAAATAACTGCAGTTAAGATCAGTGGGGGAGGCCAGTCTTTTATATACATAGTTTTTGGATTACAGACTTTCTGTGTATTTAAAAATGCAAAATGCTTTATATTAAAAGAAAGAATACTTGGTTTTTTTTATTGTTTCTCTTTGAATATTGCTGAGTGGTTAAGAAACTACTTCAGAATTGTGTAATCGCCATACATAAGTTCTGAAAGTTACATCAGATAGTAAGAAGTGAATACGTTGCTTGTACTGCTGTGTATCTCTAGTAATAGAATTTGAAGTGCTAGGGCTCTTGCATCCATTTCTGAATGTATTATCAGTTGATTAAATTAACTGCCTGGATCAGTACAGTGAGAAGAGATGCAGTAATGGTATTACAGAATTAGTATGCTATGATGAATTGTCAAGAAAAGTAACTGTGACAGCCCTGTGGCTGTATGCACTTAGCCATGCAATTTATAGCTATTTGAAAAGCCAAGGACTTTTCAGTTTTAGTTAGGGTATATTTTTTTCTTTTGACAGAAGTGGGAGAACATTTGTAGAAGAAGGGGTTTACATTGGGTTTGTAATATAGGGACAAAGGTAAGAGACCCTCTTTAGCTGTTACAATTTGGATGATATGCTGTGAACAAGGAATGAGGAAGGATGCCCTTTATTACAGTTGTATCTATTCCTGTAAGTAGATTTATAGCGTTGTTGCTTTACAGTTGTGGAAGATAATACTACTCTGGGTGAGATAAAAGTAAATGCAATCTCTCTTCACAATTCCCTTTTCATATAGAGTACTGTAAATACTTGCGTTCTACATGCCACAAAGTTATTGTTTCTGTGGTTGATGCTGGTGGATATAACCAGTGTTATTACAATATATTTTAGATACTATCAGATATTTATCCAGTTGTTGCCATCAGTAAGACAAGTAAACTAATTATTAGACACACTTTCTATGTTTGTCATTACAAAAATTGGCATCAGTATTCCAATGAGCTGTTAAAGTAATAACTATTTAAAAATTAGTTATTTTCAGTATCAGTGTAAGGATCAATTAGAAGCCAATATTTGTGCCTCTTCACTCTTAGATGCGACCCCATATCCTCTATTAATTCTATATATATGTATGTAGAATTATGATCCCTGGAGGAGGATTGGTCCTTGAAGTGCAAAAAGTATTAAATATTACCATGGTTTGGTCATATCATTACCATTGTAACCCTATGTGACAAAATCTTTTTTTAACTATCTAATTTGTCTTCTTTGACTTTCTTGGCTATCACATGAGCATCACTGAGTTCACGGAAGATAAAAACAAATAAAGATTTCAAGTCCCGTTTTTAAAATATGTTTTTATTAGTTGAACTAATTAAAAATACAAATGCATGACAGAAAGAGAACAATCATAGAAGTAAAAAAAAAAAAGTGACGACTAAAGGGGAAAAATACGTCTTTTAGTAAAATGTCATGTCTGAAAACTCTACATTTCCGAATATCTTGATAAATTCTAATCTTCATCCAATATTGTAATATTCAACATATAATCCAAAATCATATTTACAATCCTAATGATATCAGTTTGAAATTCAGCAAGGAAATAATAATAATAATAATAATAATAATAATAATAATAATAATAATAATAATAATAATAATAATAATAATAATAAAATTTATTTCTTAGCCGCACCCTCTCCCGAAGGACTCGGGGCGGCGTACAATAAAACACATGAAAACAATATGGACAATACACACACAAAATAAATGAATACGTGTACATGGAGGAGGTAGGAAGATGAAAAAAGACAGTTAAAACACAATTTAAAATCCCCTAATAAAAGTCCAAAAGTCACAAAATTTATATATATAAATTTTATATATATAAATTTTATAAATATAAATATAAATATAAATATATGTATATGTATATGTATATGTATATATATATACCAGCATCTAACTTAATATTAGCTAATTCTTATTAAACATATTTGGAACTGTATATACCAGATGTATATAATCATACAATTATAGCTTTTTAAAAAGTATTTCTTAATTTTGAAAAAATATATGAAAATGATGTTGAAGTATTGTACCATTAATCTTCTGGCACAGGATTTTAGCGTTAATTTAAGCAAAAATGCCAAGAAAAAATATATATTTCTACTGTAGGCTACCATCAATAAAATGTGCACTCTTAAATAATTTTAATTAAAGAAATTATTACATGATTTACCCCTCTTATGATATGAGACACATGATTCAGAAGGTGTTAGATAAACTAATAAGATAAAAATATATTAATGATATACATAACTTTAAAAAAATCAAGCCAATTCAAGTTTCCTTCATAAAATCATCCATTTTCAATAGATTATACCCATATTTTTCATCATTTACTGTATACTAGGAAGTTGAAGGCTTTTAAAGTGAGTTCCTTAAAATTTTCACAGGCTGTTGAGCCAAGGTATCTCCCATATATTTGCTAAGCAGAGGCAGTGGTGCTCTAAGCATTGACAAATCTTGGTGCCCCTCCTTTGTATATACTGTACAAATCTTCATTGGCTTTTTTTTTCTTTCTCAACTTTGTGGTGCCCCCTTTGGGCCTGGTGCCCTAAGCATGTGCTTAGTCTGCTTAATGGTTAATATACCACTGCTGCTAAGTGAAAGCATTCTTTTTGTCAGATTTTTTTTGTGTCATATCAGAGTTTGGGATTACTCGGTACTTTAATTCTTGCCACATGTTTGAAATCTGTTGTAATTGTGATTCAATTATGTTTTCAATTGGTATCTACTGCCATTTTTGAAAGACTGAAAGTCAGGCTACTCCTGTTTTAACCTCTCTAAACATGGAGTCATCTATTTGGATTGCTGGGAGCATCAGGTTCAGCCAGATGTTCTAAACATAATTTCCATGTGTAATACATCTAGCCTCATGAAAACCTAGCATATTTCACTAGCTGGACAAACAGTAGGAAATCCTCTTCCCTGCAGTCTGTCCTATCCCGACTACAAATGTACAAGAAGTGTGGTTCCAGGTTTTTCTAGCAGCCTTTTAAAACAAGTTTCTGATCAATAGTGACAGCATGAACGCACACACACACACACACACACACACACACACACACACACACACACACACACCAAAGCAAACAACCAAAATGTCCAAGTCCAAAGCAGCAAATAAACTCAGAGTGGGGTTTGGAAAGTCAAAGCATCACATAGGTTCACCAGCTGATGAGGCAGAGATTAATCTCATTCACAAGTTAAGTAACAACATTATTCTGCTACTTTGTAAGATATTTAAAGCAACATACCATTCCAACATTTTCACATTATTATTTTTAACTATTGAATGCATATACTCAACTTTCTAAATCTGGTAAATATCTTTAAACCACAGCTGTGTCTTCCTTTTATTAATGATGATGCAGGTAGATCTCACTTTCAGACTGCCACATTTAGTCACCATTTAAACCCTCCAGCTTTGTGACTAGTCCTCACATTTTTAACTGTTACACTGTCCCAGGTTCACGTGATTGCCATTTGGGTATTTCATAACTAGCATGTATTTATAGTATGTATTTATAACCAGTACAATATGCCACAGTCTTGTTATAATCATTTGTACATTTCCCAACCAACTTGAGACAATGAGAGTTAATGGAGAACAAATTGTATGTTTGGTTTTTCCCCATTTGTTAAAATGACCAAAAATTCATTTCTCGTGTACATTATATTTTCAATAATGTTTTAGATGCCTCAGGACTTTTAAGAGGATTTAGATTTTCAAATTGTCAATTTTTCACATCATCAAGCTTGACAGTATAATACTGTATCTGTAATCATTGTATATCTACCTGCCCCCCTGATTACTGTAGCTTTGCTTTAGGATGCATCTTATGACGGGAAATATTGACCATAATTTTCAGAGCTGTTAATGAGCTGTTAACAAGCTGTCAGTTACAGTGTTCATGCAAATTAATGAAAAAAACTTTGAGGGATTGATGTCTCTAGACTTAAAGTAAGGAATCTCAAATGCTATGATTCAAATAATTCACTGCGCTTCACTGCCTTGCCAGTCTAGTCTCATTTGTATTATAAGGGCCCCATTATTTTGTTTTACTATTAGTTGAATAATCAACATGGCTGCTGTTTCTACTTATTTATTCTGTGGATGTTTTTATTATTTTATTGTTGTTTTAAAATTGTTTAAATTCTTTGATAATTTTAGAACTGTAAACCACCCAGAGTCATTTGGTTGAGTTGGTTGGCTATGGAAAACCAACAAACAAATATACAGTCTGTCAGGTTGTTTTTCTCTTTAAATTATATTTACAAATTGAATACCTTCTGTCTTATTTTCTTTTGACCCTCCCGAAATAAGTGTTTGGCCTTATTTTTGGGGAGGTCTTATTATTTTTGAGATGCAGGAGGCAGCGAGCGGGGTCATCTCATGGCTGCTGCTGCGTTGCAGTATTTTCTGAGAGGGCTTATTTTGGGGGAAGGGCTTATTTTAGCGCATGCCCTCAAAAGTCCAATTGGGCTTATTATCTGTAGAGGACTTATTTTGGGGGGAAACAGGGTATTGAAAATAACAATTAGCCCAAATCATGAAAAGTAGTAAATACAAGCAATCTGAAAAAAATATATGAATCAATTGCTATCAAGAAAATGTAGGCTTTCGTTTAATTTAATGTATAGTTTTGATTTAATGGTTTCTGTTTTACTTTACTAGCATTGTTTGTACATCCACTTTTTCTCAAAACAAAAATCTACATTTCATTGTATTATGAAATTGATGCTCACTTTATAATGAGCAATAAAGCTTTATTTTCCAGTAGAGTGGAGGGAGGGGTCACTGAAGGGTTATTACAGCCTGATTGGTCCATTTGACTGACAGAAAACTTCTTAGCCTTCGGCTTCTCCCGTTGGCTCCCAGTTTCCTCTCAGTCAAGAAGGTCCAAAGACTTATTTTTGGTTCCCTGTGTGATTGTGAGTACAAAAATTGAGATTTATTTGGTCAATTGGATAATCTAAATTAACAAAATTAATAGAATTGGATTGGAGCTGTGCCCAATAGGACGAGCTACTGCTGTCCTAAATAGGCAGGGAGAGCAGCGCGGAGCGATCTCCTTCCCATCCCTTCTCCTCCCTGCGGGCATTTTATTTCCCCGGCTGATTCCTGGTGACTCGGGCGTGCCGGGGGGCTCACAGCTCGTAAATTCTCCTCCGACGACCCGTTTCGACTTAGCCGCAGCGCCGGCGGCCTTTTTTGCCACGCGTGAAGACCAGCAGCTATTTAAATCGGCCGCGCCGCCCTCGGCGGCGGCACGAAAGCCAAACCGGAGCGCCAGCGGCTCTTGCCGGGCGTGAAGATCGGCGGAGGATCGCCCCAGAGCCGCGATCTACTCTATCGGGTCGGCAAGCCACAGAACAGGCTGGGGAGTCAAGCGGTGGCATGCGCGCCATTTTAGCGGCCGCCTGAAGAGAAAGACTAAAGTTCTAGCCGGCGGCCATTTTGAACATGTGTAGAGCCAATTCTCCGGGCCTGACCAAGCAGCCACCGGCATCCAAGGCCCAAACTGAGCGCTTCCCACCAGCTAGGGGCTTACAAGCTGCAATGGCCCAAGACACTTTCATCTGAGCACGTGAGTGGGGCAATGGCAGCGCGATCCGAGGCCGCTCAAACTGCGGCTACCCAGGCCCAGGAAGACAAGTCAGGCCCCACGGCCCCAGCCAGGCCTCGAGTTCCTAGGCCTTCTGCAGAGGATCGGCCCTCTAGAGCTCTGCAAAGGGACGAACTTAGGCGTTCCAGAGCTATTGAAAAAGCCATTGAGAGGGCAGAGAAGAAAAAGGCAAGGGATCCCAGGCCTAGATCTAGATCTCCCAGACCTGAGGCCTCTGGTCACTCCCCTTCTGTCAACAGGGGGTTCAGCCATTCCTCTCCCTCTTCCTCCTCCTCTAGATCGGTTAGGAGTGAGGGGCGAGGGCCTTCACCTCCTCCACCAACGTCCCCTGGGACTAGGGAACTGGACAGGAATGACCCATTAGAGGGCCCCTCTGCTGGTTCTTCCAGGGGTAGGAGGCCCCACAGAGACTCGATCTCTCGTGATTATGACTCTGAGTATGACGAGGAAGATCTAGAGCACCTCCCTGAGAACCTAAAACGCTTAATTTCTGCAGCTATTTCCAGGGGAATAGCTCAAAGACATAGGCCCTCCCGACATGGTAGAATTACCCCGTTCAGCAGGGCCAGGTCGAGGGCCTCCTCACCTTCTCTCATGAGCGAGGTCTCCTCTAGGGAGGAGGCCCGTCACCAAGACGACTGGGGTTTCTCTGAGGAAGAGGATGCGGCCACTGATCAGCCCACCTCTTCCAACCTATTCATCCAGGCCATGTTTAAGCCCCTACTGAAAAAGGCTAGGAGAACCACCAAGGTGGGCACAGGGGACCCCACAGTGCCCCCGCCCAGGGATCCGGATATGGTGATGTTTTCAAACACGGCCACCAATAAAGAGGAGATCCCTGCCCCTGCACTGTTCTTAGAGGTAGCCACCAGTCAGTGGGCGAGGCCTTCAAATTTTTCTCCCCCTGGCAGCAATGACAGGCGGGCTTATAACATGGAAAAGGCCTTCCTCCAGGCCATCCAACTACCGGCCATAGATCAACCGATAGCTGCCCTGGTCTCATCTTCCCCGGTGGTCTCGGGGGATGCGGCAGATAAGCTTAAGCCGGAAGATAAAAGGGCGGAGCTCACCTTGCGGAAAAATTACAAGGCTTCCGCATGGGCAATGCGGGCGGCGGCCGCCGCCTCGTATTTTAATCGCACGACCGTTATGTGGCTCCGCCAACTCCAGGATCGTATCCCGATCCAGGATGATCGCATCCATCAGGATTTAACTAAGATTATGGCGGCCTGCCAGTATTCGGCCGACGCTACCCTGGATGCTATGCGATTTGGCTCCAGCGCCTTAGCTACCTCTGTGGCCGCACGCCGGCTCCTTTGGCTTAGAAATTGGCAGATCGATAATAAAGCCAAATGGGACTTAATAGCTGCCCCTTTTACGGGTCCCAATCTGTTTGGGTCTGCTCTAGACCAGATCTTGGTGGAGAATAAAGACAAGAAATAGGTGATGCCCACCTCCACCAAGAAGGCCGAAACTCGTAGTCACCCGTATTGCAGGCCTTCCTTCAGGACTTATGACAGGGACCAGGAGCCCCGGTTCCAGCACTACAGGCAGGATAGGCAGTACAACAGACAGGGGTTTCAGGAACGCTCCAGGTACCAGTCCCAATCCAAACGGCCCTTTCGCGGGGGGGGGGGCGGCCGCCCCTTCCGCAGAGGGAAATGACTCGAACCCGAGTCATCCCATAGGCGGCCGTCTGACACTGTACGCGGACAAGTGGGACCAGATCACATCAGACGGGTGGGTCCGAGCAACCATTCGCCACGGCCTAAGACTAGAGTTCCTCTCCTACCCTCCGAGACGCTTCAGAGTGTTTTCCCCATCCCGGGATCCGGAACGCCGTCGTCTCATGGACCTCGCCGTCTCACACCTTCTGGAAATCAGAGCGGTGGAGGTCGTTCCGGAGCCGGAGAGGGGGCGGGGCTACTATTCCAATCTCTTTGTAGTCCCGAAGGCCTCGGGGGGTTGGAGGGCGATCCTCGACCTGAAGCGCCTGAATCAGTATCTAGTTTACAGGCGCTTCAAGATGGCCTCCCTAAAGTCAATCCTGCAGGGCATTCGAAAGGGGGATTTCATGGCCTCGGTAGATTTGACGGAGGCCTATCTTCATATCCCCATATTCCGGGCTCACCGCCAATTCCTGCGGTTCTCCCACAAAGGCCAGCATTACCAGTACCGGGCCCTTCCATTCGGCCTGGCCTCGGCCCCTCGGACGTTCACCAAGGTCCTGGCGGCCCTGGCTGCATACCTGAGATCCATTCCGGTGAGGCTTCAGTGCTACCTGGACGACGTCCTAGTGCAGGCAGGGTCCCTCTCCAGAGGCAGAGCAGACCTCCAGCTGACCATCCAATGGCTCCAGACACTAGGCTTCTCAGTAAACTTTCCCAAGAGTCATCTATCCCCATCCAGACAGATTCTGCATCTAGGGACAGTAATAGATTCCGAATCAGGGAGGGTTCGCCTATCCCCAGACCGTCTGACCAGTCTGAGACAATTGATCACGTCCATCAGGACAAAAAGGTCCGTTTCCACCCTGACCTTATCCCGACTCCTGGGGAAGATGGTATCTTGTATAGGGATAGTTCCCTGGGCCCGTCTACATCTGCGTCCCCTCCAGTGGGCCTTGATACCAGCCCAAAGGAGAATGTTGAGCAACTCTCTGCGACCGCTTCGCTTAACGCCAGAAGTGAGATGCTCGCTCAAGTGGTGGATGTCCCCGGCATTGCGACAGGGGGCCTCAATTTGGGAGCCAGAGAGAGTACAAGTCACGACGGACGCGAGCCTTTACGGCTGGGGGGCCGTGATGGGGTCCGACATGGCCCAGGGACGTTGGACTGCCTCGGACCTCAGACACAATATAAATTGGCTCGAACTCAAGGCCGCGAGACTGGCCCTCCGGACTTTCCACCGCCAGCTGCAGGGGCGACACGTCCTCCTGCTTACAGACAATGTAGCGATGAAAGCTCATGTCAACCGTCAAGGGGGGACTCACTCCCGAGTCCTGTGGCGGGAGGCACAGACATTAGGCCTATGGGCGGAGAGACACTTGGCCTCAATTACGGCGGAACATATATCGGGGGAGTCCAACCACCAGGCAGACTGGTTGAGCCGGGCGACTCTGGACAACGGCGAGTGGCAGCTGGACCCAGAGTTGTTTCGGAAGATTTGCCTCAGATTCGGCAACCCCCTTGTAGACCTGTTTGCCTCCCCCGGCAACGCACAACTGCCGAGATTTTTCACCAGATTCAAGACTCCAGCAGCAGAAGGAGCGGATGCTCTCAGAACCCGGTGGCCTCCGGGTCTCCTCTACGCCTTCCCCCCCCTTCCCCTCATTCCCAGAACCATTCGGAAGGTAGTCAGAGAGGGCTCACGTCATTCTGTTAGCCCCATATTGGCCGAGGAGACCATGGTTCGCAGACCTGGTCCAGCTCTCGGTCACAGACCCCTGGAGGATTCCGCCAGAAGAGGTAGTCCTGTGTCAGGGAGTCTTAATTCACCCAGAGCCGCAGTGGCTGCATCTGACCACGTGGCTCTTGAAAGGGGATTACTGAAGGGGAGGAAGTTGTCATCAGGGGTCATAGCTACCTTGGAGGCAGCTAGGAGACCGTCCACAATTAGAATCTATAACGCCACCTGGTCGGCTTTTGCGAAGTGGTGTAGCCCCAGGGGGGTGGATCCAGCTAGGGCCACGGTTCCAGACGTTTTAGAGTTTCTCCAAAAAGGACTAGAGGACGGGTTGTCCCATAATACACTCAGGCGACAGGTAGCGGCCCTATCCACTATATTGGGAGGAGAGGGCTCCTCTACCCTCTCTCGCTTTCCATTGGTGAAGAGGTTCCTTAAAGGGGCGGCCAACATCCGTCCGCCCCCCGTTCATCGGTTCCCTACCTGGGATCTTACCCTCGTCCTGAAGGCACTGACGGGTTCTCCCTTTGAGCCGCTCAGGTCGGTCCACATGCGTCTCCTCTCGCTGAAAGTAGTATTTTTAGTGGCCATTACATCGGCCAGGCGTATTTCTGAATTGGGGGCCCTTTCTGTACGAAGTGACCTTTGTATGATCCACCAGGACAGGGTGGTCCTGCGCTTGGATCCTTCGTTCATCCCGAAGGTTAACACTCTGTTTCATAGGGCCCAGGAAATTGTCCTACCAAATTTTTGCCCCAATCCTACAAGGGAGAGAGAACAGGCGTGGTATCGATTGGATGTACGCAGGGCCCTCCGTATTTATCTAAAACGGACGGAGGGCATTCGTAGGACCGAGGTGCTGTTTGTCTTGTTTCATCCGAGTTCCCTAGGTAAAAAGGTCTCGTCATCAACTATTGGGAGGTGGATCAGGTTGGCCATTGTTGAGGCTTACGGAGCCTCGGGAAAATCCCCCCCTTCGGGGATTACAGCTCACTCCACTCGTAGTGCGGCCTCCTCAGGGGCCTGGGCCACAAGGGCGCCCTTCGAGGACATCTGTCGCGCGGCCACATGGGCCTCCCCTACTCCCTTCATAAGACACTACCGCCTGGACACTTATGCCTCGGCTGAGGCGTCCTTTGGACGGAGGGTTCTCCAGCGGGTGGCGGCCGATCCTCCCCCTGTGACCCAGTCTCCCCTCCCTGGGACGTGGCGTGGGTATGTCCCTTCAGTGACCCCTCCCTCCACTCTACTGGAAAAAGAACGTTGGTCTTACCTGAATGTTTTTTTCTGGAGAGTGGAGGGAGGGGTCACTTTCCCGCCCTAGTTAGCTAGACAGGGTCCGGGAGGGGTAGGATCGGGTGGCCCTGGGCGGCTTTCCCTTGTCTTCTTACATCATGCAGACGCTGACCGTGACATCGCGGAAACTGGGAGCCAACGGGAGAAGCCGAAGGCTAAGAAGTTTTCTCTCAGTCAAATGGACCAATCAGGCTGTAATAACCCTTCAGTGATCCCTCCCTCCACTCTCCAGAAAAAAACGTTCAGGTAAGACCAACGTTCTTTTTATCTGTTTGAAATATTTACAATAAGCTTCTTTTTTTCAATTGAACTAATCTCACAGCAGCTTATGTTCCCATGAAACTCTTTTATTTACTTTTTACCATAGTTACCAAAAGGAGAGATGAATAAAACAAATGGAGAAAATTGAGTATGAAAATATATAAAGAGAAATAAAATTGGTATGTATTGCAAAAGTAATGGTATTGCACATAATAGTAGATACTTTCCATTATATATCAATACCAGTGTATAGGTTTGTTGATTATATTTATATTCTATACATTTGTAATTTGCTTTATATTTAATACATATATTTATGTATTTATTAATGTATATAAATATTTGTATTTGTATGCCCATCCTGAAACACAACTCTGGACAGCTCATGACAACAATTATATCCAGTGAGAATAAAATCATAAAACATAAAGGATAAAGGACCTGGCACCTCAATTGTACCCTTGAGATGCCCCACAGCCAACTCCAGATTGTTTCAATTTATCCTAGTGCTTGAATAAAAAGCCATTTATTTATGGGTTTTCAAAGGCTAAAAAGTTAGCCCTAAAGACAAATATTGATCTGTTATAGTTTTAAATAAGTAAAAATGGTATAAATGTTCACTTTTATGCTATTTTTATTAAAATTCTAATATATAATACTACTATTATCTAAAGTAGTAGATAATATGCAGTCATTGGGCTGTCCAGAGTCACTGTATCAGTAAGATGTAATAAATGTAATGTAATAGAGAAATGTAATAAGGAAGGAAGGAAGGAAGGAAGGGAGAGAGGGAGGAAGGAAAGGAGGAAGAAAGACAGACAAACAGACAAGATAGGGTCAGTAATAAATGAAAGAATGTGGATTTAATAGAGAAGGAAGTTACTAGGACAAAAGATATACTTTGATTTGATTTTGCCAGAACTGAATCATTAAAAAATATGACAACTGATCAAAAAAAAATTAGGATAGCTGGAAATTATGTGTATTGGTATAGTTGATTAAATCCTTAAATAACTGTGGAAGGTTTAAAGAATTAGAGCAATGTAGATATGCTGAAAAGAAAGCTAATTTACAAGAATAACAAGATATCAAGGTATTGTTCACTTTTTGAGCTAGATATTATATCTCCAAGGACTTGCCATCATTTCAAGTCGCACATATTTTTCCTTCAATACAATACAATACAATACAATAGCATAGTTGAAAGGGACCTTGGAGGTCTTATAGTCCAACCCCCTGCCTAGGCAGAAAACCCTATACCGTTCCAGACAAATGGCTATCCAACATCTTCTTAAATTCTTCCAGTGTTGGGGCAATACTGAGGAGTTTGCCAGTTCACTCTATTGACGGGATGGCAAACCTATGGCACGCGTGCCACCTGTGGCACGCAGAACCACTTGTCAGAGCATGCAAGGCATGTGCGTGCTGGCCAGCTGAGTTCACTCTTTTTTAAAGCCATTTTTTGTCCTCCCCAGGCTCCAGAGGCTTTATAGGAGCCTGGGGAGGGTGAAAAGAGCCTCCCCCCGGAGGCCCTATGGAGGCTTCATGAGCTTTCCTGAAGCCTCCGGAGCGCAAAAAAACGGCCCTATGGGCAAACCAGAAGTTTGGGAATGGACTTCCGGTTTGCTCAGAGGGTCGTTTTGAGCCCTCCGAAGGCTTCAGGGAATTCTCCTGAAGGCCCTGAAGCCTCCAGGAGGCCTCCAGGGGGGGAGAGGCTGTTTTCATCCTCCCCAGGTTCCTATAAAGCCTCTGGAGCCTGGGGAGGGATAAAAAAGCATGCAAAAAATGGGGGTTGTGCTTGTAGTGCGTGCATGCGCACTGGGGGGGGGGTTGCAAATTGCATTATGGGTATGGCATGCCCACACACGCCCCTCCCATGCTCCCCCCACTTATGGCACGCGAGCCAAAAATGGTTCGCCACCGCTGTTCAATTGCTTGGAACATTTTCCATTTTCCAATTAATTTCCATGACACAACACCCAAGCTGCATTCCTTTATATTCTTAAGTAAGTTGTGTGTATGAGATTGAAGAAATAGACAAAATTTGCTTTTTATTGGTTGCTAAAATTGGCGGAATATTTATAAAACTGTTCTTTTGAAGCTTAGAAAATGGTTACAAAATGAACACCTACAATTTAGTGATTTCTAAGTTAAGCATGTAAAATATAATGAGTAGTTTAGATTTAATTTTGGCCCAAGACAGGGGTGTCAAATTCACATTGTCATGGCAGCATCAGGTGATGTATCGGGACTTTTTATCCTTTTGCTAAACCTGGTGTGGGAGTGGCCAGCACATCTGGCCTGTGGGCTGGGAATTTAACAGCCCAGGCCTAAGAAAAAGGAAATGAAAGAAGTGAGATGGAGGTTTTCCTAACATCATGATATACTCAAACATGTTTTCACCATTTGTTGCAGGATCCTTTAATTACAGGGTGAAGATGAAGATGGGAAAGTGGGAATCACCAGGCAGGATTTTCTATAAGTTTTTTTTTCTTCTTCTCCCTTTAAAAAATAATAATAATACTAAGACTGTAATGTCACCCTGGGACCATCTGTCTGATTTTGTATTCTCTCTTCTATATGTAGGATAATCTAATCATCTTTTACCAACTTCACCATTTGCATCAGCATTTTCTATCATTTTTTTTTTTGTGATTAGCTACTAGCTATCTCAGTACTTTATATCAACTTCATTGCAAAATTTGAAAGGGTTTCAAAATGGGTCAAGGGGAGGGGCCTTATGCTACTGAGGCAGAATAATACTCTCTACATGTCTCATTTAGTAAAATATCACTTCTTGGCATTACATGGAAATATCATTGCTGTAAATTAGATGTACTGTAACTGAATTTATTCCCCTTCTTCTTATCTCAGATATTTAATTTGTTTTGCTTATTATTTCTTATACTTTTTTGTGCTTTGTATAACCTTGTTTATCCCAAAAGAGAAGTATTTATTTATTTATTTATTTATTACTTGAACTTATTAGTCGCCCCCTCTCCCCACAGGGACTCGGGGCGATGTACAAAAGTATTATATAGCGTACAGAGGAGGTAAGAATAAATAAATAAGTTACAATACCTAAAAAAGTTAAAACCCCAGTGAAATTAACCCTTAAAAACTAAAATTACCAATTAAAAATGCCCTGGGCTGGAGAGGTTGTAGTATTATGCCAGGTCAGCTAGTCGAAACAGGTAGGTTTTCAGCTTCATACGGAAGGAGCGAAGGTCGGTTGTTGTCCTGATGTCTGGGGGGAGGTCATTCCAAAGGGTGGGGCCCACTACAGAGAAGGCCCTACTCCTGGGCGCTGCCCTCTGGCACTCTCTGGAGGACGGCACCCGGAGTAGTCCCTCTCTGTGTGAGTGGACGGGTCGCAGGGATGTATTGGGCAGGACGCGATCCCGCAGGTAACTAGGCCCTGTGCCATGGAGCGCTTTGAAGGTGGTAACCAGCACCTTGAAGCGCACCCGGTAGGCCACAGGAAGCCAGTGCAGCTCGCGCAGGATAGGTGTTATATGGGAGAACCTCGATCTCCCCATAATTACCCGCGCGGCTGCATTCTGGACCAACTGCAGTCTCCGGGTGCACCTCAAGGGGAGCCCCATGTAGAGAGCATTACAGTAGTCCAGGCGAGACGTCACCAGCGCGTGAGTGACTGTGCGCAAGGCCTCCCGGTCCAAAAGGGGCCGCAATTGGCGCACCAGGCGAACCTGGTGGAACGCCCCCCTCGCCACGGCTGCCACATGATCTTCCATAGACAGCCGGGCATCAAGGAGGACGCCCAAATTGCGTGCCCCTTCCACCGGGGCTAATTGATCATCCCCGATGGTCAGCGATGGCATATGCTGGTTGAACCGGGAAGCCGGAAGCCACAGCCACTCTGTCTTGGAGGGGTTGAGCCTGAGCCTGTTGTCATCCATCCAGACCCGTACGGCTTCCAGACACCGGGACATCACTTCAACAGCCTCGTTGGGGTGGTTTGGGGTGGAAATGTACAGCTGAGTGTCATCAGCGTACAGATGGTATCCCACCCCAAAACCACGGATGATCTCGCCCAGCGGCTTCATATATATGTTGAACAGGAGAGGCGAGAGGATCGACCCCTGTGGGACCCCACAGATAAGGGGCCTCGCGGTCGACCTCTCCTCTCCCGCCAACACACATTGCATCCGGCCAGAGAGGTAGGAGCGGAACCATTGTAATACGGTGCCCCCGACCCCCAACCCCTCCAGACGGCGCAATAGGATACCATGGTCGATGGTATCGAAGGCCGCCGAGAGGTCTAATAGGACAAGGATGGAGGAACAACCCCCATCCTTTGCCCTCCAGAGATCATCCACCAACGCGACCAAGGGTGTCTCCGTGCTGTGACCGGGTCGGAAGCCGGACTGGCGCGGGTCTAGATAATCAGCTCCCTCCAGGTGGCGCGGAAACTGCTGAGCCACCACACTCTCAACAACCTTCGCTAAGAAAGGAAGGTTGGAGACAGGACGGTAATTTGCTAGCTCCGTTGGGTCCAGAGAAGGCTTCTTGAGCAGGGGCCTCACCACCGCCTCTTTCAAGGCGGTTGGTAAAAGGCCCTCACCCAGCGAAGCGTTCACCAGCCCCAGTAGCCAGCCTCGTGAGCCCTCCCAGAAGTATGATTAGAAGATATTACATTTTCAATCAATCAATAATTATTCTGTCAATGGCCAGCAAAATTTAAAAGAACAAAAACAGAGTGAAGCAAATACATACAATACTATATTAATATATATAAATTTTTTAAGGATTTAAGGAGAACAATAGAGCTGGTTTGGATTGTATGAGCAACTTATGACAGGTGCAAAATTCAGTTTTTGGAATTGTAGTTGAAATTCCCAGACCAAGAGCTTGTTGACTGAGAATTTCCTCTGTATAGATTAATATCCGATTGCTATGTAAGGATATTCATTAGCACAATATAAAAGAGGTAGGGGCATACATTACTGCTTATTTTTATCTTGTGTATATAGCACTAGCATGGGGCTGCACAATGCTGACAGGTGCCTTTATTAATTGTCAACATCAGTTGTAGAGTATGAAAGCTCAATGTGTCAGGGTGTGAATTCCGCCCTGTAAATTAATGAGGTATGGTTCTTGGCATATCCTTAAAGCATATTTTTGAAATAAGCAAAATAAACCCGAGGTATATTCTAAGAAAAACATGTTATTGTAAAGAAAGTAAAAATATAAACTTACTAACTAAATAACTACATCTTGGCAGAGAGTTCCTGTCTGCGTTGGCAGACGGACAAAAGGAAAAAGGTAAAGTGAAGGTATGGAATGTGTGACATGCGCAGTAAATCATTGCTGATAAGAAACAGTTCATTCTACCGTATAACTCAGAATGTGGGCACAGCTGGCAAACCAAATAAACGCAGTGACAGCATGGTCCAATAAAATGTCTTGTTCTTTTCCTTCATTATTTTCTTCCTTCCTTCCTTCTTTCCTTTATTATTGTTAGAGAGGGTTAAGTGTGAAACATATTCCGCAAGACTTGTAAATAGTTAAGAAAATCATCCCTTAAAAATAATTAAAACCCTATATAAAATCCATTATAGTTCCTGACCCTGTAAAATAATTCTATGTAATTGCATTTATAATAGCAGATATATTATTTCTGTAGCTCACTGATCTTCTCATATAGCAAATAAGCTTCAAATTCAGATATTGTTGGAATATCTACTGGTAGTATAATGTGAGTTGGAGAAAAATATTTTCCAATTATTCATTAGTGTGATGGTTGCCTGAGGTATGTCAGTTCCTGTTCTGTCCCGTGATTCCAATGAATATGCAGACACAGGCTTGGCTGTCTGCCATGACTAATTACATAGATAAAGCCACCCCTTGGCGAGGAGCCTAGAAAGCTATCTTCAAGAACCAAGATTAAATTTACGGAATGCTTTCTCAACGGCTAGTAAAATGGACTGTTGTTTCCTGTAAAGATTCCCCTCCTGTCGCTCCACCTATAAACTCTTTGGGTGGGGCCACACCTTAGCCAGCTGTCCTTACTTCCTTCAATGATATCATCTCCACAGCTGTTCCTTTCTCTTTTCAGCTCTATGTACACGCACATCAGGCACAACCTCCCTTTTTTCCTCCTCACTGCTCCCTGACTCAGATGCCACCTGGTGGCCAACAGGCCTCTCTAGTTCCTGCTCTGTCTCCAAACACCCTCCAGAGTCTGCCTCATCCTCCAGAGCAGTCCCATAATGGTCTGAGCTGTCAGAGTCCACCAACAGCTCAGCCAGCCGCTGCTGGGCCACAACAGTTCCATAGACACAAGAAAGGTTAATGGAGCCTTGGAAATTTTTAGAGCATGTTATATACATTATCATATAAGATAAACATTGTAAGCCTTCTTTTGGTATCCCCTCTTAAGGCTTCAATTAGCTCTCAACCACTTCACCTTCCCTTTGTAATCACAGGAATTTCATTATTCATTATTAACTCAAGAACAATTATAAGTAACTTCAAAGTAATAATCTTAATATATATATTTCAGGTAACTTGTGAAACTGAAAGGTAATATACAATAATAACTAAGTATTAGGTTGCTTGAATAGATAAGGTAACTAATGCATCATCTTCATCATGACTATAAGTCCACCAAACACATAAACAGTTTGTCTTTTTAGAAATCTTAGAATGAAGAGTGAAAGGACAGATGTCTTTTGTAATTTAGCAGCTGGATCTCTGCAAAATTGTATTGTTGTGAAAGCACATTATGCGGGCAAAGTCTACTATAATTTACATATTTTAAAAGAAATATATCCACTAACAACTGGTGGCAACATCTGTCATTAATATATATTTCTATAGTTAACTTATATAACTTTCACTATCTGTTCTTTTTTAATTTGGATGGTTTCAGGTGTCTTAATTCTTCTACTTTGCTTTTGAAAGGAATGCTAAAAATAAAAGGCAATGTTTAAATAAGACTTAAAAAGCTAAAACAAAAAACTAAAATATGAGGGATGCACCCATGCAATTATTATTACTACAAAAGCAAATTATGATAAAAATATTTAAAAACAATTTTTGCATAAGTAATATTTCAAAATATTAAATTGTAACCCAAAAGGAGAGAGATAAGATATTAGATATTGTAATGTAACTGTAGAAAATAATACTTTTTTTAAAGTTACAATAGTTTAAACTTCATTGAACCAGAGTTTTGTTATGAAGGGGAAAAGCCAATCATATATTTACATCAATTTGAACATTTACATTTCTCTTTGAAACTGAAATAATGAGAGATGAATCAAGAATACAAGAATACAATAGTAGAGTTGGAAGGGACCTTGGAGGTCTTCTAGTCCAACCCCCTGCCTAGGCAGGAAACCCTATACCGTTTCAGACAAATAGCTATCCAACATCTTCTTAAAGACTTCCAGTGTTGGGGCATTCACAACTTCTGGAGGCAAGCTGTTCCACTGATTAATTGTTCTCACTGTCAGGAAATTTCTCCTCAGTTCTAAGTTGCTTCTCTCCTTGATTAGTTTCCACCCATTGCTTCTTGTTCTACCCTCAGGTGCTTTGGAGAATAGTTTGACTCCCTCTTCTTTGTGGCAACCTCTGAGATATTGGAATAATGCTATCATGTCTCCCCTAGTCCTTCTTTCTCTTAAGCTAAACATACCCAGTTCCTGCAACCGTTCTTCATATGTTTTAGTCTCCAGTCCCCTAATCATCTTTGTTGCTCTTCTCTGCACTCTTTCTAGAGTCTCCACATCTTTTTTACATCGTGGCGACCAGAACTGAATGCAGTATTCCAAGTGTGGCCTTACCAAGGCATTATAAAGTGGTTTTAACACTTCACGTGATCTTGATTCTATCCCTCTGTTGATGCAGCCTAGAACTGTGTTGGCTTTTTTGGCAGCTGCTGCACACTGCTGGCTCATATTTAAATGGTTGTCCACTAGGACTCCAAGATCCCTTTCACAGTTACTACTACTGAGTAAGGTATCACCTATACTGTACCTGTGCATTCCGTTTTTGTTGCCTAAATGTAGAACCTTACTCTTTTCACCATTGAATTTCATTTTATTAGATAGTGCCCAATGTTCAAGTTTGTCAAGATCCTTCTGTATCTTAAGCCTATCTTCTGGAGTGTTGGCTATTCCTGCCAGCTTGGTATCATCTGCAAATTTGATGAGTTCCCCATTTATTCCCTCATCCAAATCATTGATGAAGATGTTGAAGAGTACTGGGCCTAAAACAGAGCCTTGGGGTACTCCACTGCATACTTCCCTCCATGTAGATGCAGTTCCATTGAGAACTACACGTTGAGTGCGGTTGGTCAGCCAGTTACCAATCCATCTGGTGGTGATGCTGTCTAACCCACATTCTTCTACTTTATCTAGTAGTAGGTTATGGTCTACCTTATCAAAAGCCTTACTGAAGTCCAAGTAAACTATATCAACGGCATTTCTCTGGTCCACTAATTTTGTCACATTATCAAAGAATGCAATAAGATTAGTCTGGCATGATCTGTTTTTGACAAATCCATGTTGGCTTTTGGCTATTACTTTGTTTGCTTCTATTACTTATTAAGTCAAGTATAATATTGCTAGCAATACTTCATTACATTATGGACAAAACCCAGGGTTTCCTTTAGAAAGGAATATTTTAAGAACCTCTGTCTCCAATTCTTTTTTAAAGTACTTTAAAAAAATACTCCTGAACTTGTTTGAAGGTTTGAACATGATACTGTTTTATGGCTGGAATAAAACTGAATTTCTATTCAGAGTGTGAGTGTGTGTGTGTGTGTGTGTGTGTGTACATGCATACATACATACTATAAATTAAAGTAAGGCTATTTTATTTAAAGCCATATATGTACAATGACGATGACTAAGTGTGACGTTACTTTGCATATTGCTAGTTAAATCTTCTGTGCTAAAGCCTCTCATTAGCATTCATTCTACTTGTGCAGTTCCTTGAAGAAATCACACTTAAGGTACTCATTTCATATGAAAGACATAGTCACATAAGCAAACTCTGAACAGAATAGCTATAAATAATTATTTTTCACATGACCAGTGTCAGCAGGAGTCTCATACAGTTCACTGCTGGAGCTAAATTTCCAAATTTATTGAATAATTGTTAATGCTCATTTTAACAAGTCAGAACATTTGCTTCTTTCTGATTTTGTTAATTTTGAAGGTGGTTACTAATTATAAAATAATAATCACTATTGTCTCTAGAAAAATTAAATTAACATTCTTATTTGCTAGAGGACATACACACTAATAATAAATAAAATAAAAAATAGTAATCATCTATAATACTGTTGGAATTTTCCTTCCAGTTTAATAATATTGCTGTTTAGTGTCTATGGTTTTTACAAAGGTAAAAAGTCCAAAAAGAAACTGGACTTCCTTGGGTTTTTCCTTGAATACATCCCACTTCTCATCCAAGAAGCTTCTTAAGTTTTGACTCTGAAGAACTGAAAAAGCTTCTTGGATGAGAAGAAAAATGTTTTCAAGGAAAAATACAAAGGAAGTCCTTGTCTTTTGGGAAAATATCTTTAGGTCTGTGGTCTAATATTTTTACCAATGTATCATATATATTTAAACATTAAACTCCCCCAGACTCACCATAAACTGAATGTTATCATTGACATCTTCCAGATGGAACAAATGCATCAATACATTTATAATTTTAAGTATCAAATCATATGACTAAAATAGAACTATTTTTAATCATACTGTAATTAAATGTTATGGAACAAGTTATAGTGGTCATGTTCATATATAATTGTAAATTGGCTACTATGCTAATACAAGACAACACAGTCAACTCAACCTTCTGTGTGAACTAGACTATTCTGCCCCTCCCTCCAGAAGTCTTCTAGTCCAACCTCTTGGTCAAGCAAGACAACCTATACCAGTGATGGTGAACCTTTTTGGCACCAAGTGCCAAAACCGGAACGTGCATCCATGTGCCCTCACCGGAGTGCCAGAATCCCAAAGACCAGCTGGCTGGTGCACACATGCTTGTTTTGGGAGTGTTTTGGGACTGTTTCCAGGCCATTTTTATGCCATTTTCAGTCCATTTTTGGCTGTTTCTCAGGCAGGTTTTCAGCTGGTTTTTTGGGCCAAATGGCTGCCCAATCTCTCCTTAAATGATGATGGTGATTTTTCAGTACTGATGGTGTTCAAATTATTTTCCAGATGTTTTTGGGATTGCACCCAAGGAGCCTATTGCTGTTCATACTATCTCTGCTTTCTTTTGCCACAGTCGTACCAGTTATATTTGTAGGTCTTCACATTCTGTGATTTTCTCCAGTTCTTTCACTTCTCTTCTGCTTTTTTCAGGGCCTGCAATATCCACTATGGAGACATTTTTTGTCTTTTTTTATCAACAGTTCTTAAGCCTGGGGTATATATGTGGAAGATGTTTGTCTGTTTCTAAAATCTCAGAACACTTTAACTTCTTCAGTTTCTATTAGCTTGTGTATTTTGTTTCTCCATCAATTGTTGCTTTGCAACCAAGTGGTATTTCTTGCAAATATTCTAATGCATCATTGTTGTTACTTTGTCATGTTATTGTTTGTAGTCAGTCTCTGCGCTCTTCTTCTAGTAGCTAACTAGTAGTTCACTGTTTCTTCAGCTTCTTTGAAGAAATAGCATTTACTGTCCATTGCTTTTCTTAAATTTTGGCTTTCTATGTATTTCAGGAACTTATTGCCAACTAACTACCTTAGTTTTAATGTTACATTTTTTCTTCTATTGTTATTAATTGCTGTGCCTTCTTGGAGATTAATGGTGTATAATAAATAAATATAAATACATAAATAATCAGGCAACCAAGCTGTGAAAAAGAAGCACACTGTTGGATTTTCCAGGTAACACTTGTAAAATTGTACACAGACATGGAAACATATTTTCAACTTAAAGGGACAAATACATTCACAGCAGTATTTAGAAATCTTCAAATCTATCTAATTACATTTAATTCATTTTATAAACATTATGAAATAAAATGTATTGTGGATCAGTGTGAGGTGCACATCCAGTGATTTGTATACCATGCAGGATATGAACTAGATTAAATATGAATTGTTCAGTAGATTATAATTAAAGCATTCCATTACTGAGTGCAATTGTAAACATAACCAGGAGCTGGATTTATATACATTAAGCCATGGTGTGGCTTCTTTAGATTTAGTTTAGCATGCTGTTTCAATCCAGTTATTATCAATTAAAAATCATGATTTGTGGCTTAGTGCTTTGTGTAAAACATAGTTATTGTGGTATACTGTGTAAACCACATATCAGCAGTCTTATTGCTCACAGAAATACAGTTGCAGACATATAGCTGCTCAATTTAGGATTAAAAGATAGCTCAGGACTGCCAATTTTCATTTTTAATAAGAAAGCAGGAAAATTCTTGTTGTGCATAATTTATTTTTTCTTAAGCTTCAATGATGTCATGTGAACTATATACTAAGAAAATTAAATTTAGAAAAAAAAACATTTAAAAATTAATAAAAAGACATCAAAATTATTCTGCAAAGAAGTAAATGTCTATCATTGATATCTTCGTATCATTGGTATCAAGAAATGCTGGTGAAATTCATATGATCGTATTGTACAAAGCACATAAATTAGTGCTGGTCCATTATTGGAAGTAGGGACTCACATTCACTTGACAACAGTATCTCATAAAAACCAGCAATTGTTCAGAAACTAAAGCACTATCTGAAGAAAAGTTGTTTCAATTCTTTCACAATTGACCTACGATCTATCTTTCATCAGTATGTTGTTATAACAATAGGAAACAACTCTCATTTGGAGAGACCTTTTTCTCTTACTCAGACCTATCATTATCTCAGACAAGTCTGCTTCCCAACAGTTCCATGTTGATATAAATTGTCTTTTGTGTCTTACAGTCTTGATGGAGTCGATTCACTCAATAACTATGTGAGACAAAACTAGGAACAATATTTGATAAGCTTAATGTATCCAATGAGAACTTGGTTATAGTAGAAGTGTTCCTAGGACAATTGTTCAAAATTTTACCAAACAAAAGCCTTCTTTATTAAATATCTCATTAGTAGCTGGTTTATTATATTATTTGTCATGTTACATTCTAAGACATTGCATCAGACAATATTGATATCAGCAAATAATTAATTTCTTGTATGCATGTTTATCAAGATAAATTTTATTATGGTTAATAATGGCAATGATATGGAGATATGTGTATGTGTTTGTATGTGTGTAGCTATTTTATTTTATAATGCCTAAATAATAAATTCAAAATATATGAGAATGAATTGATCCATACAACCTCAAAAATGGTAAGAATAGCAATAAAAAGGGGGAGAAAGAGAAAAATGGGAGAGAAAATGATTTGTTTAAAAAACAGAACAACTTCAAAAACTGTAATCATATTGCTTCAAAAATTCCGATCACCATTTTGAGTTAAACATCCAGATCAAAACACACAGATAGGGTTAAACTGACAACAGTGTTCTGAGTAATTATTACTGCATAAAATATAAAGAAATATGACTGGAGGAAAAGAGTTATTTCTAATTTTTGTGTATCAGCTGGTAACATCTATTTCAGAGACACCAGTTCCTATTAGCAGAAGTAATTGAAATGAATTGCCACTTATAAGGAGTACAATGACCCTGAATCTTGTTGCGCTGGTTAGTGATAATGCATAAGGCATGAATAAATACTGTAAATAAAATTTGTATACTTAGTTCAAAATCAAGTTAGATGTTGTGTCTGGATCACTCATTTATAAGGAACTAAGCAACGGGGAAAAATAGTAAATGTAGAAGTTATATTACATCGGGATTTTGTGATAAACAGTTCATGGGAAAGTATCCAATAATTTAATTTTAAAAAGTTGTAGGTAGTTAGAGCACAGGTGTCAAACTTGATCGTGTTCCGTGACGTATCGTGACATATTGCAATTGTCAGGCCTGTAGTTATGTATCTTTTAGGATCTTTGGCCTGCCACACTTTCTATTATTTTCCTATGCTGTTTCATTAGTATAGTAGTTGGGAGGGGAATAGAAAGGAGTAGATTTGTGGAATGTGTTGTTGTCATTCTTTCTAGAAGCCAAGGTCATCTTTTGTCTCCACACCTCGACACCTGACCGGAAGCAGAGGGGTGGAGTTGCCAGAGTGGAAGAAGAAGATTGGACCATGTGATGGATTTATAGCAAATCAGAGCAATAATACAACCTGTATTATTAAATTGGAACTTTAAGGATGATTCTGCCTTGTACTTTGATTTATTCATGCATGGTATTTGGAACGCTGACAGCAATGTTTTTTGCCTGAGCGTGATGCATCTGGCCCATGGGTCACCAGTTTGACAGGCCTGAGTTAAAGCATTCACTTCCTTTTTGTATATTTATTTTTTTGTATATTTATTTTTTGCATTTCATTATACTATGATACTATACCAGGAACTATATATAGCAGTGATGGCGAACCTATGGCATGCATGCCACAGGTGGCACATGGAGCCATTTTTCAGGGCATGCGAGATGCTGCCCTGTCAGCTGGCCAGCGCGCATGTGTGCGCTGGCCAGCTGAGTTCACCCTTTTTTAAAGCCATTTTTCACCCTCCCCAGACTCTAGAGCCTTTATAGGAGCCTGGGGAGGGCGAAAAGTGCCTTCCCGCCCCACGGAGGCCTTCCGGAGGCTTCATGAGCCTCCCTGAAGCCTCCGGAGTGCAAAAAATCCATCCCTATGGGCAAACCGGAAGTTCGGAAACAGACTTCCGGTTTGCTCGGAGGGTCATTTTGACTGCTCCGGAGGCTTCAGGGAAGTCTCCTGAAGATCCCTGAAGCCTCCAGAGGACTTCCGGGGGGGCGGGGGAGACTGTTTTTGCCCTCCCCAGGCTCTGGAACCTGGGGAGGGCAAAATAAACATGCAAAAAATGGGGGGATCGCGCCTGTAGTGCATGCATGTGCATGGGGGGTCGTGCATTGCATTATGGGTGCAGCACGCCCGCACACTACCCCCCTGCGCTCCCCCCACTTATGGCACGCGAGCCAAAAAAGGTTTGCCATCGCTGATATATAGTAATATATATATATAATCTTTGTTCAAGTATTTCCAGTAGAACTTTATTTTGAGATATATAATAGTTACTGTTAGTTTACTTAGACTGCTGGGGAAACAATGCATGGCCATGTAAAAATTACAGCTACAAAATTATATTAGCAAATAAAGAGATTTCATAGCTTTGTGCAGCCAAAGTGCAAGTCCCCATATAAATACAAACGGAAAAGGCTTGTGTTAATTTCACTTCATAAACTGAGGTGCTTAATATTTCCCCTATGAATTCCCAATGCTATGAGTCTGATTAGAAACTGAATTACACAGCCAAGCCTGTGTGTTTCACACAAAAGAGTTCACATTATTCCAAGCAAACAAATGAATGCATTGTTTGTTGTTTTCTTTTCTTTTCATTTTAATATGCATAGTCAAAATGTGGGGATTGGGAATCTAAAATTTATTCCTGTTTTAAAATTTAATAAATTAGTTTTAAAAGTATTTTTGCACTCAGCTTCTTGGTCAAATTAAGCAGCAATTGTTAAAACAGTGGCAGTTTTAACTTCTGTACTGTTATATTTTAATATATATTCCAAAAAGAAAAAAAAATGTTGTTTGTGTCATTTCCTTGATAAACAAAGTTGTTTGCTTGGTCCTCTAGAATGACCATTCTTTAGGAGTTTTTATTTCAAAAAGGTAGATGCTGAACTGTAGAAATCTAAATACTAATACTAATCTTTTCAAACTGCAGTGGAATAAGCATTCTCTTCTTAATTTTAAGATTTGAATCTGTTACTTGAATTAAGAAATCCTTTTATTGACATAATGCATTTTCCATTTTGCTATCACATGAACCAAGCTATATATTGAATACAATATTCTATACACATTTATCAGTTATCCATTCAGTCTCTTCCAATATCCAACTAGAAACCTCTAAAAAGGGCAAAAGGTCACACAATGCCTGTGGCTTAGTGGCTAATACAACTGCCTAATATGTAATAAAGCCCAGGTTCAATTCCCAGTAAGGGTATGGCTAGCTGATGAGAGCTAAATAGCTTGAAATAGATCAGTACTAGTCTCCCTTTATTTATTTATCAGCACAAATGCCACACACACACACCACACACAGTGTGGTGTGTGTGTGGTGTGTGTGTGTGTGTGTGTGTGTGTGTGTGTGTGTTGGTCTTGTTGTATTCGGGTCTTTTCCCGTGTAAGATTGACATTGTCTTGGCAATATTTCAGTGAGGTCTCACTTGCCATTTCCAGGCTGTGCTTTGGGCTTAAAGTGTGATCGGAGCTGCCGTCTTTCTATAAATCTTGGTGGGGTGTGTGTGGAGTGCTGGCTTTGTTTCAGTAAGTGGAATGATTGATTGTGTGGTTGTATCATAATTGGTAGATTGGTGCTGATTGGTGCTGGCTCTGTGCCCATTGTTGTTTCATGTTGTAACAGCCTGGGTGGTAGGTGGGACTCGTTTGTTGACTAGGGCTGGTTTCCAGACGTTTATTCATGTTGTGGGGGTGTTTCTCTATTTCAATAGTTTCCATAATTCTCTTGTTGAAGTGTTCTGTTTTGGAGATTAACCTGGTTCCTTCAAAATTAATTTCATGTGCTGTAGCTTTAAGGTGCTAGAAAAGGGAGGAAGTTTTTTTTTTCTTACTGTGTTCTTGTGTTCTGCGATGTGTGCATTTATTCTCCTGTTTGTTTGTCCTATGTATGTTGCAGGGCAGATTTTGCATGGTATTTCGTAGACTTCTTGGTTTTCTAGCTGGATTTTGTCTTTGGGGTTTCTTAAGATGTTGGCTATTTTTTGGTCAGTGTTAACCATTATTGAAAGAATTCTTCATAGTTTATAATATCTATTTGTCAGTAAAATGTGAATTCCACTAATATTTTAGATAGATCCATCTATCATCCATCCATCCATCCATCCATACATACATGTGTATACATACTCATATGTGATATTGACTAATTGTTTCAAAATAATTTATTTGGAGGAGTTCTCCATGTTTACAGACCTGGTTATCTTCCTTTTCCCACAAACATTTAATTTTGAAAAAGTTTCTATTCCAAGCATCAAGTAGGATCATAGAAAGTATATGACTATGTGCGGCTACTTTTAAACAATGTATGGTTTCAGTTACAGCTTTGACATGATGAAATAAGCTTGGTGATGGAAATGAACAATTGAAACAGATCCCATTGCTTCCTTTTTGTTTTTCAGTTATTCATATCACTATTATGATCACAATTCTCCTACAATATCTTTTTAGAATCTCTCTCTCTCTCTCTTTCATAAGCAATCTACTTGTAATGTTTGTGTTCTTTTTATTCTTGCTAAATTAATCCTATCTTTTAAACATGTTTCTAACAACTTCTTTGAGGTTAGTTAGTAATAAAAATTAAAGTAAGAAAGACTGACAAATTACGTATTTCTTCCTGTTAAAGAACCAGTTAAATTATACATCCCATAAGAATAGAATTTAACATGATGTATTCAGTGTTTAATAAAAACATAAAATATGCATCTGGTAAAAAATATGTCCTGAATACAGCTTTGGTGAAAAATAAGAATAGATAAATTTTAATTCCTACTGTATTTTATGGTGGTTTACTAGTAAACTTCCCTCTTATGATTAATATTGTTCATATTTCCGTGTATTTATTATGATTACTATGCTGCTAATTTATTCAAGAACATGTTGAAATTTACACTTAAACCATAATGCAATTTATTTTATTATCCCAAACCCCTATTTTATATTCTACTTTTTGCTTCTTTCATGTTAGTGTGGAACACTACTAACACCCACAACTTCTGAAGGCAAGCTGTTCCATTGGTTGATTGTTCGCATTGTCAGAAAGTTCCTCCTTATTTCTAGGTTGAATCTGTCCTTGGTCAGTTTCCATCCATTATTCCTTGTCTGGCCTTCAGGTGCTTTGCAAAAAAGGTTGACCCCTCTTTTCTTTATGGCAGCCCCACAAATATTGGAACACTGCTATCATGTCTCCCCTGGTCCTTCTCTTCACTAGACTGTTCACCATGCCCAGTTCCTGTAACTGTTCTTCATATGTTTTAGTCTCCAGTCTCCTAATCATCCTGGTTGTTCTTCTCTGCACTTTTTCTAGAATTTAACATCTTTTTAATAGTGTGGTGACCAAAACTGGATGCAGTACTCTAGGTGTGGTCTTACTAAGGCTTTACAGAGTTTTATTAGTACGTCACTTGATATTGATTGTATCCCTCTGTTAATTCAATTTAGGATTGCATTGGCTTTTTTGGCTGCCGCTGCACACTGCTGGCTCATATTTAGCTGGTTGTCCACTAAGACTTCAAGATCCCTCTCAGTCACTGCTATTAAGCCTGGTTTAGCCAGTTTATATGTGTGCTTTTGGTTTTTCTTACCTAAGTGTAGGACTTTACTTTTCTCTACATTAAATTTTGTCTTGTTAGATGGGGCCCAGTGTACAAGTCTGTCAAGATCCATCCGGATCTTGAGCCTATTTTCTAGGTGTTAGCTATACCTGCTAGCTTAGAATCATCTGCAAATTTGTTAAGTTCTCCTTCTATTCCCTCATCTAAGTCATTTATAAAGATACTGAAGAGTACTGAGCCTAAGACAGAACCTTGTGTACCCCACTGCTTATTTCTCTCCATGTAGACTTAGAGCCATTAAGGACGACTCGTTGAGCATGGTTTGTCAGCCAATTGTGAATCCATCTGGTGATGAAGCTGTCTATCCCACTTTTTTCTAATTTACGAAGAAGTAGGTTTACTATGGTCTGCTATGTCAAATGCCTTGCTGAAGTTTAAGTATATTATGTCCACAGTATTTCGCTGGTCTACTAATTTAGTCACTATGTTGAAGAATGAAATAAGATTGGTTTGGCCCAATCTGTTTTTAACAAACCCATGCTGGCTGCTAGTTATTACTTTACTCATTTCCAGGTGTTGGCAGATCTTTTTTTTAATATCTTTTCCAGTATCTTCCCAGATATTGATGTTAGGCTGATTGGTCTGTAGTTTCCTGGGTCTGTTATTTTTTCTTCCTTTTTTGAAGATGGGAACCACATCAGCTCTTTTCCAGTCCTCTGGTATTCCCTGTCGTTCCAGGATTTTTGAAAGATGTGGTGCAGTGGTTCTGAGATGACATCTGCCAGCTCCTTTAGAACTCTGGGATGTAATCTGTCAGGTCCTGGTGGTTTGTTTTAATCAAGATCAGACAGGTGTTCTCTAACTTTTTTTTTTTTTTTTTTTGCTTATTTTAACTTTTGTTTCCAGTCCGTTTTTTACAGTTATGTTTCTGGTAGTTTGGGGTATAGTTTCTTTTTGCCTGAAGACCGATGAAAAGAATGAGTTAAGCAGCTCTGCTTTCTCTCTGTTATTTCCTTGCCATCTTGTCTCTTTAGTGGACTGACTGTTTCCTTTATTTTTTTTCCTTGTTATTTATATGTTGGAAGAATTTTGATTATTATTATCTTTGACTTTTGTTACAAGTATTTGTTCATTCTGAGTCTTGCTTTCCTGACTTCGTCTTTGCGGATTCTGGCTATTTGCTGATATCATGTCTTAGTTATATGTCCCTCTTTCCATTTTTTGTACTTATGCTTTTTGTCTTTCAATTTGTCATAGAGATTTTTGTGCAGCCATGCTGGTTTCCTGTTGGATTTCTTGTTTTTATTTCTCAGTGGTATTGTGCTGGTATGGGCTTTTATGATCATATTTTTCAGAGTTTTTCAAGATTCTTGAGTTGTTTTCCTATTTAGGATTTTCATCCAAGGAATCTTTCCCAAGTTCTCGCAGAGTTTATTAAAATCAGCTCTTTTAAAATTTAAGATATGGTATCATTATGTTTTCCCCATGTTTTATTTGTTTTGTTTATACTACTTTCCATTTCCATCAAATAGTGTGTGATCTGAGTACAGCTATTTAAACAGTCATAACCCACATATTTGTTGTCATATTCATCACAATAATATTAATAATTTAATTATATAGTTATGTAATTACAATAATATAACATCATCATCTTCAAATTCTCTCCATATTAACATTTCCTCTTTTTATATCTTCTCCTTTTCAACTTCTGTTTCTATTGTCTAACCATTGATAAAATCAAAGTCTTTATCCTTAATAATAAATGTTAGTCTTTCCATTTCTGCACATTCTAGTATTTTCTTAATTACATTCCCTAAATGTATTAATTCCATTCTATTGCTTGTGTTTGCATTATTTTGAATTCTAGTATGACATGGTCACTCTCACCCAAGATTCCTGCAGTTTCAACCCTCTCTATCACTTCTTCTCTATTTGTAAGTATTAAGTCCAGTATGGCTATCCCTCTAGTTCCCTCCTCTACCTTTTGGACAATGAAGTCATCAGCTAGGTTGGTTAGGAACTTATTTGATTTCTCACTTGGTGCAGAATTAGTTTTCCAAATGATAGCAGGGTAATTGAAGGTCCCCCATTACTATTGTAGTGTGTTTCTTACACATATTTGTTTGTTGGCTGGCAAAAAGGATATCTATTTTTTCTGTTTGATTGGGTGTCCTATGGCCATGCCATTCTTTTTTTCTTTTATGTTGACCCATATGCATTCTAGGAGGTTTTCGTCTTTGGTTTCATACATTTCTGTAGCAATGTAGTGGTCCTTTACATACAGTGCAACTACTCCTCCTTTTTATGGGGTCTGGGTTTTTTGAAGAGTTTGTATCCTTCTATCAGTATGTTCCAGTCATGAGCTTTGTCCCACCAAGTTTCTGTTATTCCAATTATGTCATATCTACGTTCATGTATTAATAGTTCAAGTTCACCCTGTTTGTTCCCCAGACTTTGTGCATTTGAATATAGGCACTTGAGATCTTTATGTCTGACTCTGGGTATGCTTCCTATGTCTCCTATTTGGTGTTTCAGTTTGTCTTCCTTACCATCCCTTACCTTGTTATTTGTCTTGCTTTCTAGGGATTTTTGCTTGGAATTAAGTCATGGAAATACTAAAAAGTGGTTATCCCCCTTCAATTTTAATTTAAAGCCCTCCTGATAAGTTGAGCCAGTCATTTTTCTCTTTGTGAGGTGCAACATATCTCTTGCCAAAAGCCCATCTTGGAGGTAGTACAGACCTTGGACCAGGTATCCAAAGTTTTTTTGGTGATACCAACCCTTTTGTTCACTTCTAGAATTCTTTATTCTCCTATTGGATGTTGTCCTTTTCATTGGCAGTACAGATGAAAAAACTACTTATCCACCTAAGTCCCTGACTCTGGTTTTATTATTTTGGTTAGGTTCTCAGCCACATCTTTGAGTTTAGCTCCAGGGAGACAACACACCTCTCTGTATTGACTGTCTGGTCTACAGATGGCAGGTTCTGTTCCCTTGAGAACTGAATCTCCTATCACCAACACTCACCTTTTTTTTCCTAGGGAGGTTTGGAGTGTTTTTCTATCTATCACAGTAGTATTTGATAGTGCTTCTTTTCTATGTGTCTGCTAGAAGCTGCAGAATGGATCAAATTAACTACTTTCACTCCACTAGTTCATTTTCTTATCTGATACTACTGCCTTCTATCTCCCTTCTTCACACTCTTTCAACTTCTTTGTAATAATAGATGAAAACTGGTTATATATCAGTTCTAGTCTCCTTCAGACTGTATCTTTGGCTTAAGCACTGATGCATAAACCGCAAACAAATTTATCTTTCATATATTCTTAATCAATTTTCTCATTTTTAAATTTAAATTAGCTGGGGAAAAACTTGATATCCGCCTTCCTATAATATGAACAAAATTAATTTTGGCATTTCTACCTTGTTTGTTAAAAAGAACATTTGTTTCTAGAAGAAAATTTGAAATACATCCTAGACAATGGAATAATAATTTAAAAAATGTTATGTGTTAAAGCGAATATTAAATAACATTAGTAAAGAATTATGAAGCACCACACTACAAGAAAACACCCTTTCTTGTGTGATCATACAAATTAATATAGAGCTATAGAACTTTTTAAATATGCCCAAAAATAATAAATAATTTAATAATAAAGTAGCAAAGTTAAATTGCAGTTCCTAAAATCATGTTAAAATTCACAGTTTAAGGCTTTTAGACATCTTTTTTAATCAAATTGTATTAATTTTGCTACATAATGATCTTGTCTTTTGCTAATTTACTCAGGAAAATGTCTTCACATTTACATTATATATCATAATAAAGGCAAAATATAGATAAATGAAAATAACAATAGAATAAAAAACAAATTAATGAATAGAGAGGAAAGATACATAAGTAGTATGTATCTAAACATACTACTTGATGGGCCATGGTGGTGCAATGGTTAGAATGCAGTATTGCAGGCTAATTCTTCTGACTGCTAGGGGTTTAATCCTCACAGCTCAAGGTTGACTCAGTCTTCCATCCTTCTAAGGTGGGTAAACTGAGGTTCCAGATTATTGGAAGCAATATGCCGCTCTGTAAACCACTTAGAGGGGGTTGTAAAGGGTGGTGGGTTTCAAAATTTTTTAGAACCTCTTCCATAGGTGTGGTCTGCTTTGTGGGAGTGGCTTGCTGGCCATGTGACTGGGTGGGAGTGGCTTGCCAGCCATGTGACTGGGTGGGCGTGGCCAACTTGTAAAATGTGGTGAAACTCATTTACCTCTAGCCCTTTTGAAAAAAAATCCCAGGGGTGTTCAAACTTGACAGGTTTAAGACTTGTGGACTTCAACTCCCAGAATTCATCCTGCAGTCATGTTGGCTCAGGAACTCTGGCATTGAAGCATGCAAGTCTTAAAGCTGTCAAGTTACAAGACCCTTGCACCCCTAACACTTTAGGGGAAAAAAAACCCAGGGGTGTTCAAACTTAAGACTTGTGGACTTCAACTCCCAGAATTCCTCCTCTGGCTCTTCATCTTGATGATGTGCGGACAGGCGGGGGGAGGGAGGTGGAACCGGTTCTAAACGGCCCTGTAGATTTGTGGAACTTCTTCTACAGAAGAGGTTAGAACTGGCAGGAACCCACCCCTGGTTGTAAAGCACTGTTTGTTTGTTTTTAGTTTGTCAATCATGTACAAGATAACAGGTATAAGTATAAACATGGACATGAACAAAGGAAATGAATACAAATAAATGGGGACATTAGGACAGGGATGGTAGGCACACTGGTGCACTTATGTGCTTACTGTGCTACACGTGTACTGTGAAGCAGCATATAATCCTAAGTGTTATTACTATTGCTAAACGTGAAACAAGAATGAATGGATAATAAATGAATGAGAATTGAATCTAAATCCCAGTACAAAAAAAGCACAATCAGATGATTTGGTTACAAAGAGGAAAGGAATAAAAATCAAATGATAAAACTAATATAGGAGGTCAAGTAGATGAGTTGATAAAACAAAAGACTGAGGCAGATGCGATTGGCTAGAGTTGATGGTTGGCTGGAGTTGTTGTGATAAAAAAGAGTGAACCAAGAAGTTTAAAGTACAAAAAGTAATGGATGAACTGGTTATGAACATGGTAGGACCAAGTTACATTAGAAGATGTTGCTTTCTAGCATTAGTTAAATTAGATCTTTATCTTATGCCTATTTCTTATATAAAGGTAGTCCTCGACTTCTGATTGTTCATTTAACAAATGTTAGAAGTTACAATGGCCTAAGTTTATGACCCGTTCTTTAAGTTGCAACCATCACACTATTATTGCAATTTTCAGCGCTTGGCAACTTAAGAACCGGCTAACATTTATGATTGTTGCAGCATTTTGTGATCACATGATTCCATTTGCAACCTTCCCAGCCAGATTACAACTGGGAAAGTTAGTTGGGAAGTTACATTTGCTTAACAGCAGTTTGATTCACTTAATGACCATGTGATTCATTTAACAACCACATTAAAATGGTTGTAAGATTGCATCAGGTCATATGATGACTCACTAAACAACTACATCATTTGGCTTCTGGTCCAATTATACAAAAACTACTTACCTGTATATAGTAACAGATTAATCATGTCTGTGTAATTATTTATCATCTCTGTACATTATGGAATACTTTTCCCCCAGAAATTTATTGGACAACTATTATATATTTTAGATGAGAATTAATTAATTAATTAATTAATTAATTAATTAATTATTTCATACAGCTTCTTTGTATGAATATTGGATGAATATTTTTTATTTTGTTTTTCTTTCTTTCTTGGTCAATGTTAGAAGAAATGCTAAACCATTTAGAGGCATAAAAATTAATTCTAACATTACTTTGGCTTAGAAATGTAGCAACACACGTGATTTATGTCAGTTTAGTTGAAAACAGGTAACAAAAGTACAAATGTTATCTCTTAGAGATAAAATTCCAGAGGGAAATAATAAGATTGAAATGTTCCTTGTAATTTGGTGAAATGTTGACATGTTGCAAATCCAATTACTGTATTACTCTATTACTGTAAACTGAATATATCTAATACATTGATTTTTAATCATTAAATCATCTCTTTATATTATTATATATGCAGAATTATTTATGTAAATTCTGAAATTATGGGAAATCTAACAACTGAACATTGAAAAATATAGCAAATACAATAGACTACAATAAGACACATTTTATTGCACACATTTTACAGAAGCTGTTATTGTAATTGTTTCTTATGCTGTGATATACTTTACAAAACATATCCACGTGTGCCTGGGTTGACATCATATATTTAGGCGACAGTATAATACTTAACTAATGGCATATAGAGACAATAATGACACATAACTTAATTTCATATATTTATATTTATTTATTATTAGACTTCTATGTCACCCATCTCTCTGAGGCAACTCTAGGTGGCTTAGTTTCCTCTGTGCTGGTCTATAGCCTAATAAAAATGGATTTGCTTTGACTTGACTTGATTTCCTTTATCAGATTAATTCAGAAATCCAAATTGTTACATTCACAACATGACTTATCTAAATTGCCTCCACATTCCCTCACCAACTGCACTAAAAGTCATTAACTTTCCATCAACTTGTATGTTCAGCTCATAGTTTGACAGGAGAAAAGCTCATGTAGATTCAGACAATATGGTATTTTTCTTGCATTCAGCATTTGTTCAGTATGTGCAAATGTATGCGAACTCCTATATGTGATTACCTTTCCATATTAAGGATGCCAGAACAAGGCTTTTCAATTTGCCACCAGTCTTCCATATCTATTTCTCATGGCAGAAACTTTCCAAACCTGGAAAGCTTTGACCACTACTGGATTGTTCGATCAAATTGCTAAGAGTAATTGGTTGGCTAAAATAGTAAGATTATATTTTAAAATTTTCATTTTCTAAATCAAGGAAAAATATGGAAAAAATAAGAGAATATAATAGAATAAAAAGAGGGAAGCAGACATAAAATAAAAACAAAAATGTGAACATTTTTCATTATCTTCTACTTGATGTGGAATTTGTGGGGATAAGGTATGCTTAACGTAGCTATTTCATTTCAATTTGGGCTTTAAATATTCAGTTTGCAAACAGTTTTGATTAACAGTACAAAGACCTGCTACATTCTTACAGCACATTTCAAGGACATATAGGGTTTTTTAAAAAAATCAGCTGCATCTTCAACTATACAAAGGATACAACTTGAAAACAACATAAAAGACCTGATACCAGATCTCAAAAGAATGAATGCTACTTTGTTGAATACTTTGGCTTTATCTTTCCATGTAGCTTGGGTTCAAGTTCAGTTAGGAAAATAAGCTATTCCGGTGGGTCTTTTGAACCTAATTTTAACTAACCAATTCATCATAAGAACTGTGCTACATAGATGAAAAATATGTGTTTCATATACAAATTTTAAGTAAACTATCATATACAAGTCTAATTTTGTTGCTGATTTAGAATCATTCATAACTTGGAAAATATTTAAAGCACAGAACTTTTGTTATACATGTATATAAATATTTGTTTACTTGATATGCATTTAAAATAAAACATCAAGAAAAATTTACAAATATCTTTTTAGAAAATCTCTCTTTCTCTCTCTCTCTCTCTCTCTCTCTCTCTCTCTCACACACACACACACACACACACACACATACACACACACAACTTTTGGCTTTAGACATATTCAACAAAAATAGAGGCAAACTTGCAATAAATCATGTTCTCTTCCTTTCACCTTGTTTAAATGATGGATAGAAATGCTTAATTTTAATTACTTAATTTGAAAAATTATAATTTATATTTTTAATATTATCTTGATTAATAATTTAACTCTTCATACTTTAGCTATAAGTCATGTTTCTGCATTTTTCATTTCTAAGTACATGCAGTTGAAAGTTTAAAGCCAATCTGTAATGAAAAGGATACAAACTGTGTCTCTTCACCTTGACCAAAAAACCAATATATATTGGTTTTTGACTGCTTTGGGTCCTGTTGGTGGATAACCTGTAACCTATATCAAAACGTATACATCTTGAAGGAAAGACATAAAGATATAAGTTAGTGTGTATGGCCACTTAAAACCGTTATGTGATTGTTTGATTTATAATACATTTTAGGTGATTTCATGTAAACCTTCCTAACATTTCTATTAAAACTTTTAAATGAAAGACAGGCTCTTACAATAGTTGGTTCCTGCACATATGAATGCCGTGGTAGACAATGTTGCAATAAAGTTTGGTTTAAACATGACAAATGCTGGAGGGCTCTTGAAGGTCAGTGGTGGAATTTTCTCTTCCCTGAAGTGAAGCTGGATCGTTAACCTGCCAGAGGTCCCTCAAGATCTGTTTATGCCAGCAGATCTGTGGCCCCCAGAGGACAGGTGAATTAATTCTGTTTTCATATTCTAATGTATTTATTAACTGTTTTTAACTCTATTGTACATCACTCAGAGTTGCTTTTTGCAAGATGAGTAGCTATATAAATTGGCTTAATAAATACATAAACATATAAATAATGCTAGAGAATGGCATTAAAAATGTTTGGAAGCTCACTGACACCATTAATCGTAGCAATGGCTTGTCTTATTGATATAAATTATGTTCGGCTTGTAGATCTTAAGGGCATGGATAAGGTATAGAAACATGACCATTTTCTTGAACTTTGCTTTCCTATCTGATTAATGTTGTAATGAAAATGCCTTTGAAATGGGATAGTTTATATGTTTGAATTGCTGTTATTAGTATACTGTAAACCAAACCAAGTTCTGTAAAGTTGACAACATTAAAAATCAAATGAAAAGTAAAATAAAATGACTGTGTAGAGAAGAATTCAAAGCCTCTATAAGTGTGGAATAAATGTCCCATTATTTAACAAATGTAGTTAAAAGTACCATACTGAAAAAGCCCTAATTTGATCTGGAAGATCACTGTAAATAGGCTGATCTCAAACAGTTCTTCCTTTGCTAAAATGATTGATAAAGTGGTGGTTATGCAGTTTTAGATTTATTTTGAAGAAATTGATTATCTTCAATCCATTTCAATAAAGGTTTTGTCTACAATTTTTTTAGAGCCAAGGTGGTGCAGAGTGCAGTACTGCAGGCTACCTCAGCTGACTGCTAGCTGCAGTTCAGCAGTTCAAATCTTACTGGTTCAAGGTTGACTCAGCCTTCCATCCTTCCGAGGTGGGTAAAATGAGGACCCAGATTGTTGGGGGCAATTGGCTGGCTCTGTAAACCGCTTTGAAAGGGCTGTAAAGCACTGTGAAGGGGTAGATAAATGCTATTGCTATAATATGATCCTGGGACTGCTTTGGGTCCTGTTGGTGGATAACCTGTAACCTATATCAAAACTTAGATGGCAATAAGACTTAGTTCACATAGATTTCTCCTCAGCTTTTAATATCATCAATTATAGTATTCTCTTAAACCATTATGGTCAGTACATACTTGTAATTTCCTGCTTTCCAAACTGCATTGGCTGCCAGTTTGCATCCAGGTGTGATTTATGGAGCTCAACAGAGTATCTTTGATCACATAATGCCATCTATCAGGCACCTGGAAGTCTCTCTGTTGTGGTACCTGAACTCTAGAATGTATCTCTCCTTGAGAACCAATTAGTTCCCATACTCTGTTGTTTTGAAGGACCTTGAAGACCTGGCTTTTTGTGCTGGTCTTTGGCAAATGTAATTATCATTGTTATTTTGGTTTGCTTTTTGCTTCTGTTTGGTATTCTGAATTTTATTCCTTTATTCTTGTTCATTATTCTTTTCTCCCATTCTTTTTAAAATTGTTCTTACTTGTGAGTCACTCACGGTCCTTAGAGGTTTGGTGGAATATTAATGTTAATAATAATATGCTCTTGAAAGTGCTGCTAAATCATGTTTTTTAGGCTATTGAATGGCTTATTGCAATTATTCTTTCTGTTTGTATATTCTATATATTCTGTTGTTTTAGGTCCAGCATGATCAAATTCAATACATATTTAAGAAATTAACACTTCATATTGGATGTTTGTTTTCCATATATATGGACAATACGAGATAAGATATCATGGCAGCTAACAAAAGATTTTTTTTCTAAAAAAAATAGAATAGAGTCCTCTTGTTTTTAATATTTCTGCTTAATTTACTACAGTTGTCTTTACCCTTGACAATTCTGTTTTACAAGCCAACTAACTGACTTGTTCTAAGATTTAGGTATTAACTAAAAATCAACATAGGATTAAGATTGTATTGCTGTTAAAATTGAGCAGAATCCAGGATTAGTAATATCTTGATGTAGTCCATTATTCACCATCCATGTGATTTAAAGGAGAGATATGATTTGCATTTGAGCTATTGGATGCCAGTAAGAAAGAATGGGAAAATTTGTTTGCAAAATACAGTAGTTGCATACTTCCAAAGTTTCTAAGAATTCATTAGTTGCTTATATTATTTAGAAAGATAGACATACATCTGTGTAGAAATCCAAAGCTTTCACCTAGTGCTTGACCTCATATGATTTTAGTTACATCTAAAACTATAGCTTTTTTTAATATCAAGAAAGTCATTTTTTAAAATTTGATTGTTAGTTAAGTAATTTTCTCATACTATATGCCTTTAACATATGTCTTCTCTTTTCTTACTTCTCTTCATATATACTATATAGTGTATGTTTTTAACTTCAAATTGTATGAGAGCCAGTGAGTATATTTTGAAAAGTACTTCCCAGTCATAAGTTTTAGAATCTTGAGGTGTCAACCTTTATTTATTTGCTTTTCCTCACTTTTGTAAACACTATATTTTACCCTCTATGACAGTTATTTACGGCCCTTCACATTTATCTTGGTGAAAATTATTTTACAGATCTAAAAGTGACACCTGGGCAGGTTGGACGATCTCTGGGAATTTGGGGAACCTGGTATGCCAACTGCCAATACCACAACTCTTAATCAAAAACTGAGCTCTGATATTTCTATTAAAAAGAAAAATAAAAGAAATAAGTTACAGTTGGTTTTGGCTTTCCCGTGATAGTCAAGAAAAGGCATGTGGTTTTAAATTTCAGAAAACTGGGTTGATAGGGAGAAAACTGCTATTATTCTTCTTTCCTGTACTGATAGATATCTGAATGTCCATTCTGTTGGCTTTCGCCTTTGTTTTAATACAGCAGTGTTCTTTCCCTCACTCTATTTCTCCTTCTGCATAAACTTATTTTCTTTCTGAATAGAGCTTTCCATCTGTGTCAGAATCAACATACTGAAAACTCAGAAGCTGTGTGCATGAAACATTTTTCCATGATCTAGTCTATTTTCTAATCCTACCCCTTCCAAACTCTCTATAGTCTAAATGTTTTTTCCTTAAATCCAGCCCTTTTATTCCTTATTAAGTACGAATTGAGCCTTGAATTTTCAATTTTTTGCATGTATAACAGGCCATCCAATTATTCCACTAGTACTACTGAAGGACTGTTAAAAGAAAATAATTAATGAAGAGGGAAGAATTAAACAGGAAAATGAAGACAGAAAGTATATCCCTGCCAACACAATTTATTAGTTCATATTTTCATTTCACTTAAACACCTATGTGTTAGCTAACAGCATTTATAAGGAAAAAAAATAGTTAAGAGAAAAGATTTCGTATCAGAAGTTTACCTGAAATATAAACAGTATGTTTATATACTGGTACTCTTTGACTTACAACCATAATTGAACACAGAATTATGATTGTAAATCATTGTGGTTATATAAGTTGAAACACCCACATGAACAGAAGTTATTTTTTAATTTTTTCCCATGACAATTGTTGAAGAAACATCACTGTTAAGAGATCCCATTCATTTTAATCAGACTTTTTTGGCTGGGAACTGGCAAAAAAAAATATCCCAATTTATGCTTGTAGTTTATTGAGGAGTAGATCAAGATGAAACTGAGCATGCATTGCATGGGTTGAGTAAACATTTGAAAGTGAATTCATATATTCCATAGTTTAAAAGTTAACTAACAAAAACTTTCCCCAGTTTTCAAAGAGAAAGAAATCTTTAAAATAGCATTCTAATAGATAAGAATATTTCTAAGGGGAAAAGTAATAAAACCCCACGGAGATATATAATGCTTGAAATTTGCAAATGAAAGTAACAGGCAGTGTTGCTTTTGATTTTATATTCATACTTTTGGGGGGGGTGTTTAAAAAACCTTAGAAACCTCCTTGATAATATTTAAGCTTAATGTTAAGCTTTAAAACCTTAGCCTTTAGAATAGGTTGATTGTCAGTTAATGCTTCTGGAGATTACAAATATATTTTGGAAGTTAAAATAAGAACATAATATGTATTTACCCTGCTTATATCAAGTGAAGTACAGGATTAGTCAATTATTCTTTTTCATATCCTAACTTCTTATAATACAAGTAACAGAACAATATAGCAAGAAGAAGCTATACCCTTACTTTTCTGTTAAGTACACTAGCAAAAAGAAGAAAATACGCAAACCAAACATGCCATAAACACCATTAAAGCTACTGTTTTAAGTATAGCCATTCTAGTTTTGTTGTTCATAGCATGCCCAGTCAAAAATGTGCTCCTATCTCAAAAATCTAATGGCTTTCTGCTTAAGAAAAGAGTGAATGTAATTAAAAAATATTCCTGGACCTTAGAACAGTAAGTTTCATGTGTACATTCATTACTGGTTTGGAAGCCAGACATGCACACTGATGCCAGAAACATTATTTTTAAAGCACTAAAACTGGAAACAAAAGACATTATTTCTAAAGCATTATTGCTGGAAACAAATTAGTTAATTCCTACCCTAGATTGTGATAGAACACAATACTAATCAAAACTGGAAAACCTTTAGGTAGTACTAAAATTTAACTCCATTTCTCACCATTTGTTAGGCAAATTGTGGTACTGTACATTATAATTCAGAAATATCTGGAGAATCAGAGGCTTACTATTCCTGTTGTACATATTCTGTTAAAAAGATAAAAACAAGGACACACATCAGATAAGATCAAGTGATCACACACTAGGAGATGTTTTTATATCCTAAATATGCCTATTTTATTTTTATAAATGATATGTATGTGTGTGTGTGTGTGTGTGTGTGTGTGTGTGTTACAACCCCTGGTATGCCCAAATATGGGAGGGAACTCACTACTCCCCCTTTCTGTCCTTCGGCTCACTATAGGACACCATCCAGGCAGAAAACCATATTTTTTTTAATGTTGCCTTTGCTATGTTTGTGTTGTATTTGTGCTGATAAATAAATAAAGAGAGACTAGTATAGATCGATTTCAAGCTATTTAGCTCTCATCAGCTAGCCATACCCTTACTGGGATTCGAACCTGGGCTTTATTACATATTAGGCAGATGTATTAGCCACTAAGCCAGTTCCCTCCCATATTTCGGCATACCAGGGGTTGTAACACAAATACAGACCTATTTCCCTGGTTCAGCTGATGAGAGCTAAATAGCTTGAAATAGATCTATACTAGTCTCCCTTTATTTATTTATCAGCACAAATACAACACAAACATAGCAAAGGCAACATTAAAAATAAAAATATGGTTTTCTGCCTGGATGGTCTCCTGTAGTGAGCTGAAGGACAGAAAGGGGGAGTAGTGAGTTCCCTCCCATATTTGGGCATACCAGGGGTTGTAACACAAATACATACCGATTTCCCTGGTTCAGCTGATAAGGAGGAGAGCCTGTGGCTTAGTGGCTAATAGATCTGTCTAATATGTAATACAGCCTAGGTTCAAATCCCAGTAAGGGTATGGCTAGCTGATGAGAGCTAAATAGCTTGAAATAGATCTATACTAGTCTCCCTTTCTTTATTTATCAGCACAAATACAACACACACACACACCACACCACAAATGTGTGTGTGGCATTTGTGCTGATAAATAAATAAAGGGATATATATATATATATATATATATATATATATATATATATATATATATATATATATATATATATATATATATATATATATATATATATATATATATATATATATATATATATATATATATATATATATATATTTTCATAGATTTTCATGGGTGTAGGTATGCTGGTCTTGTTGTATTCGGGTCTTTTCCTGTGTAAGATTGAGATTGTCTTGGCAACGGTTCAGCGAGGTCCCACTCGCCATCTTCAGGGTGGTGCTTTCAGCTTCATGCTTCAGGCTGTTGTTTTCGGCTTCGTGCTTATATACAAGAAATATATTAATTAGAGTATTACATCTGTTGCATCTTAAACTTCCTCCTTTCTTTCCCTTCCCTTCCCCTCCCTTCCCTCCCCTTCCCTTCACTATGCTACTATTGATAAACTCACAGCACTTAATAATACCCATCTAGCAATTCAAATTATAATTATGTACATTTAACAACTGTAAAATAAAATATGCAAGGGTATTATGGTCGCCACATGCCTCATCTTTGTGCTTCTCCTTGTAGGCATATGATTTGGTTTGGTTTGGTTTGGTTTGGTTTGATTTGGTTCGGTTTGGTTCGGTTCGGCTCGGCTCGGCTCGGCTCGGCTTTGCTTTGCTTTGCTTTGCTTTTGCTTTGCTTTAGCTTTAGCTTTGCTTTCTTAGAATGCAGTATTGCAGAGAAACTCTACCCTTAGCCAGGAGTTTGATCCTCATGGGGCTCAAGATTGATTCATCCTTATTATCCGGGGAGGTCTTATTTTCAGGCTAACAAGGTATTGCAAGCCGAAATAATATACTTCCTGAACTTAAGGCCAAAAGTATATTATTTGAACTTAAATATAGAATTGTGAGTGTTCGAATAATGGAGTTTTGGGTTGTTGGTACATAGGCAGCACAAGATTCATTGTATAATAATTTGTATAATGGCGGATACTTAGCTATTACATCATGCATCAAATGTGTTTTTCTTTTTCTTTTTTTATTTTGTGTTATTTCTTACATTTTTTAAATAAAGCATACTGCTACATGGAAGCACTGATTTAGCAACCAGTGTAATATAACAGCAATATACCTATATTTATTTTAACTCAATGAAGTTTATATTAATAAACACTCCTTTTGGCAACAATGACAAAGTGCCCGAATGTCTAGAGTAAATTTTCTATTGATCTTCAAGACCCAAATTCACTCCAGTTCGATATTATTTATGTTGGTAATTACTAAATAGAGTAGGCAGGGCTTGGACTGCAACTAAAATTGACATTCAGGCAAGGCAATGCTGTAATGAAGCTTTAATAAACCGCTAAAAGACAACTTCACAAAATGAAGTAAACAGTGATCATAAACACATAAATCAGTGCTGCAGATGTGAAATACATAACTGGTATTGATATTTTCTTAAAGAAACTTTTTATTATCCAAATATAATTACTGAATGAGATAGCATTGCTTAAAATCATTCCCCGCCCCCCTACATATTGACAGTTGTTCAGAAGCATTAATTTTATCTGGCATTACAGAATTGACTGACATGAGCCTTTACAGGCAAGCCAAGTCAAGAAGCACAAGAGGAAAAAGACAGAAGTATCTATCATTTCTAAGTGGCGGTAGAGTATTCCCTGATCAAGTTGAACATTAAGAAACTTATAGATCATGAGAAATGGAGATTAGTCTCGAGGAGATCCACTCATGTAGTTGTCACTTAACTAACATGATAGAGTTGGTACTGCAGAATAGTCTGAGCTTGTTTAAGCAAAACATAAGCATTATGAACATTAAGATTTTTTAGAAAGTTTATTTTTGAAACAAAGTTACTAATCATCTTACAGCCTCTATTGTACATGATGTGGGAGACTGGGTAAGGATTGGAACCAATCTAGGCACACAGAGAGAACTGAGATGCTAATTGAAGTACAGCTTATTACTTGTTGTTGTGAAGTCGTGCCTGATGCATCGCAACCCCATGGACAAAGTTCCTCCAGGCCTTCCTGTCCTCTACCACCAGTGGTGGGTTTCTGCCAGTCCTCACTGGTCCGTGCGAACCGATTGGTGACCGGACCCGGAACTAACTTCTGGGCCCTGGGAAACGGCACCGGCCCTGTCGCTCACTCCCCCTGCCCCTCCGGTCGCTCCTTGCTTGCTCCCCCCACCTGTCCCCAGACTTGCCTAAGATGCCTGGCCACCAGCAAGTATGGGCACGGGGGTGGGGATGGCGGCAGGAGTTTACGCGGTGTGGCTGACATCTTTGGCAAGTTTGGAGACCTTGCAAGGTCTTTGCAAGGTCCCCGGACTTGCCCAGCAAAGCACGGGGTGGCGGCGGCTCCTTGCTTTGACAGCTGCCTCGTTCCAATTGGGATGGGGAAGAAATCCATCTTTTCTGTACGGAATGCTTGGCTCGCTCCCCCCACCCGACGCAATCTCCTTTCATTCTCCCTCTGCCTCATTCACTCGTTCAGGCAGCAGAGAACGAAAGGAGATCTCATAGCCAAGGACAAAGGAGCCTGCAGCCTCCTTTATTCAAACTTTCAGGTGGGGGGGGGCTTTCTCGCATGCCTTCTTTCTCTGAAGCCGCGCTGGATTCAGCAAGCACCAGACAGCATGTGCCCTTGGGCTTGTGCAGCAGCTGAAGAACAGGAGGCGAGGATTCGGCTGCTGCACAAGCCCACGGGCATGCGCTGCCCTCTTCTCTCTGCTATCCCCCTGGTTAAAAAGGAGGAGGAGGCTCCGCTGGTCAGGAGCCCATCCGGGAAGATGAGCTTCGGACCAGCGGAGCCTCCTCCTCCTTTTTAACCAGGCGGCTATCAGAGAGAAGAGGGCAGCGCGTGCCTGTGGGCAAGAAGTGCTAAGGAGGAGCAGAACAGCCTTAATCAGGTCGAGCTGCCCAGTCAAAAAAAAACCTTTCCCTTCTGTAGAAAAAAAATGAAAAAAAATTCCAGAGACTGACTGAAGGAGGGAATTCCTCAGTCAGGGTACCCTTTGCTCCGCCACAGCAGCCTTTTCAATCAGGATCAGACTAGTTTGAAAGCCTCGTCTTCTACTTCGGCGGGGAAATTCCCTGATGCCCAGGTTCCATCACGCAGAAAAAATCCCCTTTGCCGAAGCTCAATAGGCGAGCGTTGCCTCCACCCGCCAGAATGTCCGGAGAGAACTTTGCAACTAGTTGAGGAGCGGCGAGCAGTGAACTTGATGTCCTGCTGAGCCCCGCTTTGGACCTGATGGATTTTATGATGGACGTGCACCCCTGGGAAGTGTTGAAGAAGGATAGGCAGCTCAGCCTGATCCAGGACGACAGGCGCGACAGCGGCTTACAGACAGAGGGGGGGGAGAGGCAGGGACAGACAGACAGACAGAGAGACACACATGGAAGGAGGGAGGAGATACAGAGAGAGAGAGGCAGAGAGAGAGAGACACACAGACAGACAGACAGACACACAGAGAGAATGACAGAGAGAGACACAGAGGGAGGGAGATAGAGGCAAAGAGGCACACAGAGAGTGAGAAACAAACAGACACACAGAGAGACAGAGAGAAACATAAAGAGAAAGAGAGAAAGAGAAAGAAAAAAGAAAGAAAAAGAAAGTGGGAGATGGAGATAAAAGAAAGATAGATAGATAAAGGGAGAGAGAGATAAAAGGAAGGAAGGAAATAGAAAGAAAATGAAAAGAAAGAAAGAAAGAAAAAGAAAGAAAGAAAGAAAGAAAGAAAGAAAGAAAGAAAGAAAGAAAGAAAGAAAAGAGAACTTATGACCAGAATTGAGTCCAAAATTTTGGTTACTAAGGAAAAGTGTTGTTAAATGAGTTTCAGCACATTTTTCAAATTGGCCACGCCTACCTGGTCACATGACCACTGAGCCACTCCCACAAAACAGGCCACACCTACAGAATAGGTTCTAAAAAAAATTGAAACCTACCACTGTCTACCACCCTCTGGAGTCATTTAAGGTCACACCTACTGCTTCAGTGAATCCATCCCGCCAACTCATTCTCTGTTGTCCCCTTCTTTTTTTGCCCCCAATCTTTCCCAGCATTAGGCTTTTCTCCAGTGAGTCCTTCCTTCTCATTGAATGGCCAAAGTATTTGAGTTTTATCTTCAGGATCTGGTCTTCTAAAGCAGTGTTTCCCAACCTTGGCGACTTTAAGTCCTGTGGACTTCAACTCCCAGAATTCCCCAGCCAGCTATGCTGGATGGGGGATTCTGGGAGTTGAAGTCCACAGGACTTAAAGTCGCCAAGATTGGGAAACACTGTTCTAAAGAGCAGTCAGAGTTGATCTCTTGTAGGATTGACTGGTTTGAGCATCTTGCAGTCCAAGGGAGTCGCAGGACCCTTCTCCAGCACCATAGTTGAAAGGCCTTAATTCTTTGGCGCTTATCCTTCCTTATGGTCCAACTTTCACAGCCATACATTGCAACTGGAAAAACCATAGCCTTGACTTTACACACTTTTGTTGGCAAGGTGATGTCTCTGCTTTTTAGTATGCTGTCTAGATTTGCCACAGCTTTCCTCCCCAGGAGTAACTACTGTACATAAAAACTAATACAATAAATATCAGTGCTGTTTATGTTCCAGTACAATGTCCTGTTCATATTCTAAGTATGTTTACATCTGAATACTTTGATATATATCTAACCCAACCAAAAATACCGTACATGCATTTATCAAACTCTTTTTTAAAAAGCCTTGGATTTTCAAATGTACACAGATTTTTCTTCATCCAATTTTTCTTATTTTATTTCTCCTTTTGCCTTATTTCCCTGGCAGAAAAACCTTGAACTAGCCAAACTGGTGGAAATAAATCAATAATAATAATAATAATAATAATAATAATAATAATAATAATAATAATAATAACAACAACAACAACAACAACAACAACAACAACAACAACAATAATTTTTAATACTTTCAATAATTTCAGATATTTCAATACAGTTTGGCATGGAAAAATGCGCCACTGTATCCATAAAAAGGGGCAAAATCACTGTGTGTGAGGGAATTGAAATGCCCAATAGCCAACTAATTAAATGCAATGAAATGAAGCCTACAAATACTTAGGCATTCTGCAGTTGGATAACATCAAGCATGGAGAAGTAAAAACTATTGTCAGAAGAGAGTATACCAACAGAGTTAGGAAAATTTTGAAATCTAAATTAAATGGTGGAAATACAATCAAGGCCATAAATACCTGGGCAATACCAGTTGTAAGATACACAGCTGGTATAGTTAACTGGACACAAGCTGATTTGGACATTTTGGACCGAAAAACCAGGAAACTAATGACAATGCACTACAGTTTACATCCACGTGGTGACACTGATAGACTATACCTGCCCTGAAAATCAGGTGGCAGAGGATTATTACAAGTGAAGCAAATAGTTGAAGAAGAAAAACATGCACTGGCTGATTATTTAAAAGAAAGCCAAGAACATCTATTAATCGAAGTAAAGAACAAAAATCTACTGAAGGCCCAACAGACGAAACAAGAATACAGAAAAGATGTGATAAAATCAAGAATGGAGAGTTGGCAGAACAAAGCATTGCATGGTCAATTCCTGGAAGATAAACTGGACAGTGAAAAAACTTGGTTATGGTTAACAACAGGTACATTAAAGAAAGAAACAGAGTCACTAATCCTGGCTGCGCAAAAACAAGCTATCCGAACAAATGCCGTTAAGGCCAAAATCGAAAAATCCTCTGATGATGCCAAATGCAGACTCTGCAAAGAAGTTGATGAAACTGTTAACCACATACTACTAGCTGCTGTAAAAAAATTGCGCAGACTGATTATAAATTGCGGCACGATTCAGTAGCACAAATGATCCACTGGACTTTATGCAAAAATTATAACATTAAAAGAACAACAAACTGGTGGGAACATAAGCCTGAAAAAGTCACCGAAAATCAGATGGTCAAGATCCTGTGGGATTTTCGTATACAAACAGACAAAATACTGGCGCATAACACACCAGACATCACACTGGTTGAGAAAAATAAGGTTACAATCATAGACATCGCAATACCAGGTGATAGCAGGGTCGAGGAGAAGGAACATGAAAAAGTCGCGAAATACCAGGACTTAAAAATTGAAATTCAACGATTATGGCACAAACCAGCAGTGGTAATTCCAGTGGTAATCGGCACACTGGGTGCTGTTCCAAAAGCACTGGAATTACATTTAAAACAGTTAAAACTTGACAAAATCACCATCAGTCAAATGCAAAAAGCTGCACTGTTTGGATCTGCACGTATATTACGAAAATACGTTATGACGTCCTAGGCTCCTGGGTGGGGCCCGACTAGTAATCAATGCCAAATCCGGCCAAACAACTGGCCGCTGTGATACAATTGTATAACAACAACAACAACAACAACAAAATAAATTTCCTTTCTAGCTCAGAATTAGGAGAATCAAGAATGTGCACTATCCCATTCATTTTTCTATGGCTTTTCTCTCCTGCATTGCTTTCATTCTTTATCTATAAGGCCCTCCCCTCATGCCCATTCCTGCCAATCCCTTTCCAGCTATATATTCATCATTGATCCTCAGCTTGTCTGGTCCCTCTATTTATCCACATCATTTCCCACACACCATGAAAGAAAACTGCCTATCTATTCTGGTTCCATATACCCTATTTTGAAAAGCATATGCCTTAGATGGCAGGTATTCCAAGCCTTTTATAAAAATGCCTATCTGTTTGTCAGATCACTTTGAAAAGGAAAGAGATAGATAGACTTTACACTTGACATTTACAAGACTGACAACAGATGGGGATATTTGTTGTTTTGTTTTATAACAGCTCTCCTCCTCCCCCCCCCTCCTCTCACTCCCTCTTTCTCTTTCTCTCCTTCTATCTCCTCCTTTCTCTGTCAGAAATATCTCTTAAATTAAAGACAGGTGTGCATGTGACCCGCATACCCTACTACTTCCAATTCCTGTCTTGCAGCTTTTAGCAGTTAGGTGTTGGGATAAAAATTGCATGCATCAAGGATATTGGTGCATATGTGGAATGCACAGATTTCTAATTAGTTAAGAAAACCAAGTAAGCCTAAGAGGCAGGGACAATGGAAGGAAAAGGATATCAGTTTTAAGTATTTGTTTGTCATGTTTATATTTTAAAAATAAACTCAAACCACAAATTAATGGCAAATTTATTGAATTTCTCTCTTGCTATTTCTGTGCCTCTCTTCTTCCTGAATTCTGACAAAGAGATAGATATGGGAGACAGTTGACTACGAACTATGGTTCTGCATAGTTGATTTTTGCTAATGAGGATTTGATAAAGCTATGGTGCAAGGGATTTTTAACACTAGGACAATTCTACTGATTTCATTGTAAAATATCAGTGAATTGTATGCAACCTGGCTGGTCTTAAATTCGTGTGTGTGTGTGTGTTTTCGTAGTTTGTCACGGGTGTAGGTATGCTGGTCTTGTATTCGAGTCTTTTCCTGTGTAAGATTGAGATTGTCTTGCCAACATTTCAGCGAGGTCCCACTCGCCATCTTCAGGCTGGTGTTTTTGGCTTCGTGCTTGTGCGAGTAAAGCGTGGTCGGAGCTGCCATCTTTCTATAAATCTTGGTGGGTGGGTGTGGAGTGCTGGCTTTGTTGCTGTAAGTGGGTTGATTGGCTGTGTAGTTGCATCCTGATTGGTAGATTAAGTTGATTAAGTTGTCTGTAGATTGGTCAGCTGTTTTGTATCATCCGTTGTGGCTGAGGTGCTGGCTGTGTGTCCATTGTACTTTTGCGTTGTAATGGCCTGGTGGTGGGTGGCGCTCATTTGTTGACTAGGGCTGGTTTCCAGATGTCTGGTAGGCGGGAGGTATCGTCACGTTTATTCATGTTGTGGGGGTCCATCTATTTCGATGGCTGCCATAATTATTCTCTTCTTGAAGTGTTCAGTTTTGGAGATTAATTTGGTTCCTTCAAAATCAATTTCATGTCCTGTTTTATACACACACACACACACACACACACACACACACACTTCATAAATATACCTCTGACTTTCTTCCACTTGAAAACTGCATTGTAACTTTTCATTAATATATGGTAACTGGAGTAGGTTTCATATGAGTATTCCCCATTCCCCATTTGGCTTGACATTTCCAGAGTTCACATGGAGCACTCATAACCTTTTGGAGCTGCTCCTTCTAATGATGTCTATTCAGTAAATGAAATGTGAGCCAGGCCACCATTATGAAATATATAGGAGTAAAATTATTTAATTGCAAAAAGTTGTTGGAAATGAAAAGTTGTTGGAGCAAAAAGTTGTTGGAAATGAAATCAAGATTCCTTTAAAAATAATGATAATAGTGAGATAGTTCTTTAAGCCCTTATTTAGGCGTCTTTTGTTGCCTTATTGTTTATCTCCATTGCCAATTTGCTAAAGTCATAATTGTGACATTCTCCATTTGAGGCAATCTTATTCTTTACAATAGATGTGGAACTGACACTAAAGTGACTTCAGAGTCTTATTTAACAAATGTTTTCTAGGTATCTAAGCTCACAAATAATTGCATTGTCAAAACACTGTTACTTAGCATTATATTTTCAAAATGTCTGGCTATCCAGGTGAAAATATTCAGTAATTTGACACACAATAAGATAAATAAACAGTTTGTTTGATTTTCTGGATGGTTTTTTTTTTGGGGGGGGGGGCATATTTCTTATAAAATAGTTGATAAAACATAGTTCGGGTGGAAGAAATAGAGACAAAAAAAGAGGAATATTTAAAGAATCTTCAATTCATATCTCAGATTTAGGATTGAAATGTAAATAATTTATACATTTAGTTATTTAAATACTCATAACTTCTACTGTTTAACCTTTATCAGCTAAACAATATAATAATTATATTATTTCATTCATAGAAATAATTATTCCAATCCAAATAATGGGGGGGGGGGATCATTTGTTTGGTCTCATGCCACTTTTTAGGGCTTTTTCTCTCCCTTAGAATCAATTCAATCAACAATTTGACACTTTCTGAAGGCATGTGCAATAAAATGCATAAAATGTATAAAACTGCTCTCTCTGACTTTATATTCTCTTTTTCTCTGGGCTATAATGAATCTGTTAGTATCTGTAAGATTATACATATAGAGTCTAGTAAAGATGCATCTTGCTTTACTCAACATTCATATAGCAAATTGAATCAGCTCACCTGTGCCAGAATATTATGATATCATCACCAAATTTACATAGTGACCAAGCACTTTATTTTAATAGGAAATCTTCTATGTCAGTGATGTGCAACTTTTTTCACCCTAAATTTAGACTTCAGCCATGCCACTCTTTTCATAAATAGTGAATAAAGCCTAAACCTTACTAACTGAAACAAGTAAAATCACTATCATAAAAATGCTCATATTTATTCTATTTTTAGAAGTTATAGCTGAAAACTAGTGGACAGCAGATACATCTAACACATTTTCATATTTATGAAAAAGCATTAGTTTTATTCTTGTATTCATGTTCAATAACTTATGGATTAATTTATATACAAGATTAAGAGCCGAGGTGGCACAATGGTTAGAACACAGTACTACAGGCTATTTCTGCTGGCTACGGCTGCCTACAATTTAGCAGTTAGAATCTCACCAGGCTAAATGTTGACTCAGCCTTCCATCCTTCTGAGGTTGGTAAAATGAGGACCCATATTGTTGGGAGCAATATGCTGACTCTGTAAACTGCTTAGAAGGGGCTGTAAAGCACTGTGTGCCAGACTTCTGACCGATGCCCTAATTAAATCATGAGCCTCAAGCCAAGCTTCAAAAGAAATCCAGTCATCATGTCAGCATGGACCAAGTGAAGCCAACTCTGACCTCACTTAATTCGTTCCTTGGCTCTGGCCCTGTTTCCCCCTCATCCCAAGGTGTGTCATCAGTCATATTCCCCAATGAAGCAATTTTGCGGGTTGTAGAAGTTACTCCCTCCGGCCACTGTGGATCTCTGTGGAGATGGCTTTGACATTTGCCAGCTGGAATGTGCTTTATTTTGACTGAAGTGCAAGTTACTTGATGCAGCTGTGAGGCTCGATTCCCCATCTCCCTGCCTATGGCAACTCAAGAGCAGGTCAGGAATACTTTGCAAGTTTGCATTGTGAAGCAGTATATAAGTCTAAGTGCTATTGCTATCTCTGCCATAATGGTTTGGAATTTTAACTGCCTGTGAAGCTCTTCAGTGACTAATAATTCACTTCTGAATCCAGTTTAAGGTATGATTTTATACTTTAAGTCTTTTAAGTTTGGTTACAACAAAATCTAAGAGTTAAGATCTTCTTCTGGGATACTTTTTGATTTGCCTCAGTCTCCAATGATTAGACAGGTAGTGTGAGGACTATTTCCATCCTGGTACATGGTCCCAAAAGAATCCTCCCTCCCAAGGATAACTACTTTTATTATCTTTTAGGAAGTAGGTTAAATCATTTTTATTCTCTCAGGCTTTTAAAGACCTTACATATTAGACATATTGTGTTATCAGCAATTTTTCCCAGCTTCATTTTCAGGTACATTTTTGTATGGTTTTGACTTTTGTTGGATCCATTTATTATGACCTAATGTATTTCATTTATACTTTTTAAATTGTACTGTAATTCACTTTTGGACAAAAATTATGAAGAATGTCGTATAATTATCCAAAAATGAATAGAAAAATGAGGAAACTAATCAGACACCAAAGCTCATTTTGAAAATGGAATGCTAACAGAGCAATCTAATTTTTCTCCATTTAGAAGTAGGTTCTTTTGATATTGAGTGGATTGCTTTAAGTAAGTAAACATAAAGTTACAGCATATTATTAACAGGATTTTTCTGATATTACAAAATTACATAATAGATAGTCCCACTTTGTAAAACAATTCTGAAACATACCCTGGATAATCCATGTTATTGTTTTTCAAGCTTCCTGGGAAGTTATAATTCTGATAGATCCCAGTAATTCTGATAACATGTAATTACAGAAACCTCAGTTAACAAATTTCTCCCTCAACATTTTCCAAATTTAATACTTTATGAAGCAATAAGTGACGTAAAAAACCCCAACATATATTTCATGCAGTTGCCCAATTTTTTTAAACAACTGTTAAAAATTACAGCTTCTTTAGTAGCAGCATTAGCTTTCTGTTGGGAGCAAAAAAAAAGTTTAAAAAGTAATAAAAGCTAGTAGAAGCTCCATTATTATTTTTTTGCAGTTTTTCTATGAAAGATGCACCCCAGGTACACTAATGCAATCTTATAGCCAATTACACAGTAAAGCAGCCACACTGCTTATCTTGGGGGCTGATTTATTCCTCTGTTGTGCAAGTTTCATGCTGCTGTAACTCTGCTGAAGTCAACATATTCACATAGAATAAAATTTGTGTAGCTCTGTCCCAAAGTTAAATAGCAGAACATGTATTTTTTGGCAAAACATAAATATCGGGATATGGAACATAAATGGCTTTATAAAAATACATGACTCGGGCAAAACAAGAGCATTCAACCTGCTTTTCTTTATGTGGTCTTAAGATCCACAATATACAACCCACAGAATTAACTTCTGTGACTGAAATATACTGTATGTAATGTTCCTTCCTTCTCCTACTTTCTCCCATAACAACAACAACCTTTGAGAGAGAAAGAGTGTCTGGCCAAAGCCACTTGATATCAATGAGGAGCTCTAAAAGAAAAAAAAATTCTTCTGTGAGGGGCATCTAATAAAAAATATCCTACCTCTGCAAACTTTTAGCAGCTTTCTCAATTGTTAAGAGACAACATACAAATATGTAAGCAGCATAACCATGATGTTGCTGCAACAATGAATTTATATAGATGAATCATTCATATTTAGTAAATTATTTTAATAGTAAGTAAATAATCAAATTAGTCATTTTTATCACAATTTTTTGTCAACTCAGTGAATGCATCTCCAAGAACATTCTGTCTCTCATCAACAGATTATGCAGTCGCCTTATAATGCCATTGAAAAAGGCAGGGCATATTCAGACAAACCATCTCTGTGATAGGTTGTCTGACTGTCTTCTGGTTCTTAAACCTTTCTTTGTGGTTCAGAATTCCAATCTGCTTTTCTGAGTTTCTTCAAACCCTAACTCTACCAACATCAGCCTGGCTTACATCCACGGGTATTTTTTTTAACCCTAAGCTTCAGGGACTGAAATACTAGCTGGACAGTGTACTACAAAGGTAATTCTTTCTATCAGCAGAAGGCATAGAGTACTGGTGGGTTACCAAATAACTCCTTCTCTGCCTTTCTCCTTTTCCCCTACTTTGTCAAAAGTTAGAGTTGAATTTTTTTACATGCTTCTAAGCTTATTCTTTTCATGTTTTCCAAACTAGTTTCTTTTTCCTGCATTCTATTCTCCTTCCCACTCATTACCTGAAAGAAGAGGTTTGTTAAACTTTGTTAAATGTTTGTTAAACATTGTTAAACAATGCCAGAAGGTCAAACTGGAATGGTAATTCAACTCCTGCATCCTCTGATTTATCTTAATGTATTAACATTTTCCTGGCTTAGATCAACTTCATTGCAACCATTGAGTTGCATATCACTCAATCATTCAAGAGGGGGTACTGTTTACTAAAGGATGTACAATTGTGTGTGTTTGTGTGTGTATATACACTCAAACATACTCAAACACTCTCTCACACACACACCATTGCTCTTGCATGCACTCCTTGGAGGAAATGAATTGTTTGCCAAAATCTAAGGTGGTGAATGGAAAGAAGTATAAGCAGAAAAAACAAACAAACTACAAACAGAAAGAAATAACTGCTCATGCCACTTGCCAGATGCTTCTGCTAGCATTCTAACAACGTGAATAGGTGTTAGAACTATTATCCATAGTTCCATGGATCCATATTCTATGGATATCCATGTTTTTTTGTTTGTGTGAATAGAAGAATATAACTGATCTTAGTTCATTTCTAAATGCATGTTAGTAAAAGATAGAAAACATATTATCCATACAGAGATATCTCTGAATTCAATACAGTGATGACACTTTCTATGTTATAAAATGAAAGAGTTTTAACAAAATGCCATTCTTATTTTCAGTATTTTTTTAAAACTGAGCATCCAATATTTAGATCATTTAATATAGTATTTTCTTTAGATAATCATTCCATTTTTTTCCTGTGATGGTTAGAAACTGTAGCTAAAAGGAAAAGCAGAATATAAATATTAGCACGCCAAAGATTATAACTAAGCTGTTTTCCTGTACACTGCTTGGAGAGTCCAAGCAACGGGTTAAATCAGTCTGGTTGCCCTAGGACTGAGGAATCTTTTTCCTTGGCCATGCCTCCTGGTGTTGCTTGGCTCCAGAATTTTCCCTCAGTCTGCCCGTTCAGGAACTGTTTTTGTGAGCTCCAGCTTAATTTATCCTAGGCTTGGACTCTCCTACTACTTATTCCTTTTTTTTCTTTTTCCTAGTTGTTGTCCTTATTTGTACTTTTTACCCCCTACTAGTGTAGGCTATTTAGATTTATTTATTTTTCTTCGTCATTCCTATATACTCTCTGTCGTTGGCTTGCTCCTTGAGACTTGGAGGTAGGCGTGGTGGTGGTGGGTGCTCCGCTTGCCATGCCACCTTTGGACAGCAGTGGAGAGCTGCTGAATCAGCTTTAAAGCACAGCAGGGCGGAAAGGCTCCCAGTGGCTGCCGGCGGTTGGCTTTGTTGGGTTTTTTTGCGGTTTTCTTGCCTTTGAGAAGGCTGCTTTTAAACACGTGGCCGCCATCTCCTCTTCCTCCTTCACCCTCGCACCAGAGCAGCAGTCATTTTAGAAAGGCTTAATTCCGCGCCTTTTTCAACCAACTTTTACCTCTCAGCCACGCTTCAGCAGATAGCCGCAGGTTGGTTAGCTGGCCCTGTTTCGGGTCTCAGGCTGGGTCACTGCCACATACAACATCTCCCCAAGTGGCTCTGGTGTCTTGGCCACCTGGTGGTCATACACCAGCACAGGGAGGGCTGCTCATTTATTTCCACTGACTCTCCCTGCCTTATCTGCCTGGTCTTGCAGCCTCGGCTGCTTTTCCACCTTCTCACCTCCTGTTTGAGTGGCTGGATTTTCATTGAACTCATTTACAGAGCCCCAGCTTTCTCTTCTGGCATTTTTCTCACTGTTCCAGATTCCTCAATACCTGCTGGTCATCAGCTCCATTGTCAGCCACCAGAGTCTCCATCACCGCCTGATCTCCACTTGCCTTGGCCTTCTTGAGTGAAGATCGTGTCACCAAGCTATGGAGCAACCTGGCCCATCTGCCTCCCTTGATGGTAGACCAGGTCCCAGACAGGCCCCCAGCAAGGGAATTTCTGCAGGCAAGGGCAAGGGGGCAAGGAAGGGCAGGGTGATCAGTCAGGATAGTCAACCCTATAAAGCCCCTTCCGTGGTGGCAGCTAGGGATGCTGAGAGGTGGCAAGGGGTTCTCAGTAAGCAGTTTGAGAAGACCCAGCACCAGGCAGCGAGAGAGGCCCCTCAGCCCACTCCTCGAGTTGAGCCGGTCCTTCCACCCCAAGGGGGGGATCACCTGTCCGTGATTGATGAGGAGGTGGAGTCCCAGGATTTATCCCCAGATAGGTCTCTGGCAGACCTGGGTTCTCCTATCCCTTTGTATGTTTCTGACTCAGGGTGCACTCTCATGGGGCCCAACCCTGGGGGGCTTACTGGGTTTACCCTCGCCCAACAGGGTGCTCCCTCTTCCAGGGACATGGTTGGGCCGGAGACTGGTTTAGCTCAGGAACCCGAGTTATCCATCCACATGCAGGCGGTTGTCAACTGAGCAATCTTTCAAGACATAGCCAAGGGGATGCAGAGAAGAGATAAATTGCCTGTTGTTCCCAGTACTTCTCAGTCCAGGCAGGTGGCTCCCCCTACTGCCAGGTGGGTCCACCACCCTTCTCTAGAATCCTCGGCGCTCAGCGAGGTTTCCGTTTTGGAGGACCCAGATCAGGAGGAGCAGGAGCTCTTGGAGGACAAGGACCTTCCTCCAGATGCCCCTGCTTTCTCAGGGCTCTTTAAGCCTAGCTTATTTAAGTCCATCTTGCACAAGGCTAAGAACACCACTCAAGTGGTATCAAACCTAAGACTGTGTAGGGATCTTCTGATTCCACCCCGGTTAACCCCAATGCAAGCATGTTTAATGTTCAGGCCCCTCAGCAAGAGATGGTTCCAGTTCCCGATCTCTTTATGGATGTCATTCAGCGGCAATGGGTTCAGCCTGGTTCCCTGGCCGCACCCAGTGGTGGGGACAAAAAGCTGTATTCAGTAGATCCCGCACTGGAAGACATTCTGCTCCTACCATCTGTGGACTCTCCTATAGCAGCCCTCACTTTAATTCGTGCCAACCTGTTAGAAGGCCTCAAGGCGGAGGACAAAAAAGCGGAGAAGGCCTGCCACAAGACTCATCAGGCAGCAGCCTGGGCCATTAAGGTGTCTTCCTCTGCGTCCTTTTTCAACAGAGCTTCTATCATTTGGCTGTGTGAGCTTCAGGCTAAACTACCAGCAGGAGATACTCATCTTCGCCAGAACATAACCAAAATTATTGCAGCGTCTCAATACTCGGCTAATGCCTCCCTTAATGTGGTTAAATTCACTTCTAGGGCATTAGCCTCCAACATGACGTCCCGCCACTTTGTGTGGCTTTGTCACTGGTAGGCGGATCAGAAGAACAAGTGAAAATTGGCTTCTGCTCCATTTAAATTGTTTGGGGAGGTCCTAGACCCCTTCTTGATCGAATCTAAGGATAAGCAGAAAGTTCTGCCTACCTTGAACAAGAAACAGGACCGTAAATCCGCTCCCTATTTCAAGAGGCAGTCCTTTCGTTCCAATGAGCCCGCAGGATCCTCTTCCTCGAACAGACCAGTCAGTCAGTCAGGAGATAGGTCCCAGGACAGGCAGTCCTTTCGGGACAGGGGTAGGCACCAATTCAACCACTGCAGGTCCAACCGTGGTGGGTTTTCCAACAGGCCCTTCTGCAGATCCAAGTGGCCATCAGCAGTCCCCTCCCATCGGGGGTCGGCTTCAACTGTTCATCCCCCAATGGGAACTGACCCTGGATGATGCCTGGGTCCTCCAGACCATCAGAGAGGGACTTTCGTTGGAATTCCTTTCTCAAACCCCTCAGAATTTCATTTGCTGCCCAACCCCCTCTTGCCCTCTCAAGAGGGAGCTCATGACCCAGGAAATTCGCCATCTCCTGGAGATCAATGCCGTGGAGCAGGTTCCACCCGACCAGGAAGGGAAGGGGTTTTATTCCATTCTCTTCCTGGTACCCAAGAACTCAGGGGGGTGGAGGGCTATCTTGGACCTCAAGAACCTCAACCATCACATCGCATACAGGAGGTTCAAGATGCAATCCCTTCAGACTATGCTTGCAGGGATCCGCCAGGGGAACCTCCTGACATCCATCAACTTAAAGAAGGTTTATCTACATATCCCTATTTGGCCACAACACAAAGGTTCCTGTGGTTTTTCTATGCTGACCGACACTATCAATACATGGCCCTTTCATTCGGCCTGTCGTCAGCACCCAGGACCTTCACAAAAGTTCTGTCATTGGTTGCAGTGCACCTCAGGTGCAGGTAAGACTACAATGTTACCTGGATGACATTCTCATCCAATTGTTACCCTTACGGGACCTCCACATCACCATGAGGTCTCTCCGGAGTCACGGGTTCTCTTTGAACCTGGAAAAGAGTCATCTTTCCCCAACTACCAACCTTCTCCACCTGGGGGTGGTGATAGACACCTCAGCTTGCAGGGTGTTCCTTTCCCAGGAAAGGATAGACAGTTTATTATCCCTGACCCGCAAGGTTCTGAGCTTGAGGCAAGTCTCTGTGCTACTCCTCTCACAACTGTTGGGGAAGATGATCTCCTGCATCTCGGTTGTCCCCTGGGCACAGCTCTATTCCAGAGAGTTGCAGTGGCTTCTCCTGCCCCATCAGAGAGCCAACAGGAGCAACTCATCCATGATGGTGCGGCTTCCCCCGACCATGAAGAGATCTCTCAAGTGGTGGCAATCAACAGCTCTACTGAAGGGATACCTGTTCAAGGAACCTGTGAGAGTGGTCATCACGACAGATGCCAGCCTTGCTGGCTGGGGGGCACACATAGCACATCGCGTAACTCAGGGCAAGTGGTCTCCAGCCAAAGCAGCTTGCAACACCAACTTCTTGGAGCTGTGGGCAGTGAGACTCATCCTACGACATTTTCACTGGGACATTCTGCATCATCACGTCCTCCTGATGATGGACAATGTGGCCACCAAGACACATATAAATCGCCAGGGCGGCACCAGGTCCAGAAATTTGATGGCAGGGGTGAAGGCCCTGGGCAGGTGGGTGGAGCTTCATGTTGCATCCATTCGCTCCGACCACAGGACAATACTCGGGGGCGGACAATACTCAGGCGGACTGGTTGAGCAGGACCACCATAGACAATGCAGAGTGGTGATTGGATCCGGTCCTGTTCCGCCAGTTGTCTCACAGATTCGGCATCCCCGTGATCGACCTGTTCACCACCCGAGAGAACATGCAACTCCAACACTTCTTCTCCTGCTTCCATTCACCGGGGACAGAGGGGACGGATACCCTTTGATGCAGGTGGCCTCAGGGACTGCGGTAAACCTTCCCTCCTCTCCTGCTGCTGCCACAGGTGATCTGCAAAATCATTGTGGAGAGGGCGGAGGTACTCCTCGTCGCACCCCACTGGCCTCAGAGGTCCAGGTACGCTGACCTCATCAGCCTATCAGTGTCCACTCCATGGCAAATCCCTCAAGACCAGATCTCCCTCAGCCAGGGGGCAATTTTCCACCCAGACCCCGAGTGGCTCCAGCTGGCCGTCTGGCACTTGAGGGGGACCTCCTGAGGAGACAGGGCCTGTTGGAAGAAGTGGTATGTACCATTCAGGCATCCAGGCACCCTTCAACGACCAGGATATATGACTCCACCTGGTCCACCTTTGCCAACTGGTGTGACAACTTCCAGCTTGATCCAGTCACTGCACATGTTTCCCACGTACTGGACTTTCTACAGGAGGGCCTAGACCAGGGTCTCGCCCCCAACACCCTTCATCGTCAGGTGGCAGCACTATCCACTGTTTGGTCTGGTGATCTAACCCAGCCCCTCAGGCAAAATATCAAGGGTTCGCTGTTTCCTTAAGGGCGTCTCCAACTTACGCCCTCCGGTGATTCACCATTACTCCACCTGGCAGTTATCGGTGATCCTACAGGTGCTTACTTTAAAGCCCTTCGAGCCTCTATGTACAACTTCACTTCGACACCTCACCTTAGAGACTGCCTTTCTTGTCTCAATAACATCTGCGAGGCACATATCAGAGCTGGTGGCTTTTTTGGTCTTGGAGGACCTTTGTGTCATTCATCTGGACAGGGTCGTACTGCATCTGGACCCTGCCTTTATCCCAAAGATCAACATCTGGTTCCACAGGGTGCAAGAAGTCATCTTACCAAACTTTTGCCCGTGCCCCAACCACCCAAGGTAACGTGTTTGGCATAGGTTGGACATCAGACGGGCCCTGCGGATATACATCAAGCATTCTGCAGACTTCCGCAGGTCAGTGGCCCTCTTTGTGTAGTTCCAACCAGCTTCCTTGGGTAAGAAGGTGACATCTTCTGCGGTCGGCAGGTGGCTGAGAGCATGCATTGAAGCTGCATATGAATATCAGTCCAGAGCAGTACCTCGACACATTACCACTCATTCCACAAGGAGCGCTGCCACCACCACGGCCTGGGCTACCCAGGCTACCATTGACGACATCTGAAGAGCGGCTGCCTGGTCTTCACCATCGCCCTTTGTCAGGAACTATAAATTGGACATGTATGCATCGGCCAAAGCTTCAGGCAGAACCCGAGGAAGGCGGGTTCTCCAGGCAGTTGTTTCCTTGACCAAATCCCGGGACTGACCTTCTGCCCGCCCTTGTGACATATAACTTGGGTATGTCCCATTGCTTGGCCTCTCCAAGTAGTACACAGGAAAATGACCATTGGCTTTCCTGAAGGGTCCTTTTCTGTGCACTGTGGGAGAGCCAACCCATCCTGGATCCTCTGTCCAGGGATTTATGACTGTCGTGTCAACTTGGACTTTCCTTTACTGCTTCATCATGCTTCCAGATTTCATGGGTTCCAGACCTTGTCAAAATTCTGGGCCCAAGCAACACCAGGAGGCGTGGCCAAGGAAAAAGATTCCTCAGTCCTAGAGCAACCAGACTGATTTAACCCGTTGCTTGGACTCTCCCGCAGTGCACAGAAAAGGACCCTTCAGGTAAGCCAATGGTCAATTTGGGAGAAAACAGTGTGACTCCTATCTTCCAAGCATCTTCAGATACCCAACTACATAGTAATTTTACTCATTTATGAATTTATTTTTATTTTCATAATTAAAACATGAGTACTCAAGGTGTCTACATTCAATTAAATAATACATTCAAAAACGAAAATGAGGGTATACAATAGTTTAAAGCAGGAGAAAGCACAATTTAGTTTGTGGTCTCTTCCAAAGGAAGAGACTGTGGACAAAAAAACTAGTCCTGAAGAAATAGATTGTACTGCCTGGAAAGATGCAGAACAGGCTTCTTATATATCATATATATGGGCCTCAGATCTTAATTTCCTGTCAGGTTTGTAATGGAAGTTTGTTTGTCCCCTATTCTTCCAAAGCAGGTTGAAGCAGATTCAGCGACAGTCTTCCCTCCACTGACAGCCTTAAACTGCTGAGAACAGGCAATGTTCTAGAAATCTAATAGGATTGTTCAGCAACAAACCCTCAGTTATGACAACGTATAGAGTACAAAAAGAGAAACAAATGTATTACTCTTCATCTCAGGTTTTTCAAACACATGCTGTATTTTGCTTACCCTTTTGCCAAAAATCTGAGCTGTTGGAATAGGATGAAAGCAGCCCTGCAATTTGGGTCAGCCATTCCTCTGCACTGTTGTATATTCCCACTGACAGCAGTGAGGGGATCATATCTCTGCACCAAGCAGCCAAATCCTTTTCCCAATAGCTGAAGCCAAGGTTATTAGCAAGAATTTTGTGAATGCTGATTATATATGCCAGCGAAATCAAAAGATTATTAAACAGCTAACAACCGAGTAGCAGGTTTGCTGCTAACAACAACAGCAACAGCAACAAAAATACATACCTTGTCTAGAAAAAAAGTAAACATTTTTCAAGGAACAGTAAAAATGATTAGGGTTATGATCTGAGTTTACATTTGAAATACTCCAGAAATTTTCAGGGTAAGGTAATGGGAAAGAAGAGGTCTAAAGAAAAGGAAAATAAACTTCCCCAAGCATCCAGAAAGTCTTGAGAACATGGATAATTTCCAATGCACTCATGTCAAAGTCACAGTAAAAGTTGCTTTGGCTACCTGAGCTTTACAATGATATGAGAATTTGGAGGTCTGGAACTTTTTACTGTTGGCATGAACCCTTTGTGCTCTTATTTTTTACATATGCAAGAATATGCAGCTACAGACTACCTGTGACTGGGACTTTTGGTAAGAAAGGTTGAGTGAAAGTAGGAGCTGAATACGTTGATGGAAATTTACCACCAAGCACATGATGATTTAATAGGCAATTTGGGAATGCTAGTAAAAAGGGCTTAGATCCCCACCCTAGTTTCCATATCAAATTTAGCCCTATTGCATAAGACTAATGACTATGTATTATTTATTTATTTTTATTCCTTTTACAAATTTATAAGCCCATCCATCTCTACAATGATTCTTTAGCAGTGTAAAGTAAAAACATCATACAATACAATAAAAACAAGGGATTTTTTTTACCCAATTCATAAGACAAAAACCCTTTACATGACAATCAAACAGACAGGACAGCCACTCATTGCAACCCAAGGCCCCGTGGAAAAGCCAGTATTTCAGATCTCTTTTGGACTTGGGAAGAGTGGACAGCAGATATATATTAAGATGGATAGATTGGGTGGGGATGGTTGCCTTTGTTGTGCATAGTTCTGATAACCAATCTGAAGCATGGATTTTATGGAAGAAAAAAGATATATTGGTGTGCATGGTGGCGCAGTGGTTAGAATGCACTACCACAAGCCAATTCTGCTAACTGCCACCAGTTTGATTCTGATCTTCTCATGGTTAACTCAGCCTTCCATCCTTCCAAAGTTGGTAAAATGAGGAGCCAGACGGCTGGGGGCAATATGTGAACTCTGTAAACTGTTTAGAGAGGGCTGCAAAGCACTATGAAATGGTATATAAATCTAAGTGCTATTGTTATTGCTGTGTTGGTAACATACTCAAGAGTAAGGAAATTTTCTATTAGGAAATCTCCAGGACATGTTTTGACTACGAATAAACTGCCACCTGCCTTATTTCCTATTAGGGATTAGAAACAGCCTATGGAGAATTTATAATTGTTGTTGAATGGCAAAAATCCACTGAGGCTATCAGCCTTCCCTATAGCGTTACATCTGAGTGGTTGACAGGAATGATTCTTGCCCACTTCTGTAGCTAAGTGAAGTGAAAGCTACATAAACCTTACTTACGCATTTGTTGAGAATTGTCTGGCAACAACTATGAACAAACAGGAACTACAAGTTATTGCCATATTGTTACTGTGATTTTTAAAAAAGGATTTCTAACTTACTAAGAAGGCTTAAATATTCAAACTAGTATCAATGCTATTTTTAAAAAAAAGAAAATACACTGGTGGCCAGCTTAATTCAAATAACCCACAAGAGCTATGATTTTCATTCCTACTATTCTGTTAAGCAAGAAGGGCACTTTATAAAAATGTTAGTCACTTTGTTAGTCACTCTATGCAACCAAAATAGTGAGCCATACACAGTTATTGAGCCTTGTAAATAAAGTGTTTTCTAGAAATCATGTTTGGGGACCTATGGAGTGAATACTTAAACTGTTATAAGAAGAAGGTGATTCATATATAGCACGTGCATTAAAAATTCCTTCAGTGCGTGCATCTTTTTCCAGGATCATGTAGTAAAAGATATGTTTGGTTTAAGGATCTGCAAACAAGTGCTCATTTTCTGCCTCTCTCCATTGCACAGTGCCTTTCCTCATTCCGTTGTAGAGTTGCACAGCTCTACTGATTTTTTTGCTACTTAATCTATTCAATAGGAAGCTGAAAATCATTTCAAATGGATTTTAACAGATCCATTTTAATGGGTTTTATTTTTAAGCCATTTCAAAATATTTGTATTGAACAAGTTAATACTGTTATTAATATATACACGAACAGTTTTATTAATGTTTTTTAAAACTGCAAATTATGCACCAGTGTAATAAATGTATCCTAAGTACATCAGCATGGAGTCTTGGCATGTTCAAGGAATCTCCCCTATATGTGTCATGTAACTCAGTGATCCTGATGTAGAATGATGCTGTTATTTTAATATTAAAAAATAAAATAGTGATATTGCTATGGGCTGTGAAAGCTGAGGCTAGGAAATCATTTACACAGCTTTGGCTGGTGCAGCATTTGTGACCTGACCTTGCAACAGAGAGTCACATTCTTAATTGGACTTCTGCAATGCACTCTATATGGTGCTGCTGGTATAGACTGCAAATGTGCTCATATGGCGTAGGCAACTTGGCAAGTATGCCTTAAGCGCCTATAAGCTGCACTGGTGAATAATAGTAGAATAATAGTAGAATAATAAGTTTTTAAGTTGCTTCCAGGGATTATTTAAAGTTCTGGTTTTGACCTAGGATGCTCTGTATGGTTTGGTGCTATGATATCTTCATGACCACCTTCTTCAACTAGAAATAACATGTCCGGTATGAACATTCTGAAAGAATTGCTTTTAATATCAAACTAGCAATATATCAGAGGGACTTAATATAGGAAGCATTTCTAAGTGATGGTGCCATTATCATGGAGCAGATTCCCCAAGCTGTTGGTTTTGCCATCACTCTGTTAGCATTATGAAGCAGGTGAAAATGGTCCTCTCCTGGGTAGTTTCTTTTAAGTAATGGGGTCACACAATAGAAATTTGTCTTTTTTATTCATAAATGACTCCATTGTAGTATAAATGCACCCAATGGTTTTAATAACACATTATTACATTATGTACAATATATTAGAACAATTATTTTATGTTATACAACAAGTCATACAATTAACATGGTATAAATGTAATTTAAAAATTGTAAAAATCATAAATGGCCGGACACAAAATTAATTAATGTTATAATTGATCAGGACATTTTGGACACTGATGCATACTGGTTTTTGATTGTTAATTGTGGATGGTATGTATACATTTATGGTCCAGCTATAGACAAACCAGATATTTATACAATTGTTTCCTAAATCCTTTTTTTTAAATTTTTAATTCTTTCTTTACAGTTGGTAACTGGAATTGAAAGGTATTAGACTTATATTTAAAAACAGGGCTAGCATTCCCTTTAGGCTAGTTTTGTGTTGGACAGAAAGTCAATTTAATCTAAGAATACGACTAGATTCTGCCCCCCTGTGTATTGCAAGTTTTGTCATCGGTGGGTAGTTTGCGAGTTTTCCACCGTTTCTCCTAGGGATGAGGAATTGCAGCATGCTTTTTGTCTATTTCATTGAAGGTTTGAGGGCACTACATTTTATGGTTATAATAGGAGCTGTAATTCCCAGACTAATCATAGATGCATGTTGCCTCTGATTGTTCATCAGCTGCTTCCAAATACTTTCAGCCATGAATTCAGAACCAGAGTCCTTGGTTGCTTGCTGCTAGTACTCTATTAAATTCTATATACTGCTAGTATTTAGAAATAAATTCGCTGGTTAAGGCTAACATTCATTCATTACCAATCACTCTTTCTTCTGTATCTGCTACCTGAAAGCCAGTCAGTTTTAGAGTATAAATTTAACAATTTTTCAGAAGAGTGCTAGACCTGAGGTTAGAATAGTTCAGTAGATAATTGTAGATACCAAAGAGGGGATGTACTTAATGGCTCTACTGGGAGAACTCTATTCCACTTTACCATCTCTATGTCTGTAATCTGTCAGCCTGTATATTTTGGGACATTGGTTTTGTGCTGGTTGTGTGTTCAGAAACATTCTGACTATCAATGTTATCTGTGTGCTAAAAAAATTAAAGAAAGTAATTATTGTACTAGTTCCTGTCCTGTAGATAAGCAAAGCTTGGGGAAAAGCAAATAAAGCTTGAGTCGACAAGAAAATAAAGCTTGAGTCGACAAGAAAATATCAGGTTTTTAGGCTTGATCAGGGAAAATGAAAACTATATTGAAAACGACTTTTTTTTAAAAAAAAAAAGCCCCATGTGTAAGACTTCTTAGTGCTGTTTGGTTTTTCACAATGTGGAAATAATTTTCCACCTGTATAACAGCCATGGTGGTTCAGTGGTTAGAATGCAGCATTGCAGGCTAATTCTGCCAACTGCCAGCAGTTCGATCCTGACCAGCTCAAGGTTGACTCAGCCCTCTGTCCTTCTGAAGTCAATAAAATGAGGACCCAGATTGTTGGGGACAATATGCTGACTCTGTAAACTTCTTAGAGAGTGCTGTAAAGCACTATGAAGCGGTATATAAGTCCAATATATTGCTATTAATGAGTAATAGCTATTGTTATACTCACTATTAAGAAAAAAACTCTTAGTTTATGTTTACTTGGCATGATTCCCCCTACTATTATTATTATGTCAACTGTTTCTTTCGTTGTCATTTTTCCTACTGAAAGCGAAGAAAATTTATACTTGTTAGTGTTGACTTTACCACAAATTGGTGGTTCATTTTTCTTTGCCTGCCTGCCCATGTCACAGGGAATACAATTCTTTGCATATTTGGCATGCTCAGCCCTAGTATGCTCTCTATATTTTGCTCTGGAGAACTTGCTCCCATGTGTGTATATAGTTTAACAGTCTCTCATCTGTCACAAATTTTAAGTATCCCTTCTAGAAAGATTTATTTGAGTCATAATCAATATAATTGATCCAATTTCCCAACGAATGGTCACCATATTTTTCATCACTTTAAATCTATAAATTAAGAGTCAATATTGCTGGAGATCTTTTATGACTGAATACTATTGTCATATATTTTTTTAAAAAAACAACAAGTTTAATGATCAAATGTCTCAGCAGTCCCTTGGATTAAAAAAAAGTTTAATCAAAAATAGACAACTATTTTAATTGATTGATTAAATGGTTACCCCCTCCCCCCCATTTTTTAATTCACTATATATGTGCCATGGCATTTTCAGGAGTAATAGGTCTTTGTGTATTTCAAATAATGCCTCTTTGAAGGTGTACGCTCCTTGAAAGCATGTATAACAATTGACAAGTGAACAATTCAGAACTGACCTAAAGGCAAAGTGTTAAGCTACTCAGCAACATCTATTCACCTCCTTTAAGCATTGATATAGAGACATCAGATCAAAATCTTAACTGTCCAGGCCAAAACTTTATTGGTTTTCTGGATTACACTAAAAAGGAATAAGGCTGCAGGCTATACAGTAATCCTGAAACTTATTATGTGGCAGATTTATAGAAACCATTTAAACTATGGCAGTGCTAAACTGAAACATGAGCAGAAAAGCAGTGATATTTTCAAAACAAGAAGGTACAAGGGCAAAGCAAATGACATATTATATATAATATAGGCGTTATTAAGAGTGAAATTGCGAATAGACCAAACAGTCCATATTTCAGCTACTTGAGGACAGTACATCAGAATCAGCATTTTCCTAGAACAAAAGGAGACAGGCATTCATAATGGGTGATGTCCTCCTTTCTGCACTTATGTCAAGAAGAACTGCTGTGATTGAATCACTGGAACAGAAATGTTAAAGAACAGTAAAGATCACAGATAAATCCTTTGTTGGGCACATGCATTAATCTAGAATAGCTGATCTAAGGAATAAAAGATGAATTATAGACTTATGTGGTTGTTTTGTAATGGTGTGCATGCAATTCCAGTAAAATTTTCATATCTTGGGAAGAAATTTATATCAGAATAGGTACTCCTTTTTTAATGACCATGATTCAGACTGACTATTCAGTCATTAAGCAAAACAATTTCTAAATAAAACTGCAAATGTACTTAGGATCTTATTTCAATTTTCCCTTAGTTTACGGACCTGCAAAGGTTACAGATGTGGGGATTGGTTGCAAGGTTACTTTTTCACTGTCATTGTAACTGGAAACAGTCAATATACTAGTACAAGGCAACTGCTAAAAGAAAACTACCTGTATTACGTACAGAATGGTACTAAATGGATGATATATTCATCTTTCTGTTACTGATGTTTCGTTTTTATTATAACCATCTGAGAAGATCTTTGGATACATCAGCATATTAAATAAATAAATAATAAAGTTGAAGCCATATATTTTAAACATAAAGGTAAAGGTTTCCCTTACACATATGTGCTAGTTGTTCCCGACTCTAGGGGGCATGCTCATCTCCATTTCAAAGCTGAAGAATCAGCATTGTCCAAAGATGTCTCCATGGTCATATGGCTGGCATAAACGCTGAAGGCACACGGAACGCTGTTCCTTCCCACCAAAGGTGGTTCCGATTTTTCTACTTGAATTTTTACATGCTTTATAACTGCTAGGTTGGCAAAAGCTGGGACAAGTAACAGGAGCGCACTCTGTTACTCAGCACTAGCGATTCAAACCGCCAACCTTTCTGATCAACAAGCTCAGCGTTTTAGCCACTGAGCCACCGCGTCCCTTATTTTAAACATAAGATACCACCATACTCCTAATCTACTGTATGTAGATAATTTAAGGCAACAGGAAATAGAATTCTGTGTTAACTTCTACCTTAAGTAATATTCCAGAAGTTGTTAAAAACAGCTGTAGAATTAGGGTGGCAATAATTGTAGTAGTAATTGTTTAGTCATCATACATACTTAATTGTCAAAAGGAACACGACCTCAAGTGCGCCCTTTTATCAATTGCTAGAAAAGAGAAATAGAAATAAAACTGAGCATGTTAAAAGAGGAGAAGTGCCTACTGTATTATGTAAATCTAAAACTTTGAAGTTATAGCTGCAAATTGTAAAATAATGCCAAAAAAGTATTACTGAGAAATGTTTCAAGGTGATACCTGGAACTGCAATAACCACTCTAAGACATTATGCATATGCTTGTTAATGCATGGACTATTGTATTTAATGCTGCAATAGAATATTACATTACCTGTAGAATGTTGCATTTAATTTAATTATATAAAACATCAAAAGCTCATGAAGTAAATTTATAGAGAGGGAATCTGTAAACATCCTTTCATGGTGCTGGAGCTTCCTATGTATAATGTGTGAATCTTCCCTGCTGTGTCTGTCAGCAAATCATGCCTGGACTTTCCCTTACTTCCTTGTAGATATCAAATGGCAAGGAAATTATCATTACACTTGGAATTGTGTTGATAACTGTATTATCAGAGGTGATAATACAGAAACTGCAACAGAAACAGAAAGTTCTTTACTAACTGATACCTTGTTGAGCCAAGAAAACTGTCAGAGATAAAATGACAGAATTTATCAAATAATTTTAAAAATGAATGTTTGTTATCTATGGTTGGAAAAAGGATTAGTAGTTCCTGTTTTGAAAGTATTTTTATGCATTACATTATATCCATTAGGATTAAACATTTTGTTTATCCTTGCATTCAGCAGCTAAAATCTTACATTGTGCATTTTATTACTATTTTGGTTGTTACTTATTTCTAACTTTGCTTAATGGAGCTGGCCAACTCCAATAGGCAGAGTAGAGTAGCCCTGCCCCACCCCACCGGTAGGTTATCAAAATATGCTATAGAAGTTTAGTCCTAATGTTAAGAGTAGCCAGAACAGAGGTGGTATTCAGCAGGTTCTGACCAGTTCTGGAGATCCGGTAGCAGAAATTTTGAGTAGTTCGGGGAACTGGTAAATACCACTTTTGACTAGCCCCACCTCCATCTATTCTCTGCCTCCCGAGTCCCAGCTGATTGGAGGAAATGGGATTTTGCAGTAACCTTCTCCTGGAGTGGAGAAGGAATGGAGATTTTACAGTATCCTTCCCCTGCCATGCCCACCAAGCCACATGCACAGAACTGGTGGTAAAAAAAAATTGAATCCCACCACTGAGCCAGAAGTAACTCAGTATCCATGCAAATTGCTTGTTATTGGTATGAGTTATAAGACAATAAAGTAAGAAGAAATTCATTCCATTGAAAACTCTTAATTAAGTAAAATGGATGATTGATTTCAGTTGGTAGCTGAGCAAAATAGTCTGCTAGGAAATCTGTTTCAACTGCTCAACTAACCTGCAGAAAATATTACTACAAGTTGTTTTTTTAATTTAAAATGGGTTCATGTAGAATTACAATGTAGGTCTAGATTCATTTAACAATTAATCTAAAATAATATTGATTATATTACTAAATATTATTAAACATTATTAATAAATCATTTTTATTTCATATACTTATAAACTGCCTATAGTCATATTGAAAGTGGTGGTCCGAACTTTTCATAAATAAGATATCTTTTAATGAGACAACCATTTGTTCATTATTCATTCGTTCATTCATTCATTGAGCCATCCATCTCAGGTACATGATTCATTCTCACAAACAATTTTCTTATTAATATTTAAGAGGAAATAAAATACTTTGTTCAAAGAATAATTCCCCAGCTTACATCTTCAGATTTGATTGTCAAGTCTTTGGTTGCAAAAAAGCACCTGGGGTGGGATGGGGCACTTCAGAGGAAAGGGGTCAGCAACCTTTTTTTTTTTTGCCTGTTGGCCAGAGCTCAAGCTGCCACTGCCACAATTTCCAGTGAACTGTTGCCCCACTCAAATGAAGGAAGTGGGAAAGCCATTGTCAAAATGGTTACCTAAGCTGACAGCAAAGCTCTGTACTGGATAAATTATTTTGGGGACCATTAGCTAGATCACTTTGGTCTTAAGTTTTAACCTCTGATATAAACCATAACTTTATTCAGTATGAAAATTGTTTTGTGAAAGTTATGTATTTATTTTCTCCGTTCCTTAATCAAATGTGTTCAATGTTACAATTTTCGACAGAAACTGGAGATTACAACATTATAGTTTCAATGTTATAATTTCCAGTTGAAACTGCAGTACTTTCAGCAGTTTACAAAAACATAGAAAAGCAATAAAGAATAATTTCCAAAAGTAAAATTTCCATGATGATATTATGGAAATCATTTAATTCAATTTAAAATGGAACAAGAAAGAATAGCCATAGCTATTACTCCAGCTTAGTCCAATTATGATCTCCTAAATAGTTCTATCTTCATCAGTTTTTGGAACACTTCAGTGGTGGCCATTTCATGAAAACATTGTTTTTTGTTCTCATCAACCCATATTTCACAAAAGTGGGAAGCAATCAATATTTTTTCAATAAATGAACAATAACAGGATGTTGGTTGGAGAAGCAGGTCTTGTAGGTATCTACAAGTATTTATAATATATGGCCATACCCGAAACAATGCAAATTTTTAAGTTTTCATGAAAGTTTTCTAAAATCTATAGGAATTGCATGATTCTGACCCCCAAAGTAATATTTATATGGCTGCATATTTCTTGGAAACAGTGGGAAAATTAACATTTGTCTCACTCTCAAAGCTGATACCAAAAATCAGAATAGAAAGGAATGTATAGATTTCTAAGCCATCACTCAATTGTTTAAATAATCGAGCCATTCATGTTGTCAAAGCATTGTTGAAGGAACCATAAAAATGATCGTCCACTTCTGTAGTATATGGAAAAATCAATTTTCTTGAAGAGGTAGCCGCCCACCCTCTTCTTAATCACCTCCAGAGATAGCATCAATAGAAATTAACTTTTTAAATACATGGTTAGTTCAGAAGAATGTATAATATACAAGAAAGAGCTTTTTCCAATGTGACCCAAAGTACAGAATGATTTCTACCTGAACTGGACGTTTTGTCTTTCATAAATATTTCATGAGATCTCTGAAAATATTTTAATGATTTTTTTTCTGAATACTTGTAAAAATAATTGCTTTTATATTTAGTGTTGTTTCATTGATGTTAAATTCTTCTACACTACCTTGTGATATTTGTTTGTTTCAACTGAAAGTATATATAGACTACTACTACTATTATTATTATTCAAAGGGATAAAAACATGACAAACAGCTGAACTCTGAAACAGCTAAACTCTCTTTGAAGATCAAAGTCATATTTATATTATCAGTTAATTTAAAAATAAGCTGGAATAAAGAGCAGGTATGCCTTTCAAAATATTCATGGGGATATTGCACTCAACCAGGAAAAAAGCTTCATTTATATAGAAGTCACAGCTGAATTTGTGGATTAATTTCTTATTCATAAAAAGAAAGCATTTCAACGAAGCAAAACCATGAAATGGTTTATTTTTAAAGAACTATTTTTATACTCTCTTATTCGGGCATACTCCAAAAGTAACCGAACAACAAACAACTCCATGTCACTGCATGCTATACCAACAAATGAAAACCACAAGAAGATGTCCCTTTCCTGATCCTAACTCTTATTCACCCTATCTTTAAAAGCAGACATAAAAGCTTTCTGTCCAAAACCAACTTTAATTGAAATGGAATTGTAGCAACAATTTCTTTTTCCGCACAACAGAATAAGTAGATATTGAATTCTTTGAGAAAGCAGCACATGAAATAAGAAGCCAATGCAAGCCTGAAATGTTGCTAGCTTGTTTGAGAGATTTGTTATCTAGGCAGATAAAAAAAAAAAAAAAAATTCCACACAGGAATCTTATTTTAAACCTTTCTCTACGTTTTCATTCACATTCTGAGAAGAGAAAAGAAAAGAACAGCAGCTTGGTTTTTTTTACTATAGGATTGTAAAAATGTGGATGTTTCTAGTAAAACAAGGATGAAGTTTTCATTCATATGTTAAGTGAGCAGCCTATATGATTATCTTGGTGCAATCAGTACTGAGTTCAATGTGCCAATGACCTGGGCTAAAGAGTGTCTTTATGCAAAGCACAATTCAGTAGCAGAAGATAATGTTTGATATTATTTTTTTAAAAAAAATTTAAAGTAACATATTGATGCACAATATAAGAATATTTTGGTTATATCTAGTTCTAATAAACAAACCAAAATCTTATTAATTAACTATTTGGCTTAACCTATACATTTATATTCACTTAAACCTTTATTTCACCTGTGTATTTTTTTTGGCAAGGAAACACTATAAAATTTAAAGATCCTATGTGTCAACATTTATTATTTACGTGACAGGCAAGAAATGTCTGCCAAGGCCTCTGAATTTATTATGAACTCTCTAACCATTATTGTGAACATTTCAAGATTACTGAAATGTCGGTCCAATTTTCTAGAAGGCATAATACTATCATTTGTCTCATGAGTTTCAGTGTTTTCTTTAGAAAGCAGTTTCTCTGCTCAAAAGTGTTTTTCTTGTTGTTTAAATCAAAATCTGTAGTGAGATGTCTATTACCTGAAACAAAATGATACGTAGCCATAAACAAATCATGACAATATGATTTGAGAACTATATCAATATCCCAAATCCCAAATAAATCCTGAAGCACAAAAATCTTTAAGAAATAAACATGTTATAGTGTGCAGGACATTAACAAAATAAAAATGATGGCATTCTTGGCAGGAAGCTGAGAGGTTAAGTTACAGTATATCTTCATAAGGCAGGATTCCCCACAATGCTGACAACATTTGTGTTTATGTACAAATACTAAATAAAAAGGACATTATTTCAGAAGTCTTTAGAACCCTCTATTGATGGCAATGTTCCTAGCATCCACGTTCAAAAGACATAGTTCAACGATTGTCCTGTAACACAAATACAATACAACACAATATACAATACAATACAATACAATAACGGAGTTGGAAGGGACCTTGGAGGTCTTCTAGTCTAACCCCCTGCCTAGGCAGGACAAACTATACCATTTCAGACAAATGGCTATCCAACATCTTCTTAAAGACTTCCAGTGTTGGGGCATTCACAACTTCTGGAGGCAAGCTGTTCCACTGATTAATTGTTCTAACTGTCAGGAAGTTTCTCCTCAGTTCTAAGTTGCTTCTCTCCTTGATTAGTTTCCACCCATTGCTTCTTGTTCTTCACTCAGCTGCCTTGGAGAATAGTTTGACTCCCTCTTCTTTGTGGCAACCCCTGAGATATTGGAACACTGTTATCATGTCTCCCCTAGTCCTTCTTTTCATTAAACTAGACATACCCAGTTCCTGCAACTGTTCCTCATATGTTTTAGCCCCCAGTCCCCTAATCATCTTTGTTGCTCTTCTCTGTACTCTTTCTAGAGTCTCCACATCTTTTTTTACATCATGGTGACCAAAACTGAATGCAGTATTTCAAGTGTGGCCTTACCAAGGCATTATAAAGTGGTATTAACACTTAGTGTGATCTTTATTCTATCCTTCTGTTAATGCAGGCTAGAACTGTGTTGGCTTTTTTGGCAGCTGCTGCACACTGCTGGCTCCTATTTAAATGGTGTCCACTAGGATTCCAAGATCCCTCTCACAGTTACTACTATTGAGCAAAGTACCACCTATACTGTACCTGTGCATTTTGTTTTTCTTGTCTAAATGTAGAACCTTACTTTTTTTGCCATTGAATTTCATGTTGTTAGATAGTGCCCAATGTTCAAGTTTGTCAAGATCTTTCTGTATCTTAAACCTATCTTCTGGAGTGTTGGCTATTCCTACCAGCTTGGTGTCATCTGCAAATTTGATGTGTTCCTCATTTATTCCCTCATCCAAATCATTGATGAAGATAGTACTGGGACTAAAACAGAGCCTTGGTGTACTCCACTGTGTACCTCCCTCCATGGAGATGCAGTTCCATTGAGGACTACACATTGAGTGCGGTTGGTTAGCCAGTTACAAATCATTCTGGTGGTGATGCTGTCCAACCCACATTCTTCTACTTTATTTAGTAGTAGGTTATGGTCTATTTTATCAAATGCCTTGCTGAAGTCCAAGTAAATTATATCGACAACATTCCTCTGATCCACTAATTTTGTCACTTTGTCGAAGACTGCAATAAGATTAGTCTGGCATGATCTGTTTTTGACAAACCCATGTTGGCTTTTGGCTATTACTTTGTTTACTTCTAGGTGTTTGCTAATTGGTTGCTTTATTATCTTTTCCAGAATCTTCCCTGATATTGAGGTCAGGCTGATAGGTCTATAGTTTCCTGGATCTATTTTTTTTTCCTTTTTTGAAGATGGGAACCACATCAGCTCTTTTCCAGTCCTCTGGTAGTTCCCCGGTGCTCCAGAATCTCTGAAAGATATAATTCAGTGGTTCTGAGATCTTGTCTGCCAGTTTCTTCAGAACCCTGGGGTGTAATCCATCCAGTCCTGGTGATTTGAACTTGTATAGGCTAAACAGGTGCTCACTTACCATTTTCTTCCCTATTTCAACTTGTGTCCCTAATCTGATTTTTGTGGTGCTGTTTTTGGTAGGTTGGACTGTTTTTTTCCCCCTTTGTGTAAAGACAGATGCAAAAAATGAGTTAAATAGTTCTGCTTTCTCCCTGTTGCTTAAATAAATAAATAAATCTACCACAAGGAGTCACATTTGTGAAGGAACTAATGCAAAATAAATCCATGCCACTGAGGTGTTCAATGTAAAGGTTTCCCTTCTAACAACTTTAAATGCCTTGTATCCTAATCAAGTCATCATCTAACATGGTCAAGTACAATGTGAAACCTTGAAATAGAAGTTCTATTTTCCTTAAAAAAAGTCTCAGCACATCTGGGCATTTAGAAAATAATCAATTGCAAGAACAAATAAGGGTTGAATGATAATCCAAAACAACATTCTTCAATGGTAATTTAGGATGGTAGAATTTGATTTCAAGAAATATTCAGAACACAAATGGTGTGTGAGTAGTGACTGATCTCACCAAAGGGAATTCATTTTGCCTTGGTCTTGACTTACACTTCCATTAACTAGAAAAGGCTTCTCTATATATGTTACAATTATGTATAAGCCTCTTCCAATGCTTCCAATATCTATCAAAATATAGCAAGTCTTTTCTACTATGAAGAGAATATTTGCATGATTATTTGTTAAAGCAAAGCAATTCAAATTTTTGTGCATACTTACTGAATCCATACAATTTCCAATTACTCTTTCAGTATAAATAGGTATGCTGGACCAATACGTTACGGTATTCTTTTCACCCTGTTGCCTGTGAATACAATGATAAAAGCCATGCTGTTGCAATGGAGAAACATTTTTTTCCTCCTAGATGGAATGTTATTATCATAACACAATGTCTTTTTTATGTGTAAAGCATTTGTGACAGGCAAAGCTTCTTTCCAATGTTTTGATTATCCATATTTTATAAATGCCATCCTCAACTGCAGTCAGAACCTCTAGTTCAGAATTTTTTGCATAGGATTCTTCCACACCTACATCTCTAATCAGAAAGCTTATTTCATGTGCTACTTTTCTGAAAGCTTTTCTATAGAGTAGATCCAGAGAAAATGAATCATATTATATGTGAGCTACATTAGGGGGCATCTGTGTAATCTTAAATACTTGTATTACACACACATCCCAGACATTGATTTTATATTTTTATGATCAGATTGACATTGGACTTGGATCATAATACAGGTGTTGTTTTTGTTACTAGATTCAAATGCATGCTTATGGGATATTCCCACTGTACATAGAATTGCAAATGTTTCTTTTTCTATTAGCTGTCTCATAAAATACTATTCTCTGAGAAGTATTACACAGGTGATGCAACACTGAGTACAATCTAATACTTTGCAAATAACTGTTGTAACATATTTATGATTTATCTGTCACAATTTTATGCAAATTGAACACTGAAAGTGTCTGTGTTCAAGGTGACAAGCAGCATTTCCCTTAATAGCTACTTTCACTAATAACAGTGAAAGTGTTGTCTCCATTTCAGATTCTTTGATTATTCTTATATTAATTTCAACTGTATTTATTAAAAGAAATAACTACTAATGGATTCTGAAGCATTTTTTGAATTAGTTATTGTTATGCTTCTTACCAGTTTTAAGCCTGATACTTATATATGTTTTCTTATAGAATTATCAGGAAAACACAGGATTGTTTTTATAATATTGGAAAACTTTAAAAATTTAATTCCTAACACAGTTCAAATGAAAACCATCAGAAACTAGATTGTCAAAATATTTATATATGTCATGATGAGGATTGGAATTTGCTTTCTTGGGTTTATTTTTCTTTCTTGTTTTATTTTTTCCTCTTTCTTTTCTTATTTAGTTGGTATTATCTTTCACTATTGTAATTAATATTTTAAAAACATTATATAAACAGAAAAAAGAAACTGGATTGTCAAGAATCAAATTTGCCAATTTCAGTATTTTATTTTACCATTCTTACCTTAAATTTTTTTCTGCTTTAGTTTGTAGCTCTTTTTAAAAGCCGCATAACCTTTTTTGACTTTTTAAAGTTATCATTAGAAACACCAATTATGAAATGTGCTTTTCCCATTGACTCAATAGCTTTGAGGTGGACATTATGCCAAAAAAAGATAAAATTGATATTCCAGACAGTTGAGCAAATAGTTTTCATACTTAAGAATAAGAGCCATCTACAGAGTACCCTATGAAAGGGAAATTCACCTTTATAGTATGAGGAAAAAGCTATATATATATAGCTATATATGTTATATATATATATATATATATATATATATATATATATATATATATATATATATATATATATATATATATATATATATATATATATATATATATATATATATATATATATATATATATTACAGAGTTTTTCTTTTAAATAAGGTGGACCTTTTGGTATTAGACTACTAAAACAGTAGCATTTTTTTGTGATTTCAACCTTTGTAGCCACAAAAGTTATTGATGAGTTACCTATACAAATCAGATAATCAGGAATGCAATATCTGTTTGACAATGTTATGCATAAAGAATACATATTACTAAATAATAAGAATAAAGTGTGATGAACAATAGTAATAATATTACCTGCATGCAAACAACATTCAAATTGCTATGTGGTATAGTAACTGATGCGGTCCAACAGCGTCTAGTTGAAAAAAATCTCTTTCCACCAGAGCAGAAAAGAAACTGCCCAAACAGCAGCAGAACAAAAGATCAGCTCCCAATTGATAAGATGATTTTCGAAAACTGCAAGAGAACGAAGACCAATTTGAATGTAGGTTGGATTAATTATAAGAAAACATGTCACTCCCTGCTATGTAATTGGATCATTAGATGCCTAGAAATAACAGGTTTCAGTAGATACATTAGAAGCTTTGTGCAAAGATCAGAGACACAAAGGAGTCTATCAATGGTGATAGACTGAGAGAGGTTAGAATCAAGAGAGGAATCTTCCAAGGAGACTCACTTTCACTACTACTGTTTGTTGTTGCACTGATTCGTCTGTCAGCAATATTGAGTAACTCAGGCTATGGCAATCAAACATCAAAAATATCTGCCAGACTACCCTGTATCCTTTACATGAACAATCTGAAGGTATATGGAAAAAATCACCATCTGCAATAGAATTGCTGCTCAATACTGTCGCTGTAAATAGCCAAGATATTGCAGTAGAGTTTGGACTGGACATATGTGTCAGCTTCACCATCAGTGGGGGAAATTATGAAACTGAAAGAATACAGATGCCCTATGGAAAGAGCCTAAAGAAGAAGATCAAATACGTGGGCATTTTACAAGTTGACAACACCTTGGAGCCAAGAAGAAGCTCAGTAGTGAATTCATCAAAACAGTCAAGGAGATCTTAAGGTCCAAATTCAGTGAAGGAAATATCATCAAGGTAATTAACACCTGTGAAATTCTAGTCACTGCTGGAATACTGGTTTGGATTCAAGCAAAATTAAGGGCCTCGGATAGCAGAAAATTAATGAAAATTAATCATTCCTTTGATGAATATAGCGACACTAGCAGACTCTACATATCAAAGAAAATAGGTAGGAGTGGAATCCTTCAAGTACACAGTTGAAGAAGAAATAGGGATTGGAAAATTTTTCAAAGGGCAGTGAAGAATATACACAAAAGCAAGTTAGTATATCAGCAATGCTTGCTGAGTAACTGGACAGACCAACCTGGTCTACAAGAAAGGAGACATGCAAAACCATGTTATTTTTTAAAAAGCGTGTCAAGTAAATAATAAGAACTGGCAATAGCTAAAATCTGGAAAGTTGAAAAAAGGGACGGGCTAATTCTGACTGTACAAGATGAAGTTTTAAGAACAAAAATATTCAAAGTCAGAATTTGAGAAGACAGCAAAGTTGCCTCTGCAAATAAGCTTAAGAAAGATTGAACCACTAGTTAGCTGCTGCAAGAAGATCACATACTGACTACAACAATAGCATGATAAAGTAGCAACAATGGTGCAATAGAATGTCTGCAAGAAATACCACTTACCTGCAAGCAACAATTGATGGAAGCACAACATAGACAAAGTAATAGAAAACGAAGATGCTAAAATGCTCTCAAATTTTTGATTTCAAAGAAGCAAGCACATGCCACATAATATGCCAGGTTCAGCAATTCAATTGTTGATTTAAAAAGACAAAAAAATCTGGATAGTGGTTTGCTGCAGTACTTGAAGAGAGCAGAAGAAAAGAGAAAAATTTGGAGAAAAATTGAATTACAAAAATTGAATTACAAAATTCAAAAACTTGCACATAGAAGTAGTATAGTATGAATGTGATAAAAGAAAGCAAAGAATACCTATAGTAATAGGTGCCTTGTGTGTAATTCCAAAACATCTGGAGCATCATTTGAATAACATTGCATTGACAAAATCACCCTCAGTCAAATGCAGAAGGCAGAACTACTCGATAGAGGGATAAAAATCTGGCTGACTGTGCGACCAACCATAATAATTTATTAAACTTTAAAGCTGTCTAACTCTTTAAAACTTTGATTATGTCAGTCATGGCATTTTTTTCAGTCAATGTGTCTTCAAGGTTCACTATCCAAAAAGCAAGAAGCCCTATTCATTTTCCTAAAGATTTTCCATTTTCTCAAGCTGTTCTCAAGTGAAAGTTTTATTTTCACTATATATATATATATATATATATATATATATATATATATATATATGTGTGTGTGTGTGTGTGTGTGTGTGTGTGTGTGTGTGTGTGTGTGTGTGTGTGTGTATGTATGTATATATATATATGTATATATGTATATATGTATATATGTATGTATTTGTGTTACAACCCTTGGTATGCCTAAATATGGGAAGAAGGTCACTACTCCCTCTTTCTGTCCTTCGGCTTATCACAGAAGACCATGCAGGTAGAAAACCATATTTTTATTTTTAATGTTGCCTTTTTATATTTGTGTTGTATTTGTACTGATAAATAAATAAAGGGAGACTAGTATAGGTATAGTATAGTATAGCACACAGAATGCTATTACCTTCCCACCAAAGGGGGTTCCTATTTTTCTACTTGCATTTTTACATGCTTTTGAACTGGGTTGGCAGAAGCTGGGACAAGTAATGGGAGCTCACTCTGTTACGTGGTGGTAGGGATTCAAAACGCTGAACTGCCAACTTTCTGATCAACAGGCTCAGTGTCTTAGCCCCTATATAAATATATATATCACACCATATCAAAATCACAGTTAAAAAACTGAATTAAAAACAGAGTTAAAGCAGAGTTAAAAAAGCAGAGAAAGTGCCTTCAAAGTTGTATGTGACTCTTAGATTCCCCAAGGCTATTGAATGCAGAAGTCTTCATGTTCTTCCAGGAGACCAGAACGGTGGGGGCAAGCTTCATCTCTGAGGGCAAGATGTTTAGGCAATGTCAGGTGCAAGAAATCAGGACCAGAATTAAGTTCAAAAGGACTATAAGTTTATTTCATGCACAAGATTCTGAACTACTCACAGTCAAGGCAAATTGGTACTAGATAAGAGTAAACAGAACTGAAGAAGCTGGATTTAGAACTCTTATGAGCATGAAGTAAATCCAAATTGATGATGCATCTGATCCCACCCTCGAGATCAGGCAACAATGTTGACTAAGAAAGTGTTTTGGTAGGAAGATGGGTGAACAAATTTGGGTATATTTAGGAAGAATGGTAATTTACATGCAGTTGTAATTATAAAATTTATACTACTAAAATAATCAATTCTGAATCAGGATCTCTTAATGAGAAATCAAAACTTTTTTCTTTCTAACAGGATTCCCTTTTATTTCACCTTTTCATGCTCCAGATCACAGCATTCATGCATTCATCTAGTTCCTGCATAATGATTGAGGTCAGGAATTCTTTTGAAATAAGTGTCACTATCTTAATTCTCAAAGGAGATCAAGTACAGGTCATCCATAGCAGCAGATGGAAATAGTGGAGGCTATCAAAACATTTATGATGATTCCTATTTTTTTATATTACTACTTAGTTAACTTTAGATGGGTAGATACTTTAATAACACATAGAGTTATTGTATAATTGCAATAAAATTAGAAATATATTTTCATTTATTTTTCCTTTTTTGTAGACGTTTTTCCTTTTTTGTTGTTAATGCTGTATGCATATTTTTTCTGTTTTTCGATTTTGCATTTTATTCTTTTTTGATTGTACACACACACACAAACACACACATATATAAGCTACAAGTGGCGCAAAGATCCATAGAAAGATACATGCTCAGGATTACAAGACAAGATAGGAAGACTTGCACATGGATTAGAGCAGTGGCCCCAAACGTTTTTGACACCAGGGGCTGGTTCCATCGATAAGGATTATTCCATGGGGGGGGGGGGGGTTGCATTCTGCCTGCATCCCAAAGATGGGGCTTTGCTTGTTTGTGTGGACCAGTTGTTGAGGTCCCCTGGATTACAGAACAAGCAAAAATATACAATATCATCAAGAGAGAAAAAGGAAATGGAAATGGACTGGTTACATAGCAAGCAGAATTGATGGTAGGTGGACCAGGGCAGTCATAGAATGTATCCCACTTGATAAAAAGCATCCACCAGAAACCTAAGACAAGATGGATTTACAACATCCGCAAGTATTGCAGGCTCAATTGAGAGAAAAAAGCTCAGGGTCACATTGGTTGGAAACATGATGAAGGGGCCTTCATTCTGCAGTAGATAAACATTGGCTAAAATATCTATACATGTGTGTGCGTGTGTGTGTGTGTGTGCAATGTTTGTAATACTAAATGCTGTTTGTAGGTGTGGGAACTTTGCGGTCTTTTATTTGTTTTATGGTAGTGTTCTCTTATTCCTGCTATTAACTTTTTAACTGTTTTAAATTCCTGTTATTAACTTCTACATTTTTTGCCTTGAAATATATCTAAAACTATCTAAACTTTGAGTATTTCCTACCTAAAGTCTTACACATGGTTTTAATGCAAAAGAGGAAGTAATTTTTAAGCACTGGGCAGAAGATACATTAATTAAGGTAAGCTCACAAATGGCATCTGTAATTCTGTTTTCTAGCCTTTCCTCCTCTTAGCTCTCAACTAATCTTGATTAGGATGGAACATAAATAGCCTCAGCATATGCTCATTGCACTTTTAAACCAAGTACATTTTATTTCCCTATTTAGAAAGGCGTATATGATGTGCATAAATATAGTTTGAAGCAGGTCTGATTTCAATAAAATTACTTTACTGTTTTAAACTTGTGGGATTTGAGATGAAATATAAATGGTGATCAACATAAAATGCAAGGTATCCAGAACACATGATAACTGATCTGCCTCCATCCACATTATTTCTAGTATTCATTAGGAAACTTCTATAATTGGGTATAATGCTGAAAGCAATATTTAATGAAAGGTATGGTTGGGAAGTTTGCAATGCATAAGTCTTGCCTTCTGCAGAATTTAAATCCATTCTCCTAAATACTATGTTTTCTCATTCTACAAGAGAGAGGCAACTGTTAGAAAAGTAACATACAAAGTTCTTTTTCCAAGTAATTCTTAGAAAATTGTCATTTATATTTCCCTTCACTGTATTCTGCAAACATCAAACTCATAGTCCTGTTTTCTTTGCTGAAAGTTTCAAATCATCATGATAAAAATGGAAATGATAAGTATTCACTACCCTGTACCGATTATAAAAAAAATCTAAAACTATAAATGTTATCAGCTAATGAATTTATAAAAATGATAAGGCCAGACTATGATGGGGCCTAATTCCAGAACATTGATAAATAACATTTTGCTGTGTTAACATACAGAGATTGTTTCGAGAAGTCAGGTAATTTCAGCTAAAAGATTTTTATTGTGTATTTAAATAGCATTGTGAGCATTTTCATTGTGATGTACAGAAGTGTATTAAGGTTAGCTGTGCAAACATTTGGGCACTTATTCAACAGCAATGGTGAAGCTAAAGATCAGCTAATCCACTGTGCTAATCTTGTTAATAGCAGCATCCCAGGCTTGCTTGCTTGCTTATTTATTTATTTATTTTCAAATTTTTGAGCTGCTGATCTCCCTTTATTCCGTACATGTATACAAGTAGTCAGTGACGTGCGGTGAGGTTTATGACTGGTGAGGCTGGTGACGTCATCAGGAAGGCGGGGAATGGGACCACGTGTGCTGGAGGCTGAGGCTGCCTCAGCCTCCAGCACACGTGATCCCATTCCCCGCCTTCCTGAGCATCCTCCGCCGGCTTGCGCTCCACAGTCCCCAACAGCAGCTGCTTTTCAGTGCTTTTCTGAGCATCTGGTGTTTAGGACATCCAGCTATCTACCTAAACGCCAGACGCACAGAAAAGCACTGAAAAGCACTTCGCCTCCAAACCACTTCGTCTTGATGATGTCGCCGCAGCTGCTGGGCGCGGCCGGACAGAGGTAGCCAGAGCGATGCCGAGGCGGTCCGGGCGGACAAAAGAGTGAGCGAGCGAGCGATGGAGGATCAGGCAGCCTGATCCTCGGTCGCTCGCCCGCCGGATTGCCTTGGTGCCACTCTGGCTACCTCTGTCCGTCCGCGCCCGGGAGCTGTGGCAACATCATCAAGATGAAGTCCAGCGGAGGCAGAAATGTTGTCGGCGCTCCCAGACTTCGTCTTGATGACGAAGCCATGAAAGCGACTGGGGAATGACGAGAACCTTCCTGCTTCTGCTGGACTTCGTGCACTCCTTGCGACTGCAATATACGTCCAGAAGCGGCTTTTGTGGCTAATGGAGTTTGGGCTTCCAGCCCAACAGCCGCTGCCATTTCTGGATGTCTATTGCAGTTGCAAGGAGCGCGCAAAGTACAGCGGGGGCAGGAAGGTTATTGGCGCTTCCGAGAACCCTCCTGCCTCCGCCGGTTGCCCAACTGGCACCCCCCCATGCGCATCTCCTCCTCCTCCTCCTCCCTCCTCTTCCTCTTCACTCCCCAAAGGCTCTTCTCCTTACCGGAGCTTAGCGGGAGCCGTGTAAAAGGGATGGGAGGAAATATATATTATTATTATATATTATATATTATTTCATGATGAGAAGTGAGGCTCTGCCTCCCCTGACCGCACGTCCCTGCAAGTAGTCCTCATGTGTGAGCGCAATTGGGACTGTCAACTCGGTCATTAAGAAAAGGAGTCTTCAAGAAATCATATTACCATGACTGCAGATACAAATATATAGAGGGGAATGGATACTGATTGTAACAGTGTGTGTGTGTGTGTGTGTGTATTCCTCCCCCCCTCCCCCTATAATCCCAGGAAATCCTTCCAAGTCAGAGAAAGATGCTTTTCTATATTTTATGTCTTGTTTGTCTATCACACTATTATAGGTCTTTTCCTGTCAAAGCAAGGCGGACCTATGTTTTGACCGGCTCTTAGGGTAATATAAATTCATTCTTCTCCTTTTTATTTCCAATTGACATCAACTATTGTTGCTACCCCATTAAACATTCAACTCATTTTTAATGCTGCTCTAACCACAATGTGAAAATGTGAAAATGTGACATAAATAAGAAGGAAAGCCTGTCATTGATTTTTTTTTAGGGATGATTTCTTTTGTTTTGTTATAAGGGGGGGAAATGTATTCAAACAGACAGGGAACAGCAATGAAACCACACATGGCAAAACCTTTGTGGCTTTATAGTACTAACACTTACAATTACACAAACCGACACACACCTCACTACAAGGTTGTGATGCATTCAAAGACTGGTTCCAGCATCATAAATTTTGACACCACCCACTTAATTAATGAATGGTTAAAACAATATCTGTAAGGTTAATGTTCACTTAAAGATTAAAGGTGAGCTTTTATAACAAACACAGGGATACTATGAAACAATAAAAAGGAAGGAAGCAAAATGTTATGCAAGAAGAAAATCCAGTTACACTATAAACTAAGTCTAAAATTATAACGAGTATATCATTAAAATAGTAATGAGAAAGGAAGATTATAGTTTCTGAACTGTCGGGTTTAAGATTACTATGATCCATTTATAATTTATAATTGTGAAAGGCTTTTTGGCTGTAATCAAATCAGAAGCAACTAAAAGGATTAATACCTTACAGAGAACATCTGTTATCCACTAAACATATCTTAGATCTTGCAACTGGCAAGCATATCCATGTTTGGCCCATTAATGAAAAATGCCACTGAGGAATATTTAATGTGTCAAATTATCATCTCAACTGTGCACTTTCATTTTAGTTCAGCATCGTACAGCATGTTCCACTAGCCTGGATAACATAAACCTTGAACAATTATTCAATATCATTGATTTTGGGGGAAAATGTGATATTAACTAGAATAAATTCATTAATTAATTTTAATGTGGAAAGAAATAGACAACTGTGTTTCGAGTTTGATTTTAATAATTTTATTTCCATTTCCTATTTTGATAGTGCTTCCTTTTATTTTTAAATTCTATACTTGTGACGTATTTCTTGCAGCACCAGTTCTAACTCAATAATACTAAAGACTGGTGTGTGTGTGTGTGTGTGTGTGTGTGTGTGTGTGAAAGAATGACAATTTGTCAAATAATATGATGTGAGGCTAATCACAAAGATTGTGCATGGTATTAGTTGCTTTAAGGAGAAAGTATACAAAAAAATTATATATGCTTTTAAGAAATATCTTTTTAAGGATTGTATTGCACTTATTATACAGATCTCTGTTTCTGCTATTATTTACTTTTAACTTAATTTTAGAAATGTGTCAGTATGATATGTATTATTAGAAAGGAAAGTAGCCCACATTTGACTGCATAACAAATGTTGCTTATTAAATCATATCATTCTAAACTTTTCTTTGCTAGAAACTGTGTATCCCTTTATACCAATGTGATATGATTCGGGAGAGATTCTCACTATAATATGAAAGATTTCCATGTGCAGAGTTAAATTCTACATGTCTTCCTCATATATGCAGCAGAACATATATTATCATGTAGCGTAAATGTGTAATTTGTCAGCAATAAGTTTTAATTAGCAAATTTAAATTGTTCTTATAACATTGTCAGATAATATAAAAGCTCGTAACTATGTTTACATTCACATTTTTTCATTTCAACATTTTGCCACAGTTTTACATCCAAATCTTACCAAACAGCAATTAACCTCAGTTATGGTTGGGTATAAATGGATTCTCCATTCCTTTACTATAGTTACAAGTTTGATATTGCAACATTAGAAAGATAAATGTACGGCACCACTTACTCCGGGATTGAAGACTTGATTGTTCTGCTAATGAGCAAATTGCCTGTTTTACTTGCTTGCCATGAACTTCATATGAATAAATATAATGAAATATGGAACTCATACATTTATACATGTATGGTAACTTATGAAGTAGCATTCTAAAGAATCAGAATGTAGAGAATTATCAATGGACATGTTGAAGCCCATCCTCCTCCCTAATGTAGGAATCCTGAATCTCAAATAACTGGTCATCCAATCTTATTTAAATACCAATTATGAACAAGGCTCCACTAGTTCCTCAGTTGGTCTGTTCATTGTTAAATAGCTTTTGCTATTGTATCTGCTTATCAGTGTTAGATTCGGGCAACGAAAGACAGACTCCGGACACGAAGTGACTTAACAGCTCTTTATTAGTAATAGTAGTGATCCAGCTTAGTGTGTGGTCTGAGGGTTCCCCTTTTATAGGGATCGGGTACGCCTCTCGACCAATCAGAATGATCCCTAGTTCCCGCCCTAGCGGCGGACCTGAGAGGAGACTTACAGCGATATATGCTAATATCTAACAATCAGTATATCGGTATCTGTAGCTATGTGTATGTGTCCATCTGTCTGTCTGTATTTCATCTCTGAAAATGTTTATTAGCCAGATATTGCACAGACTTTTATTGTGTACTGATATTAACTGATGATATAAACTTAATTAAAGCACTAACTTTAAGTGTTTGAATATTTTTTAAAAGGTAAATTACTTTTGCTTTTGATATTTTAACAGCATTACAACATTTGATCTCCAACTTTTAGATACGTGCCACGAGAGAGTAATAGCTTCCATGCAATAATTATAAGGGCTTATTATTCTCCATTATAAAATGCAGGCATTTAAATTTCATTTACTGACATTTCTTTGGCAAATTAGCTCAGTCTCCTATCTGCTTTATGTAAGTAAGTGATTAGTGATGCTTATAAACAAAGTTATGTAACATGTTGCCTAACTATACCTATCAAGTAGACACATGAGTGTTTCTTCTGTGGTCCTAAGGTCATGTTATGAAACAACAGTAATAATCTGAAATATTAAGCATCCTGAAATGATTAACATTTTTACATGACTAATAGGCATCATGGGAGTTCAACTAAACATCCCAAAGCATCTGCCTGTCACTCAAAATGTAATGCTAACATACTTTTTTTTTGTATTTTCTTTCTTTCCACATTCATGTTTTCAGAATAACTTTGCCTTTTTATAGCTAGACAAATATGTAGATCACAGGTAGCAATATTGTTTCCTGTTTTTTCTTTATTTATTTATTTAAACACTTTGTTGATATTTTATTTTTGTCCCCAAGTCAAATTTCATCAAGTATCTTGAAAGCCAAATATCGAATCAATAGCTTCCATAAAACGGTTTAGTGTAATCAAAGGACACAAATCTAATAAATAAAAAACAAACTACATAAGGGTTTATATTGTAATGTAGAGTTACACACACAGTGAAGTTTTTTCAGTTGCTAATGTATAGTGGTACACTGTGATGGCAGTTAAAAGGTTAGCATGTTTTATGAATATACCTGTGCTTCCCTGAAAATAAGACTGGGTCTTATTTTCTTCTGGGCCCCAAAATAAGCACTAGGGCTTATTTCGTGGATGGGGATATCTTATTCTTTTTCCATGCACAGGAGGCCCACTTCTTCTGGTGGTTTGCAGTTTGCAGTGGGGCAAGGGCCATGAAGTACACCAGTGCCACTACTGCAAAGCAGGGAGCGGGGCTACCCTGCATGCCCCACACTGGTTTATCTCATGGTCCCCATAGAAGGCCATCCACATCCTGATGCCTATCTAATCTCACAGCTGTGACACCAACATGCTGCTGAGCCTCTTGCTCCATTACAGCCGTGAGCAAGCAGAAGTGAGTTGATGGCCACATGGGCTCCTGCTACACATGGCCATTAGGCAGGTGTCGGGGTGTGGATGGCCTGTCTTTGAGATAAGCTGGCGCTAGGCACATGAGACATATTTGGAGAGTTATTTCTGAGGGCAAGAATTAATCAGGGCATATTCATTGCATAGTCTTCTGATATATTGGCTACAAATTTGTTCCTTGTCCTACTTCACTATACTTGTATTCTCATAGTGAAGGGACAAGACATCAGAGCTTGTTTTTAAAAAGCATAACTTTTTGTAAAGCTAAGTAACTTTTAAAATGTTAATATAAATAATGCTCTCTTTGCAGTCTTCTCAGAAAAATAAGCTTTTCTTCTAGTACACCAAATGTTGAATTAAACTCTCCAGACTCAGGACTATTGGTTAGATTTGGATCCATCCAATATCTCTACTTTCATGATCCATGTTTCTTTTTTGTTGGAAAGAAATAAGCATATACCAAGGTAACATTATATTATAGATATCCAGGGTCTCTAGGCCTTGAACTAGAGCTAAACAAGAGTGTTCTTTCCCTTTTAAAAGATGGGCATCAAATGGTAAATACAGATTTTTCCTGTATTATACAGCGCATTTACCAACTTATCTTACAGGGGCATCTGGGCCTGCTCTACCTGATTCACAAACCAATTTGAGGTTTTGTGTTTGTATGCACAGGCCATTGAGACCTTGGGCAAAATAAATCCCTATGCAATTCCATACAATCAATATTCTTTAAAAAATATCACATACTTGGGATTTGTGGCTAGCTACCAAGCTGAAAGGCAAAAAGGAAGCTGCAAGGGCTTTCTACTACATCCCTCTATCAAATACATAACTTCAGAATAGTGGTGAGTGGCTTTTGCTCCTGGAAAGAATATTAGTGTCATGTCCAGGAGCAAAAATACATGCTGATTTTCAAAAGATGCGACTGTTATCTAACTTGAAGTTTTTTTCTATAGATTTAAAGTTTTAAAAATCAACAGCATATGTCTTTGACTGTGTAGGAAGTAAAACCCAAGAAGCAAAACAAGTGAATCAAGGACATATTTACAGGACCATATTGTTGATATTATTCTTGTATGCTTAATAAGAATACAATAACCTTTCATGAAATGTGCAGTTAGTTATCATATCAACAGTCATTAAATTTTAGTCTGGAAAAGAAGTCATAGATGAGGTCATAGAATACATTTTTAAAATGGAGTTGAAGAAGGATTTATAGTGAATAAATCTATAAAATTATAAATTTAATTAACCTCTTAAGTGTTCCCAAGTTCAGAAATGTAGACTTTCAAAAACCTTTTAGTATAGAAATCATATTTATCAGAAACAAAATCCTATTGACATCAGGAGATAATAGATTCCAAATAAATGTATATGGGATTGCCGCCCACAGTTTAATAATTCCCCACTCATTAAAGCCTAATTCTGCTTTGTTGGGTATAGGTTTTGGTGGAATATTATTTCTAATATTCTACACAAGTGCACAAAACTTGAACTTTCCAAAATTTTATTGCTATAGTAATTAGACTCCATATGCAATTTTGTGGATTAAAAAATTATTACAAACTATAAATAAATCTCACACATTAATCTAAGCACATCAGCTTAGATTGTAGTTAGATTTCACATATTTATCTAAGTGGTACCTAGCTTTAAAATTTTGTATCTGCTTCCTTGTGGAAGGTAAATTGTCACATTCTTAGCATAGTTACATCATTTTAACCTATTATCACAGTTTATGTCTGGTTGCTGCTAAAATTACTTGTGAGTTTATTGTAATATACAATGGAAATTAAGATATTATTTTATTTATGTATTTATATTTTATGGGAGAAGCCAACCAGCTTGACATGACTCTTGGTGGCTTACATCTTTTAAAAGAAGAAAAATAAAATAGAATATTACACAGGATAATTATAAATAGAGAGGTAATAGACTGTGTACCATCTATAGCTTTAGGAATTATATGTTTTTGTTTTTTATTCTCTTTTATTCTTTTATTCTACTAACTTTCTATTCTAATATTTTCCTTTGTGTCCTTCAACCTTACTTAATTCATTAACTGGTCCATAAAATGTAATTTATATCTGTGGTTTTCATTCCATAATCCATGTCAGTATTTTTTCCCAGTAATTACTTTAATGACTTCTTATATTACACCATTTAGTATGTATCAATGAGGATTTCAACTTGTTTTAACTGCTATTTGTCTTCCTTAAAGACTACTTTCAGTGTGTTTAGCGTCATGTTAAAAAAAAAGGCTAGTCAGACTTCTTTGCTAGCAGCTTCATTAAAATTCTGCTCTACACATCATCTGACTTACACTTTATAATCTATCAGAACACCTGTTTTCTTTACAATGGCCACAAGGCAGCTCAAAACACTGTGATATTTAGCATTTAATAATGAGCATGAGATATGTATTTCTGACACTTAAACATTTCTTTGGGAAAGTACATGGAAAGGAGCCAAGTTTGAGAGAGTATCCCTTCCCATTTCATTACATATATTTTGACAAAACTTCAACTAGGTTGATGCAAGAGTGAGCAATGCACTTTAGCATGTGTCAGTGGGCCCCTGTTTTAGTTTGTTGTAAGGGGAGGATACTATTTTTGTACTAAGCAGACTTTCTGTGTCAGAGAAGAACCTGCAGATGGTTTTTAGTTACATTGAGTAAATGAGGAAAGCAAAGTAATATTTTCTGTTCAAGGTTTATTGTTAGTAGGAGGTTGGGGTGTTTTTGTTTTTTGGCTTCATGAAAACACCAATGAGGGGGGGTTATTTTAGCCTTTTTTTTAAAGTTGTGCTCTAAAACCCAGTAATTAGGTTGAATTTTAAGATTAGAGGGAAATATTTCTTACTGATTATTTCAATGTTCATTTAAGGAACAAATCATGCCATGATTCCATCCATTTTATCTTCTGTAAGATGATATGAGATGAGAACTACATTCTTACTAAAGCAATGGGCATTGTGACTAACTGAGGATGTGCACTTTGATTTCCTTAGTCCTAATTCAAACTTCCATATGGATGTTGGAAAATAACGTCTGACAAGAAAAACAAGATCTCATTGAAATCACAGTATGTTATCAAATGTTATGAACAACATTCCATAATGGGTAGGAGATGCATTGTGTTTATAATCTACTAGAGAACATTCTACTGTGTTATCTTGCTATTAAATGGGTTAATGAGCTTCTTTTCACTAAAGGATCTGAATAAACCTTTTCATTCACACACCTACCATCTGTGTCATTAGCAGGCTGTTATCAGAAAAATTCTACATCTTAGGCTAAACAAAACTACACTAATCTAGCCATAATGCTTCTGTTGCTGTCTATATTTATGGAAGCTCTTATTCATTTGTAAGGACAAATAAACAAAGGGGGAGAATGGCAACCCAATGTCATTTAACAAGGATGCATTCTAGTATTTGGGGGGACTGCATTCAGATGCAAAACACTTCTGTTGTTTTTAGTCTGGAGAATAACAAATTTCAGAACATTAACTGAATCTTTTGTTGTTCAAGAAGCAAACTGAATATAGTTCTCCTTTTAGATGTTTGCATAACTGAAGTGAAGCTAAATTTTGGACTGTACATTCTTAAAATCTGGATTAAGTTAAAATACAACAGAATTTTCCCTCTATATAAGATTTGTTGGAGTTTCATTTGCCTTTGCTGTGGACAGTATCTATGGATATTGCTACAGTCTCATCAAAGAGAGCCGACTGCAACATTTTCCCTAAAGTGTTCCAATCAGACAGCTGTTAAAGCAGAGATGACACATGATCATAGAACAGTTAGTAAATTTAGGTCGGCACCCATCTCATGGAAAGCAACTATTTTATTCTTAGCTTTCTCATATTTTCTTTGAATGTTTTAAAAAACATTTACCTAGTTCTAGTGTCTAACATATATTGGAAGGATAATAATTAAGGCGTATGTAGACCTTTTTTTGCAAGTTTTCAAAAGAAAAAAAAAGGCTTGCAGCTTATTTTGTATCATCATTAAAATCTGAAAATAGCCAGTGACAAACTATTTCCTTCTTTTTTCACAGAAAAGGTGGACATTTGTATCTCATTTTCAGAAGCTAAGTCCAACTGTATGGAAACATTTACTACAATATAGTATATAACATCAAGTAATCAAATGGTAAAGTTAAATTCTGCAATTGAAACATGATCATATCTAACTTGTATTTTCCGCTCACACATGCACACACAGCAGTAGGTTAAAAGGTCTTTATTAAGCTGCCCAAACCTAAGTGTACGTCCTCGGCAGCTCTTGAATAACAAAAGCCCACTCTCTCCTCTAAGTTCGATCAGGAGCTCTAAAGAGCCGGCAAGAGAGTACACAAGGCAAAGCACTAGGTTCAGGAACAAGTCAGAGGTCTAAATTCAACACAAGTTCAAAGGCAAAACATAAGCAGCAAGGAATCTACTCATTTCTTTGGGTGGGCAAAGAATAGGCAATGCCAGTATGGCATTGTGAGTAAACTGGCTGACCAGTGTTGTGCCTGTCACTTCTCTGCCTTCTATATCCTTGGATCAGGGAGGAGGTGTAGACTTCACCTCCTGATCCTCACTGATCACTGGCAGCTGCTCCCATTCTTCACCTGAAGCCTCCAGACTAACCTGCTGCAACTTTGGCTTCCTCTATTCAGACTCAGCCTACTGGCTATCCATTTGTTCCAGCTGTTTAGAAAATGATTGTATCAAACATGATTTTGTGGTAAGTTTCATTGGGTAAATGAAATGTTATAGGGAATAATATAATGTTATTTGCACCATGCCTATCAGCAGTAAAGAGATAGGAGAGTGAAATATAGAATGTAAACTGTCTATTCACAAAAGAGTTATTTACGTAACACAGATATTCTTCCACACATCAGTATTTTAGTGTGATAAAAATCTCCCTTCTTTTAGAATAAAAAGGAGGTAAAATATTGAAGCTCTTGATGAATGGTTTTTTTTTAGTGAAATCAGACTTTCAATGGAAGAGATTAATGCCAATTTAAAATATTTAAATTTAAAATATGTATTAATTAAAAGCATTAATTGTTCAATACTTTAAAATTCATTATTTCCACTTCAGGAATGCAATAAGAAAGAAGTTCACTATTCAATAAGAAAGAATATTAATTATTTATCAAATTGTTATCTAATTAATCCAATAGGAAGTGTTTAAATTAATACTAAATTATGGTTCATCCAGAAATACTATATTAGTTTTGTGTTCCATATATTATTACAACTAGCACAATTCGCTCAAGACATTTTGTACAATTATAGCAGAAGAGAAAAATCACTTGAAGCTTAGGCAAGCATGTAAACATAGCCTATTGTTTAGCGTTATTTACAAACAGAGCCAAAAGGCTGTTACACTAAGGTCACAGTTGATTTTATATCTTTCAGTATATCTGAAAGAAACTGAAGGTACAATTCATTATCAAAATAAAAGACTTGAATATTATTAAATCAATACCTCTTAAGAAAATGGAAATCAAATTACAATTTAAAAAAGAAATTTAAAAATGACATGCACTTTATGCTGCACCAGTATAAATAGTTACTTGAAAAATTTTGTTGGAATCCAGCCTAGTAATGCTTTAGCAACAAGAGGCACTCAAAATCCTATCAAAATCATAGTTTTCCTTTTAAACATTCCTTAAATATACAAACTTCATTTTGCTCTACAGAATTAGGAGGACTCTTGAATAGAGCCAATAGAAATAATTTATCATGTGATAACATTTTCTTGCATAACGATCAAAGATAATTTAAAAAAATGTATAGGTGTGGTTTGGTGTAGATTAGTTCTTATTTTTGACTGTAGTGACCAAGGGTTAAGGTTAATGTTGTCCATGTTATGAATCTAAATCCATTAAGATCAAAACATCAGTTAAAATTACATAGAAGTGCCTCTAAAACTGCTTCAAGCTCCAGACATCCTGTCTCATGTGTTAAGCTATTTTTAAACTGTAGCAACAGCATCGGCCATGATACAGCCGATAAGTATTGCCCTTCAGGGTTGATAAGGACCTATGATTGTTGCTTGCTGCCTTATGCTGGTTTTACTTCTAAGAGGGAACCATGTTGTTAATTGTATTTCAAGAACAGGAAACGGGACTGTTTTGCCTTGGGTTGTACTTGCTTTCTCATTTATGAGAGGTTACATCTCATTTATGAGAAGGGCTGCATGAGTGTATATTTTCTTTGCATTGTATTTTCATAAAGAATATCTTGAGATTTAAATTGAGGTTATATTCTGTCTGTAGAAACAGCTACATAAGGGCTACGTGGATGGGCATTTCAATATTTGCTGTGGATATGGCCATAGTACAATAATTCAAAATTCAGTATCCTTTGTGATAGTTTCCTGGGCCTTACTATTGTGTTGTGAATTAGCTTGGAAGAAAAAGTGGCTCTTAGATCACACTGATTGTGAGATTCCCGTTTCTGCTTTCAGTTTTTAAATTGAAAGTTGCATGGTCTTGCTTGCTTTTCAATTTATGCTGACTCTTTGCTGCATTTCTTTAACTTCTCCTTTAGTAGGAAAAACAGAAACTAAACAAACTCATTCATAATTATAAAAAATAACATGTAAATATAAAGCCATATTTAAAACTTACACAAGATTTATTTTGTGAAAAAGATATGTATATGGACTTTACTGTTGAATGCATACAGAATGTAGGTTTTCAGGTTCAGGATCAGTGATGAGGGTTGAAACCAGCCTCATTAAGTAATTTTAGTGCATCCTAAAATGTGTTGTGTTTTATTCATTGATAACAGTATAAAACCAGCCTTTTGACAAATTCCTTTGTACCACTTCTATTTAGATAAAATACTTCAATAATTAAACATCACTAGTGATTTTCAAATTCTAATTAGTGAGATACGCAGGACAAAAACTTAGAAAACATTATTTATATTACAATGTAGTGGTACCAAAAAAGAAAATGTGCAACAAAGTAAGGCATTTGAGATTTCCCCGTCTTTTCTGGCATTTATCCTATCTATATTTACATAAGGGTACTTGTTCAATATAATAGAACTCAATATTTAAATGAAGCTTTTTCAATGGAATATCATTGGCTATTCATTTCAAAATACACCATGGCCATTAATTGTCTGCAGATATGCAGCCAATTCTTCTGTTGGTGGCTTTTGTACATGTTTTTATTTAGCACAGCTGCAATTCACAGAAGGTTTAAAGCCAATATCTGAATGTGAATTGATTATGGTTTAATTAAGGGCAATAATAAAGCTAAATCATTCAGATAATATTGTTATGTAATGGTTCTTATGAATAATATAAATACTGGAAGATACTGAAGCTGGCTCAGGTGATGTTGCACAAAACTAATTGATCGTATATTCTTGCTTTACTATAAACTTTGCCCTATGGCTCCTAAAATTGATGCTATTTTTCCCCTGAAATCTTGCCAAGTGGTTTGCTGTTTCTTGGGGTGAGAGAAAGTGACTGGCTCAAGATCATATAGTTGGATTTGTGCCTAAGTGGGAGTTGAATTCATGGTCTGCTGGTTTCTACCTAGTGCCTTAACCACCAAACCAAGGTGGCTTTCAAACCAGTGTTATACTCCTAAAAAACAATGTTGTTTTGGAAGTGTATTCTCCACATGTGCTCCACAGCCATGGACATGTTCACTATATGACAATTACCTTATTTTGGTTTCTGCATGAGAAAAAGAAGAAAAAAAACAGGTAACCACAAATAAGAAAGATGCAAATTATTTAATCTCAAAGCAGCCATTTAGAGTTCTGAGCATGAAACAACACTTACTTGAGGATTCTGACTGGATGTCCAAAACAAACAAACCTCCCTACTGTTTTGTTCAAAACATGAAACAAAACTTGGCTTTCAAGGGAAATAACACAGTGGGGTTTTGAAAAAAGCAGCTGACGCAGCATGATGTTGATGCCAGATATGTCCTTGCTGCTATTGGTTTAAATTAGATAGTATGATTTGGGAGTGGAGTGTTAAAAGTAAAGAAGCAACTAAGCACATGGACAGGCAGAAGAATGCTTGCATTTAATTCCTGGTGCATTACTATGTACATTAAGATGAGTGGCACTGTGGTTAGAGTGCAGTGCTGCAGGCTACTTCTGCTGATCACCTGCTGCCAGCAGTTTGGCAGATCGAATCTCACCAGGCTCAAGGTTGACTCAGCCTTCGGTCCTTCCATGGTCGATAAAAATGAGGACCCAGATTGTTGGGGGAAATATGTGACTCCGTAAGAGATGGCCGTAAAGCACTATGAAGTGGTATATAAGTCTAAGTGCTATTAAAAAAAACTTAAAGGAAGTTAGAATTTATCTCAGCTGGACATGCTCCTTATTTTGCCTGTGTGTTATTGTGTGCATATGGGCATATGTAGTGTAGTTAATTCTGCTGAAGTAATGACTCATATTACAACACCGATTTGCTTGGTTGGTTAAGCTTTGGTGTGAATAAGTACTTTCTGTGTGTCTCATCTTGTTCATGTTTTTCACAGAATTTAAAAAAAAACATTTAGTAGTATTTATCTTTATGTGCCAGTAAGTAAATAAATAGGGGAGAACAAAATTGAACAAGGTGATTAATTTTTTTAAAGAAAACTATTTTTAAAAAACATGGAAGGTGTATTAATGAAAGGAATGTTAGAGTTGCACGAGCGGCTTTTCCACTCCCCACTCGCATGACTCGCAGGCTCACGATGCCCTTGGCTAACTCTACAGTACCTGCATAGCCAGGGCACCTCTGCTGCTGGCGCCGCCCGCAACTTGGTTTTTTTTTTGCAGCTTTCAAAGCACGGAGGATGGATGCCGCTCTGGAAGTATGCTCTATGGTAGCATACAACCATAGAGCGTACTCCCAGAGCGGTATCCTACTTCTGTGCTTTGAAAGCTGCAACAGAGAATGGATGCCGCTCTGGGAGTATGCTCTATGGTTGTACGCTCTGCAGCCCACAATCATAGAGCGTATTCCCAGAGTGGCATCCATCCTCTGTGCTTTGAAAGCCACAAAAAAAACGCAAGCGGCAGGCGGCAACCCCTCCTCTTCAGCTGGGCACAGCACCGCTGACTGACCTAGTGGTACCCCGAAAGCACCAAGCAATGGAGCACCTTTGCCCCCCGCCTCATTCCCGCGGTTTGGCGCCTTTGGGATACCACTAGGTCAGCGAACGGTGCTCTGCCTGGCCGGAGGGGGGGTTGTCCAGGGGGCTTATTTCAGGGGGGTTAATATTTTTGCCCACCCGAAATATGTGGCAAGGCTTTAGTTTCAGGACAGGTCATATTTTCAGTTGTGTGTGTGTGTGTGTGTGTATACATATACATATATGCATCATATACAACATACATACATACATACATACATACATACATACATACATACATACATACATACATACATACATATATATATATATATATATATATATATATATATATATATATATATGCTGGTTTTGTTGTATTCGGGTCTTTTCCCGTGTAAGGTTGAGATTGTCTTTGCAACGTTTCGGCAGGATCACACCTGCCATCTTCAAGCTGTGGGCTTAAAATATACACACACACACACACACACACACACACACACACAGTATTGTCTTTGTGCTGATAAATAAATAAAGGGAGACTAGTATAAATCTATTTCAAGCTATTTAGCTCTCATCAGCTAGCCATATCCCTACTGGGATTTGAACCCTGGTATATATATATATAGCTTTAAGCCCAAAGCCCAACCTGAAAATGGCGACTGGAACCTCGTCAAAATGTTGCCAAGACAATCTCAATCTTACACAGGAAAAGATCCAAATACAACAAGACCAGCATGTGTGTGTGTGTGTGTGTGTGTGTGTGTGTTTTCTAGTGTGCAAAGTGAACTGAATTTGTAGGGTTTATGTTTGGAATTCATTTTTCATATCTGCTTTGATTTTAATGTGTATCTTATTTCTTAGGCTCATTAGTTTCCTTTTTGAAAGATTGATTTTTATTGCCATATATTCTCAGTAGCACAGTTCAAATGCAAGATACCTGATGCATCTATGTTAAGCTACCTTTAAGCATTGGCATTTTAACCTTAGTGCATTTTCCCAGGTACATCCCATCCCATACAACTGTCTCTTTTAGTTGTACTGATTTTCATCCAGTATATATATTTGGCTCAAAGTAACAGAAACTGAAAAATTTAACACAATCTAAAAATGTTGAGGAAATTAAACATGCACATTGTAAAGTACTGTAAAATGTTAGTTAAATCACCTACAACAATATGTACAAAAAATGTAAGATGTACTGTAAGTATCATACCTTTGAAAATGACAATTGGGTGGAATGAGAAAGCAATGTGAATTAAATTGGGATACCTTGCCTGGCATTTGAATAGAATCTGAAACACTAGGAACTGGACTAGAATGTTTGCCATTACTTTACTACAGCAAGGTTGAAATAATATGTGTATAAAAATTTGCAAATAGATGTCTACAAACAAAGGACTATATTCCCCATTGTATTTAATTAGACTAAGGGTCAATTCATGAAAACTCCAAAAAGTAATTAACTGTGGCTCTTAGATCTAAATAATAGATCAAAAAACTACTTCTTGATGCAATCATGTCACAGTACAGATTTTTGTATTCTATATATGATGTACCTAAATTCTAGCTACAATTTGGAACATTCCCATGCTTTATATCCAAACATACTTAAATTATACTTTACTATGTTCCATATTACACAAATGACCAGGAGCCTACAATGTATGTATGTATATTTTATTGTACGCCGCCCCGAGTCCCTTGCAGAGAGGGTGCGGCTAACAAATTAAATTTCTATTTCTCTTTCTAATGTGTTTCTTTGAGGTCTTTGCCTTTTTGTTCCCTAATTTCTTTCACCTCTTGCTGGCTGTGCGTCCATCACTTTTTTCTTGTATTCCTTTCTGGGAGGGAGGAAGGAAGGAAGGATGGATGGATCAATGGATCCTTGGAGATGTCCACCATTGAAATGATTAACCTAGAGCTACTGTTAATCAGTAGAGCCACAACATGGCAGGAAATAGGTACGGAAAACTAAATCTTTTCTGCTGCTTAGTGGTTGTCCATTTTTATGGGATACCTACTAGAAATATTATCCCTTAAAAGATAAAGGAAGGTGAAAAAAATACTTTTCTAAAGCACTTAGTGTCTCAGTCTAGTTAAATCTCAGCTGCAGATTCATGGCGGCTACAGCCCATTCCAAACGCAGTTGAATGAGATGACTAAGGCAATATATGAGTCTGAAAACTTTTCTGCCTTTCTTTTGTAGGGATTACTGAAATCCTGCTAGATATTTATACATTTCTTTCATTCTCTGTTCTTGCTTTTCAGACAACTGACACTTTTGTCTAATGATCCATAGCATTACAGATGTTTTATGAGAATGTTCAATCTGCATTGTACCCCTATATTCATAGGAATTTCAACACAGGAGTATTGTTTACTTTACAGGCTCTCAAAAGGGTTCTCCCCCCCCCAATATGCTGACCCCAGGACATTGAGAATATGAAAATAACATCATGAGCTGAACAGGGCCCTAACCTTGCAGGAAACCAGTGAGAAAGGACTACTCCTTGACTAACACATTTCTTAATTGTTACTCCACAGTGAAAGATGAGGGAGATGACTAACTCCTCTTTCCCATTTTCAGTATATGCTGTTCAGATTTGCTTTAAAAAATATCTGAGCTATTAGTACAAAGGGTAAACTGTGTCAATGTTTCATAGGACCTTATTCATATTCATTTCCACTGCAAACTGTGAGAGAGGCATCCCACTCCATTTCGTTCCAGTCCCTTTTCTCAGTAGGTGTAATCATTGGATGTAGAGTTTCAGTGTGTGTGTGAAGAATGGGAGAAGTGGTTTGTTTGAGCTTGATGCTGAACATCAGGGCTGTGAAACTTCCAGCCCATGGGCCGGATGCATCACATGCTGGCCATGCCCATGCCCGGTTTAGTGGAGGGGGAGAAAGTCCCAATATGTCACATGACACCACTGTGATGACGTGAGTTTGACACCCCTACTGAACATAGATGTTGGTTAGATTAGGCAACAGTTTCCATTTTTCTAGATGGGGCAACTTCAAACAAAACACAAGGTGAAAGTGATGTTACTTTAGCTGTGCTATAATCAAGCAAAAACAGAATTGGCTCAGCTGCCCAAGGAGGTTAATGACATGTGATCTTATATGGAGTGACATCTGTCTGCTTAACATCTTCTTTAGGTGTGAGCCAGAGTAATATAGTGGTTAAGGTGCTGAACTAGGGTTAGGATCCAGGGAGATCCAGCTTCTAGTTCGACCTTAGGCATGCAAGGAAACTAGGCAACTTTAGTTTAGTCCTGCTCCCTCACCATTAGACAGGAAAGTCCAAAAAACATCCACCTATCCACCCACACCGCACCACTGTGGTAGATTAAAATCCATAACTGTCATTGGAAATGAATTCCACTCTATGTATGCCTGCATACCAAAGCAGGAGACTAAGATCAGACTAAATGTGCAGCCTTCAAACAGACTTCCAATTCTATTTTCAAAGTTGTTTTTAGTAACTGAATAAAATTGCCTGTTACATATTTTCTGTAAGAAACACAAACTGAGTAAGTTGGTTGGCAATTAAAAATAGTTATTTCCATTATTTTGCATGCTTTTTTTAAAGGAATCAACAATGAGCCAAGTTGAAAAATGCTACCTGTTAATACAGCATAAAATGTGATTCATGAAATATGACATCTTTTTAACGGAGAAAGAAAACACTTCCTTCAACCCAAGGCTTTTAAATGCAAAATATTGACACATTCGTATTATCTCATACAAAGGGCTTTGTTCAGAAAGATAATTTCATAGAATGAGTAGTATCATGTGATCTTATTCATATTTATGAAATATGATAACATAGAAAAAAGGTGTACTGGAGTACAGCAACTATCTTTATAGACCCTTTTCAGCTTCAAAATGTTTTTCCTTTCATACATCAGACACTAATTAGCAAATATCTAATTAGTGTTAGAAGATTAATCGCTCATGGGAGTTCTGAAGCTTTGTGCTTTCATGCATGCCGAAACAGTACCACTTTAGGTGCATTCATTAAGGAACAGTAACTTTAAATGGTACAATTTCTATTTTTCTGTGAATTGTAAATTAGAATTTTTTTTCAAAAATGAACTGCAGCTCAAAGGAATGTAAAAGACAGAAAATATTAATTTCAAAAATGTCTATGAAACAGGATACCTAGAATATTTTCTAGCTATGGACTGAGAAATTATTTACAGTTAGCATCTTTGCAAGACTGAATTTTCCTGCTATATTCTTGTGTTTACTTGGAGAGACCCCTTCTCATATTTCAATGCAACCACAGAAGCCCTTCTCTAGGTCAGCACAAAAAGGTAAAGTTCTATCTAAAAGTGAGTTTTAGTTATACAGTGGCACATTTATTTTAATATGTTTAGTAGCAATAAATAGATTTTATTTATGAGTTGAAGAATTATTGCATTGAAACCAATGTTTTTCTCATAATTTGGGAATTAATTAATCTAATTTTACTTCAAGCACAATGACATATTTTACTCAACTACACCTTAGCTATACACTCAACTTGCCATGTACAATATACACACATATACTGTGTGTATATGTGTGTGTGTATGTATATATGCACATACATATGTATGCATACATATACATACATACATATACATACACACATACATATATATACATATTGTTGCCTTGACAAAAGATTTTTTTATTTTCTACTCAGGAAAAATAATGTATGCAAACAATACCCACATTTCTGAAGAAAATAATATATTTTATGCTAATAATTGATTTTGTCTCTACAACAGGAAATAGAAATTGAAATGAAGGAATTGGAGGTCGAGATTAAAACAGACTTTGGGTTTGGAGATGTAGTTTATGAGTTTGGATCAAGCACTCTTGCAATCCAATCAACCTCATAGGATTGCTGTGGGGGAGGGGGAATGTAGAAAGGTGCTCTCTACACCACTTTTTACTTAATGTGGGACATAAAAGTAGCGAGTAAATACATACATTTTTTCTGTGTCTCTGTATCTATAACAGATATGGTACATACTAATCCAGTCGAAATAAAAGGACAATCTGTAATTGATAGATGGCAGATTTATTATAGCTTTAATAATAGTGCCTCAGTAAAATAAACCAATTTTAAAAGTGTGTTTGTTTTAAATTTCTTGTGGCTCAGAACAATATAATTTTAAATTTAAACACATAATGTCTAGTTCTAGAAAAATAGGCTTCAGTGTTGTATCTGTGATATTATAAATGTAGTGTTTGCTATATTTATATACTGTATATACTAAACTTTCCAACATATAAAATGATATTAAACTGAAGTGGTTATGCATTTAATTTTCAATGTTGACTATATTATTATTCTAGTAGGTAACTTAAAAAACTGTAAGTATTGAGAACATTATCTGGCAATAGCTTGTTTCATGAAGTTTAGCAATGAAAAGTTCCAAGGAATTCCTCAGAGTGAATTTTGAAAGCCAAAGCCAATATGGAAATCTAACAAAATAACTTGTGAAATATGAATATGTAGAATCATAAATGTTGGCTTGCAGCAAATCATAATACATTTCATCCAGAGAGACAAACCAATTTTGCTTGTCCATGTGCAGATGGAAGGGCAAGGAAATGAGGAACGTTCTCATTCTTGTAGTGTGATTTTATCCTATTGTAAATAGTGGACATATTTGCCTGCTAGAAAATAGTGTGAGATATATATTTCAACCAAATATAAATTCAGATTTGTTATGTGGAAGATACATTCACATCTTATTTATAAAGTGACTCTTTTTCTGACAAGACAAAACAAAAACAGAGCCTCTGGCAAGAGACAAAAAATTACGTAAATAAATAGATAAGAAATATGCAATTGTTGATCAAGTGCAGACTTCTGTAATTTATGTTATTATCTATTCTGAAGCCCCTTAGAAAGCTAAGCAATGGTTATATCAATAAAGTATCACATACAATAACAGTATTTAATAAATATATGAATATAAAATAGTTATGTTAGCAGTTTAGGCCAAGTTGTATCAAGTAGGGGAAGATGTCATATTTAAATACTATTATTTTATTAGAAAATTAGCAGTAAAGAGTTTGAATTATTCATGAATATTAGCATAGAAGCTACAGAGAATAGCTGAGTGATCCCTCTAAAAGATGCAGTATTTTTAAAAGCTGCATAACAGTGTTTTATTTGATACTTCCCCCATGTGCTAACAAATTCACATTCAAATGTTGCCTAGCTCTGTTTAGAAGTTGGAGCATATTTTAATATTTAAAAATCTTGACTTTGGATGAATAAAATAATGAAAAGTAACAAAAATAATATTGAAACTGATTGCTACAATATCTTCACATGTTTAATAAGATTTTTATTATTTGAAATTGAGATATTCCAGATAAAGACTTTTGTGCTTACTTGAGCAAAACACAGAAACAAAATCACCATGGATAATTCAAGAAAGGAAGAGGAAAATAGAATAAACTGGGGAAATAATGCTAAATTCTGTAGGGCTATGAAGGATTAACAGGGATCAGGTGGGAACTAGTGATAACTATCAGGTGTTCAGTGTTTTACCCAAATGTGAATTCCAGCTTTGGAAACTAAACTTGCTTCCAAATCAAGCTTGATGGACATGTCCAGGTAATCTGTTTTTGCCACTGTAGGGAAGTGGTTTGCCATTATCCTCTTCCAAAATGATGGATGAATATTTGTCTAAATTACAAATCTGTTGTTTTGTGGCAGTTCCCCATCCAAATGTCTAAGTAGTCAGATCCTGTTTCACTTTCTGAGACCAGCCAACTTGGTTAGGAAAATTCTCTTACATTACTTCGGAGTCATGTTTCTCCCATATTTTGAACAAAGAATCAAACTGCACTTTGATCATAGGTTTGATATACATTTTTAAGATAACAGAAACTAACTTTTCTTCCTGTATAAATTACATGGAAACTGACAGGTTTTGAAAAACTGTTTTTTTTTTGACAGCTGATGTTCTTCATAAAAAGAATGCTTCTTTTTAAAGTTTGCCTTCACTTTGCATTTCAAGTCACCTTATTTGTGTCAGAGCAAAAGATGCTATGACAGGAACATTTCTTCTTTACTGGAGAATGGGTATGAAAAGGCAGTCTTCTTTGTAGAAGGGGCTTTTGGGATTCCTTACCATTGTGCCTTTCTTCTTTTTTCCCTAAAGAATGAAATAATCTCCTTCAGTGTGTCCTAATTTGAGACTCAACACCCTTAGGCAATATTTTTGTCCCTTTCTTGTAAGTGACGTCTCAATGAGAATGCAAGTGCACTCCCCTTCTCCTCCTCCTCAAGGATTGCTCGGCACAGATGTCATTAAGGATTAAGGATGTTGAGTATTCTGCAGATGTTACAAACAACAAAGAAAAGTGCAGGCAAGTTTGTTTACCTGAGATTTTTTAAAAAAAATGTTATCGTAAGTATGCTTTAACACATATATCTGAATACATGGAAGTTAAAACACTTTGGATGGGTTTTATACATTACATTCCAAGAATAAATGCATTTTATCCTGTTTAATACTATATCAGGTTATAGCCTGAGACAAGCATGACATTTTCCCAAATTAAAAATAAATAAACAGAAAAATAACTTGTGAACTGTAAATATATATATATATGCTACATTTATTAGAAGAAATTAAATGCTGACTTTCAATCTCTTCCCAAAACGGAGGAATAAAGAAAACAATCTGCCTCCATTACTGTAATTTCCGAGAATCTAAAATGGCACTCCAATTTTAATATTATATAAAGTGTGAAAAATTTACTATTCATTTTACATAAATATCAGTATTTTGATTTTGACAATCCTTGAGAAATAAAATGTTTTGAATGCAGAGGCACCTTCTGTAATGTGATTTCTTTGCTCTTTTTCTTATTGAAGATATGAGATGGAACAGTTTGTGATGTATCAGGCCACAAAGCCAGTATTTAGGTATTAGAGCTATCCACAACGATAACAATGGCTCATTGTTACATGTTAAGGATTTGCTGGGCCTTGTTATAAATGAACACAGAGAAGGGAACAATACATGTCTTGTGACCATCACAGTATGCAGACTTCATATAAACAAAGCTGAAGAAAAACAAATGAAAGGGATAGAAATTTCTCTGAAAAGGCAAAACACATGGTTCAAATGAAGGTATATCTGTCATCAAGTTTCTCAGGGGTTAAAAAGTCCTGCTTTATCAATCAAGAAATGTGTTCAGAATTGTGTCAGTGGTACTGTAAGCCCTTGCAGTAATTTTTAATCTAATTTAAATGAAAAAGAAAAAAGAATCGTGATTTATATGGATGTACTTGGTATTTATATTTTAAAATTCATTTATCTGCGAAATATACTTTTAGAGATGGTTATGGTTCTTGTTAGTACAGAAAACTTTGCATAATGTGCCTGATAGGTTAATTGGTGGTTATGTAGTTCAGTGGTGTAGGCATACATAATAATGTGTATCCACATATGACTAGCTCAGTCAATTTCTTCTCATTTGATTTAAAGATGCTATGATGACAAAGTTACACTAAAGATTTATGTGATGCTTTATAAATGCTATAATTACTTAATGATAAATGGGTCTTTTCTGAAAAGTGGAAGATGATTTGCCTTGCTAACTTGGAATTCCCCCATGTATTTTGAAAAAAAAAAAGAATCCGGACACAATAAATTGAAATAAACTATTTTAAAATATTCTATACTCAATATTCAATACTTAAGTAAAACGATTTTTAAAAATTCTATATACAATAAATAAAATATTCTTTTAAAAAACATTAAAAGAATAAAATAAAATAAACCGGGTCACTTACAGCAGGCAGAATCAGCACCTCTCCAATGCGATGGATGCAGCAGGGAGCAGGCAGGCAACGAGGCAGCAGGGCAGGTAAACTTACCGGACTGGAGGGACAAGGGTTGTCGGTTAGCTAGGCAGGCCACCTGGCAGGCTTAGCCAGCCAGGCGAGGCTGGAGAGGGTGGGCAGGGGGCTTTCGGCTGCGTGGCGTATGCCAGCTCGTAGCTTTCACGAGGCAAGGCCTGGAAGGCCTTCCCTCACGAAAGCCGCAAGCTGGCATAAACTAGCTTCCTTCTGCCCCCCCTCCCCCATGCTTAGTTGCTTACCTGAGGGAAGCAGCAAGCTGCTGGAAGGCGAATTGAAGCAAAGGGAGGACTGATCAGCAAGTGCAATGCGACAGCTGCTCGGGAATGAGAAGAATGTTGGCCATTGGTGCCACACTTTTAAACGGGTTGCCTACAGCCCACTCACTGATTGGCTGGACTTCAGCCAATCAGTGAGCAGCGGGCTGGGCTAGTTTAGTGCGGACGGGTGGGGGAGCGAGCGACAGGGCCTGGGCAGGCATTCTGGAAGTTACTTCTGGGTCCACCGGTCGAACCTCCTCTCACCGGATCAGTAAATTTCACACCTGTTCTCCCGAGCCGGTGCGAACTGGAAGAAACCCACCACTACTGCCAACCACATTTAATACACCATTTATTGTATTGCCTTCCATTGAGATCAGCTGGCCAAGGTATATGTAGTGGTCTACTACATGCATCTAGTTCTTCTTCCGATATAAAAATATCATAATATAAAATACAAATGAAAATATAGATAAGAGGGAAAGGGGGAAGGAAAAAAGGGAGAAAGAAGTGTAGGGTAGGAAGGACAAGAGGGGAAAAAATGCTAACTTCCAACTTTTTTCAGTGCAGTAGAGTACAAATAGTAAAATACAGCTCCAACGTCTTACTTTTACATACTTATGTAAAATCATGTAGAAATTTATCTTAAATTGCCCCAATAATAAACCTGTAGTACTATATTCCTGTCTTTTGAAAATATGTTTTTATATACTGTAAGTATGTATGTATGTATGTTTATGTGATTTATATGATTCCTATATTTAGTTTGTACTCTTTAAAGGATTTTTTTTGCTTATGAGATACAAACTATGTTCTTTATATAGTTCTTATTGGTGAATAATATGTTTTTTCAATATTTTCTTTTAAATTCTAACAATAATTCTATGGTAGTTAAGGCTATGCACAATGTTGAGAAGGTATTTTACTTCAACCATGCTTTTTTACATGGGTAGAAGTCTCCTTGAGCTATTGGGAAAACATACTAAACTTATGCAATGCAGGTCACAATACCTCAGGAACAACTGTGTTGCCTCTTTCACCTTACAGGGAGTTGCATCACCAATGTGGCTTGAAGTGCCTCATCTCACATAGACCTACAATTGATAGTAAATTGCTTTAATAAAGAAAAATAAATACACCAGTTCCCTAAGAACATTTTTCTTGATTCAGAGCCTTTTCAAGTGTGTGTGTTAAGAGTGATTTCAGTTATTATTCTCTGAGTGATAATGGAAACTTGTGAAAGATGCATCATAAGGAATTCACAAGTTTTAATGTTGTACTGGAGAGGAAGCTTTGCCAGAAATTGCCTGTTTCAGGCAGATGATACAGAACTAAACATCTGTTAAATTAACATCTACCTAACATTTTTGCCTTTGAGTCAAATGCAGTTGAAAAAATTAAATCTTAGTATCTGTCAAAACAATCTGTCTTGGGATATTTATATACAGAGGAAAGAAAAGAAAAGAAAAGAAAAGCACAATATAATTGACTGCACTGCTCAGTGTTGGTTTCTCAAGATTTATGCATGAACCTGTTTTCACTATCACCGCTTAACCTTTGAGTACAAGTGATCCCACCAAAATGAATGCCCAAAACCCAATTTTAAAACTGCTGGAAATAGAAAGAAAAGCTTCCTCTAGAGAACTTAATTCTCTCTATCTGTGTTTAATTAAGCATTTCAGCTACTAAACACACACACACTCATACCGACTCACACAGAGAGTGAGAGCGAGAATTCCATTTCTCTTCCTTTGTAATAAACAGCAGTAGCAACTGATTTATCTTTGATTCTTATTTTTTTCTTTTTTTAAAATTTGGTACCATATTCCTTTTAAAATAGTGGTACTCACTTTGCATTAAGAAAGCAAGATTGGTCTCTTGATTAGGCTAGAAACTGGGAGATTATGAGTTATAGAATGACCCCCACCCAGCCAGGCATGAAACCAGCTGGGTGATGGTGGGTCTCTTTGAGCCTTAGGAAAGAGGCAGTGACAACGACTTTCTGAAATCTTGCCAAGAAAAGTGCTGGGACTTGTCCAGGCAGTCACCAGGAGTACACCAATCAATCAATCTGCATTAGATACATTTGATAAGAAAATTTTATTTCTTTTTAATAGAAAATAGATGGCGAACACAGTAGAAAGAAAATTATTTCTTTATTCAATAGAAAATGCTACTAGTAGCTAAGCATTTGTCTTGTCTTAAAAATATACAGAAATTAGTCTGGTTTTAAATATTTGATCAATCACTTCTCCCAAATTCACAAAAAAAGTTATACATGAGATGCATGAGTGAAAAATACTATAGTTGCTTGTACTAAATTCGTTGCACTAGTTCTTGTCTTTTTCACTTTCATTTATTGCTTAGGCAAAATTTGATTCACTAAATTGATTGGTTCTCTTGCTGGAAATTACCGTGCCGACTGGTAATCCAAACTAAAATCCTATCTGAAAATAAATTACATAATTTTTTAAAGCAAAGCATAATAACGGAATCCCAGTTGTATTCTCTCATAGTCCCTAATATTTTAATCAGCATTCCTTTTAGTCTTTTCTTTTTTTCTATATTCGTGAAAAAATGAAGAGAGAAGTAAAGAGCAGCAGAAGAAATCGAAGTGCATGAGAAGCATTTGTGAATATGAGATAGCCTGCTCTAGGAATAGCCTCTAGCTTTGAAGGCTGGTAAAGATTGCAAGAGCTTAGAATACGATACACTTCACCTCTGGGGAGACAAGAAAAGTATCACCCACATCACTGCAACCCTTCAGGGATCATCTCCTACTTGCTTATTCACAGAGATGCTTCAGTTTTCATCTCACAGCTACAAGAGACCTATATAAAATGTGTGCAATAAATCACAGTATTTCATTAGTTATTAATAGATATATTTCAAGTACGCCACTAAAGTGCTCCTAGGATTCAGTGTGTGTAAACATAGACACATACATACGCAAATATACATAGTATGTACATACTCTTTGTAATCACTAAAATTATAATTTGTACATTTATTTTAAAATATTTCTATTACTGATATAAAGGTTTCATAGAGGGAAATTTTATGAATAAATATTGGTTAGAAATTAATATGTCTGTGGTTGGTATTCTCTGTCAATACATGCAATTGAGAAACTGTGTGATAGTTTAGAATAAAAAGCAACTTATCTATTTTTCATATTGTGTAGAAAGTATTTCAAACAACCAAAATACCATCAGATTTTTACAGTGATTTTTACAGTTCATTTAACATTTTTGAAGAACTACAAGTCTTATCTACCAGTTGGACGATACGAAAGGTTATTATAGAACCACAATTAACCACATATTTTTGCTTGTTGGACTATATAAAGCTGGTTCTTTGAATGTATCAACAGTCTGTTACAGATTAATTCTTCCTATTCAGGGTATATTAATATACTCATGGATGAACTGGATTAATATCCTATGATACATTCTCAAAATTAAACAAAATCTTATTTTCTTTTTCATTAAATACTAGCTGGGTCATATCCGCATATGTGTAAACAATTGCTACAGGAAAATTATCTGTCAGCCTTAGAAGGTAGACCAGGAAGAGAAGAAAACATGAGCAGATGAACCATTTCTACTGTTGTAAAACTATATTAAGAAAAACCTTGCAAGTTTGAAAGTTCTTTTCTTCTCTTTCTCTCAGCTTCTTTACAGGCCAAAAAAAAAACCTGTAAAGGGAGGGTCTCTTTTGAGCTTCTTGTCCCACTAGCATTCGTACTGAAGACTCAGTCACCTTTTATCTATTAACTATTGCCTTGGTTATACCTCTGCCTATCTCACAAGGTCAGTCTCTAAGATAATTAAAATGCCCCTGGTTGTAGCTTTGTCTGATCTGCTGCCTTTCTCTACTAGATCAGCACTAACATCAAAAGGATTTTGCTTCTTTCCTTTTCTCCATTCTTGAGCAGTTTCCCAGTCCATTTGCTATCAATTCTGTTGTATATCTAGGACTATTTCTCCTGCCTTGCAGACCAACAATAGGAGAAGATCATCCATGGAATCTTGCTGCATGCTTTCTTCAGTATGCTACCAACATTGCTGCTATATCAAAATAATGCACACTTTCTTGTTACTTAAAAAAAGTACATGTGTCCTTTCAGTTTCTTCCTCATCAATTCCCAGACTTACTCTTGCAGCTTCATATACCAAGTAACAGTCTAAGTTCTGAGATCACTTTTCTAGAAAAACAGGGTGAATTTTAGCAGCTTTAGCAGTTCAGGATTGAAAAGATAACACTCTGACTCACTGAAAAAAGATCAAATATTTTTTACCTTCCAACAACAAAATGTGAATGTTTCTATTATATTAAGATATGAAGTAGCATAAATGGCTAGATTTATTTCGTTGCATTCTTCTTTCTCTGCCATATTGTACCACAACAATCAAGTCCTGGAGACTGAGAGCCAACGTCGCGACGTGACAATGTGCGGTCTCGACTGTTCGAGACCACTGTTGATACTTTTATCACCACATGGTCCAAATGGACCTAAGCCGTCCCGAAGAGACAGCAAACAGGGAGACAAAGCCTTGTTGGTCTCAGGGACATCGCAAAGTCCCTGATTGACCCAAGGGAAGCGCTCCAAGCTGATGATAAACAGACAGCCCCGTGCTGACAAAGTCAGAGACTTTGGAAAGAAGGCAGCTGAAAGTGAGTCCATCTGGTGAGGCTTTTTTCTTTGAGAATGATTGCCCAAAGAGATTTTTTAAAAATATATAAATTAGTCCTTTAAGCAAAGAATAAAGTGGTGGAATTTATCTTTATTGGACTGCCTTGGAAAGCTTTTATTTCTTATTTTTCCCTGTTAACGGTGTTTTGTGGATTGAAGTGACTGTAACGCTTTTTGTTTCTCTTTGTAAGTGAACGAACTTTTTTTTCTCCTATTTTCTGCTGCCTTATCTGTTGGCTGGAACTAAAACTTTTTTTATTCCAATAATTCTTCTTACTAGTTCTCATTAATTTTCATTAAAGACTTTTAAAGATTATTGTTTTCCATAAACTTGAGATAAATATGAGAAGAATCTGCCATTCAGAAGCTAGAACTTGTTTTTTTCGTCATTGAAACAATGTATCATTTGCTCTCGCTCTTTCCGATTTCACTGACGGTGTAACGGAGAGCTTTGCAGCTTTGCAGCTTATCTGTGCAATTTGATAAGAAGTCAAGGGTACGGTTGTTTTTACAGGTGCCTTTGTTTTTAAAACACTCTTGGCAAGGGAAGGAAATTCTTTTTTTTCTCCCTGCTTTTTTTCATTTGGAAACATGTACCAATCTTCAGGTGAGGGAATACTGAGTCTTCAAGATTTGTTGATTGAAATTCAAAAGTTATCGGAAAGATCTGAGAGATTTGATAAGAAGTTGGATAGACTACTATCTCCTACAATAAAGGATAATGGAGTTGGAGTCCCAAAAAATAAAGAAGATAAGGATAAGATAACAGATGAATTTAATGATGGAGGAAACCTAGATGAAAATGGAAAGAAGGGAACATGGAAAAGTGAATTTAATATGCAGGAGCTCTATTCCTTTCGTCAAGATACAGAGGGGGGAAAAGTGATGATGATGGAACTAAGAAGAGAAATTGTTTCAGAAATGCGTTTAATCAAAGACATGCTGATCTTAATACCAGTTCAAAGGCAATGACCTTTTTTGAGAGATCTTTCAAGCAAAAAAGTGCAGAGAAGTTTATAAAAAACCTTAAAAAGGAATTAATAAGAAGATTGACACAACAACTGGCAAAAGAGACAAGATTCTTTTTTACTGAAAAGATACAGGTTGATAATAAATGTTGATGATAAAAAATTTAATTAATTTTTGGTGATTAATAGGTAGGAACCTTAATATTTTATAGATTTTTTAAAGATTGTTTTTAAATGTTTATTCATTAAAAAGTAATACATTATGACAATAACAATGAAATAATAACTCTAATCAGTTAAAACAATTTGGATATAAACAGCAAATTGGGACCTGGGGGAAATATTTTTTTTAATGAATGTTAACAATAAACTTTTGTTTAGATTTTGTTATAAAGAAGTAAATTTTTCTTGGGTCTAACGAGAGGAGAGGTGACATAAACAGTAAATAATCCTTAGTTACCTAGAATAATAATGATAATAGTAATGAAGTAATGATTTTGACTAGTAAAAGCCATCTGGATATAAATTGCAAATTGTGACCTGGGAAAAAGACTTATAAATCTTATTAACAAATCCTTGTTTATTATGTATAAAAATGTAAATCTTCTTGGGCTGGATGAGAGGAGATGTGATATACATAATAAATAATTCTTAATTAGTTACAATAATAACCAAAGAAAAGTTACCGTTTAATGATATTTATATGTGTTGGCATTAGTAAAAGCAATTGTATAAAAGCTTTAAATGGTGAATTGGGGGGGGGAAGGGGGGGAAATGCTTAGATATTTTATTAATTGATTTTTTTTTCTTTTAGAATATGTTATAAGATGCAATGTTACAGGAGGTTTGTTGAGATTGCCAATGAATGCCAGTGGGTGGTTGTGTTTTTGAATGCAAGTGATATCAGATAAAAGCATGTTTAAATAATTTTAGCTAAATGAGAATGGTGGTGTATTGACAGTAAAATACATGAAGATTTTTGATGTAAAATGTACTATCCAATGGGAAGGAAATATATGTAACAATTATGATAGAAACGCACAAAAACTGTTTGTAACTAATCGACACGCTTTCGACAGGATGGAATGAAGGATGATTCTTTTTTGTGTTTTTGTCTATTTAAAACAATAAAAAAATTTTTAAAAACCAATCAAGTCCTTGGTCATTCACCATTCTTTTTCATATCCTCTTAAATGATTATACTCATTTAACCTTAGATTGAATAGTTCTCTCTTCATAAAATAAAAAAAATCCTGCCTATATAAACCTTGATACCTCAAGGAAATAAAGATTTATTTTAAATTAAATAGGGAGCATGATATATTGGTCTAAATTGGAAATTAAAATAAAAAAACAAAAGATACATGGTGAGATATAAACTGAGAATATATAAATGCATGCTGCATGCTGAGAAGGTATGACTTTAAGAGAAAAGAGGAGGTTACAGGAGAATTGCAAGGTGAATACTTAGGAAAGAAGAAGAGAAGGAAATTACAAGGTGGATATTTATCAGTGGCCTATCTTCATCACAGTAATATAAAATGGTGTGTTGAAATCTCACATCCAGTTTTCAAAATCATAGAAGAAAAAGATTTTCAATTAGAAGAGACATTACTGATAAATGCTCAGTGGAGGATAATGAATTGCCCTAGTTTTTGACAGAGTGCATGAAGGAATTATATTTTTTTGTATTTTTTTTCAGTTAAAGAAACCTTGACTTTACAGCTACAGTTCAATGCAGTATCCTGATCATTTTCCCAAGTCTCTTCATATTGTGATGGCTGACTCCAACTCCTAATAGCCTGTGGTTCAATAATAAAGATGCTGAATGTTTTTTATCAGTTGTGCTCTTATAAAAAAGGATTATACCAGAGATACTCTAGAACAAAAACTGAATTCTGTCTGTTCAAACCTCTAAGCATAGGATCAATGAACCAGATGCTTAAAGGTAAATGTTCTCCTCACACATATGTGCTAGTTGTTCCCGACTCTAAGGGGCATTGCTCATCTTCGTTTCAAAGCTGACAAGCCAGTGCTGTCCGAAGACAACTCCAAGGTCATGAGGTATTATGCTGTGTTCACCCCCAAAAAGGGGAGATTGCCACTCAGCTTTGTTTCATCAATATCCAGAGATGAATAATATTATCTAATATTTATTGTCTTATCTCAGGATAATATGATGCAGGAGGAGGAGGAGCTTCCTGGAGCAATGGCGGTCTGCCTGAGAGCTCCTTAGACCCGTGAGCTTTTTAAGGGAACAGGGGTGCTGCCGGCCCCCCTTTTACACCATGGGGGCCATGTGTCCAATAAACAGTCACCCTGGGTTTTTCTATGACCCAAGGGGGGTCTCCCAGGGTGGTGTGAAGATCTGGAAACAGCTCGGAGAACGGACTGGGAAGCTGCCGAGGAGAGACGCCGCCCAGGAATGCCGTTTGAGTTGGAGGAGTTGAATTTGCCGTTCTGGGAGCGGAGAGGTACGGAGGAGCTCGGGAGAATGGCAAAAGGTGGAGAAACGGCATCCGGAGCGTGCGGGGGGGTGTTATTGTCGCTTTGGAGGCTTGTGGCTTGGAGCGAGCCGAAAAGCCGAACGCCAAATCCCCCTGGCCTACAGCAGACTGGAGAGATGTGGGAGATGCTGGAGGTCGAGTTGGGAGGACTGGAGGTTGATTGGATTGGACAGGACTGGAGCAGGAAGGACTGGAGGCCGGTAGGAGCGGCGTTGGGGCTTGAAATGGCTGGAGTGTTTAGAACATGGATGCAGGCCTAGGCAAGACTTGAATGCCGAAGGCCGGTAGGAGAAGGGCAGCGTTTCAGGAGGCCGCCTGGAGGCCGGGGGGGGAGGCTTGCTGGAACTGGCAGGCTTGTTGGGAACTGGCAGGAGGTTTAACATCAGACTTGGCAGGAGAGCTTCTTCCCCTGCCAGCCACCTCCTTGACTGTTCCGTTTATTCCCCCCCCCCTGCTGACTTTTGGACTAACAGCTGCCCCTGCTTTTCATCCGTGCGCGCCTGGAGGTTTTTACCGCCCTATTTTCATCTGACTGACCATCTGCCCCTCCCCATTATCAAGCAAAATCCATCTACCCCTCGCCATCCACCACTGACCACCTACTAGCCCCCACTTAGCGACCAGCACTTGACCATCTTATTATCATCATTACCCCCCCCCCTCATCTTGGACTGGATGACTTTTTATACTGATACCCGGCTGTTACAATTTTACTGGACTATGGCATACGATCATACCATCTGCAGCACAGAGCCTAGGCCCTAATGAACTTTTTAACAGCATATGTATTCCAGGCTAGACCTTATCCTACTGCGGGAATCCCCCCTCTCGCAGGTGTGGCCCTCCGCCCTTTCTAGGGCCCACCTTGATGACGGATTTCTTAATCCCGAGAGGTGGAGGAAGCGGAGACTTAGGGGGTTTTTAGTGAAATGTTTTTTAAATTCTTTTAGGGGTTTAGGGGTTGGGGGGGTGGGCCAGATCAGGAGCGACGACGGAGCCAGGTCACCAGCCGGGGTCTTGAGCAGAAGGAGCAGAGAGGAGGAGGGGGGAGAGGATATCATTCCCATACAGGGCTTCGTGATTCCAACAGTCGTAGGGAGGGGCAGATACGAGGACAGACTAACAACCCGTAGTCGGTTGGGAGACCGTGGGTGCTGGTTACACCCGGTCGCTTGTACCAACCCCCGCGTTCTAGGTGGTCAGGATCTGCAGGCCCAGGGCCTGAGGCTGTTGTTATGCAATGCGAGGTCCGTTGTCAATAAGGCCCCCCTCATTCACGATCTGATTTTGGAGGGGGAGCCGGACCTCGCGGGAATAACGGAAACCTGGTTGGGCCACGAGGGAGGGTTACCCCTCGTGGAAATGTGCCCACCAGGTTACCAAGCATTTCACCAGCCCCGGGCCCGGGGAAGGGGCGGTGGGGTAGCAGTGATCATCCGGGAGGATTTAGAGCCGAGGGAGTCCACTGTGCTACAGACGTCCGGATGTGAATCCCTGGTTGTGAAATGGGGCCCTAGGAGGCAGATGGGCTTGCTGATAGTATACCTGGCTCCCCGCCATACATCAGCGACCCTGCCTGAGCTCCTCGAGCTGATCTCATCGGTGGCGGTTGAGACCCCCAAACTTTTAGTGATGGGGGATTTTAACCTGCCGTCGGTGGGAGAAGCATCAGAGGGGGCTCGGGAGTTCATGGCTTCCATGATAGCCATGGACCTGACTCAAATGATTCAGGGCCCTACACACGAGGGAGGTCACACCTTGGACCTTGTCTTTGTCTCTCGCCAGTGGTTGAGTGATCTGGGAGGAGTGAATTTAACCATCACTCCTCTGTCATGGTCAGATCACTCACTCCTCCGTCTTGACTTCCCTGGTGCTACTCCTCGCCGCGGGGAGGCGGAACCGGAGAACACTAGATGGTTCCGCCCCAGGCGCTTGATGGAACCAGACAGGTTCCAGACGGAGCTTGGGCCACCTCCTGCAGCCCTGACCCGCCCTCGGGTAGAGGACCTGGTGACCGCGTGGAATAATGCGACTACCGGGGCCTTGAACCGGGTGGCGCCTTTGCGGCCTCTCCGGCGGCAACGATCCACCCTGGCCCCTTGGTTTACCGAGGAGCTAAGGGTGATGAAGCGCCGCAAGAGATGCCTAGAGAGTCGTTGGAGATCCTCCCGAACCGAACTTGACCGAGCACAGGTACGAGCCCATTTAAGGACGTACCTAGTGGCATTGAGAACGGCCAAACGTCAATATTGTGCCGCTCTCATTGCATCCGCAGAGAACCGCCCTGCCGCCCTGTTTCGGGTGTCCCGCTCTCTTCTGTTTCAGAGGCCACGGGAGGCCCCTTTACAGGGCAGGGCAGAGGAGTTTGGGAAATACCTGCAGGATAAAGTCGCTCAAATCCGGAAGGATTGGGTCCCCTTCAGTGGCCCAGTCGAGACGCCAGTGGCGAGTCTTGAGAAACCTTTTTGGGAGGAGTTTGACTTGGTTGTCATCGAGGATTTGGACAGATTGCGTGGGCGACTGCGACCTACCACATGTTTGTTGGACCCGTGTCCCTCCTGGCTTGTACTGGCATCCTGGGAGGTTACACGCGACTGGCTCCTGGACCTAGTGAACGCTTCGTTGGGTGAGGGGTCTCTCCCGGCCGCCTTGAAAGAGGCGGTGGTGAGACCCTTGCTCAAGAAGCCTTCCCTGGACCCTATGGAGCTGGTCAATTATCGTCCTGTCTCCAACCTTCCCTTTTTGGCGAAGGTTGTGGAGAGTGTGGTGGCTTCTCAGTTTCCACGACATCTGGAGGAGAATGATTATTTAGACCCGCGCCAGTCCGGCTTTCGCCCTGGGCACAGCACTGAGACGGCCTTGGTCGCGTTGGTAGATGATCTCTGGAGGGCCAGAGATAGGGGCTGTTCCTCTATCCTGGTCCTATTAGACCTCTCGGCGGCTTTTGATACCATCGACCATGGTATCCTGTTGCACCGACTGGAGGGGTTGGGGATCCGGGGCACCGTCTTGCGGTGGTTCGGCTCCTACCTCTCCGGCAGGACGCAACATGTGTTGGCAGGAGAGCAGAGGTCGACCCTAAGCCCCCTCATCTGTGGGGTGCCACAGGGGTCGGTCCTCTCGCCACTCCTGTTCAACACATACATGAAGCCGCTGGGTGAGATCATCCGTGGTTTTGGGGTGGGATACCACCTATACGCTGATGATACTCAGCTGTACATTTCCACCCCGAACCACCCCAACGAGGCCGTCGAAGTGATGTCCCGGTGTGTGGAAGCCGTACGGGTCTGGATGGATGACAACCGACTCAGGCTCAACCCTTCCAAGACGGAGTGGCTGTGGGTTCCGGCTCCCCGGTTCAACCAGATAATTCCATCTCTGGCCATTGGGGGCATTCAACTTGCCCCCGTGGAGCGGGCGCGCAATTTGGGCGTCCTCCTGGATGCCAAGCTGTCCATGGATGAACATGTGACAGCTGTGGCCAGGGGGGCGTTCCATCAGGTTCGCCTGGTGCGCCAATTGCGCCCCCTATTGGACCGGGACGCTCTACGCACAGTCACCCATGCGCTGGTGACGTCTCGCCTGGACTACTGTAACGCTCTCTACATGGGGCTTCCCTTGAAATGCACTCGGAGACTACAGTTGGTCCAGAATGCGGCCGCGCGGGTGATTATGGGGAGCACCAGGTACTCCCATGTGACACCACACCTGCGCGAGCTGCACTGGCTTCCTGTGGTCTATCGAGTGCGTTTCAAGGTTTTGATTACGATCTTTAAAGCGCTCCATGGCTCAGGACCTAGTTACCTCCGGGACCGTATTCTGCCCCATACATCCCTACGACCTATTCGCTCGCACAGAGAGGGACTTCTCCAGGTGCCGTCCACTAGACAATGCCATGGGGCGGCGCCTAGGAGCAGAGCCTTCTCTGTGGCGGGCCCAGCCCTGTGGAATGACCTCCCCCCGGATATTAGGACCACTACAGACCTCCGCTCCTTCCGTGTTAAGCTCAAGACCCACCTTTTTCAAATATCTGGCCTGGCCCAACCATAACTTCGTTACGCTCCTGAGGGGTTTTTAATTCAGCAATTTTATTTAGGGGATTTTAAACTGTGTTTTAACTGTGTTTTTAGCTGTGTTTATTGTCTTTCACTTGCAGGTCTACTCTCCTCCATGCACAAATGTAATTGTCCTTGTTTTTTTCGTATGTATGTGTGTCCTATGTGTATTTTATCTTTTTGATTGTACGCCGCCCCGAGTCCTTCGGGAGAGGGTTGCGGCTAATCAAATAAAATTTGATTTGATTTGATTTGATTGATTTATATCATAACTGCAAGAGCTGATTGCTGAGTTGTTTTGAAAGTTTTATGGAAGTTTTTAATGTTCTGCTCCTGATCCCGAAGAGGAGCCAAGATGGCCTTCTTCCTTCTTCTTCTTTGCACTTATAAATGAAGTCTGCCTTTTGAAACTACCTTTGAAGAAAGTCTGGCTTTATGTTATCCCCCCTGAAGGACTCTTGGAGCCTCTCCTATTACGTGGCCTTTCTGGATTTGGACTATTTGATTTCCTTTTTTTTTTTTTTTTTTATAAATGTTTATTTATTTTTCTTTAAAAAGACAAGACACACATAAGGTACAAGAGCAGGGAAGTAAAAAAAAAACACATTTTCATCAAGCATGTCGTTTGGTTACAAGTTTTTGTGCGATGGTTTTTACAATTAAGGATGCGTTCACTAATTATCCATTAAATATAGTTAAATATTTCATTGAGCATTGCATGTTCAAGTTACCATAGTATTCTTTCTTTTATGACAACCCTTATTTCTTTATCTCTACAATTATGTACTAGGTAGCAATAGGTCTTTATAAAATTGTATCACCATTCTCTCAAAGATAAAAGTGGAGATTAAGTCAAAGAAAAAAAGAAACTCATTACTTCATATAAGACATTTCTATTTTCCATTAATCTTAAAGTTTCCAATCATCCTCAACTCCAAATTTAATTTCCCATTATTATTTGTCAATCCATGTAGTCATTAAATATTTTAATCTATATTCACATCCATTGTTCATTACATCATCATTATTCCATTTTATATTATAAAATAGTCACCAGCCATAATCATACCTAACAGTTTAAATCATCTCACTCTTATATATTAAATACATTATTATTCTTATCTCGTATAAGTAAATGGTCTATTTCATAATAAAGGCTTAATATGTATAGAAAGAGAAAAGAAAAAAAAAGAAAGAAAAAAGAGAGAGATTTTTTCAAAACATTAAGTATAACTTTCTATTATTATTACATATAAGATAGGGTAAAGAAAAAGAAAAGATTCACTTCCAAGTTTTTTTATCCAACCATTGATAAAACAAGTCCCATACTTTATAAAATTGCTCATCCTCTAATTCTCTAATTTCAAATGTAAGTTTACTCATTTCTGCACAGTTCATTATCTTCCGAACAATTTCCTCCTCTGTTGGTACTTTCTCATTTTTCCAGTATTTAGCAAATACAATTCTAGCAGCTGTTAAGACATTTATGATCAAATATTTCAAGTCTTTATTGTATGTTTCTGGTATTATTCCCAATAAGAAAAGTTCTGGTTTCAAGTCTATATGTTTATGTATCATTTTCTCCAACCACATGTGTATTTTAGTCCAGTATCTCTTAGCTTCAGGACAAGTCCACCACATGTGGTAATATGTGCCGGGTGTATGTTGACATTTCCAGCATTTTTCAGACTTATTCTTCGACATTCTTGCTATTCTCGATGGGGATAAATGCCACCTATAAAACATCTTATACAAATTTTCTTTATATGCAGTTGACATTGTCATTTTATAATTTTGAGTCCACAATTTTTGCCATTTTTCTAAATCAATCCCATGTCCAAAGTTTTTTCCCCAGGCTAACATAGTTCCTTTCACTTGTTCTTCATATAATTTCACCTCTAATAAATAATCATAAATTTTTTTAATTAATTTTTCATCGTTACCTGTTAAAATTTTATCTAATTCAGTCAGTTTATCATAAAAACCCTCATTTTTTCGATCTTCATTGTATCTAGAATGTATTTGCACATATGAGTACCAATTGAGTTCAATACCTTCTTGTTTCAATTCTTGTATAGATTTAAGTTCACCCTCTGCATTCAATAATTCAGCATATCTAACTGCTTCTTCCCTTTTAAATATTATTGGATATGAAAAGGCTTCAATAGTTGATATCCAGACTGGAATTTTCAAGTAGTGCGACCTCTTAACCTTCTGCCAGTTTAATAACAGAGCCTCTCTTATAGAATGGTCTCTAAAGTAACCATGTTTTTTAGTTCCTTTATACCATAAGTATGCATGCCATCCCAACAGCAAGTCATGACCTTCTAGATTCAAAAGCCTATCATTTCTTAGCATTATCCATTCCTTGATCCACATCAGACTAGCTGCCTGATAGTATAACTCCCAATCAGGTAAACCCCACCCTCCCCTTGATTTGGAATCTTGTAACAATTTACATTTTATTCTTGCTTTTTTCCCTTGCCATATAAATTTCAACACTATTTTATTTAATTCTTCAAAATATCCTTTCCCCAACTTAATTGGAATAGTCTGAAACAGGTATAACAGTCTAGGTAAGATATTCATTTTGATTGTTGCGATTCTACCAATCATTGATAATTGAAGATTCTTCCATTTCGCCAAGTCTGTTACAATTTGTTGCTTCAATTTAATATAATTATCTTCTTTGAGAGTGCTGCACTTGGCTGTTAGGTGAATCCCCAAATATTTAACTTTGTTTGTGATTTGCATTTCCAAATTTTCCGCCAATTCTTCTTTTTGTTTTCGGGGTATATTTTTTGTTAAAATCTTTGTTTTGTCTTTGTTTATTTTTAAACCTGCAACTTTTCCATACGCCTCGATTTCTCCTATCAGTTTAGGTGCAGATTGAAATGGCTCCTCAAGGATGAAGACTAAGTCGTCAGCAAATGCTTGCAACTTGTATTCTTCCTTTTTAATGATCATTCCCTTTATTTCTTCCTCTTCTCTAATCTTTCTATTTAGTACTTCTAATGTTAAAACAAAAAGCAGTGGTGACAGTGGACAGCCTTGTCTCGTACCTCTTTTAATTTCAATTGGATCCGTCAGCTCTCCATTTATCATTATCTTTTTTTTTTTTTTGAGTGACTTCTTCGCTTGGAACTGTGACAGAGAGTTAATTTTCACTTTTGGATTTGCCTGTCTTCTCGGACTCGCTTGGCTGTGTGCTTCACAGATGCCATTTCTTTTGCAAAATATTTTTACTCTTTCTGAACTTAGACAATGGGGCCCAGAAAACCACCTACAGGCAAAGCAGCCTCAGCACCAACTTCTACTGCATCCAGTCCAACGATTCAACAGACAAAAATTTCATCATTTGTACAAGAAAAGACTGGAGGGAGTTCAAAAGATTTATCTGTTACTCATATGTTTTAAGCTATTATGCAGGGAAAAATGAGTTGAAAAAGGAGGTAGCAGATTTTAGAGATGAGCTTAAAAGTGTGCAGCAACAAATAACAGAAAATAAACAGAGAATTGTTGTGCTAGAGGAGGGCGCGACTGGGCTGAGGGAGGAGGTTAAGACAGTGCAGGAGGAGAATATAGAATTGGAAAATTTTATGGCAAAGGTAGAACTTGAAAGAATGTCCTTCTTTCTCAGATTCCAGAACCTACCGGAGACAGAAGATGAAGATCTTAAGGATATTATGAGTACAATTTTAGCAGAATATATTAAAAGAGATAAAGAACAGTTGTGGTGGGATATGGATCTGGTTTATAGGATTAATTCAGCATATGCCAGAACACATAATGTTGCAAGGGAAGTACATGTTAAATTTCTTAGGAAGACCACGAGGGATGAGATTCTAGGGGACCACTAAAATATAAAGATAAAGAAATTGCCATTCTTAAGCAAATTCCGAAAAAAATAAGAGATAAGAGGACGAAGTATTCCTCCTTATCGAAGTAATTATATAATGAGGGAATTTGGTTTAGATGGTTATTGCCAGAAGGAATGCTGATCTTCTGGGAGGGAAATAGAATTAGAATTAACACAGTCGTGGACGCAGAGGCCTTCATTAAAAAACATAGTGCTCTCCTAGAGGACGGAAATATAAGAAGTAGTGAAAAAGGCGACAAAACACAAGACATGAAGGAGGGAGGGGCTGTGGCTCCCCCTAGGGACAGGGGGGAGGGAACAATAATGGAAAGACTCAGGTCACAAAAATAAATACATCTGGAATCTCATTTTAATTGTTGATATATTGGAAAGTGGCAAAAAACATGATTGAACACATGGTTGATACAATGTATAATAAGATGCTGTTTCTGCTTATCTTTTATCTTTTGTGTTTTTTTCTGTAAAAAGTTGTGAGAATTGGAGAGATTCCTATCTCTAGCACGAAGGAGCTGCCAAAATTTTTTTTTTGTTTATCCACCTACCATTTCCCCCCAAAAAATTTAAAAACCAATACAATTCTTTCAGAATATAGAACCCTATTGCCTGGTCCATATTCCATTAACTTTATGAGTCTCTCAGTGACCAGATTCCACAGGACGATTGGATGTCCTTTTTTTATATGATTTGGTACAATTCTGCCATTCCTGTCCTTTGTTGTGGTAGATAGTGGCCATAAAAATGTGGGTAGTTAGATCTAACAATACAGCTCTACCGCAGTGTTACTTTGATATAAAGATCATTTCAATCTTTTTGGCCATTTATTACTGATACCCTTGACATAGCACACCTAAGAAGAAAAGTTTTGGCAAATATCCAACAGAAAAGATTCCAGAGTCAAGCGGTTATTTTTTTAATGAATATGGAGTTGAGCCAACTTGCTGAAAAGATTACATAGTCTTGACAAAGAGGAAAGTGTAAGAAAGAAACTTAAAGTAGCCCTGCTTTGATTTTCTTAGTGTAAGATGGGATAGAGAGAACTTGGACAAGCTTTCAAGGTTCTGCTATTTTATTTTAGCCCAATAAATAGCATTCCTGCAAGGTTTTCAAGATTGATAACAGTCTTTTGAGGTAGGCCAGGTCAGGAAACAGAAATTGCAAGGATTCCAAGAATCCTATTCTATTGTTGTAGGATATAATAACAACAGAATCTTGAAAGCCTATCTGAGTTTCTCTCTTCTCTCTCTAATACCTGGCAGAAATAAGGCATGGTTATTTTGAGTCTCTTTTTAATGTCCTCCTGGGTTTCCATTATTGAATTACTCTTTCAACATTCTTAACATTGTAATCCATTTCTTAACCAAGATCATCTCTACATGTTTTATACGAATCATAATTGAATTTTGTCTAATTTTCTGCAGCATCTGTGCTATCACTGTCGTTATTAATGGTAGCCCCATTTATTTAAATATTTCATTATCTCAGATATATACATTTTACAACGGGAAAGAAAGAAATAAGTATGTATATAATATAATATATACAATATAGCATCCAGTATATATGGATATGATTCTATTCCCTACCAGGATTGTTGAGAGATGTAAAACTACTGATTTCTATACTGATAATTTTGGACACCAAACCTTTTGAAATTACTTAATTTTATGCAATGCATGACGCCATGTTCAAATAACTTCCGGTTTGCTCAGAGGGTGGTTTTAAGCATTCCGAAGGCTTCAGGGACCGTCCGGAGGCTTCCCTGACGCCTTCAGAGCGCTTAAAACGACCCTCACTTCCAGTTTGCTCGGAGGGTGATTTTAAGGGTTCCAAAGGTATTGTATTCTTTCCTCCCCGACTTACGACCGGGGAATTCCCCCTGTTGTCAGCCAGCAACAGCCATGCTGCGCCTTAGCCAATCAGGCGCGGCATGGCTGAAGGCGGGCTGACTTGCGCTCCTGATTGGTTCCTTGGCCTGACAGCTCTTCGTATAAATAGCTGTCAGGCTAAGGAAAGGGGCTTCTCTCCTGTATTGCTTGCTATTGTTAAAACGCGTAATAAAATAGAGTTGGACGTTCCTCAGTTGTCAAGCCTCATCTTTCCCCCACACTTTTACACTGGCGACGAAGGTGGGATCCTGCTGAGGCGATGACCCTGACGGAACCCGACCTCTGCTACACAGCCGCTTGAGTTTAGCTCCCCGAGCCGCACAACTCCAAGCCGCTATGTCTTCACTGCCCCCGTTCGCTCCCTTCGGCACCGACGGAGAAGGATGGACGGGGTTTTTGGAGCGTTTTGAGTGCTTCCTGCGAGCCAACGGAAAACGGGGTATTCCGATGGAGGAGAAGTGCAGCTTCTTCCTCAGTAGCTGCGGAACCCCGATGTTCAACGCCGCCCGGGCGTTGGCAGCCCCTGTGCCAGTCCACGACCTCGACTGGGACACGCTGATGGCCAAGCTGAAGGGACATTACGCCCCGACCCCATCGAAGATCACCAGGCGATACGCTTTCCGCCAGTGCGTCCAGAAGCCGCACGAAGACGTCAGCCAGTTCCTCCAGTCCTTGCGGACCACAGCCATTCCCTGCGAGTTCCCTGACTTGGAGGACAATCTGGTTGAACAATTCGTCAGCGGCATCAGGGACCGACGGCTGAGGAGGCGTCTCCTGGCCCGGCCAGAAATCACCCTGTCAGAGGCGGTCGCTGATGCACGGGCGGCGGAGTTGTCGGAGCAATCCGTCGCTGAGATGGACCGCCACCCGTTTCACCCTTCCCCAGCGCAGACCTGCCTCATTGATCAGCTGGTGCCCATTCCGAGCCCGGCTGAGGAAGAGGAAGAACTTGTGGCTCGCCTGGCAGAACTACAGAGACGCCGCAATCCGCGACCTCCGCGCCAGATTGTGACAGCCTGCCTGGGCTGCGGGGGCAGCCACGACCGGTCAGCCTGCCCATTCCGGGCATCCATCTGCCGCCGGTGTTCGAAAAAAGGGCACCTGGCCCAAGTTTGCCGAGCTGTGCTACCACCGCCGCCATCCCAGGGAGCCACAGGCCAGCAGATGACAGCCGGACCGCAGCAGCAGCCCCGCCGCCAGCCGCGCTCGAAGGCCAGCTGTTACACCGTGGAGCCAGGCCCTGCAGCAGCCGCCCCTGCAGAGGCTATCTACCAGGCCTCCGCAGGTGCGGACAGAATCAAGGCGTCTGTCCTCATTGAGGGCACGCCTTGTGTAATGGAGGTGGACTCCGGCTCGTCCCGCTCCTTAATCGCCTGGGCTGACTTTCAGAAACTGTGCCCCGGCGTCCTAAAACACCAGCTGTCTGCTAGCCCCGTGGCCTTGAGGGACTATCAGGGGTCACTTATCCCAACCCTGGGCTGCCATACAGTCAGGGTTGAATACGGGGGGTTTTCGGGGTGCCTGCCAATCCTAGTGGTTGAAAAGCCCCTCCCCGCTCTATTGGGGCTAGATTGGTTCCCCGCCCTTGGTCTCTCCGTGCAGGGGGTGCACTCCATCTCAGACACACCCCCTGACGTAGCTGCTGTCATCTCCGCCTACGCGGACGTCTTTGACGGCCAGCTGGGACTATACAAGGGCACCCCCATCTCTCTTAATTTAGATCCCCAGGTTGCTCCCATTAGGCTGAAGGCCCGCAGGGTGCCTTTTGCCTTAAGGGCCAAAGTTGATGAGGAGATTGACCGCTTGTTGGCGCAGGGCGTACTGGAGCCTGTTGACTACTCGCGTTGGGAGACCCCAATAGTGGTCCCTGTGAAGGCCGACGGTTCCATACGCCTCTGCGCCGATTTTAAGTCAACCATCAATTTGGCCCTTCAGGCAAACCCCTATCCAGTCCCTGTCGTACAGCACCTGCTCCACTCCCTGGGGCAGGGCTGTATTTTTGCGAAACTGGATATGGCGCAGGCCTACCAGCAGCTCCCGGTGGATGACGAAGCGGCGGCTGCGCAGACTATCGTCACCCACCGAGGGGCTTTCCGTTGCCGCCGCCTCCAATTTGGCGTTTCCGTGGCCCCGGGGATCTTCCAGAGCCTCATGGAGCGTTTGCTCCATGGGCTCCCTGGCGTTGTACCCTATTTCGACGATGTCCTGATCGCTGCATCCAGCCGCTCAGGACTCCTCGAAGTACTGGGGAAGGTCCTCGACCGTTTTAGGGGCGCGGGTCTCAAATTAAAGCGCAGCAAATGTTCATTTGCTGTGCCTAAAGTGGATTTCCTCGGCTTCCCCATAGATGCCCACGGAATCCACCCCACCCCTGCAAAAGTCGCAGCCATCAAGAACGCCCCCACCCCCGCCACTAAGGCGGAGCTGCAGTCGTTCTTGGGGCTTTTAAATTTCTACGCGCCATTTTTGCCACACAAGGCGTCACTAGCCGAGCCGCTGCATCGGTTGCTCGACCGATCGGCAGCCTGGCGCTGGGGCAGCCGCGAAGCGCATGCGTTCGCGGCTGTCAAAGACATGCTGACGTCAGAGGCAGTCCTAGTCCAATATAGTGACAGGATGCCCCTGACTCTAGCGTGTGACGCCTCCCCCGTGGGTTTGGGGGCTGTCCTGAGCCACGTCCTTCCCAACGGCTCAGAAGCCCCCATAGCTTTTTATTCCCGGACACTCTCTCCAGCGGAGAGGAACTACAGCCAGATCGACAAGGAGGCTCTGGCTGCCGTGTCCGGGGTTAAAAAGTTCCACGAATACCTCTACGGACGGCATTTCACGCTCTTCACTGACCACAAGCCGCTCCTTGGGCTTCTGGCCGGTGACCGTCCGACCCCTCCCATTCTGTCACCCCGGATGACACGTTGGGTGGAGTTCCTAGCGGCATACTCGTATGCCCTGGTCTACCGCCCTGGCAAGCAGCTAGGGCATGCTGATGCCCTCAGCCGCTGCCCCTTGCCCGTCTCCAACCCTCAGACAGTGCCTTGCCTGTCTGTTTTGGCCATTGCAGACCTCGCCTTGCCGCTCTCTGCGGGCGATGTGGCGGCAGCGTCTCTGGCCGACCCCACCCTCTCCCAGGTGATGACCTGGGTTCTGCGGGGGTGGCCTGAGGGGCCGGTGTCCGACGGCCACCGCCCCTACAAGGCCAGGCAGTTAGAGCTGTCCCTTCACAGTGGGTGCCTCCTGTGGGGGGACAGGGTGATCATTCCACCCACACTGCGTGACCAGGTGCTATCTCGCCTCCATGAGGGCCACCCGGGCATAGCGCGCATGAAGGCATTGGCGCGCAGCTATGTCTGGTGGCCCCGGCTGGACGACGAGATAGCTACCTGGGTTGCCAGGTGCTCGACCTGCCAGGTCTCCCGTCCAGCGCCTCCGGCGGCCCCGCCGCGGGAGTGGGAGATTCCCCGCGGCCCGTGGTCACGCCTCCACCTGGACTTCGCCGGGCCTTTCCGAGGTCAGGTTTTCCTGGTTGTGGTGGACGCTTACTCGCGCTGGGTGGAGCTCCTCATCATGACCTCCACCACAGCCGAGGCCACTGTCCGAGCACTGACGCGCCTGTTTGCCACCCACGGCTTGCCAGACGTCGTTGTGTCGGACAATGGTCCTCAGTTTGCGTCCACCGTGTTCCAGGGTTTCCTGGCCACCCAAGGCATCAGGCATGCCCTCGTCGCTCCCTATCATCCGGCCAGCAATGGCCGGGCGGAACGCGCTGTCCGCTCGGCCAAAGACGCCCTTGGCCGAATGGACAAGGGCGACTGGCCCACGAGGGTGGCTGCTTACCTCCTGGTTCAGCATTCCACCCCGTGTCCCTTGTCCGGCAAAACCCCAGCTGAGCTGCTGATGGGCCGGCGCCTGCGGACCACCTTAGATAGGTTGCACCCAACCTATTCTGAGGCACAGCCGAGCAACCTGGGGCCCCCTCCCCGTTCCTTCCGTGAGGGCGATCCAGTGTGGGCTAGGGCTTTCTCCGGGGATATTAAGTGGGTGCCTGCCACCGTCACTTTTGTAACCGGCCCCTGCTCTTACAGGGTCCGGACCGCCGACGGTGCAGACTGGCGCCGCCACGTGGATCAATTAAGGCGCCGCGAACCTTTGGATCCACACAACAACCCCGCAGAGTCGGCCTCGCCAATTCCACCCGAGGCCCTGGGGTTGGCGCCGCACCCGTTTCCCCAGCCGTGGCAGTTGCCCAGGCCGCAAGGAGTTTCGCCAGAGACTGTTCCAGGCGCCTTCCGCCTTCCACAGCCCTCCATCGTTTCAGCCCCCGTTGGGCTACCAGCTCCGCCGTTGAAACCGACTTTGGCCTTCCCTCAATCAGGCCAGCCTGTCCCTCGCAACAATTCAAAGTTCCCTGACTCAAGCCCGCCAGCGGCCGCGCCTCCCCGGCCCTGCCTACCTGTTCCTGAGTCTCCGCCTCCTCCTCCGGCTGGGGTAGGCCTTCAAGATGGCGCCCGGAGCTCCACTCCCTTCAGGGAGGAGCTCCCACGGACACCACCTCCTTCTCCGACGGTCTGCCCAGTTCTGCGGCGTTCTGGGCGTGTCCGTCGCCGCCCAGCCTATCTTAGCGACTACGCATGCTCCACTGCTACGCATGCGTACTCGCTGGGGGGGAAGGAGTATTGTATTCTTTCCTCCCCGACTTACGACCGGGGAATTCCCCCTGTTGTCAGCCAGCAACAGCCATGCTGCGCCTTAGCCAATCAGGCGCGGCATGGCTGAAGGCGGGCTGACTTGCGCTCCTGATTGGTTCCTTGGCCTGACAGCTCTTCGTATAAATAGCTGTCAGGCTAAGGAAAGGGGCTTCTCTCCTGTATTGCTTGCTATTGTTAAAACGCGTAATAAAATAGAGTTGGACGTTCCTCAGTTGTCAAGCCTCATCTTTCCCCCACACTTTTACAAAAGGCTTCAGGGAAGCCTCCAGACAATCCCTGAAGCCTCCGGAGGGCCTCCGGGAGGCGGGGGAGGCTCTTTTCGCCCTCCCCAGGCTCCTATAAAGCCTCTGGAGCCTGGGGAGAGCAAAAAAAGCATGTAAAAATGGGGGGGGTCGTGCGTTGTGCGCGCATGCGCACTGGGGATTCGCGCGTTGCATTATGGGTGCGGCACGCCCGCACACGACCCCCCTGTGCTCCCCCCACTTGTGGCACGCGAGCGAAAAAAGGTTCCCCATTGCTGACCTAGGCAATGGTCTGATGAGAGACAATACAGTGTCCAGGTGGAAAAGTGGAATCATGGGAAGGATTTCAAAAGGGCCCTGAGGGGAAAATGCTTTCAGTCTTGCAAGATTATGTTAATGTAACTTTACAATAATGTAGGATCTGAGTGTGCTTGTTGTCTGGACTACCTTGCAAAGTTGTCTTTGCTCTTTTTGTGATATGATAGGAACTTTACTTCCCCAAGTAGTGTTACAGATCTGGGCTGCAATAATACTGATAACCACTAGATAACAGCAAAACTATTTTTTAAAAAACCCAACTGATTTTGCTTATAACTACTTACTATCTGAATTATTGCCAAACATTCAGAAATAAATTGAAGGTGATTCATAATAGTCTTCCATTTTGTCACTCAGAAATGTTGACAACAAGGAAAAAAATATCTCATCTTGCCCTAAGATTATGCAAAACCAGCAGCAACAAAAATCTATTTTAAATCCTGACAAAAATAAATATTAAAAAGGAAAAGAAAATACAAGCCAAAACAAAATTCTCATAATAATATTTCATGATTGTCAAGGCTTAAAGCAGTCATTTCTCTTACCTGAAGCTACATTGTTTAAATATATAACTATAAATAAATAAACATGACTTTCAACTACACTATCAGCCTATCCAGCACTGCTGGCATCATGGAAATAAAGAAAATTGGGATTTTTATTGAAGGAATAAAAGACATGCTAGGTTTTACCCATGTTGAGAAACTGCTGATAATTTCGTATCAACAAAATCACAAAATCCTTTCAACTATGCGATTCTGGTAGTATAAATATCAAAGTACTTATAAATTTTGAAAGTAATCTCAAAGGAGAGTCTGTCAACAGCAATTTACACAATGCTGCAAACAACATGGACAGCACCGTCTACTCCAGAGGTGTGCATAAACTCAAATGACAACAACAAAAGTATTCTATTTAGAGCATGGAATTAGCATACTATATATAGTTTGAAAGTTTGGCTGGCCATTCCAGAGAAGTTTCAAGCTGGTTGAACTAAAACCTGAACTATTTTAATTTTTGTCCAGATGAATTTGGAGTGGTGTAATTGAATGAGGAACGTACGTCTGGTGAATCTTACTCCTCTTTCCTCTCTTCTGCATGACCAGTGTATCTTTTCTTCCCTGATCACTTTCCTAACTTTCCTTAAACTGCATGAAACACATAAAACATGGCAAACTCAACTGAATATCTCATTCTTTCCACATCTTGCTACATTTAATTTCCCCTTGCCTCTCTCTGCCTTTCCCTGCTGTTGTCACTGTCAGTCTTTTGTATCTGATTCTAAATTCACCCAATCATTCATTTCCATGAGACAAAATAGGTCTATTACCGATTATATAGTTATCTAGGATTTGTGAATATCTGGCTTAGAGGGAATTGTTTACTATGAAAATCAAAACTGAAAAAGAAAATTATGTGCTCCAATAAAAACGTAATTCATTTAGACCATATACATGTATATTATACTGCTGTTGAGTTCTCTGAAGTGAAATCTGGAGTTCTGAGGTGATATAAATGGCTCAGGTTTATGTGCCCTTTTATTATACAACAGCCTTACTCTTTACCTAGTGGACACCACATTTATGGTTAATAGGTGTATTGATAATGGACATTTTCTCATTGTCCATTATCAAATTATCACTTCGTAAATAAATCCTGACATCTTTCATTTTGATGGGTGCTGCAATTTTAACATTAACTACCTCTTAGAAATTTAATAAAATAAATAACCATTGTCATAGGAAAGTAATTCAGTGGAAGGTGCTTTTATTTTATTTCAAAACAAACAAAATTGAAGTTTGCATGATTTATCAGATTCTTTTACCATGCCTTGCAGGATTATATATCTTCATATACTTCAGAAAGCTTTTAAATGTAAATCCCAGAATGAAAATCAGTAACAAAAGACTATGCCTCACTGAAAAGATGAAGGACAATAGATATAATACTTGATGTAAAATCTTCAGTAAGTAAAGTGGTAATTGTGAAATTGATTGGCTACTTTTATTTCTTATTTAGTTAAAAAAAATCAAAGGGACAGGAATTGGATTGTATAACAAGGCTTGACTCTAGGAAGTTTGATCCTGCCAGAAGTGACAATTGACTGGAGAAGAAAAGACTGGAATAAAATAAGAATGAAAAGTATTTCTCTTCTATAGAGGCCTGAAGAACTTTATGCAGGAACAAATATAACTGAGAGGCAAATATAACAATCATTAGCCTGAATAAGCATGCCAAGCATATAGCAGTGCTTGCACAGAACAGAATATAGTAAATTCTTATTATTTTGACTCTTTCTCTCATTATTCAGATGTTCTTGGGGGAAAAGCAGCTTTGTGAATTAGAAAACAACAAATATTACAGAGCTTTGGCTCCTAACGAAATAACCATGCTTTAAAGAAGCTCATAGAAAGGAATATTATATGCTCAGTGTACTTTCTGAGTGTTGGAGATGAGTGAAAGTATATATTAGAAGTTTGCATGGGCAAATTTATAACTATTTGAATATCAAAGAAAAAAATCTAATCTCAAAGAAAATCAGATTTATTGTATAAAATTAAACATGTCACTGGTTTAAGTGGTTTACAAAACCTTTAATAAAAACTGCACTTGCATCCCAACTGTTCTTGAATCATTCCCTTAACTATTTTTTTAAAAAAATAGTTTTAATTCCTTGTTGTTTTTCTCCACTATTACTATTTCTATTCACACTTAGAATATTGCATCCAATTTTTGTTACCGTATTATAAAAAAAAGATACAGAGAATCCGGAAAGAATGAAGAAAAGATGATTAAGGGGCTGAAGACTCAAATATATGAATGATGGTTGAAGGAATTGGTTATGTCTAGTCTAGTGAAAAGAAGGATTAGGGGTGACTTGATACCAGTATTCCAATATTTGAGGGGCTGCCACAGAGAAAAAAGGGGGGGGGGTCAACTTATTTTCCAAAGCACCAGAAGGTTAAGTCAAGAAACAATGGATGGAAATTAATCAAGGAGAAAAGCAACCTAGAACTCAGGAGAAATTTCCTGACAATGAGAACAATCAGCCAATGGAACTTGCCTTCAGAAGTGGCGAGTGCTCCATCACTGGAAACTTTTAAGAAGAGATTGGACAGCCGCTTGTCTGGAATGCATAGACAATGGCATGCTTGTGCAGGGTTTGGACTAGAAGGTCCCTTCCAACTTTCTTATTATGTTATTCTTTTTTTGTAGCAATATTTCATTAATGTCCAACAAAAAGAACTACTGTATTTTTTACACTATAAGACGTTCTTGACCATAAGACGTACCTAACTTTTGGGGAGGAAAACAAGAAAAAAAATCTGCCTGTCTCCCAGCAATTTGCCTCCTTGCAGCAAACAGCAAAAAGCCTGGTCAGCTTCAGCACAGATTGATTTAGCATGAGCAGCTGATTGATGGTTGGTCTGGCCTCACGGAATACCACCGATCAGCTCTTCCAGGCTGCAGGGATCGCCACCGCCCATCACTGCCTCTGCGCACTCCATTTTCAACCTCTGCACGGTCTGTTTTCACTCCGCATGGCCCATTTTCAGCCCATTGCAGTTGGTGGGGATAGCCACCGCCTCCACCTATCATCACCAATCCAACCACCAATCAACTGCTTGTGCTAAATCAGGCTGTGCTGAAGCTGTCCAGGCTATTTGCTGCAAGGAGACAAAATACTGGGAAGCTGAAGGCTCTATAAGACGCACATATTTCACCACCCACTTTTTGGAGGGAAAGGGTGTCATATATACCTATAAATATGGTATTTTTTCTTTTATAAATCAAAGTTGGAAATCCAAATCATGTCTATTCTTGGTATGAAAAGGACCTTTGCCTTTCAGATACTCTTTTGAATTGCCATTTTTCTTTCTCCATTAAATTGTCCATCATATCAAAGAAAATGTTTGGTTATTTACCTTGAGTGATTTTAATGTTCTTCAGGAATTCAGTTGATCAATTTCCAAACCCCAAAATGAAAGTTTCCCAAATAAGGCAAAAAGAAAAGGCAAGTTCCTCACCTCCTTGTTTTTCTTCTTTTGTCTTTGTATGCCCTTAATACTTTCATTTCAACCGGCATTCCATATTAGTATTACAGTCAACATCTCCATAGTTATAATTGTACAACAGAGTCTCACTCCTATTAACCTCATCTTTTGTTTTGTAAAATACACCAATTTTCTGCACTTTTTAATAGTAAACAAAAAAACATTCCCATAAAGGTCTAGTTTATTTGCCTAATTTAATTCCAATTTGTTTAAAAACACTTCATTAAAAAAAAAATCCTTACAAAATAGTTACCTTTATCTGTCTTAAAGTTTCTTACATTGAGTCCTTGTTACATTTTTTTGCCAAAAGTTTTTAAATCTTTAATATTTTTTTTATTCCTTTTATAATTCAGAAAAATAATAACTCACCAAGCAAAGCTTTTATCCTGCTGCTCAGAAAGTTTTGTCTTTAGGTATAAATCAGCGGTGGGATTCCAAATCTTTTCCTTCTGGTTCTATGAGAGCGCACTTTGTGTGCATGCAGCACTTAAAGACCGCCCTCGGTGTCAGTGCTGGTGAGCTGAGCTGTTGTTTAGTTCAGCTGAGGCATGGCAATCCACTCTGCCATGTGAATCAGCTAAGCTCCAAAACAAGGGAATATAGGACGGAATGGCAGGGGTGGGAGGGTGGGGCCAATCAGAGGTGGTATTTGCCAGTTCTCCGAACTACTCAAAGTTCCCACCACCAGTTCGCCAGAAACTAAATACAACCTCTGGTGTAAATTAATTACATCTGCAAGTGGTTAAGAAGTTAAGTTCTTGTGAACTTTGTCCAAATAGGCCACATTATGGCTGTGAACTTCATTGACTCCCAGATGCTTACATGCTGATTGCAAAAATCTCAGTTCCCGTCCTCACAAGGAGCAGCTGTTTAAACTGTAAGTGGACAATCTCACAATCTCTCCTTTTTCTGGAAAGGCTGTACAAGACAGAATTCATTATCCTGCAGCTGATCTCCTCACATCCCCTGTCCTTCAGGATATCTTGTGTATCATGAATCCTTACCATAAGGTGTTTTTTTTAACAATAATGTAAAAAACATGTTATTTTGATTGAAACAGTAACAGAAAATGAAAGAGAAAAGTTTTTTTAAAAAAAATCAGAAAAGATAAACATTACTCACAAATTAAGGTTTTACTACAACAAATAACTATGTTAACAGTAAGTGAAATGGAAATAAATGGAACTATAAAAAGCAAAAAAAAAAGAGTTTACAAATAAATCCTAATCAGAGAAGTGGCTATTATATAAATTGCAAAAAGAAAAAAAATGATGTTCAAATTGCAAAAGGGAGATTTTGCTTTTCTTCATTTGCTTATTTATAACTTTTATTTATGCCTTTATTATCATTACAAATAACTCCAGATGATGAATATATTCAATGCATTTTCCTGTCCTATTTTTCCCAGAACAACAACTCTGTGAAGTTAGTTGGGCTGAGAAAGAGTGACTGGTCCAAGATCACCCAACTGACTTCATGGCTAAGGTGGAACTTGAGCTCACTATCTCTTACTTTCTAGCTGGTGCTTTAATCATTAGACTAAACTGGATCTGGATCTATTAATATAGTGATACTTAATACAGTGATACAGTAATACAGGATAATACAAAAAGCATTTCATCAATATTATTCCAACTTGTATAAAGGAAGTGACATCCCTCTAGAGCAGTGTTTTTCAACCACTGTTCTGCGGCACACTAGTGTGCCGCGAGATGTTGCCTGGTGTGCTGTGGGAAAAATTGAAAAATTCGAAAGATTAAAAAAAAAAAAACAGGAGGACCGGAGCAGGAAGAGACGGAGTAAATATAAAACTAATAATAAAAGTAAGGGCTCGCCTCTTGCACACGGGCGTTCCAATCAGATCCGCCTGGCGGGGATGAGAAGCGAGGAGGCAGAAAAATAAACGGAGGCTAAGGAGCTTCCCCCCCTCCTCCTCCCAGCAAAAATCTAACCGGGGAGCAGGGCGGGCAGTAGCAAAGATTTTTTTGGGGGGGAGAAGCTCCTTGCCTCCATCTCTTTTTCTCCCTCCTCGCTTCTTGGGGCTCCACCAATGGGGGAGCAAGGCCCGCCCAGCGCCAGGCTTTGGGCTAACACAGAGGTCTGCAAAGGTGGCTGTTTTAAGACTGGTGGACTTCAACTCTCAGAATTCTGGGAGTTGAAGTCCACCAGTCTTAAGAGCCAATTTTGCAAATCCCTGCCTGGGCTAATATGATTGATGCCCTTGGTGGACTTCAACTCTCAGAATTCTGGGAGTTGAAGTCCACCAGTCTTAAGAGCCAATTTTGCAAATCCCTGCCTGGGCTAATATGATTGATGCCCTTGGTGGACTTCAACTCTCAGAATTCTGGGAGTTGAAGTCCACCAGTCTTAAGAGCCAATTTTGCAGATCCCTGCCTGGGCTAATATGATTGATGCCCTTGGTGGACTTCAACTCTCAGAATTCTGGGAGTTGAAGTCCACCAGTCTTAAGAGCCAATTTTGCAGATCCCTGCCTGGTCTAATATGATTGATGCCCTTGGTGGACTATAAAAACTAAATACAGAGAGAGACTGAGACCTGTCGACGAAGAGCTACGTGTGTGTCTTTCTTCGATTCCAGCCAGAATATCAGCTTTGTGTTCAGCCAAACAGGCCCGGGTTGCGCACTGAATAAAGTATTTTATAATTTTTCATATTTCTCTTTACTTACTATTTCATAATAAAGTAATTATAAAATACTTTCTTTGTGTTTATTTGATTCCTATTCAAGAGAATTACTTTATATATAGTCAATATAGGCACAGAGTTAAATTTTTTAACATTTTCTAATGGTGGTGTCCTTCGTGATTTTTTTCATGAAACAAGTATGCCTTTGCCCAAAAAAGGTTGAAAAACACTGCTCTAGAAAAAGTAGATGTATATCTAAAGAAACAAACTTTACTGAAGATTAAAGAGGAAGATATTAGGAACGAATCTAGAACAATAAGAAAAAAATTCTGAAGCTGTAAAAAAAATAAATTAGCAAAGGTGCCTGGAGCAGACGGATTATCTGGTTCTTATTATAAATGCCTTGAGGATGAACTTTTACAACCTTTACAAAGCACAGTGAACTCTATTCTAAAGGGAGGAATGATACCAGAGAATTGGAAATAGGCCAGTATAATATTAATACCTAAAGAGGGACAAGATTTGACTGTAACGAGAAACTATAGGCTGATATCATTATTGGATAATGATAACAAGCTGTTCACATAGACTCTAGCTGATAGGATGAAAATAATTTATCTAAAGAACCAGTGGGGATTTTTACTCAGAAAACAGTTAAAGGAAAGGTTAAGTATTTTGAAATATTTGGAAGAACACAATTAAAAATACTTCTTTCAATACCAAGAAGGCCTTTAACAATTTGAAATAGATTTTCTTAGTTTTGGAAAATATGTATTTTGGAAAGAACTATATAAAATAGGTAAGTTCAGTTTACACTTTATAAAAAGCACAAATAATTGATAATGGAGATATAAGAAAAGACATGTAAGACATAAAAAGGACCAAGACAGCAATATCTGTCACGTCTCTTACTTGCTTTGGTTCTTGAAATACTGAATATAGCTATAAAACCAGATGAGAGGATTGTGGGAATGAAGATTTAAGACACCATGTGTGAGTTGTGTAACTATATAAATTTGTTTAATAAGCAAAGTTTAGAAAAGGAACTTATAAGAACTTTTGCAGATTAAGGTTGAAAGATCCTTTAAAGGGATTTGAAATATCACTTTGCAAATTAAAAGAATTTAGTGCATCAGCAGAGTTAAAGAGTAATAAATAGGAGGAAGATGTGAACAAAAATATCAAAACAGAAGCTCAAACATGAGGAGCATGTTATTTTGAAATAATATATTAAGACATGGATTGAAGTTTAAAAAGATATGTTAAGAAGATATGAATTACAGCTGTCATTACCATGGAGAATTTCTATGATAAAAACGAACATCTTGCTTAGAAAGATGTTTTTATTTCAGCAATACCTGTTTTGAAAACTGATGCATCAGTAAAACAATGCCAGAAGGATATATCTAAATTTGTGTGGCAGGGAAAAGAACCAAGGCTTAAACATAAGGTTTCAAGATAAAAATGAAAGAGGAGAATTGGTTTTACCCAATTTGAAACTGTATTTTACAGCCTGCTATTTGGTTTGTATAAAAGAATGGATGGTTCTTGGAAATAGAAGGTTCTTTGAATTGGGACACAATCTGAGATTTGGGTGGCATGGATATTTGTGGTAGAGGAAACTTTCATTTAATGTGGATTTTAAAAATTATTATGTTACACGTGCCAGAATAAAAATATGGAATAGACAAACCCAAAGATTTTTATGGTTCTCAGTACAGGAAGCAATGTATAGATGACATACTATAGCCATTGTGAGATATTAGAATATAGTCAAAGTGAATGTAAAATAAAATCAAGAAAATATCTGATAGAAGAGGGATAAAGCATAGATGGTATTCTGCAAGTTCAGTCCAGTTCTGGAGAACCGGTAGCAGAAATGTTGAGTAGTTCGGAGAACTGGTAAATACCTCTGACTGGCCCCACCCCCATCTATTCTCTGCCTCCCAACTCCCATCTGATCAGGAGGAAATGGGGATTTTGCAGTAACTTCCCCTGGAGTAGGGAGGGAATTGAGATTTTACAGTATCCTTTCCCTGCCATGCCCACCAAGTCATGCCATGCCTACCAAGCCACACCCACAGAACTGGTAATATTTTTTTTAATCCTACCACTGGGATAAAGGCTTCAATAGGTTCACTTGTTTATAATTATTATAAATATTTAAGAAGACAAGATTTGAAAGAAAAGAGCAAGAAAAAGAATGTATGATAAATTGGCCTGTAACTTTTGTTTATGCCATGTTTCCCCAAAAATAAGACCCTGTCTTATATATATATATATATTTTGCTACAAAAAAAGGCACCAGGTCTTATTTGGGGGGGGGGGCATGTCATCCACTGACTCACCTAATTTGCGTGCATTCACCCCATCCTCCTTTTCATTGTCAGGGGCCTTCAGGAACTTCTTCGCTTCGGATAGTTGCAGCCAGATCTCACAGAACTCAACCCATTTCTTCTGCAGCCAGCAAGGCTTTCCCGAAGGCCTCTGCTGCTGATAACAGAGCTCTGGATCGATAGAGATGCCTTCAGGAAAGGCCTTTAGGAAAGTCTTCTGCAGCCAATAACAGATCGATCCAGAGCTCTGTTATCAGCTAGAGAGGCCTTCAGGAAAGCCTTGCTGGCTGCAGAAGATATGGGTTGAGGTGTGCAAATCTTGGCTGCAACTGTCCAAAAGAAAGTAGTAGGGCAGCTCAACCCTCCCATCCCCATCCTAGCTTAATGTTTACCCATACCCTGGAGTGGGCAGGGTCTTCATTAGGGATTATTTTGGCGTAGGAAGCATGTGTAAAAATCAAGCTAGGACTTATTTTCTGAGTAGGTTGTACTTTAGGAAAAACATGGTAATATACAATAGAAAAATATGTGATTGAAAGGATTGAAATTTACACTATGTTAAATCTTAACAAGAATTTTTATAACAGGATACAAGACCATGTAGAACACAAAAAGACACTTCAAATTAAGGTTAAAATTAACATGAACAAGAAAAACTGACATTTTATCATTTGGTGGAGGTGTAAAAAAGCTACACTATTCTGGATTAAAGAACACACATTGATTGAAAGAATTTTAAAGAAAAATATATAGTTGAGAGCAGAAGTCTTCCTACTGGGAGCGATGGACAAACAGTTGGAAAAAAAAAAGTCATGGAACATGGTTCTTGTAAGATTATTACTGTACTAGCACAAAGATGGAAAGATTTGGCATTATTCACAATGGAGAAATGATTGGTGAAAATAGTGGAACTTGCTGTGATGACTAAACTGACTTCTTTGCTCAGAGAAAAAAAATAATATAAATGCTTATTGCTGAGTAGAAAGCTATGGGCTTTTGTACAAAAGGAAAAAAAAAGTAAAGCTGTAATACAAGTACAATTATAACTTTTATTTCTTACTCTATAGTTACAATGTACTTTAATTCCCTTTCCTATAATGTATCCTGTCTAATCATAAATCATAAATCATATGTTCATTTGTTTTACTATTATTAGGAAGTAGTAGTAGGAAGGGTTTTTTTCGTTTCTGTTTTTCTTTCACTTTTTTTCTTTCTTACTTTTCGGCACATTTGGCACTTTTACTTTTCTGGGTTTTTTCTTTTTCTTACTTTATATTAGTTTTTACCTTCTTAAAATATTTAATAAAATTACCGTATTTTTCAGAGTATAAGACACTCTGAAGTATAAGACACCTAGCTTTTGGGGAGGAAAACAAGGAAAAAATATCTGCCTCCCAGCAATTTGCCTCCTTGCAACAAACAGCACAGACAATATACACTGTTTGTAGTGTTACATTTCAGACTATACTTGTACAGATGCTGTTAAAATTGATGTGCTTTCTGGAAGTATACTTATTTTCTGCTATTTAAAAGAAGAGACAATAGCACTGGGCCTCTTCAGATCAAGTATTTATTTTAAAAAGGTTCTTCATTTTGTTAAGTTGTCTAGAACAATAATAAAGCAGTCTTTAAAAAATAAGTTAATAATTTGAACATTCTATAGGCATTTATAGTTACTGACTTAACTCCTTGCAGCCAACAGCCTGATTAGCACAAGGCAAAAAAATCTGCCTCTGCCTCCCAGCAATTTGCCTCGTGGAGCAAACAGCAAGTTTCACTCTCAGTTTCTCCCGATCATCAGCTGTTTCAGGCTGCAGGGATTGCTATAGCCTATTGCAGCCTCTGCAAGCCCCTGTTTGCTGCAAGGAAGAAACTGCTGAGATGCAGAGGCCAAAGGGTTGGGGCCGGTGGGTGGGTGGGGCTACATTCAGTGTATAAGATGCACCCAAGTTTTCACCCTCTTTTAGGAGGGAAAAGTTGTGTCTTATACTCCGAAAAATACGGTATATATTATATAATTGTATATGTGTATAATTGTATAATATATTATATATAATTATGCAACTATGTTTGTTTGCATTTATGTATGTATGTATGAATGTAGCTGGCTTATATAATTTGGAAATTCATAAATGAGATATATTGCATAAAGGTATCAAAGAATCAAAAAGTTGAAAGTTATTTAGGTCATTGAATCAAACCTATTGCTCAGGACAAGTCCAAATACAATTTAACATGTAATTCATAATTTACTTTAAAATGCATGTTAAGGTACTGTGATACTGTTTTCACATTCAGTGAAACAAAGCCCATCACTTCTATGTAATTATGTATTCACATATTTGGAAATGTTTTTAATATACAACTGGAATTTGTCTTTATCTAATCTTAAAGCCATTAATTCCATATCCTGTATTGTGGAATATCGTCAAATGCTATATGACTTTCTTCAATGTGTTATATGTTCAAGTGTATGAAAAATGCTGTCATTTATTACTCTCAAGGCTTTATTCCCATTTTTTTTTTTTTACTTTTCTCTTAATTTCTAACCTGGTATATTAAAAAAAAAAAAATACAATGCATCACATTGTCAACTGTAGCAACCTGATTCTATATCCACCACTGATCCTCCAAATAGCCTTCTTGCCATCCAATGCCCCCCTGAATACCTGCACCTGGAATGGACGACTCCTCCTCTCCTCCCAACACTCCTTGTTCTTGGTAGTGCACTGATTTCTAATCTTCTGGTGAGTTTCATTGCCTTTCTCTTAACCTGGTCCAGTTTGTCTTCTTAAAATTGTAGTACCAGAATATTCCAAAAGTGCTTTTTCAAATAACAACTGGACTTTCTTTGATTTTGCTTGAAGATGTTTCACTTCTCATCCAAGAAGCTTCTTCGGTTCTTAATGAACCGAACTGAAGAAACTTCATTCAGAACTGAAGAAGCTTCTTGGATAAGAAGTGAAATGTCTTCCAGGAAATAAAAAGAAAGTCCATTTGCCTTTTGAAAAAATACCACTGTGTCAACCATGACCTGAATGATTGAGAACCTTTGTACACATTTAGTACCAGAATAGGACACAATACTCAAGATGGGTTCTGACCAGAGCAAACTAAAACAAAACTATAACTTCCAATTGTTGGAAAAGTATTTTTTACTACAACCTAAAATTGCATTTGTTTCCCTCCCACAACAATATCACATTGCTGACTAATGTTCAGTTGGCAATCAATTACTGTTCCAAGCTTTTATACACAATGATTACTGCCAAGCCAAATTTCCTTTCTAAATAAACATTCTTAAGTGAAGAAATCTGCATGTCATACTGCTATTATCAGCTCATCTCTCTAAGCTATCAAGATTACTTTGAATTTTTGTCTTCTAGGATATTATCTATGCTACTCAATTCTGTTTTATTCAATTTCTTTTTAACTAGGTCCATTAAATGTCACCTAATTTGTGCTCAGTATCCATCTTTCCCCAAAAATGATACTCTTCAGATATGTAGAATTTCAACTTCCACAGTTTTCATACCAGCTGGAGGGTTATGGGTGCCGAAATCCAACATAAGTAAAGGCTTCCAGATAGGGGGAAAAAAACTGTTAAGCATCTTTGCAATATGCATGTCACCATGTGTTTATGTTGATTAAATATAATATTGAGCAGCAAATTTCTTTTATTGGTCTTGCTACTTCTCTTTCAGCTTCCAGAGGTTTTTAGTTATTCATTATCTAAATTTGCCCTATTTATCCCAGATTTCTCAAATAACAGCCAGATCATTATGAAAAGAGCTTGCTGATAGTAAGGTTTTTGAATTGCTTCAGTGATTGCCATAGGTAGGACTATTCTGGAAAATAGCAACAGCTGCACAAACTGGCTTTAAAAAAAATCTTTTAAAATAAAATCTGTAATACTGAATCTTTTTGCTTATGAAATGTCAGAAACTATGTTTACTGTAAAGCTTCTGATTTAATGCCTCTGAATTTACACTGTTAGAAAATATTCATAATAACCACCAATAGTTCACCCATGCCTGCATTCAGCGGAATGAAAGAGAGAGCATATAGCAGTCATCAACTTTCGTTAAAGCTAAATCTAGCAATTCTATGTGAAAAATAAATATTGGGGGGGGGGGAACAGATTTATATTTAATATAATTTTGTTCTTACTGTAATCTGTGTGCTCGCTTTTTTTCTTCAAGGGGTGTATGAAGTATTTAAGACAACTGTCATGGCAAAAAGAAAAAAAAGGGGGAGAAAGTTAAGATGGTCTTAACTAGCATATTTCATAGCCACAGTATATGTAGTGTGAAGCAAAGTACACAATCATTAGAGTTGACTCAAAGGAGTTTGTTAGGAAGAATGGAGGGTTGGAATGTTGTCTACCTCGTGGCCTGCCCATTCATCAGCAACTGAATTCTTTGACAACTGGATAGAACAGGACCAAATTTAGAGAGAAAGAGAAGGAAGGAAATTCAAAAATGAGCTGGATCAGGCTGGAGGTTGCAGGAAAGAGACGGAATGGAACAACTTGCTTTAGCCAACTTTCCATGGCCAACTCACCGTGGCCAATTCACTGTGGCAATTCTCCATGGCCACCTTGCCACAGGAAAACTTGCTGTGGAACAATTCAACAATTCAAGTTAATTATTTAAAATTATTTTAAAAATTATTTACATTTTCTGCATTCACATTTTATTTTGCCCCTCCTTCGGCGCTCTTTCTTTAATGTTTCTATTTGACTATTTCTTCGATATTAGGGTAACTCTGGTCACACGACAGGTTGCTCTGTGGCAAATTGGCCATGGTGAGTTGTCCTGCGATGAGTTGGCTGCAGCAAGTTGGCTGAGGTAAGATGACCATGGCGAGTTGTTGTAGACCCAAAAGAGAATCTGGAAACATTGTCCCAGTGCCTTCTTATGGAAGAGGCATTGAACTTAAATTGTTGCTGGTAGTTCCATTCTCAGCCCCATTCCTGGTCGTATGACCGAGAGCACAGCTATGTAGTTTTCTGTACTTCATAGATACAACATAAGAGGATACACAGATACACATATGCATGGTATAACTTTGTTCTTTCTTACTGCAATGGCCACTGCTGTAAAGGGACTCTCTTAACATTAAGGAACTATTCTGTATGCTGTCCATTCCTTGGTTTATCTTTCAAAAATACTAAGAGCCTACTGATCAATATTGGGCAAACTTGTTTTGCCTCATAATGCAATATCTTAAGTGTACACTTGAAATTATGTTTATCACAATTGAGTACTCCTTAAAAACTGTACCATTTTAAGGAACAGTGGAAGCCAATGAATGTAAGAATTTGGAGCTGAATTACCAGAGTTAGCTGCTTGAATTCTTAATACTAATAGAAAACAGATCTATGGACCAACAGATCTATGAAATAAAAATTGTTTGCTTAAATGTGAAACAGCCATATTTGTTGCTGGTGCAGTGGTTAGAGTTCAGTACTGTAGGCTACTTCTGCTGACTGTTGGCTGCCTGCAATTTAGCAGTTCAAATCCCAGCAGGCTCAGGGTTGAGTCAGCCTTCCATCCTTCCGAAGTGGGTAAAATGAGGAGCCAGATTGTTGGGGACAATATGCTGACTCTGTAAACCGCTTAGAAAGGGCTGTAAAACACAGTAAAGCGATATTTAAGTCTAAGTGGTGTTGCTATTGCTATTGCTATATTTATCAAAATGGCATTGGAATCTTTTTACACTCCAGATTTTCTTTGTCAAATAGCAGTTAATCCATCATCTGGGCCAAAGTTTTAGCAACCCGATCCAAAATATTTTTTACAGTAATGTCAAAATACAGTCCATAACAAAGTGGCTTGTCACTTTGACAGGGGGGAAAATAAGGTAAAATAAAGCAAGCCAAACCATATCAATAATGCCATATCTACTGAAAGAGCACTGTGGTATCATAGTTGAGATTTTAGATTAAACAGCAAGAGAGGGGAGTGACTTTGATTCAAGTCTATCCTCCACCGTGGAAAGTCACCCCATGAATGTACTGGGGTGACTTTGAACTAGTCACTAATTCACAGTCCAACCTATCACAAAAGATTGCTATTTGGTAAGCAAGATGGAGAAGGTCCCACTAGATACTGTAAGATCTTCAGCAGATGAAGGATATTATCTAAAATACAGTTTTAACCTACATAAACAGACATTTTCCTGTAAAAAGTTGAACCCTATAAATATTTTATCTTAGTAGAATGTTTGACTTCTTCGGTAATTTAAGCACTTTAAATTACATTACAAATTACAGTAAGGCTACAATAATCCCATTAACATTTAGCACAGAGTAAATCCTAGTCAGATTAATGTGTATTTATTTGTTATGAGACCCAAATAAGACATCATTATTGATTTCCCTATTGCTAATAGGGAAACTATTTGTAAAGAATAAGACATATGAAAAATGGTATTTAGTTTAGTTGACCTTCTTTCAAATAACTTTTTCTACCATTCCTTTTCTTTATCATAACCACATATACATTGTCCTTGTTGCGGAAAACTTCAGAAAAATATTCCAAAACACATTATCCTTGACAAGAAGAAAATTGGTCTAACAATCTAGACTAGTTCATGTTGAGCCTTATTGCCAAGTACTTATTGTCTGAGTGCCTCTGCCAAAACAATACATTTGCTACGAGTACAGGTGAGAGGTGCCTGGATAGAGTCCTTTCTGAACAAGCCATGATTTCATTGACTGGATTGTATTTAGCAAAAGAAGAACTTATTCTTTATAATTCTTTATCTGCTATAAAAACCCAAAACGGGAACAAGAAGGAAACTTTCTAAGTGGAAAGGGGAGAAGAATGAAGAATTCTTCATGGCCTATAGAAAAACAGGCATTCCTGTAGTCTGCAAACTGCCCTTGGAGCATCCTTGTCATCATGCAAAGACATTTTTATTCTCCCAGGCCTTTTAAATAATAATGCTGATGCTAGGTTCCTCTTGATAAGCTCGACCGCAAACAAGCATTCAAAGACATGCGAGCTTTTGATAAATATATTTATAATAGAAAATGCAGCCATTATGAAATAATTTTGGTAACTCTTGTGTCTTCAATGCAAGCCCTATTTATAGCGAAATTGAGGTTTAAATTCTTGGGCCTCTTTCTGTCTGTTGTACAATGTAATATATTTAAAGATTTGGAGGACAGTTTCCGCTTTGAAATGTTTTAGTGACAGAATAATCTGCTTTCAGCTATATTCTTCTAATCTTGAAAGAAGTGGCTCCCATACTTAGTGTGTTTTTTTGTTTTACCTTCAATTGCAGCTTCTTCTTTGTTATTGCTTATTCCTTATATTATATTATATATTTTATGATTTCTTAATATCTGTTTGTTGTAAATTATAGACATTACTTTTATTTTTTATAATAAACTGCCACTTTTTCTTAAAGAAGAAGCAACATATGGATAATATTGATTTAATCTAATTTATTCAATTAGGAACCCACCTGACTTAAAAAAGACTCTGTGTGTTGTGTAATAAATAAATACACCTTTCTCTTTTTTATTTACTTTTAATTTTCTACCTGTAAGATGATTTGTGACATGCATATAAAAAGAGTTGTCTTTGGTAAAATTCAAGTGCTTCATACATTTTTCTTTTCATATAGACATTAATTTCTTAAACATCCATAAGTTGTTGTAATCTTAAATTCTATTGCTTTATCTGCAGATTTCCTGTCTGCATAGGGTTAATTAGGTTTAAACCACTGAATCTGTACCTTACCACCTTGGCCATGAGCTTTGCACATCCAGAGAGAGATCTTCTCTTCCATGTGTTCAATGAGGGTTTATAATCTGTTTCTGTGAATAAATGTCACTATTTGCACTGTCACAGCTGATCAGTACTTCACTGAAATATTCGTAATAGTACTGATAATGATGACAATGATATAAATAATAGAACTGTCATACCACAGGTATATTTTGTCCAACGAATCTGATTAATGGGTTAGCTGTGAGGTTGAATAACTAAAAGAAATCTTTTACTGAACAGCAGTCTTGAAATAGGTAACTCTTCCTCTGTTTTGCAAAATTATATAAGTCTAAACCCACAATTCTGAAGGTATGTGTATCACAGCATCAATGTGTAAAAAGGAAAGGTTTAAAGAATGAAAAAGAAGGGCTGGAAGCCTTTCTTTTAAGTGTTAAACTTGCCTTATAATTGGATTTGCTAGTTGATAGTGAAAGAAAGCTTTGATTAGCTGTTTCCCTAGAGCTAAGGAAACCTATATGAAACTTTGGGTTGAAACCAATTATTTACATTTCCATGGAAAATGTCATTATTAGTACATTTTGCTCTGTAACTGTTATTCTAATGTGTTGTGGGATGGCTCCTGCATGGCTTGGTAATGATGCTGGAGAAATCATTTAAAGTACATTTAAAGAAGAAAAATAGCATGTACATATTTATGTAACCCTAAGTACCAGGCTCTCCGGGGAAGTTGTACACTCCTTCCTCGCCGAGGTAGTTTATTTGTGCCAGTAAAGATTTATGTTGCTGAAATGAAGTTGTGTTGCATAGGAAGTCCTCAGCACACTAGTAACATGCCTTTGAGTGAAGACTGAGTGAAGCAAACTTTTTAAGTCTTGATATTCTCCATATGTCTTGTCATTCTTCATATGTATGGATTTCATCTCTTAGAATTCCCAGTTCACATGGCTATTGCTGAAAATTCTGGGAGTTGATGTCTACACATTTGCAAGGCACTGATGTTATGAAAGCTGACCTAAATATTCCAGTAGAGCATCTTTGGTGTAGGTTAGTTGAAATTTTATCTGTGCACAGCTTCAGTGTTTACATCTAATAGACAAAGGATGAATTTTCTTGAAATTCCACCTTTCTGTCATATGAAATACATCTTTCTGTTGATTGAGGGAAGTGCTACATACCGTAGTTTTTTTCCAAATTAGAATAAAAGAAAGCTAACAAAGATACCCCTTTTGGAGCATAAAATGTCATAAAGCTATTAATTATGTCAATCAAATACATTATTCATAAATTATTGATATACTTATAGACTGCCTTTTATTCTAATGAATACCAGAGTGTTGTAGAATGAACTTGCTACAAGGAATCTTATAAAATAAAACATATAATAATGAAATCTACATAAGCAAACTGAGAGTTACAAAACAAGTAAATGAAAACCTTTCATAGTTGCCCATAGAAAAGCAAATAGTACGGGATGCAAAAAGAATTTTAGGATTTACCACTAAAAATGTTTCAACATACTTAAAATATGTTAAAGGAATATGAGCCCAGTTGCTCTGATAAAAAACACTTAAGAGATAAGGAAGCAACAAATGTCTGGGCAAGGAAAGTTCAAATTAGGCTAAAGAAAGATTGAGCAATGTTGAAATAGTTATTTGGTTTTCTTTCCTGTGGCAGACATGGGCAGATTAAAAGTTTGAACAGATATATCAATGTCTAGTCTGTCAGCATTATGTGTAACATCCTATGGACCTGCTCTTCAAAGTATTAATATTCACCTATTCTGTTCAATACAGAACAGCCTTTTGCAGAGAAGCAAAGTGATCCATGCTTTATCACTTCTCTTGAAATAATCGTCTTCTGGGCATAGCATACCTGTTCAAAAGACCTGGGGAAATCCTTGAAACAAGTATACTTGAAAGCCTGGAGCAGGAAAAAATATATACAAAAGGGTAGCTAAAATGATAGCTGTCCCATAAAGGAAAGCGAAAGTACAGTATTTAAGCTGCTTAAGGAAACACATTGCAAAAGTATAGAACCAAAGCAATTACTGAATCAAAACATCATCCATACAACAAAAATATTGGCATCTGTGAGTTTTTAATTTTAAAAATTCAGGTAAAGGGGGATACGGTCAAAGCATATAAAATTTTGCAAGATATGGAAATGAGGGTGGTTTTTTTCCCTCCTAGAACTTCTAAAAAAAGTGAATATTAATGCATGAAGTATAACAAAAAGAAAGGCTTCTTGATCCAAGCTTGGGTGACGTTCTTCCTCATGATTTGATGGCACAGATGAGATTGCCAAAAGCAGCCCTATCTTCTCTACTCCCAAGTAGGCAAGGAAAAGCCTGACTCCTTTATAAGCTACCTGGAAATTTTAAAGGAGATGCAGCACATACATTTTCTAAGAAAATAAAATGTCTAAATAAGACATTTCATTCCTTTTCTTTATTGGAGCCAACTGGGCACCACCCATTGCTGGTGCTTCTATCTAGTTCAATAACAAAAGGAGAGGATGATGTGGTGGCAGAAAGGTGTGATGGTCCAGTTGGAGGATGCAGGCTTTCATGTCTGCCCAATAATTCCAACCTCTGATTCTGTGCTTGTCCAGCCCAAGTTTAAATTAGGGGAGTCATTTCCCCAGGTATCATCATGGCTTTAAGAGTGGACTAAATCAGTGAATGGAAGATACATTCACTCATTGTTGGCTGCTAATCATAATGGTAATGTTCAACCTCTAGGAATAAGAGCCCACATGTCTCTAAATGACAGATGCTAGGAAACAAGAGGAGAGAGGATGAAATTGCTCTGAAGTTCTCAGCATTCTTACACTCTTAAACATGCAGGCATACATGAAACAGCTACCATTAAAATAAATATTGGTATTATTTTAAAACATGCACTTTATGGCGACCAAGCAACTTTTCATTCTTCTATACATGTTCATAAGCTTTAGCCAGCAAGAAATAAGTGGAGTGTCATTCCCTTACTCTTAAGAATAGCCTATCTCACAGACAGGACAAAAGATGGGGAGACCTCAACATTAGAGAAAAGGCTGAAGAAAAACAAAATAAGTCAATCAATAAGCTGGCTAATAGGCACCACAACCTGCTTCTCACTACATGCGTTTTGGAACATAGATAGTGGCATGGTGCAAAACTGAAGATCTGAATCTAGTTTTCAAATCGGGATTGCCATTCAGAGGTCTCCTTCTCAGCCCAACCTAACGGCTGACTGATTTGCCCATTCTGCCCGATCACAACTCTCCGTCATTTCAGGGTGCAAATAAAAGAGTGGCTGGAAGGGGGTGTCTGTGATTCCGGCCGTCTAGAGGGATGAATCCAGCCCCGGTGATTTACTTACTTGCTTATTTATTTATTTAGTTGCCGTGCGAATTCAATTAGCAGCGTGAAACATTTGCTGCGGTTTTTGTTTACCGGTGGCAGTTTTGTCAGTAGTTATAAGTAGAGTTCCATCTGCCAGTTAAAACTACAGGGCGAATTGAGAGAAAATTAGCAGGAGAGAAAGAGAGAGAGGGGCAATCGGAAGGAAGCAGTAAATGAACTAAATTCCGCCTGGCTTTATTGGAGAAGGAGCGGGGCCGCGGTGGGGCGTGCTGGTTGCTTCTGGCTGCACGGGGAAACGCCGGGGAGGTGAGAACAGCACACGCGAGGACTGTTGGCACGGTTGGCAAACCCAGGAGGCGCAAGGATGTGTTACCAAACGCGCGAGAGGGAGGCAGGGTGTCGTGTTCAGTGAGAGATAAACAGAAGATGCTCGACGCCTCCCCCCCCCCTTATTCTGCAAGCTCTTCCCTTCAAACTCCTCCAGATTGCTTCCCTGCTTCTGCTCCTCGACTCTCCCCGTCTCTTTCTCTCCCCCATTGTTCTCCTCCTTTTCCTTGCTTTTGATGCACAGACGTTGTCACATTCCGTTGACTCGCCCCTCTTCCGTGTTTTTTTTTTTTTTTACATTCACGCCTAGTGAGGCTTTAAACCAGAGCCAGCAGCCTCTCGGGCGAGTTTTAGTCATGTGTGAAGCTCAGTTTGATCGAGCGCTCCTTTTCTGCCTTTTCACTCTTGCAAAAGATTAATAGGTGGCGTCACGTTGCTCCCCTGCTCCTTTCCGCAGGAGGGACTTAAAAGGAACAACGATACCCCCCAACTCCCAAGCTAATCACTTTCGATAAGAATTTTCCTTCCCCCCCCCAAAAAAAAATAAAGGGAAAAAAAGAAGGGGGGAGATAACCGTGCAATCTACGACCGGTGGCAAAGACTGGGGAAGGCTAGAGATGCTTCATACTGCTAACAAGGGAAGGAAGGCTTCCACCGAGACAGGTAAGAAGTGCCTGAATGGGAAGGATCGGTGGAGGGGAGAGAGACAAGCTGTTGGTTTGCATCGCTTTTCAGCCCGGGAAAATAGCTCCGGTGGAGGATAGCAAGGGTCTTATGCCAGCTGTCTTTTGTTCGTGATGTAAAGTACCTGTAGTGACTGATGAATTGGGGCGTACTAAAGGTTCAGTTGAAAATGGGTTTGTGTGGCAGGCAGCTACGATCTGAAGGACTCCCCTCCACGCGCGCGCACACACACACACACACGCCCCGCTTGTCTTTAATTGTTATTTTCACCGCGGACTTTTATAAAAAAAAGACACACCACTGGACACAAAGCAGGAGTTTGGCGGAAGGTTAAACCCAGGGCTGGAGGAGATCTCCACCGCTTGCAATCTTGCTGGGAGCGGGCATTCTGCAGTTTGATGCCCAATTGATCTGAAGCGCTTTCCAAGAGGGATTTGGGCTAACTGCTGAGGCTAGGTGTTGGCGAGGCTGGGTTGATCCAGCATCGCTGGTAAAGCATGACTGTCTTTTCTAAAGTGCTCTGCAACCTACGGCGCGGTTTGTTTTACGTTAAATAAACCCTGGGTCCCCCCGTTTTCAGTTGAAAGGGGTTATCAGGCTATGCAAACAGCATCCAGGCTTAGCAGCAAACAGAACAGTGGATGAATGTCAACTGTCCAATGGAGAAACTGACAGTGATGTCCACGAGTGCACAGGAATGTAATAAAGGATTTCCTGCATAACAGCTAACACAGAGAGAGGCTAATTGCCAGTCACAAGGTCTGAACTTTGGATTAGGGAATGGAAAGCATACTTATGCATTGTAAGTGTCCCCAGCTTTCATAACTAGGCCCTTACATTTTTGTAGGAGAAAGTCGCTAACCTGTTAGAGGTGAAGTAAGCTTATAATGAAATTTTGTTATCATATACTGGATAATTGAGGATGGTCTTTTTTTAAAAAAAATCTATATTTGTTATTTGGGAAGTCTTTATTACAAAGCTTTCTGTGTTGTCTTTACATTATGTCTGAGTGTGTGCTTGTAAGGAAATGTAATAGTGATAGTGTAATGATACTCCAAACTTGATAGGGGTCTGTGGAATACAACATACAGATAATACTTTATGTGTGGCTTTTTTCCCTCCTTTTTCCTATGCTTTAGAGATTTTTTACTTACAATTACATTAAAGAATTTAAAATAGGAAATATAAATAATAATAATAATAATAATAGGAGTTATAGTTCAGATTTGTATAGTAAATTAAAGAATTTCTTCAAGGGATGAAAAGTTATAGTACTGTGGTGTCTTTCCATGGAATAGCCGCACTTGAAAATAACAAACAGGATTAAAAAAAATGAATAAAATAAAATGAATATTTGAAATGAAACAGAATAGTGGTTGCATTCTGTGCTCAGATATTTAAGTACACATCATAACATATAAGAATATAAAGCATGTAACATGATACATATTTTTTTCATAGAATTAAAACTCCAAAGGGTATGTTTTCTTGTCAAATTTTAGAAATGTAAGTAACTGTTTCCATTATAAGACAGTTTCTTTTGTAAAAAAAAACCCTGCCATTTGAAGAATATAAATGAAAGATAGTCACATAGCACAAGTAGAAATCAGGTTTATTACAAATTAGTGTAATTTAACAAATATAATTACACATTAAATGTGTGCAAAGTGTACAATGTGATAGTACTGTAAAATGTTAACTTATTTTAACAAAAGAATTGACTTTGCTTCTTTATAAAAACGTCAGATTAAGCGCAGCTAAATAATACATGAGGCAATTTTGATTTTCTCCTGTACAAAAACCCTTAAATCTTCCTAGAATGCAGACTTTGATTTTCTGTATTCAAAGAACCAAACCTTCCAAATGACTTTTTCACATTATAATCATCGCATTAGTAAAATGAATGGTAATCTGCAGTAAATAGGGAACACTCTGTATCCCTTAAAAGACAGAGGCAAAAAGGTTAAGTCCTTTTAACAAGGCTAGTTTAAACCCAAGGGCAATAGTAAAGACTCTGTTGTCAAACCAAATTTCTGTTCATTCATAGTTCTCCCCCCTCCTACTCCTCCCCTATCCTTTTTTGGCAGACGCTAACTTGCTTCTTCTCAACATTAACAGTGTGATTAATATGAATTGAAGCATTTTACAGATAATCCAGTAGATGCTGCTGTAGAGCAAAGGAAACATCACTTAACAGGCTGGGAAAAGAGGAGAGAGGAGAGCAATGGGGAGAAAAATCTTGAGCATTGCTGATCCTGACTATGTTGACTGCTGATGGAAGAGTAATGTGAGATCATTACATTTTCATACCATTCTATAGGGTGTTATTAAAGCTGAAACCACACTTGCTGGAATGATAACAGCTCGGTTAGGCACATAGCACGTCTGCTATTGTAAATTGTAAAATCAGTTTACTGTACATTACTATGCAGAACATTTCATCACTGAATACTAAAGCCCTTTAACATGCAAATTTTCTCAGAGGAAGAGCTGAAGCGCAATGATCTTAAAGAAATAATGCTCAGATTCATTATAAAAATGGGCCCCAGTTGCCAATGCAACAGTACAAGTATTTTGAAATTAAAACTCCATGCTATTATATTGATGGAATTGAAAACAGTAGTGGCTTTTCTGATTAATATTGAGCACTTAATAGAGTCATTGTAAAATACCAGAAAACCTAAATTGTTAATTAGAAAGGATACATGACTGCTAGCACTAAAGTTGATATTGTAAGGTTTTTAATAGGACATAAAAATATAGAAAAGCAGAATCTCAGGGTGAAAAAAAGAGTGTATATATCTATAAGGAGGAAATGTGTAGTGCTGTGTTATCCTGCAAGTCTTGTGTAAGTAAATGTTGATAACATGACGAAGCAAACCAGAGAGCTACTTACTGATGCAATTTCAGGCAACCACTGACCTCTATCTGTTGGAATATTTTTATTTTTTAGAAGTGATCCCAAAGCCATCATTTTACACTACATTCAAAAGAGTGAAGAATATTTTTTAATACATCATTAGTTTTGGAATATAATGTGCTATTCCTCTTCTAAGGCATGTTTGTATTTAGCTACATTTCATGATAACTTGCTCTGTGTAGGTGATACAGATTTTGTGAACCGATTAAATAGTTTCTAAGTTCTTGGCTATGTTGAATACTATTTTTTTAGTTAGTCAAATATAAGTCAGCTCTACTTTCTTCTTATACTACATTTGAAATTACTGTTAGCTTTCTTTCTCTAAGCAATGCACCCAAATGCCTACCTGCTAGAAGAACTGGTATTTCAGATATGAAACAGTTTGCTTTACAATAATACAGTTACACGCAATAATAATGGCTTAATTCATTTTTTTTACAAGTGAGCTTCTGACATGCAAGATGAATTATCTTTCTTTTTTTCTGCCTTCAACTCCCATTATGTCCCTCACCTCTACAATAAAAAAGTATCTCAACCTTCCAGAGCAGTTCTGGAACATGTGAAAACTGAAAGAAAAAAGGATGAAAAAAATGTTTATTAACAGAAGAACTGCGTAGGATACAACCTTTTATTTTAATAAATATAATTGCATGTGACTGGTTTTAAAGCCAACTTATGTTTTAAGATATTCAACTTACATCTGTCTTTGCCTCTAAGGATCTAAAATGACTTTGACAGTAGTATTCTGCTATTCAAATGAACAGCAGTTCAATTCCTTTTATATAAGTACATTTAAATATGAATTTTAATCACTGATTAAAATATACTCTAGCATGTGTAATTTGGAGATGCTTTGTCATCACTTTCAGAATCATGTCGTTTATGTCTTAGAACTGTTCTACATTACAAGTTCTGAGAAATTTTTCTAACAGAAAATTATATCAATAATGTGATAAGATTCCAAATTTAAACTTGTTTTCATACACTTTTGTTTAATATATCATGATGCTTTAAACTTTTTAGGACATCCTAAAAGAATCACTAATTTCAGTAGTCCTAAATGTTACTGTTTTCTGTTCTAAAATGGAATTCTATTTTAGAGAGATGCTGGGATGTCACTGATTTAATTACAATTTGTAATGGCTTTCTATTATCTGATCTTAACAATATTTACATAACCAGTATTGTAGGTGCCTAGTTTTTCTACCTTTACTGATTTTTCAGATAGGACTTCACTATGGTTTATGTTGTATATTTATGGGTAAAGAACATTTATAGGCATGTGAGTGTATGTGAAAAAGAGATGATTATAATTTAAGTGATTAATCAATACTTCAAAAGAAGGATACTAGTTTAATACCAATTTTTAAAGTACTGTTTATTAAACTGTTCTTTAGGCATATTATGTTTAGAAGTTGATATCTTTTATCAGCTCAGCTTTGAAACTGTTTATTAGTGAAAAGGTTTTTTGGGGTGTTTAAATAGTTCAAAAAGTATAGCAATTAATATTTCCAGTAATGTAACGTTCTTAATTTGCAATCCATTTTGTAAGTGTTCCAAAGTCATGTAAAATTTACATCATGCAGTGCAGTCTTCCGTATGATGTAAAACATTGTAAGAACATTATACAAAATAAAATATTATAAAATTCTGCACTAATGGGGATTATTTTCTGGGAGGTTTGCCCCATTTCAGCAGCTGTTTCACTAAGATGAATGGTTGTTTTATTTTATAGAACTGCTGTTTTTATCAATGTTGAATTATAAACAAATAAAAATTCAAAGCATTGCAATGGAAGGATATTTTTATGGCTTGCTCACACTAAAATGTGCATCAATTCTGTTGATTTCTTCATTTGAAACACATTTGAATAGAACACGTTAAGGAAACACCCTTTGAATCTTTGTTCTGTATTTAGTAAAGTTCCAGGAATGTACTATAACTGTATTATCTCTTCTGGATATCATGCTTCCCTTTGGAAAGGCTTTATTATGAGCAAACCATGTAGTTCCTTACAGACATCTCTCATTGTTTCTCTTTGATTGTAAATTAACATCACTCTGGAAGAGTCTTTTCACAAATGCTATCAAGATATCACTGCAAAAATCTGACATAGTATCTTTCCTTTTTAAACAAGAATCAACAGACACGTTCTTCAAAGAATTTCCATACTTTGATATGCTTGAATTGTATACTTTGATACAGCTTTTAGTACAAAATTTTGATTGTTAAAAGTATGAAATGTTACATTTTTTGTGAGCAAAATCCAAGAAGTAGCGAAGCCATATTTACCATCACAATTTTTTTTACCTCCTCTGTAAAAAAAAAGCAAGGTATATTGCATTTGTTAAAATATATGCCAACAGCATATATTCTGCAAGGTGTTGGCAATATTGAAGATAAGTAATTTGTAATATAACTAGGGTTAGTGCATTTATAAATATGTATGTGTCATAGTGTAAATGTGTATGTAAAGGTGCTGAGTTAATATTTAGGATTATACACAAATGTGTGCATGGCTATATATAATCACACAATAGTCTCTAGAGGTCACTAGAAGGTAAGGAATGGACAGTCATTAAATTAGTTTCTAAGAGGTCCACATGAGATTGCTTAACATTTTTAAAAAAGTTAACTATTCTGAAAAAAAAGATGTAAAATAGTCAGCATCAGCAAAGATGTAAGCAAACATCAGCAAATAAGAAAGTCTCGGGTTTGTCATGTTTGCTTAGTATGTTCATAATAAATTAATTTATTTGTATTGGACGAATGCCTAATAAATCTTCCAATTAGAAGATGTTAGAAATTACAAAATAAGTTGTACTTTGTGATTTCTTACCCTTTAGGACCTCAAAGACTTTTAGAATGTTTGGGATAAAATATTCTGGTAGGTAGAAAACCTAGGAAAGGAATCCAAATAAGCTCATTTCATTAATTTTTTACAGAATGACTGCAACAATTTTATGTTGTTATTTTTTTTGGTGCAACAGGTCTTTTTAGTGAATTGATAGTAATTTAACAAAGACTGACTGTGCAAAAAAGATTTTTTTTTCATAAATATAGGATAAATTTGAGATTTAACTGACAGATTCAGCAAACAGAACCGTGCCTGTTTTTAGAAAATTAACAGGGAACATGTTATGTTCTTAGGGGCTATCGATTTAATAAACTGTTAGAAGAATATATTCATGTGCAATGTTTTCGCTCTTATACTGATGTTTTTGAATTTCAGTTTTAGTGTGTTGTATTTTCCCATTCTCATTGTTAAAATAGTTATGGAAATACCTTAGTTACCTAGCTCCATTTATCAGAGGTAACATATTTAGTGTAGATTGTAAGAGTATTTATAACTGACAGAATAAATCCCCTTGTTTAAGCGAAGCTTGTGAATCAGAGGTCAATAATTTTGCCCTGCTAACAGCTGAAAAAGATTAAATCATCTATTTTTTTAAAAAAAAGTATACCTGGATACTGAACTGTGAAAACTTGTTTTACTGATGATGATCCATTTAAAATATAAAAAAGAAAGAAAGAAAACAGATGTTTGTCAGGCCTGCAAGCCATCTTTTCTTTTAGAGTTAAAAAGTATGCTCATTATAATAGAATGACCATTACATATTTCATAGTCAGAATACTCTGAAGTAAGGGTAGTAAACTGTGTTACTGCAAAAAATATATCACTTTTCCTTCTCTTTTTTCATACATGTATGACAGGATGAAGGTTAGTTATCTTTAATAGGTAATTGTTGGATTTAGGATGCAAATCTTCAGCTGGAGCTTATTAAATTGTAAAATATGGATTGCCTTTACCAGAATGGCCTTTGAATCCTATTATCATCCCATTAGAGAGAGTCGGATTTTAGTATTTCTGTTGTTTTCAGTGGGCAATGAATATAATGGGGAAGGGCAGGGGTTAATGCAATTCATCTCTTTTAATACTTGTAACTCAGTCCCTCATCACTCAGGGTGGTTTCATTAGCTTTCTTTTTTCCTTTTTTTTAAAAATTTACCAGGAACATTTCTTTAACCACCTCATGATCTTTGTATGCTTTGTACTTTATAAACAGTATAGAAAGTAAACTGTTGGTAGTTATACCAAGAATAATATTAAGTTACCACTTTATTTGTTATGTTTTTATATCATTGTTTATTTAAAACATTTGTAAAATTGTAAGGATAAGTTGCATTCTACTCTGCAGACTTAGTGTAGGAGAACCACTGTTATTGGATTCTGCATTGCCAGATTCTTTACATATCTGTTTCATAGTTCAGTCTTATGTTCTCTCCCCCTCCCCCCCAAAAAAAGACTTTCATTCACGTGAGATCATTCCTTATTTTGGCTGAGTTTGACTTCTTCAACAATATGGAGATACATGCAATGTTGTCATGGATTTGGTTTGCTTGACAGCTCATGCCAGGTATTTAAAAGAACTCCTCTTAATGCTGACAGCCTTGTGATGGATAGTTCCAAGCTGTCATTGTTAGTAAATCAGTTGCTGTGCAAGAGAGGGATCTCAGTCAAGTTTTTGCAGGAAGACATTCACAATGCTATGTATTGGGATACTTCCATCATGCTTTGTAAATATAATAAGTATATTTTTAATACACATTAATTCATTTGAAATTATAGTCAAAGTGAATATGTTGCTCTGCTATATGACTGTTATGTATTGGGATATTCACCCTTGTAAAATTTCTTTGAAAGTTTGGTGTTGGGCAGAATTTTTGAAATTTTATAAACAACATTGTAAATTACAAAAGCATCTATTCCCGGTCTACTTTTAAAGGATTAAAATAATTGAAGTTAAGAAGGGAAGTGCAGTAGGATAAGTGTTTAAATGCATGATGATTGATATGTTCACCTTTAACTCCATTGCTAATGCATAACTCCACAATTTACAAAGAAAATGGATAGCATGATTTTAACAATATAGCAACCCTAATAGCATGCCTAACTATTAATGGTTCCTTGATAATAAACTTTAAGATATTATATTTATTTGCTTATCAGGAAATTATACTAATGTCCTGCACAACTCATCAATGAAAGGCGATAAGTTTTCTTTCATTTGTTCAGCCAACTTCTATCTCTTTTTTAGAGCTTGAACTACTTGGAAGAGATAAGTCACTTCATAATAGAGACTTTTTGACTAAATGCAGATTGTTCCATTTCCACTGCATGTATAGAGTTTAATGTTTTCAAGGGTAGATTTGTGTTTTCATGGTCTGTTTTACTAGAAGGATAACTTTAGGATAGGAAACAGTTGTAATTATCTTGATACACAATTTTGACAAACTAGATAAAAAAACCGTTTTATTTTCTAAGAGCAGACATGTAAATAAAAATTAACCAAACCTTTAATATAACATTCCATATTACTCAGTTTTAATAGAATGACACAATGTAAGTTATTTATGTAAAGGACAAGTAACACAGTTACACAAATCTAGGAATACTGATATAGGTGATTTACCACACTGAAACCATATACATTTTTCAGAGGAGAGTGTATAAGCCTGTCTTAAAGCATTAATAATATACATAAGTTACAAAAAATACAATTCTCTCTCTTTATTCATGCCCAAAAGTGACCTCCCTGTCATTTTTCCGAGAGAGAGAAAATCAGTGGGAAAGTATGCTCAGAAAAAAATGACTAGGAAGGAAAGATGTTATAGTTAAGGAGCAGCATTCATATAATTTTGCAAACTGTTGTAGGCCATATAACAACAGTATTGAACAGAACAATTTATTTGGGCAAATAAATACCCCCACAAATCCAGCACCTTACTAGGTCATATTTGCAACACTGTACTAGATGATTTGCATAAGCAATTGAGGTAGTTGCTACTTCCATGCTCTGCTTGTGAACTTGCAGTGATAATTAAATTCCAGGATTTCACTGATGAGAATTCTAGTCTAAATGGACAATGTTCCATAAATAATTCAGTTTAGAATTGGATCTGAAGCTGCATAATGAAAAAGATAGATAGAAGCAGTGGTATGCAATTCCAGTGGTTTAGTGTTTAAATGATCACTAGATCTTTCCCTGAAGCTTGCCTGAAGTAGTGGTATGTGGGAATGACATCAAGGGGTAAAACAAAGATATGTTGTCTAGGAAATAATTAGACAAGAGAAGGAGGAGACTGCAGTTGCTTATGGTCAGAAAAATAAACACAGGAAGGACCCACCCTAACTAATCAGACTATTAAAAGTGTTGAGGGATTTGTATTTTCAGACTTGCAAGATTCTGTTAATGTAACCTTACAATAAAGTAGAAACAGCTCATCTGAATGTGTTTTCTGTCTCGTTTATCCAGTAGGGCTGATATCTATTTTATTTTGCAAAATCACAAGCTCATGCACACATCTTTCCATCTTAAATTAATTCCAGTTTGATTTGTTGTTCAAACCCTAAGTGTTAATTTAAGTATGGTTACTGAAAGTAATCATATACTGTGATTTCAAATTGATTGACTTGTAGTAAATATGCTTAACATTTCACTACTTACATGATTTAAACTCGCTAAGTCAGAGGTGGGTTCCTACAGGTTCGGACCAGATCGGCCGAGTAGATAGTAACTTGGAAGGCCACGCCCTTGAACCAGTTCTACATGCGCAGAAACAATTTTTTTCACTACTGAGCATGCGAGCATGCTCACGAAGCACATCCCTGAGAAAACCGGCAGTAACAGAAGCCAGAACCTACCCAGAGCTAAATGAATGTTTTTATACTGTTCCTTCTCCCTATGCTGGAGTGGGGGAGAAGAAAGCAAAGCTTTATATGTTCTTGTACAATTGATTTAGCTCTACATTCAAAGTACTCCATTCTCACACATCTGGGAACTTAAATTTAGGTTTCCAATAGATTTGCAGCAAAGAAAAAGTTAGGGTGGGATATAATTTCCTGATATTCCTACTTCCTGGTTATTTGTGTATAATAATGTATTTTTCCTATTCTGTATTAGTCAGTAAATTTAATGCAGTCCAAGAATTTTAGTTTTAAGAATAGCTTTTAATTTATTATTGAAAACAATACTAAAACCTTGCCACCCAAATGTTAAAATGCTATCATTCATTCCAGAAGCCGCAAATTCCAGTTTCGTCCTTTGCAATGTAGTCTTTAATGTTTTTGGCATCTCCTGCTGTTATAACATGACTCCTGCTGTGCAGAAACCTAGCTCTTTTACTTGGTTACATCATTAATAGGCCATTCACTGTTTTAAGGAACTGTAATTCAAAGAATGTATGTATAAAAGTGGTTGCTTTCTATTTTGATATATTGTCCATTATTTTGGGTAGTGTGGGATGTGTGGAGGGAGAAGGAAATGTTTGGCCGAGTTTTCATCATTTAATAGAATAGTGTGACACAATACAGTATGTCAAATGCATGCATTTTATCTGTAATTGGCAGAACTAATTTTAGTTAATAAAAACTCTACAACTATGGCCATAAATTATTAATTTAACATATATTTGTGTTACAACCCCTGGTATGCCCAAATATGTAACACAGCCCATGTTCAAATCCCAGTAAGGGTATGGCTAACTGATGAGAGCTAAATAGCTTGAAATAGATCTATACTAGTCTCTCTATATGTATGTATGTATGTATGTATGTATGTATGTATGTATGTATGTATGTAAAAAACATTCAAGGAAGGCTCTCAAGCTATACAAGTAAAATGCCATAAATAGGAGCCAGTATGTATAACCAAACCAAAAATTGTGGTAAAATTAACTTGTGTGATGAATTCAACTTTTAAAGTCAAAGTAACACAAAGGATACCATTGCCTCCATGATTCTGATCTTTGTAGTGGCACATGAATATCATTCCAAGACCTTCTTGACTACTTCACCAAGTGCTCGTCTGTTGTACTTTTCTTGACTTCTTTGTTGTTTACTGTTAATGGTTGATTCCAAATAGTAGAAGTTGGTTAGTACTTCAGTATATACATTATCACGCCTAAGCAGGGGTGGGCTTCAAAAATTTTAGCAATGGGTTCTCAGCCCAGTTGCTGGGTGTGGGTGGCCATGGTGGATGTGGCCTAGTCGCCTTCTGCTCCACAGTGAGGGGGGGCATTTTTGTCCTCCCAGGCTCCGGAGGTCTTTCCTTGAGCCTCTGGGAAGGTAAAAATGTCCTCCCCTGGACTCCGGAGCCCCTCCAGAAGCTGGAAATGGGCCTGTTTCTGACATTTCAGAACTTCTGGGAGGCCCGGTTTTTTGCCACCCCAAGCCTCCGCACGAACGCTGTACTTACCTGGCATCCCAAACAGGCCAAGTAGAGATTTCAGGGAGGGGGGGCAGGGTGGGTGGGGCCAGCCAGGGGTGGGATTTGCAGGTTCTCCAAACTGGGCAGATTCTTAGCTAGAGATTCTCCCAAACTCGTGCGAACCTGCAGCAGCCCACTCCTGCTTCTAAGATTGGTTGTTATACTTACTAGTAGTATGGTCTTCTTTATATTTAATTTAGTCCTGTTATTTCACCATGTTCATTGACATCCAATACTGCAGATCCTTTGTATTCTTAGCTATCAGAACAGTGATATCGGTCTATTAATTTTTTTCCTGTAGTTTTAAAACCATTGTTGTCTTCATCTAATCCAACTTAATATATATATATGAATAAATAAGGGACAAACATACAGCCTTGTCCCACTCATTTCCCAATGTGGAAGCAGATTCTTTTACTGTACTCTGTTGGTATTGTGGCTTCCTGACCTTATATAGATTTCTCATGAGGGCAATGAAATTTTCTGGGATTTCTCTTAAGTACATTCCACAGCTTGACATGATTGACACAATTGCAGGCTTTTCTATAATCAATAAAGCACATACTGACTTATTCTTTTTTTTAAAAAATTCTTTGGCTTTCTCAGCTATCCAGTGTACGTCACTAATAATGTGCTGCATTACTTAGCCTTTTCTAAAGCCAGCTTGAATATTTGGCACTAAGAACCATACACAATTCTAACTTGGTTTGCCTTCTGAAGAAAGCCTTAGATTTGTACTTTTAAGGTTGCCAGGCCAATTTAAAGTTTGAAGGTTGGAACAGTCCCCCATCACTGTTATTCTAATACTTTCCAGTGTAAACTATAGACAACATTAATCCATTTGGCACAAAGATAGGTAAAAAAGGAAAGCATTGGTTTACAAACATCCATAATATTTAAGACGTCAGTCTGAAACCTATGAGGGTTTTGGTTCTGGGGGAAAAAAACCCCTGTACTTTATAACAAGGTGCTATTTTCCGTGTTCAGCGCTACTGGATTTTCAATGGTCTAGTTTGAATGATTGAAAATAAACGATGATTTTGTAGCAGATTAACACTTTTTATTTATTAGATTTATCACTTCTCATTCAAGAAGTAGAGTACGTGGTCCTCCTTCCTCCTTTTGTTTTGTTTTGTTTTCAACAAGAATCACTGTCTGTGGTAGTTTGGATTGCGAGAAGAGCAACTGGTTATCCAATGAGATGAATATTAATTACTGAAATGAAATATTTGAATTGCATAATAGTGTAACTGAATGATCTGCTGAAAAGAAATTAACAGTTATTACCACTATTGATAAACACAGCAAAGATCCTACCACAGACCAGTTAGCAGAAATTAGGAATTAATAAAACATGCAAGCTGCTTATTTTAATCTATGTATGGGGAAGATAAGGATTGTATAGCAAGACTGGAAGTTTATTTCTATACAACTACACAACTATTGCACAATGTCTGCTAAATTGACAGCTTAAAAATAAAATTGGCTTTTCACTCCAGAATTGACTGTTTTAATTAATTCTTGATTGCTTGATGATCTATGTTTTTTTTTTTAAATTCGTGACTTAATGCGTCTCCTGGTCTCTGCCATTACTTCATATTAACAACATGGGAGAAGATGTAGTAGCTCCTTTAGTTTTTAAGAATAAACTGAATGTACTGCTTTTATGCTGGAAAATATAATCAAGTGTTTTTTCTGCCCTTAGAATTTTCTTTTCTGAAAGTTTCCATTAATATTAATAACATTGTTCTAAAATAGTCTATTAATATTTACAGCATTGTTCTAAAATATCCGAGTGTGAATAAAAAATTACAAAAGGTGGCTATAGATTATTATACAGTTTATTTAAAAGCGAGAGACTGTTTAAAAAGGCATAAGTGTTGTGCAAGAGCTCACTAAGACTGAAACTTAATGCAGTGTGCTTTCCAGACGCACTGCAATAAATTTGCTACCACCTTAGTTTTCATCAGGGCAATAGCTGTCTGAATACAATATCCATTTTAATAGCTCTGATGTCTTTTGTATATTTGTATGCATCATTGTCAGATCAAGATGGTGAGAAGATTCTGGAAAAAGGGTTATCGTGTAAATAAATACTTGACCTTATTTGTCGTGGGGCTGTTAAAGCTGGGAGCAGTAGTCTTTGCTGACTTAGAGGAATTGATTTATTCTTCTCTCCAAAGCAGGGTTTATAGGAGAAAAAACAATTAGTTGTAGAACAATATGTCTTTCTAGATGCCAAGTCCTCTCTTGAGCTTTGGACTCATTGAAATAATACTGAAGGTTTGTGATCTTCTTCCCTAGAAATCCAAGGCCTATTTCTCTACATGACAATGCATTGATCTGAAGAGAAAAGACCCACCTACTTTTTATTAAACTGAACAGAGTAGATCTACTTTACCTTTCTTTTGGTGACATCAACTGGTGAAATTCTTTTGATCAGATGTAAAAAATAGTTGTATATTATTCCATCAGTTCACACAGACATTGAAAATTACAGCCATTTCTATTATTCTCATTGTGATTTTTAAGCTGAAAGAAACAGTGATATGTCTTAATTATTATGTGATTTTCTAGAGTTCTGCTTTTAAATCCCATTATAGTGCTTTTAGTCATCCCACCTTTGTTTTCAGGTATCCTCAGCAATGTACATAAGCTCAGAATCCTTTTGACCTCTGTAGTGATACTGGCATTCCTATAAACAATGTGAATTAATTTAATATTGGAATACTGTGTTCTTGGTAATGTGGTCTTCCAAAAGAAGCCTCTCATGCATTCCTGAGCTATTGAACAAGCATTTTTTCTTGTTCCTTTTGAAAAGATTTAGTGAATGTTTATCCTGTCAAGGAACAATAGCTGTATAAACCTATAAGATCAACCCAACCCAATGGATATAGAGCTGTCAGAATTTTATTCAGAAGGGTCTCTTCCTCTAAAAAAATCACTTCTGAAATGGGGAATAGGAATCAGAGGTACTCAGAAAAAAGCAGATTTGCTATGAATAAAGATTCATATGCCAAGTGTGTTGTGGAGTGATCATTTAAAATACTGAAATCGACAAATCAATTCATGTATATTCACAGTGCATCATGGGATATGTAGTTGCTAAAAATACATTTCCTTTCATGTGCTGTGTGTATGCCTGAGCAGTTATCTGAAATTACAAAATAAATGTTTGCTTTTCAATGTTTATTTCAACTTTGATCACTGTAGTTCTATGGTTTAGTTTATAACAAATAAGTATAGCATGCAATATCAAGCATATATATATATAAACTTGAGTGACTTTCTGTCCTTAGAACCAATCTGATGACTACAATTGCCTTTTGCAATTATAATCAAGTGGGCATATGATAATTTGATGGTTACCAGCAGACATATATTATTTGACTATAAATCAGTGAATTATGATTTCCTGCAAACAGGATTTAGAAGTTAAATGTAAATGGACATGATAATATACTGTATGTACCCAAGGTTTCTCAGAATTTATCCAAGATTTAGAATTATGTCTGAAAATACTTACAGAATTGTATGGGGGGGGGGGGAGAATACTTCTGGTTCAGCTCACTATGAATGTGTAGCAAAAATATTCCAAATAATTTGTATTTTCTTTAATTGTAAAAATATAACAAATACAGGTGTGTTTTCATCTAGTGGGAAGACTATGTTTTTTTTTCATTGGCATTGTGGAGATCCTCAAAATTCATTAAAATGTGAAATAAAAACAAATATGAAGAATAGGCTATTTTAAATGCTTTATATAAAAGTCCTTGGCAGAATGGATTTAACAGTGTAGCACACTAACAATGATTTACTGCTCTAGCATACTATTGTTTGTTTTGTCTATAACGGGGTTAGCAATAATAAAAGGTATTTGAACAGAAACAGTTTTAAGACACACGTTATCTGTTTTCTTCTTTGCTTATATCTTTAATAGAAAGTATAATGATCTAGTGCCAAGAATTTTCTGTCATTCTATTCATATATCTGTGGTAGTTTGTAACATTCCTGAATACTTAAATGTAGATAATAACTGGTATTTGAAAAACAATTGCTTACTATGGAAAATAAGGTAGGTAAGTGGGAAAGCAAGTCACATATATTAAGTATCTTTCAATAGGGATGTTTGGGAATTTTCCATTTCACTTTATCTTAACTATTCACCTGTGGGGGTTTTTCCTTCCATCTGTCCATATCAGTTTTCCAATTGCTTTTAAATGTTGGCTTGAAAATCCACATATGCATTCTGTTAATATCATGTAATGGTATATTTTGTATAATAAATATTTGAATGTCTTTTAAAAATGCACCCATATTTCCTAATTCAGCATATCTGTTAAATGTGAATTTTACCAATATTCACATTTTTGGGTGAATTTTCCTACTATATAATTCCTCATTAGAAAATTTCAGCAAGTCATTGGGAAAAGTACAAATATTAAGGAATTATGTTCTGTTTCTAATAGTAGTTAGACAAATGAGAATCTAGTGAATTCATGTTAATATGGAAAAAAAATCCTTCTTTGTTACTTCTGTTAAGTTAGGAAATCAAACATACCGAACATTTTGTAATACAGGAATCTTTGATTTATGAGAATAATGGAACCTGCCCATTTCAGTTGTAAGGCAGGAGAATGTTAAGTGAAACTCATTAAGTGGAATAGCCCCATCTTAGATTGCTCCAATGCATAATGTTAAACAAATGCATGGATTGTTAAGTGCACATGTGGTGCTTCAGGATGGCTTGCTTGGGCTTCCTGAGATATCCATCCTCTGGATATCTAGCAGGTTACAGCTACCCACATATTTATTTTCTAAAAACATGCATATGTAATTTAAGGTAGTCTGAACAAGATGATGATTTGGGGGGCCCCAGGCTTTGTTTTGCAGCATACAAAATTCATTTATTTAAAATTAAAAAAAACATTTTAAACATTTCAGGATAGAATAAGGAAGATACTCGGGAAAGCTTTTGTCTGAATTCTGGTGCCTGTGAGCATCATATTGGGTAGCTAGAAGATAATGTATCCAGGCTATCAATATACATGAGACTATGCAGCAAGGCGTTTGATGCCTTATCCATCGTGATAACAATAGCTTTCTTTCTGATTATAATAGCAACACAGATCCTTCTTTATACTTTATGTCCTAAGTAATACAATAAAGTTCTTCACACTGAAACTCTCCAAATCCAGTTCATTTCAATTTGCTGTTGCTTAAGATATCAATGCATTGTTGATTAACTTCCACTCTCATTTATTGAGCTTTCCTGCATTCGTGTTTCTTACATGTTCCCACTGTAATTCAATCTTTGCAGTTTCAGATTTTCTTTTTATGTATGTCAACATCAGCAACTTGACATCTGAAAGGTTTTAATCTAGCTGTATCATAAAGGCATCATTAATCGTTTGAAAGATGCTAAGCTCTTCCTCAGTGGCATGTTGAGTGCCATCTGACCCGAGAGTGCCATCATTTGACATTATATTGTCACTCACTTTCATTTATTATTTATTTATTTATTTGCAGGAGTTATATGGTACTTACATATAATACTTCATACTAAGTAGTTTACAATAATCCACAATAATTTTAATTATAAGACATAGTTAAAAACAAAGTTACCCTTTGCTTCTGTTGCCAGACCAAGCATGTTCACAGGTCAAACCCTCCAGCCTCGTAAATATTTGAAGAAGAAGGTCTTTGGAGTCCTTCAGAAGACTAAAATATTAGGGATCCAATTGGTCTCAATAGCAGGTGGTTCTAGAGGACTGAGGCAGCCCCTGAAAAGTCATGACACTGAGAACACATCAGATGGCATCATTTAAGGGAGGGGCTTGGAGTGCATGAAACCTATCCAAACTAGTAGAGTAAGCATATACACTCAGGGAGAGGTTCCTGCAAGAAACCTGGCCCTCTGCCATGTAGGGCTTTAAAGATAATAACTAGTATCTTGAATTTTATCTGGAAAGCAACTGGAAGCCAGTGTGGCTTATGCAGGTGAAAGACGAGGCACTAAAATTGTACCGTGCCACTGTATTCTGGACCAGTTGCAGCTTCTGCGTGGTCTTCAAGGGCAGCCCACATAGGATGTATACAAGTAATCCAAATGGGATAAGACTAAGGCATGGGTAGCTATGACCAAGGACTCCCAGTCTAGTAATGGACACATTTGTTTTCAAGATAGATTTGTGCAAAGCCCCCCTGACCACAGTTGTCACCTGCTCATCCAGAAGGAGAGGTAAGACCACTCAAATGGCCCGGTTGCAAATAGGCAACATCACAGTAGTAGGCTGTGGTCCACAGATTGGGGACCTCTGCTTTATGTGACTAAAGGAAGAATTATATTACAAGCTTTATGACAGTGGCAGGGTTACTTTCCTTTGCTACATTTTTTTCAAAGGTTTAAAACCTTTGGCATGCTCCCACAATAAAATTGCTTACCAGTATCTGATATAATAATGAAATGTAGACACCAGTATGTAATTTTGGTTTTGTATGTTATATGGAATAATTGAAAAACCCTGCTTTAGTACCATGTATACTATTTACCAGTGTAAATAGTAGCTGTAGGCAAACTGTGATAATGATAAAATGATGGCATGTATGCAAAGTTGCGATGCATTTGCTACAATTAGTGTCTGATATCTGTTGTGATGCAAATGTGCAATCCTAGCAGCATCTTGACAGCATCATCAAGCATGTGTCATCATGATGCACATATTATCCTTGCACTTCCCCGACTTTCACTTCTCTAAACCCATCAATTGTATATTTTTTCCAGCTTTTTATGTATTATAAATGTATGCTAAGACAGATGATTCATGTTGTTATGGGAGGCATTTCAAATAAGTGTATTTGGTTGACGTTGTAAATGTATTTGGATGATATTAGATTGCATCCTAATTTGAATCATATTAACCATAAGATAAGTGGGGCTTCAATTTAGTAGGTATTCTAAACAAAGGCCTGATAAATATAGAAAGTATGACTGGTTGTGTGAATAAGGATGCATCTTAGTTAAAAATACAGAACAGCTGTTTAGGAGAATGTGATTTAAATGCATGTGCATATGAAGTGGCTCTTTCCCCTGTATATTTCAAACTGTGATAACTTTGCAAGATAAGTATTTGCACATGTTTCTTTATGTAGGAATTAATGTTCCTTAAGTTGCAATGACATTTGAGATGGAAGTGGATGCTTCTGTGATTGATATTTTTGTTTTTACCCATGAAGCTCCCTTCTGCTCTGACGGGAGATCTAAATATATTTGCTCTTCCATTCCTTAGAGACAACTGTTATTTATTTGGTTATGAATCAAGCATTTAAACATATTTTTAGCTTACCTCTGTTTCTTTTATACATCACCTTAGCTCTACTTGATAGAAGTGCAAATAACCTAAATTACTCTGCAGCATTTATATCTTGTTAGGTTTCCTGCTTCAGAGAATATGCAGGAAAATGATTATATGTCATATTCATCTGGAAGGTGATGAATTTCTTATAATTATGAAGATAGACATAATGAGATGAAAACATTATTTCTTTAATATGCCTGTGGAATTCCTTCCCCCAGTTTGTTAAGTTGGGTTAATCTTCCCCACCCAACAACCTCAGTGTAATATGCTCCCAGAACTGTGTGCTCTTTTATTTTAAGTTAATGTTAGATGTTCTAAGAATTAAATGGCAAAACTGCCATTAATGTTTGTGGTCTGACTCCCACTTGCACATAGGTAAACAATTCAAAATTCTTTCTTGTATTAAAATATTCTAATTGGTGTGGTTAATAATTCATAATTATTTAACACTCTTGTTTTCCCATTTTAAATCTCCCTTTGTGTGTGTCTTTCTCCGCCAATCTGCATAATTATTTTTATATGTACTTTTCTCTAAAGCACAATGCCCATCTACTTCAGGATAGAAAGGTAATTTAAAAATAAGTATCTTGATTTTATGTGAAATGGACTGTACTTTTCTTTAGATGATATTTATTTTTCTACTGCTTTCTGTAGTAATGGGTAGCACTTAGTAGTTGTTTTTTAAAAGCACTATATGGACGAAGAAAATCTACTCATTGACTGAAGTCATAGCCCATTAAGCAATTTTGGAAGTTCCTTCTAATATTTAGTGAGCACTATTAAGCATTTTGCCAGAAAATGTCTGATATATATGATAGTTCAATATATCATTTCCTGTGCTGTGAGCAGCTTTAGCAAGAAATCTATAAGCACAGAAATATGAATCTTGAATATTTGATAAGCATGATTGAAACAATGTCCTTGATCTCAGTATGTGAGTAGATTATCAATCAGCTTGTGATTTGGCTTAAGGTCATAACATTTCTTTAAACTATGCTCTTACTTAAAGTTTAACTGAATTAAGATGATGCTACCTAACATTAGCTGACAAACATGTCCATGACAATATGCTCTATGATTCATCTAGTACATACCAGTGTACTATCCAATGAGAAAATAGATTTTTATGTGTATGTATTTTATGTGTATTAAGCTTTTCTATCTCTTATACACCTAAACTATAGATTTACATTTTTTCTAATTTTTATTATTATTATTATTATTATTATTATTATTATTATTATTATTATTATTATTATTATTATTATTATTGTTATTGTTGTTATTGTTATTATTATTATTATTATTATTATTGTTGTTGTTGTTATTATTATTATTATTATTATTATTATTATTATTATTTTACTATACTATAGTAAAATTCTGATGGAATTCTCTTGGGTTATATGCTAATTTCAATTTTAAAAAGGTTACCTGATTTTTAAATCATTTTAACATTTTAATATATCCTTGTTCTTTCTGCTTTGAAACTGATTTGGTTAAATCACTTTTATTAACCAATTATATTTAGTGAAATGGTAGTTGCTAAATATTTCTTCTTCATTTTTTTTTAAAGCTAAAAAAAAATGTGTGTTTATCATTAGTATCTTTCCCAGCTGGTTCATTATGTTTTTATTTTTTCCTCTGCAGAATCCCTTTCAGAATTTAAATGGATTTTTCACGTGTACCTTTCTTTAACTTTTTTTTTTAATAGCAGTAATATGAAATCATTTCTATGTAATTTCATGAGTAATGCCATACTATTTCACAGTATATTTTAGCTTGGTTCGCATGCACAAGGGTGCTCCTCCTTTTCTCCCTCCATCCTCTCTCCTTCCTGTTTTCATTCAGAAGCACAAGCTAGCATACAAATAGTCCTCAGCTTACAAAGGTTTGTTTAGTGACTGTCCAAGGTTACAAAGGCACTGAAAAAAGTGACTTTGACTGCTTTTCATACTTACGATCATTGCAGCATCTCCATGGTCACATGACCAAAATTCAGATGCTTGGCAAGTGACTCGTAATTATGATAATTGCAGTGTCCCAGAATCATTTGACCATCCCTTACGACCTAGTGACAAGCAAATTCAGTGGTGAAGCCACATTCACTTAACAACCATTTTACTAATTTAACAACTGCCGTGATTTGTTTAACCACTGTGGCAAGAAAAGCCTTAAAATGCGGCAAAACTCACTTAACAACTGTCTCACTTAGCAACAGAAATATGGGGCTCAATTGTCTTCCCTATTTTTTCCTGGCAACAACTCTGTTATGTAGGTTGGACTTAAGACAGAATAACTGATTATTAATAACTTACCCAGTAAGCTTTGTGGCTGTGGGTAGACGCAAATGTAGTTTTCCTGTGCACCGCTTGGAGAGTCCAAGCAATGGGTTAATTCACTCTGGTTGCCCTGGATACTGAGGAACTTTTTTTCTCCCTTTAACCACACCTCCTCGTGTGATTACTGCCTGAATAATTTTCCTCATGCCCAGATCGGATGTATTTTTGAGTTCAGGCTATTAATCCTTGGCTTGGACTCTCCTAAAAATTTGGAAAACCTTTTCCTCTTCAAAACGAACTTTCTCCCTGCCTTTTATTCTTCTACAATCAACATCAGCTATCTAGGAGGCCAGGAGGTAAGCGTGTGTGGGGGAGGTTGTTTCTCCACAGCCTCGCACTTTTGCAGGCTTGGAAACTTGCCGCTTGCTCCCAGAGCACGGCAACAGCGGCGAAGGGGTTTTTTTCCTTGTTTTTTGGTCGGTTCCCTCCCCGGTTGTTATTTTCCGGCCTAGTTTTTTCGTTTTTTTTTACTTCCCTGCGTTTTTTTCCACCCCTCAGCCCCCGCGGAGCTACGAGCGGCCCGGATTGATCCTGGCTGCCGCTCTCCTCTCCGCCCAGCTCCTCGCTGTTGCGGCGGCCATTTTTAGGCGCGAAAAAGTTCGCGCCTTTAATTTTAGGCCTCTGCCGCTCAGCCACGCTCCTGCAGGAGGCCGCTTGGTGGCTACAGGGCCTCGCCGGGCCCGCCCAACGGACCCTCGGCCACCACCCACTGGACATCAGCGGCGCTGGTAATTTGGCCACCACGTGTCCTTTGCACCGGCACAGGGAAGGATTTTCTTTATCCTTAAGATCTGGCCAGGCCTTCGCCTTTTTTTTTTTTTTTTTTTTTTAAGCTCTAGTCTCCTGGCCTACTGACTTCCCTGCCTCTCCTGCAAGGGTTACTGCAGCCTGAGCTGCAGGCCCACCTCATAGCTCAGCCTCCTGGGTGTCCTCCTCCCATTTGGCTACTGGTGTTAGGCTGAAATGGATTTATTAATTTTTCCTATACCTGTATTATTAATCATAATTGTCTTTTTTCTTTATGCCTTTCAGTGTAGCCAGTCGAATTCCGCTGCAGCCCACCCGTTTGCCTGTGTTTTCTGCATCATCCTTGTGCGGTCATTGGCATGGAGCTCCCTCCATCAGGTTCCGTTGAGGCTAGATCCGGCCCCTCTCAGGCCCCTAGCAAGGATCCCCCTTCCAGTAGGGGTGGGAGTGTGGGCAAGGGTATCTCAGGGGACACCCATAGGCACCCTGTCAAGGCCCCGACTGCAGCCGAAACCAAGGACGCTGAGAGACGCCAGCGGGCCCTTGATAAACAATTTGAGAAGGCCCGGCGCCAGGCTGGGACAGGGTCCCCCCCAGAGGTGGCCCCCGTTCCCCCATCCAGAAGTGATATCTTGGCATTGCTGAATGAGGAGGTAGAGTCTCAGGATCTGTCCCCGGACAGATCACTGGCGGAGCCAACTTCTCCTGTCCCGTCCTGGTCATATGAGCAGGACCCAGTCCCAGAGGGTCACACCAGGGCTCCCCCGGCTGGGGGTTCTCCCTACCATCTCCAAGACCCCAGGGACCCGGGATCAGATTCTGATCAGGAGCCCGAGCTGTCACCGCGCGTGCAGGCTTTGGTCGATCGTGCTATCGCCAGAGGCATTGCTGAGGGCCTCCAAAAGCGCTCCCCTCCCCCTTCGGGGCCAGGGACCACTTCCCGGGGCCCGGCGGCCCCTCCTCCAGCCAAGCGTGCCCGCCATCCGTCCCTTGAGTCATCCGTGGTCAGCGAAACCTCCGCCATCGAGGACGCTGACCAGGACGGCCTGGAGCTATCTGAAGACGAGGGCCTCCCCCCGGACGCCCCTGCCTTTTCCGGACTTTTCAAACCCACTCTCTTTAAGTCCATTCTCCGTAAGGCCAAACTAGCTACCAGGGTAGGGATTAAACCTAAGCCGGTCCAACCTTCGGCCGATGCTGTTCCCGAAAATCCCAATGCGGCCATGTTCGACGTCCCGGCCCCCCAACAGGAGCTGGTCCCGGTTCCGGGTTTATTCCTGGACGTAATCCAACGCCAGTGGGCCCAACCAGCCACCTTGTCTTCCCCCAGCGGGGCAGACAAGAAACTTTACTCTATGGACCCCACCTTGGAAGACCTTTTGGTTCTCCCAGCCGTGGAACCACCTATCACTGCCCTGACCTCCAACTCTTCCCTCCCAGCAGAACTGCTGGATGGGCTCAAGGCGGAGGATAAGAAGGCGGAGAGGGTGTGCCATAAGGCCCACCTGGCGGCTGCCTGGGCCATCAAAGCCTCCTCTTCCGCCTCCTTTTTTAACAGGGCCTCCGTTATATGGCTAAGGGAACTGTTGACCAAACTCCCGGCAGGAGACTTGCGCCTCCGCCAGGATATTTCAAAAATTATTGCGGCCTCCCAATATGCGGCGGACGCATCCCTTAACGCCTCTAAATTTGCTTCTAGAGCCTTGGCGGCCAACGTCACCTCACGCCGCCTGATCTGGCTCCGCCACTGGCAGGCGGACCAGAAGCATAAGTGGAAGCTGGCCTCAGCCCCCTTTAAGGGCGCCAAATTATTTGGGGAGGCGCTTGAGCCTCTCCTCATTGAATCCAAAGATAAAAGGAAGATTTTGCCTTCCACCACGAAAAAGCAGGACCGCAAGTCCGCTCCATACCCCAGGAGGCAGCCCTTTCGTGCCCCTGAACCCTCTACCTCTACTTCCTTCTCCCCGCCCTACCGACCGGCCGGTCAGTCAGGGGACAGGTTCCAGGACAGGTCCTCCTTTAAGGACAGAGGTAGACAACAATTCGGTTTCCGTAAATCCAACCGCGGAGGTGCCTCTAACAGGCCCTTCCGCAAATCTAAGTGACTGCCCGGGCCCGTCACCCATAGGGGGGCGCCTCCAGCTATTCGCCCACCATTGGGTCCAGACCACGGAGGACGCCTGGATCCTCCAGATCGTGAGGGAGGGCCTATCCCTAGAATTCCTATCCCCCCCTCCCCGGAACTTCATCCGGTGTCCCACTCCTTCCTGTCCTCTGAAGAGGGAGCTTATGAACCAGGAGATTCGCCATCTCCTGGAGATAGACGCGATAGAGCAGGTTCCCCCCGACCAGGAAAGGAAGGGGTTCTACTCCATCCTCTTCCTGGTACCAAAGAACTCGGGGGGCTGGAGGGCCATCTTGGACCTGAAGAACCTCAACAGGCACATTGCCTACCGGAGGTTCAAGATGCAGTCCCTCCAGTCCATCCTGTCGGGGATCCGTCAGGGAGACCTCCTTACCTCTATCGACCTCAAGGAGGCTTACCTACACATCCCCATCCGTCCCCAGCACAGGAGGTTCCTGTGCTTTTTTTATGCCGGCAGGCATTCTCAATACCGGGCCCTTCCCTTCGGCCTGTCGTCGGCCCCCAGGACCTTCACCAAGGTCCTGGCGGTTGTAGCAGCCCAACTGAGGCGCAGACCCATAAGGCTCCAGTGCTACCTGGACGACATCCTGATCCAGTCGTCGTCCAGGCAGCAGGCCTTGCGGGACCTCCGCATCACAATGAGAACCCTGAGGAGCCACGGTTTTTCCCTAAATCTGAAGAAAAGCCATCTGGTTCCCACCACCAGACTTATCCACCTGGGGGCGGTCATAGACACTTCCCTGTGCAGGGTCTTCCTATCCCAGGACAGGCTAGACAGCTTAGTGGCCATGACCCGCAAGGTGATGCTCGCGAGACAGGTACCGATCGTCCTCCTGTCACAGCTGTTGGGAAAAATGATCTCTTCCATCTCGATCGTCCCATGGGCTCGCCTTCACTCCAGAGCTCTCCAATGGCTCCTCCTTCCTCACCAGAGGGCCACAAGGAGCAACTCGAACCGACTGGTGAGCGTTCCCCCAGCAGTGAAGAGATCGCTCCGATGGTGGACGTCCCCTGCACTCCTCAAGGGCCCCTGTTCAAGGAGCCCAACCGGTTAGTGGTCACCACAGACGCAAGCCTCGCCGGCTGGGGGGCACACATGGGTCATCTAGTGGTGCAAGGCAAATGGTCACTCGCAGAGAGCTCCTGCAGCATCAATCTTCTGGAACTGCGTGCGGCCCGCCTGGCACTCCGGCATTTTCGCCAGGACATTCTCCATCAACATGTCCTATTGATGACGGACAATGTGGCCACCAAGGCCCACATAAACCGCCAGGGGGGCACCAGATCCAAGACGTTGATGAAGGAAGCGGAATCCCTGGGGCGCTGGGCGGAGAGGCATCTGGCATCTCTTCGCTCCGACCACATTTCGGGAGTCGACAACACCCAGGCGGACTGGCTGAGCAGGACCACCATAGACCCGGCAGAGTGGAAACTGGATCCGGCTCTGTTTCGCCAGCTGTCCCGCAGGTTCGGCACCCCCGTGGTCGACCTATTCGCATCCAGGGAAAATGCTCAACTTCGCCGCTATTTCTCCCGCTTCCAGTCCCCGGGGGCCGAAGGGACGGATGCCCTTCGCTCTCCTTGGCCCCGGGGCCTACTTTATGCCTTTCCTCCGCTGCCCCTGATTCCACAAGTCATCCACAGGATCATCGCGGAGGAGGCGGAGGTGCTCCTCGTGGCCCCGCACTGGCCCCGTCGTTCGTGGTTCGCCGACCTGGTCAGCCTCTCCCTGTCACCTCCGTGGAAGATTCCTCCAGACCAAGTCTCCCTCAGCCAGGGGGCCGTAACTCATCCAGAGCCCCAATGGCTACAATTGGCCGTCTGGCTGAGGCGTGAGGGCTTCTCAGGGGAGGTAATACACACCATTCAGGCAGCTAGGCGACCATCAACCACTCGAATCTACGATGCCTCGTGGGCCTCCTTCGCCAAATGGTGCGACACCTTACGTTTGGACCCGGTGACGGCTCCGGTCTCCCGCGTCCTGGACTTCCTACAAGGGGGTCTTGCCAAGGGCCTCGCTCCAAATACCCTTCGACGACAGGTGGCGGCCCTCTCCACCGTTTGGGCCGGTGACCCGGTCTTGCCCCTTAGCAAGGTGCCCAGGGTCCGTTCCTTCCTCAAGGGAGCTTGTAACTTACGACCTCCCACGGTCCACCGTTACCCCACCTGGCAGCTGTCCGTGGTTCTGCAGGCGCTCACCGCTCCACCCTTCGAGCCTCTCAGTACTACGTCGCTGCGTCATCTTACACTAAAGACGGCATTCCTCATCGCCGTGACGTCAGCTCGTCGTATTTCAGAACTGGCAGCCCTGTCAGTTCGCCAGGACCTATGTACCGTCCACCCAGATAGGATGGTGTTGAGACTGGACCCTACCTTTATTCCAAAGGTTAATACTTGGTTTCATAGAACGCAAGAAATTGTGATTCCTGATTTCTGTCCGAGACCGTCACATCCCAGGGAACGACAGTGGCACATGTTGGACGTGAGAAGGGCGCTGAAAACGTACATCGCCCGCACCTCCGAATTCCGGAAGTCGGAGTCTTTATTCGTGTCATTTCATCCAGGTTCCCTGGGCAAGAAAATCTCCTCTTCCACTGTTGGCAGGTGGCTGCGCGCCTGCATCGCACTGGCCTACGAAAGTCAGTCCAGATCGGTGCCCCGAGGCATCACTGTGCACTCCACTCGCAGCGCGGCTACCACTGCGGCCTGGGCCACCCAGGCATCAATACTAGACATTTGTAAGGCGGCTACGTGGTCCTCCCCGTCGCCCTTCATCCGTCATTACAAACTGGACGTTTACGCCTCGGCTGAGGCGTCCTTTGGCAGGAGGGTACTTCAAGGGGTCGTGTCTTCGACCGAATCCCGGGACTCTGACTCTGCCCACCCAATCGGACAATAACTTGGGTATGTCCCATTGCTTGGACTCTCCAAGCGGTGCACAGGAAAATGACCATTGGCTTACCTGAAGGGTCCTTTTCTGTGCACCGCGGGAGAGTCCAACCCACCCTGGTCTTCGGCCCGGGGATTCTTTCCTCTTTTTTCAACTGAACACTCCTTGGACGCCTTCGCTCCATCCTCTCGACAGATTGACCTTTCGGAAATTTATTCTGGCAGTAATCACACGAGGAGGTGTGGTTAAAGGGAGAAGAAAAGTTCCTCAGTATCCAGGGCAACCAGAGTGAATTAACCCATTGCTTGGACTCTCCCGCGGTGCACAGAAAAGGACCCTTCAGGTAAGCCAATGGTCAATCTCAGGGTTAACACGACATTGAATGTTGCTGTTTCATAGTATGCTTCCTCCGAAACAAAAGTTTTTTTTAAAAAAGTTATGATTTGGTAAACCATTAAAATAAAATATTTTATTGCACGAAAGTTGGGACAAATAAATCCAGGTGGACTTTATTTCAATTCTAGCAGACCATAATCTGGAAAGAAGAAAAGTACATGGAACTGAATATTTGCAGTGTGATTTAACTGGCCATTCTGCCTGGCTGAACATGAAAAGCAAACCAACTACTTGCCAGTTCTATTCAGCATATAGATGCTGTTAAACAAATTGAAAAAAAAAAGTTATTTTTTACTGGGTGATTTGCCTAGGAACATAGTCCTTTATTGTTAGTCATATCTACATGTTACAGAATAATATTGAAACTTAAATAAGTTGTTTTCATGCATGTTGAGAAGAATTCATTTGTATATCCCCAAATATTAATGCTGTCATTTCCATAACACTATGAGAACTGAAGAAGAAAGATGGTTTGCCAAAAACGAGCCAGAGAATTCTAATTCATTTCAAAATTTGTTTCTTTGTTCTGTTTCTCATTTGCTTTGCTGGGGAACTTCAGGGAGATTTACTGGTCTGCCTTACGAGGTTCTATAAGCAACTGTGTTTACTAATATTCTGTTATACAATTATCATATTATTATGTTAGAAGTCATAAAGATCTCATTTTCAGAGTTGACTGTTATTAGGCCTGAGATGCTACAGTCAAGGAATCTACACAGTTTGAATAACATTGAGACATTTACTAAAAATCGTCCTGCTGTTTGGTTTTGATCAGTAATGCATAGATTCTACTTAACATGAAATAACACTTTTAATTATCATAGTATAGCCATTCCTTATGAAGTGACCATTAAACAAGCCTTAAGACTATTTCTGAAAGTCTTCAATGAATGAGTCCATTGGAGTTGAACAGATAATAGATAAAATAAATGCACCATTTTTGTTAAAAAAAGTAATCATTAATCAGTGGAACAGTTTGCCTCCAGAAGTTGTGAATGCCCCAACACTGGAAGTCTTTAAAAAGATATTGGATAGCCATTTGTCTGAAACGGTATAGGGTTTCCTGCCTAGGCAGGGGGTTGGACTAGAAGACCTCCAACATCCCTTCCAACTCTGCTATTGTATTTGTATTAAAATCATCACTTGCTGGATCAGAAATTGCCCATAATGCAATTTTGGTATGAATGTCTGTCATTTTCAATAGTGATAACACTACCAATATTTGGAGAAAATTGTTCAATTTTTCACCAGTAACATTATCTTAGAATATAAGATAAATCAACATCTATTGCTAAATTACTGGGATTAATGCTTATTTTAATTGGTTAGCATTGAAACGGTGGGGCTTGATGTTCAAGTTGGCATTTTATTCTGTTTGAAAATTACTCACTGGGCCCATGATTACAAAGTGATTCCACATTCCCATCCGCCTTCACATCCTGTGAATCACTTACATTTACGATTCATAGCAGATCATATTTTAACCTTAATCAAAGCTGTCTTTCCATAGAAACAGCAGTGTGTTCTTCCATGGATCTGAAGGTTCCCAAAGAGCCATGTTTACTCAGATAGCCTTTTATCTTTAAAAAACAACAACACAAAAAAGCCTCATAGATGTCTGTTGCAAAACAAGTTTCTCAGAGGAGACTTGAATCGCCATTGAAAAGGAAATAAACAAGCTTTGAAAATAGGCCATGCACATCACCGATAAACATGAAAATTTCATTGGTGGAACCTTCTATCCCCTGCCAGAGTGACCTTGCTTGGTGGAAAGATGACAAAGTGCTTTCTTGGCTGTGCCTGTCAGCAATGCAATCGTAGCACATTTGACAAATCGTTCACATTAAATCGGGGGGCACTTTCGGCAGCATTGGCGTCCCTATCCATCAGTCCTAATTACTACACAAACATCAACTATGGCACAACACACATTTGTCAGAAGGAGTAAAAAGCAGTTGTTAGTAAGAACACTACCTGTCATACTAATGGACTAAGGTGTGTTGCTTTGTGACTTGCAGAAGCCAGAAAAATTCCCCCACCCCCAAAAAGTGAAAAAAATACATTTTATAAGTTGGCTAGTGTTTCCTGAAACTTACTTTCTTTTTTTTTTTGCTAGTTTGCCATGCCCTGAAGGAACAGTTCTTCTTTGAAATAGAGAAGAACTGCATGCCCTTACTTGGTGAATAGAAATGTCAAGTCTTTTGAGGCTCATTGTCTGCTTAAAATGCTGTCTTCACTGAAACAAGAATATTGTAGTGGGCAATGTGCTTAATGCAGTAAAAGGGATTCCTGTTGTTGTTATATAAAACAATTTAAGATCTCTAAGCTTGATTTAATTTATCTGCAAGTGTAGAGGAAAGAGGAATGTGTAAAGGGTCTCATTTCAAAGAGAAAATATCATGTGTGGACTCCTATTCAAGCTGAACATGATTTTCATTTGCTTTTTAAATATTTAAATAATATGTATTGGCCTATTTGTCTAGATTGCAGTCTTTCAATAAATAAACCATAATTGTTCCATTTGCACAATTCTACATTCAATATCCCTTTACTCATTTAAATGATTCAATGGGGATGATTTCATTTGGGTTAAGGTTTCAACCAGATTTCCACGAAGGAGAAATAGAGGTTAATTGATCATCACCCTTGAAGATATTTTGAAAACCTATTTCCTTATATCAGTTAGTCAGATTTTGTATGATTTGTCAGAACTAATAAGAAGCACTGAAACATAGCAAATGAATTACAAATATTGAATTACTGGTAGGTCTTGAAAACATTTAATTTAAAGATTTGATTTGAAGGCAGTTCAATCAAATTCCCAAACTGAACTGATTTTTCCAAATCAATAGTTAAGATCAAATTACTGAATCAGATCAAAAACTTTCAATTCAGAAACCTCAATTTTTAAACAAGATTAAGAAAATTGAATCTACTTTTTGCACATTTTAAATCAAATCAAATTGACATAATTTTCTAAAATATTTCACTAGCATTGTATCAACAATCTATATTCAATAAATTGATTAAGCCTAGCTGATGGACTAAATTTCACTCTAAAACTGTATGTATTTCTCCAATGAAACTTGGGATTTATAATTTAAAAAAATAGAAAAGAATTGTGCTTCCCATGTAACTTCTCCTTTCTAAGTTTATAATGTTTTGATGGATGAAGGAAGAGAAGCAACATAATCACAGAAAATTGTCCTTGAGGAAATTCTGTTGTTTATAGGATTTACTGAGAATAAATACCTATGAAGCTCTCGCAGCAGCCTGGAATTAAGTGTTCTGAGCCCTGGATAGGATCACGCCTATGTGCCCTCTGTTGGCACATCACCCTCCTATTCCCTGTGGTTCATGGAGGAATTGAAGGTGTTGAAAAGAGCCAGCAGATGGCTGGAACATTGCTGGATACCTATCATGGGTTAGAGCCACTATTAACGCCTATCTCGTGGCAGTAGCGAAACATCACTATTTCTCTGCACTTATTACATATAGGGTTGCTGGCAGCCCTGTTTAAGGTCAACTAATTGCTCTTTGGGAAAGGCAGAGGAATTCTACCTAATAGCAGCCTTGATTATTAATATGAAAATATCTCTGATAACTGAAACGTACACATACTAAGGGACAAGAACATTAAGCCAGATTCTGGCAAGAAAACTTTAGCCTGCTGTCACATTAATGTAAGGATGAAGTCGCTTGGTAAATGGCAGACTGAAATTTACCCATGCAATAATGCTTCACTGTTAAGTGTAAAAGTGATAATATGATTATATATTGGAGGAAGAATATAAACTACAATCTAAAAATATTAAATGAACTTAAATCCATTGAAATTAATACAGTCCAGGAAATCATTTTTTAAATCTTCAAAATCCAGGGAGTTTTCAGCCTTAGACCAAAATGTCTAAATGTGTTTTGGAACTTTCCAAATGCAGAGAGATAATAAGTAACTTCTGTACCAAAAGGTTTTTTTTTTTAAAAAAAAAGACTCTGGGTAATCATCATAATCCAAATCAATAAATTATCTAGCTTCCATGCTCAGACTTAAAAGAAAAGAGTTGGCCTACTGCTTAGAAAAGCTTCCCTTTCTGAGTTTAGCAGTAATTCCTTTGTTGTCATTCTTGTCTCCAAGTAGTCTGCTTGCAGATACGTCTTCCACAAGCCCTGGCAATAGCTGATCATCAAATGGGGGAGGGGGGAATTCAGTGGAACTCTTCCTAACCTATGAAAATACTCCCACATGTTTCCAGTGTGTATAAAAAAACAGATGCTCCAGGCATGTCCCATGTTTGGAATTAGGGTTTTTATGCCTTGTGTTAATCATGCAGATGGTTCTGATTTCTGTTGAAGCTTGCTAATCTTGTCTGTGTGTCGAGGGTGGCAGAGAGTTACTTCTCTGTATTTCCCTTGCCCTGATGAATTCTCATCCTAGGTTGCCTTGGACATTATTGTATAAAAGAGGTTTCAACTGTCTTCTTTGCTGTTAGCTTTTCTTATTGAAAATATTGTCTTCTTTACAAGAAATGAGCATGTCTTCCCCCTATGGGCAACTTTGAACAGGACGTGGGAGAATCTTCAGTGGTTGGCTATTGTCCCTTCTGGCAGTGATGGTGATGTTAGGTAATAATTGACGAAGTGGGTGATGTGTGATAAAACTTGAAAGAAACTATTTATTCCCTCTTTCCAAGAAGGGCAACAAAAGCAGCTTTGGTAAGGGGGAATAATGAGTAATTGTTGTATGGGTATAGGCTTGAAACTTTTTTCTCTTCTCTTTCCCTCCTACAGTTTGGATCAGTGGAGCAAAGGTTGCTGATGCTATATGTTTTTATTCTCAGGTATTCTCCTGGTTCAAAACCTTATGGAGTATCATGGTACAGTGTGATCATGTTGCGGAGTTGCTATATTGGACTATAAAAGGTGCCTGCATGTGGGCTTGACAACAAAAGAAAACATATGAAGGAAAGAATTCATGGCTTTAAGTTAAGAAAACCACTAAAAGAAGAGAAAGTGCAGGCACCCCATTATCTTGTCCTTTAAAAAAAAAGAAACACATCACTTTTATTTCTTTGAGGTTAAAACAACAGATCAGCAAACAAACAAAATTTTTCCTGACAAGCCAAAATGGCATTTTATGATTTTGGTTGCTATCAGCCATTCTTTAATCAGAACTTTGTACTATATATATATTTTTAAAAGGCCAGTAAGACTTTGAATGCCGTCAACGGGGTAAGTGATTGATCCATTGGGGTGTAAAATGAAGCATGACATTCGCTTTACTAACTACAACTTGTTTTGTTTTGTTTTGTTTGTTTTTATTGGATTTATATGCCGCCCTTCTCCCAAAGGACTCAGGGCGGCGTACAACATTAAAAAACACACATCCAGAAAAGTTAAAAAGAAATTAAATATATATCCAAAAAACCAAATCGAATTTATAGAACAATACATTTAAAAAATAAGTTAAAATTTACAGGCCAGGCCGGCTTGCTGGAAAAGCCAACTTTTTAGGGCGCGTTGGAAGGACCGGAGGTCAGGAATTATGTGAAGCTCCGGGGGCAGCTCATTCCAGAGGGAAGGCGCTCCCACAGAGAAGGCTCTCCCCCTGGGGATCACCAGCCGACACTGTCTGGCTGACGGCACCCTGAGAAGGCCAACTCTGTGGGATCGTACTAGACAGTGGGAGGCTACTGGTGGCAGTAGGTGGTCTCGCAGGTACCCTGGGCCTAAGCCATGGAGCGCTTTAAAGGTCATAATTAATACCTTGAATCGCACCCGTAAAGCAACCGGCAACCAGTGCAGGCCGCCTAAAAGGGGTGTAACATGGAAGCACCTAGGTACCCCCATAACAACCCGCGTGGCCGCATTCTGGACCAGCTGAAGCCTCCAGGTGCTCTTCAAGGGCAGCCCCATGTAGAGAGCATTGCAGTAGTCCAGGCGAGAAAGGACGAGGGCATGAGTGACTGTGCACAGAGCATCCCAATCCAGGAAGGGGCGCAACTGATGTACTAGGCGAACCTGGTAAAAGGCCCCCCTGGTCACGGCCGTCAGGTGTTCTTCTAAACTAAGCCGTGTATCCAGAGGACTCCCAGATTGCGAGCCTTCTCTGAGGAGGCTAAAATCTCTCCCCCTATCACCAAAGATGGAACAAGGTGTACAAATCGGGATGACGGAACCACAGCCACTCAGTCTTGGAGAGATTGAGCTTGAGCCTGTTCCTCCCCATCCAGATCCGCACAGCCTCCAGGCATCGGGACATCACGTCGAGGACATTGTTTGGGTGGTTTGGAGTAGAGATGAAAAGTTGGGTATCATCAGCATATTGATGATGCCGTACCCCAAAACCACAGATGATCTCGCCCAGCGGTTTCATATATATGTTGAACAGGAGGGGTGAGAGAACCGACCCCTGGGGCATCCCACAAGTGACGCGCCTGAGGGTCAATCTCTGCCCTCCAGTCAACACAAACTGCAACCGATCCGACAGGTAGGAGGAGAACCACCATAAAACGGTGCCCCCGCACTCCCAACCCCCTGAATCGTCGCAGTAGGATACCATGGTCGATGGTATCGAAAGCCGCCGAAAGGTCTATTAGGACCAGAACAGAGGAGCAGCCCCTGTCCCGGGCCCTAAGAGATAATCGACCAACGCGAACAATGCCGTCTCAGTGCTGTACCCGGGCCTGAAACCCGACTGAAATGGATCCAGGTAGACAGCTTCATCCAGGTACTGGGGAAGCTGACATGCTACCACACTCTCGACAACCTTTGCTACAAAGCAAAGGTTGGAGACTGAACAATAGTTGGCTAAAGAAGCTGGGTCCAGGGAAGGCTTCTTAAGGAGGGGCATCACCACCGCCTCCTTCAAGGCAGTGGGAAAGAACCCCTCTCTCAATGAAGCGTTGGTAATCGCCTGGAGCCAGCCTCATGTCACCTCCCGGGAAGCCGAAACTAAACAAGAGGGACATGGGTCCAGCACACAAGTGGCAGCACTGAGTCTCCCCATAATCCTGTCCATGCCTTCAGGGGTCACCGGGTCAAACTCATCCCAGATTGTCTCCTCAAGATTCATTCCCATCAGCTCGCCCAAATCTACCCAGAGTCCAAGCCTGTCCGGATCTGAGCGATTTTATCCTGCAGATACTGAACAAATTCTTCAGCCCTACCCTGCAAGAGGTCTTCCCCAGTTCCTTGGTTAAGTAAGGAGCGGGTCACCCTAAACAGGGCGGCTGGGCGGTTATCTGCGGACGTGATAAAAATGGAAAAATGTTGCCGCTTTACCGCTTCTATTGCCACTAAGTAGGATTTAATATGAATTCTTACTAGTGTTTGATCAGATTCGGACCGGCTGGCCCTCCAGCCACTCTCTAGGCGTCTTTTCCGGCACTTCATCTCCCGGAGCTCCTCGGTAAACCAGGGAGCCACCCGGGATCGACACAGGGTCAGAGGCCGCAAAGGCACAATGCGATCCAAGGCCCCAGCAGCCACTCTATCCCAGGCTTCCACTAGGGCTTCGGTCGAGTTGTGAGCAAGGGATTCAGGAAAAGTCCCAAGCTCCATCAGGAATCTTTTGGAGTCCATCAGGTGCCTGGGGCGGAACCATCTAGTCAGTTCCACCTCCCTGCGGCGAGGGGTAGCAGTATGGAAGTCAAGCCTGATGAGGAAATGATCGGACCATGACAAGGGTTGAATAGAAATATCCCCTAAATCTAGATCATTCATCCACTGCCCAGAGACAAAAATCAGGTCCAGCGTGTGTCCCCCATTATGGGTGGGGTCTTGAATTAACTGAGTTAGGTCCATGGCTGTCATGGAAGCCATGAACTCCGGAGCTGACTCGGATGTCTCGCCAATGGAAGGCACATTGAAATCCCCCAGGACCATGAGCCTGGGGAAATCAACCGCCAATCCAGCTAACTTAGTGACATGTTTTGACATGTTTACAGAATTGTCTGGTTTATGCAGAATGCAATGTGGGTCAATCCATATTTTCTAAGATTTTTATGGTAAAGCAGTAGATAACTATGTATAAATATTCCTGTCATTAAAATAAGAGGAACATATAATAGAACTGAATATGTACTGTGTACTTACACAGTGATACGGGTCAGATTTACAAGAATCTGTAATCTTAACAAAAGTGACAATATATACCAATTGTTCACTCATAAATAAATATTTTAAGTTGTTAAAGGGGGAAATAGTTTTCACATTTCTTAAATAAAGTATAATTTTGTTCTATTCACTGCTTCTCTGAAGTAGTTTTTATTTAGATCTTTTGAGTATCAGTTCAGCATACTCAAAAGTCTGTGCACCACAGAGCATTTAGGCAACTCAATCCTGTCTTGTCTTTTTGCCATAGTAAGAAGTAGACAATTCTGATGAGAGTCAACCTGGCCTCAAATTTGAGTGGAAATGTGTTAATGTAATTTAAGTCCTATTCTAGTTTGAGTAAACATTTCATTTACTTAAAACATCTTAATAAGTTACCATACAATACGTGTCACTTTTTTTTGCTGCAGCCCTAGTTCTTATTGGGCTTCTGGGCAAAGAATTAGTAGTAAACACTGCAAGAATTCACATTATCAGTTAGCTCTAGGGCAGGTACAAATCTAACACTTATCAAGAAAGTAGGAACCAAATATTTACATTTATTCCTCAGCTTGTCAAAATTACAATTACAATTGATTTGTACAGTGAAAAGTAAAAAAGAGGGTATTATTTTGAGAACTTTCTGCTTAGTACGCATCGGAATTGTAATAAAGTGGTTATTTTTTTCATTACCTGTGAAATGCCATAAAATAATACATTTTCCATGAAAAACTGACATCATAGATGCATTTAATTGAGTTTGAAAATAATAAGAAAAAGGCAAGAATGTTGCTTCATATGCTATCTTATAGAGGAGACATATTGGTGGTTTTGCTGTGGATTCATATTCTAGCATTTGAGTGACCTTATAATGCAATTACACTGAAATGCTAAACAATCAATTGAAATTTTTGCTGCTTGGGAACTGCAGGAACTTTATTTCTAAAACATATAGAGAGTGTCAGCGTGTCGATTAACATTAATAGGATCCTAACTCCTCAGGGTTCATTATTTGTGTCAGAAAAACACAAAAGAGATTTTGGGACATGAAGGATAGTAGAAAGAGAGAACATTTCATCTACTGGTATTGTTGATTTTAGTGGTAGAAGGACACTGATGGATACAAGGTATAATTTAGTACACTGATTTTTTAAAAAAGTAATTGCAATTACAGGGACTCTATTTAATAGTTTTATGATTGATGCCTATAATAAATACTGTGATGATTTTATTTCGTACCCAGTAGATGGTTTTATTGTGGGAGACACACTTTCCTAAATTTAGCATATTGCCTCTATAAATAAATGTTTGGATAAGGTTTAATAGTAAACATTTTTATAAAAAGTCTTTTTAAAACTCTTACAACTCTTACATTTATGCCCATATCACTAATGGAGTCATTCCAGTAATGTGAAATCAGATGTGAGACCCTCTTGTTGAGTAACTGTACTCAGGAACAGATCACAGAAAGGACATATAAAGGTATATTGATGTTACATCTAAGTACAGATTAAGACTCTTGAATCATCTGCAATCTTTCTATTAAACTCATATCTTGATATTAAGATTGAACGTGTGCAAAAATCAACAGGCATGCAGATATGGCTGAGTCTTGTACATTTTGAGAGGGCTCTGAAGATCACTCAGAAAAAAAACACAGTGTACAAGAACCTTTTTGTCAACCAGTCCAATTTATTTTATTGTTTATTTGTAACACACACAATATATAAAAAAATATTAGTTTCTCTGAGAGATTGATACTTTTATATAACTACTCACATAGGATTCAGAAAAAGCATAGAAACAGATCCCTCGTGCCTGCTTTCAAAGAAGTTGGAATGCTGCAAATGGCTTTATCATCTACCATTCCAAGGTTAATTATCTCATAGCTAGCAGCAATAATACATTAGCTACTATTATAGCGTACCTCTATCTTCAGCTGTTGCTAAGAGAATATCTATTTCTAAATTACCCTTAGGGTTAATCAAGGTTTTATTTAGCTTAGTTGGTACTCTCTTGTGGCTAGTGCAACTTTAGTCTTCTTGGGATCTTATTCCTCTGAAAAATTGTGTTGGTAGACCAATCTCTGCCGATTATTGCTCTCTTCCTTTTAGATATTGTGAATCACCAAGACACGTGCATTTCTTCAAGAGTCTAAGAAGTCTATTTTTCCTTGTTACGCATTTTCAACTTCATTAGTTTCATTTCACCTTCCCTCCCTCTCCACAAGAGATTCACCACATTCTTCTTTCAGTTCTTTCCTAGTTATCACACAAAATAACACTCTGTGGACCGGGTAACAGGTTGGTAGCAGGCAGCAGCTTTACCTTCCCCATGCTCTCAGGCACATTATAAATGAAGTTGTAAATACATTTAAAGATTAGACTTCAACAGTATGACTTCAGTGGGGTTGAGCTGATCCATCTTGGATGATAGATTTTAATGTGTAATATGTTTGTAATACTTAAACAAAACTCCCCCATCCAATTTTTTAAAAAAAACTGGGATGGCCTCAAAGCAGAGTTGGGCCAATATACAGAAGTTATGGGTTCAGTGGCTCTAAGTCTTGATAATGGTGTGATTGCATCTGAAGGTCATCTGGTAGGAGACTAATGAACCTCATTGTGCAGTTCGTTGGTTACTGTGAGAACAGTCCAATCCAGCAGGCCACTAGACCAGTAGTCCAATCCAGCCAGGTACTTCTTATGTTTTTATCTGTCTGTTTGTTTATATATCTCTATCATCTAGATGGCTACCTACCTTACACAGTAGTTCTATGTTTAGCATTTCTTATAAACTAGCCAGGAGTGCATTTTATACGTATCATGCTAGCTGACCTGGAGCAATGGCTGATGGTTTCTAGATAAATTAGGATTTATAGTTTTTTTTTCCTGTATTATTTTACAGCAAGAAAATTAATGAATTAATGACATATACAATTATTTCAGATGGAATAAATTAGAAATGTTTTGTTCTTTATAAAAAAAAAACTTATTACTTCTGTTAAGGAGGTTAACTTGCAGATACTGCAACTTTGAGGATTTATCAAAATAGTATTGTCCCTTACAAAGCTATCGGAAACTTCTGATGACTAAATATTTCCTTTGGTTTATAATGAACCAAAATAAGTACCCACTCTATGCAAAGCTGAGTATTCTAGCAACTGACATATTGCAGAATATTAAAGCCTGCTGTGAACAGGGCTCTTATAATATTAAAATGTTGAGATGATATAGCTACATTGATAATGAAACCTTCATGTTCCACAACTATTTTCAATCTAATTTGTTAAGTTGTCTGTAGAAATAGTGGGAATCAGTTTTACGTTAATATTCAAACTTTCCAGAGTATTTACAAGAATAATGCTTCAATAAATAATAAATTAACTAATCAGTAAAAAAAAATCTAAGTACTCAAATCAATGTGTGTGTACTTACTAAATTTGGCTTACAACTATCTCATTTTCTGTACTATATTTGGAAGCTAAGAAAGATATATTTTGATTTTTGTCTGGAATAAAAAAATGAAATATTGCAAAAATGTCATTAATCACTGGTATATTTGTGTGTAACTTTCTATCACCTATATTATTTAAAGAACCTCATTGTTGAACTTGCTAATGTTTGCTACAAATGGCTTATTTTAAAGAAATTGCCACTTGTTAACTTTAGCAGTTATATTTAGGAAAGTGTGCATTTGGTTTTTGAAGCTTAGCCATCAATAATTGGGTCCTGAACACTTTTTCTTTAAGCTTAGGAAATGCTTTCTTTTATTTGCTATAACTGATTTGGTTTTGTTTCACCTGCTACTTTAACATAATCCGTCTCAAAGCAGAATAGCACTTTTCTTACAAAACAATACTGTTATCTAAAACTGTTCAATTTATGTTATGTGATCTCCAAGGAAAATATATTAAAAGTGAAGAATGTGCATATTCATGAGTCATTGTTGCTGACAGTCACATATGTTTAAAAAGTATTTTACAGCTTGAATTCTAATGAGATTGTATTAGGGCACTATTTACTTTACAGGAATCATAATTTATCCCTATTAATGCAGGAAACCGGATACAATTGCAAAATAAATAATGTTTATATTTTTGAGCAAGTTTCAGTAATAATGCATGTTGATTGTGTAAACTACTAAATCAGAGTTAAGACAGGGAAACTGTCTAAATTGTTAATCAGATATATCTTAAATGTTCAAATAACAGCCTAATTTCTCTGTGCTTGATCACATTTTAAAATTCACTTTTAATGTTTATTGCTGTCTTAAAATGTGGGACAAAAATCTGATAAATAATATTTAAAAAATAAGAATGCACATTTATTTTAAACAATATGATAGTTATGGAAATCACAACATCTAGATGTTTTAAATACAAAGTACTGTTGTCGTATGACACCTTTATATACTAATTTTATTCATCAAATAAATAGAGGAATCCAGGGTGGTATACAAATAAAATAATTAAAAACACAAAAACTGAATACAAATTTGAAAACATGGGCATGGATAATTAAAATTCAAGCCTAAAGACTAATTATAAATGATGAGGGGAGGGCCTTCAGGATGCCAACCAACCACACCGCTGTGTGTTCTCCTGTGAGCCCAGAGGTGGATTCCTACCGGTTCGGCCTGGTTCGGCCAATTAGGTAGTTACTCGGCCACCCATGCACCTGACCTGGTTCTATCAGTGATGGCGTAGGTACCACCATCTTGCTTCTTGCATGCGCAAAAGCATCTTTTTGACTACAGCGCATGTGTGCCTAGCACACATCAAGTGTGCGGGCGAAGCGCATCCCTGAGCGAACCGGCAGTAAAAGAAGATGAAACTCACCCTTGTGTGAGTCCAAAGTGAAATGGCAGAGTTAGGTCTTTAGCCATTTCAGGAAGGCCAGCAGAGTGGGGGTATGCCTCATTTCTGGTGAGAGAATGTTCCAAAGTCCAGGAACAATGGCTCTTCCTGGATCCCGCCATTGGGAATTCTTCACAACATACCTTCCCTGCCTGATTGGGTGGAGTGGTCTGACATAATGGCACAAAGACGTGTGTGTGTGTGTGTGTGTGTGTGTGTGTGTGTATTTTTATATGTATCTATATCTATGATTATATCTTCTATATTATCTGTATCTATATCTATACATATCTATATCTATATAATTAGTGTATTTGCCCAGTTGCAATCAACTTTCTGTGTAAATGCTCTAAACTAAGTATCTAGTTTTTAATTTTAGTGACTTTCAACTGTATCATTCATCATATAATCAGAACACTATTTGCCTATTGAATCAAGTCAAAATAAGCCATACCATAGGCCACCATTAAACAGTGAGAAAACGAGTCTTCTGATATCTTACTAAAACTTGGTTCATTTTTTAAAAATTAAAATTCTACATTATTTCCAGCATCAAAAGCTGAAAGAATTGGAATAGAACTCTAATTTTGGCCCTTATTCACAAGATAAATCTGTGTTCTGGGTTAATCCTAGTTGCAATGCAGATAGATCTTTCTTCTTTAAAATGTATATTTAGATAAATTGAAATCTACCTCTTTCCTATAGAAGGTGAAATATTATAGTTAAGGTAGATATTTGTTATTTGTTATCTGAAGGGACCTCAGAGTTCTTCTAGTCCACCAGTCGGCAAACTTAAACACTCAAAGAGCCATTTGAACCTGTTTCTCACAGAAAAGAAAACACCGGGAGCCACAAAGGTCCTAACAGGAAGACCCCTGTTCAATTCTGGAGCTGACTGGAAGTTCAGTTCCCCCACCATAGAGTCTCCTCCTAGCGCGGCATATTTTTTCCTCTACCTGTCATAACCGAAAGCCCTATCAATTGTGGAGACAATTGGAAAACCCTCCCCTTGCCATAGAGTCTTCTCCTGATCCACTGTGCTTCTCCCACCCCTTCTCACCAGAAGCTCCTCTCAAAATTATGGCACCGACCAGTGATGGAGCTGCAGCAGAGGGAGAAAAGAGCCACATGCGGCTCCAGAGCTGCAGTTTGCTGAGCCCTGTTCTAATCCAACCCCCTGCTTGAGCAAATGACCCTATACTATTTCAGACAAAATGCTGTCCATTCTCTTTTTGAACGCTTCTAGTGCTCTCATTGTTAGGAAATTTCTCCTTAGTTCTAGGTTGTTTCTCTCCTTGGTTAATTTCCAATCATTGTTTCTTGTCTTGCCTTTAGGAAACAGTTTGACCCTCTCATCTTTGTAAGAGCCCCTCAGATATTGGAACAGTACTATCATGTCATCCCTAGACCTTTTCATTAGACTGGACATACCCAATTCCTGTAACACTTCTTTGTATATTTTAGCCTCCAGCCTGCTAAACATTTTTGTTTCTCTTCTCTGAACTCTTTCCAGAGTCTCAATATCTTTTTTGTATTGTGGTGACCAGAATTGGATACAGTATTCCAAGTGCGGTCTTACTAAGACTTTGAAAAGTGGTATTTGATTCTATCCTTCTATTAATGCTGCCTAGGATTTCATTGGCATTTTGGGTGCTGCCGCACACTGTTGATTCATATTTAAGTGATTGTTCACTAGGACCCCAAGATCACTCTCGAGTTACTGGCATAAGACAAGTTTCACCTAGACTAAACTATACCTGTACAGTTGGTTTTGCTTGCCAACTGTTGCTTAAATATCAAAGATATTCAAACGATCTGAATACCTTTAAATTTCTTAATGCATATTTTGAAAAAGTTATATGGCTTAAGTATGTGAATGCAGTTTTTAATTACATATCCCAAAGTTGGAATTTATCATCAAACAGCTAGTATGAAGTATATGAAAAAGTTTGTTCTTTTTTGTGTGCTTAGAAGACATTCAAGATTTACAGTGCAATTTACAAAATAATGGCAACTGGGATTTACAATATTGGATTGATATATATTTGCTCTTTGTTTATGAACGGGATCTTTACAAATATAATAGAAAGACTGATCAATACTGTTTCATGTAGTTAATGCTTAATGTTTTTCTCCATGTATTGCAATATATGTATGTTTGTTTTCTGTTCATTTTTCTCTTTGTATCTTTTTCCTTCTTTGTCTATAGTATAAAGCAATAAAAAGTGTGCAGACACATTTTCTACCTACAAATGTGTCAGTTCCTTAAAGTGGTATTTCTAGTGATGGAAGTGACAACTTTTCCCCTAGAGAGAAAGATACAGCCTCATAGTCATTCTTTTCTATATATGTATTAATCTGAATCCCAGATAGAAATCCATTTGACTTGGGATTTCATCATTTTATTTATCCTCACTTTTTTTTAAAAAAAGTCCATCTTTCATTGTTACTTTTAGAAATACTGTAGATATGTGAGCCTTGTGTATGGTTCCTTCCTTATAACACATTAAGCTTTTATTAATGTGCTCACTAGCTTGTAATTGTACATGGTCAGATAAATATTTTTATACTTTTTTAAAACACATACACACAGAAAGAATAAAATTTACATTGTATCTTCTAGAAACATCTTAATTTTCATATATACACACAGAGTAAGTACTGTATATGAGTGTTAGTGTAATATATGCATACACTATGTGTGTGTATATCAATGGTGGGTTGCAGGTGGTATGCCCCGGTATGGGCGTACCAGAACCTGCCCGGAGCACCAGGTACCGTTCTGGTATGGTACTCTGGAGGGCCCACCCAACCGCCTGAGCTCCTTACTTGTCATTTAAAGCCTTCAGGGCTTCTGCTCATGCACATGGCGGATACAGCGCCTGTGCGACGCTCCGCCGAGCAGCTGGAGCATTGTAGAGGTTTGCGGAGGTGTCGCTGGCAGGTATTATGCATGCGCGCGCTGTGGGCAACACCGGGTCCGTTCCAACCATACCGGTTGGAACAGGATCCGGAACCCACCACTTGTGTATATATATGTTTGTCTTAGTGTAGTATGTTAAATAAGCTATCCTTAAACCATTTTAATCCTGATCACTAGGCACACCAACCACAGTACATATCAAGATGTTTCAGTAACAATAAAATAGGTTCAATATCCCTACATAAATGTCTCTTTTATGTACTATTTAAGCCCAGTATCAGCTCACCAGTATCCATAGTTCATTATACTGCTTTAGAGTGTAATAAATAAGAAGAAATCTATGTCCGAAGGGTAGAAATATCTGCAATATGCTATGAAATGTCTTTCTGCCTTTCTGGCAGTTCAAAGGTCAAATCAGAATAAGGAATGGAATAGAATTATTTAATATCACTGACTAATATTCATCCACAACCTTCCATGTACTACTCATTCTCTTGTGGTATTTGGATAATGCCAGTTTACCTTTGAAGTTCACACGAGGCCACTTTTGCACCTGGTAAACAGCAGTAATCCAATATATCTTTTGCTTTGAAGTATCCCAACCCAATTTCATTTATTTTGTTCAGTCTGACACTAATTCTTACGAGTAGGTTATGTAAGTTTCTATATCATTTATTCCAGTGACGTGCGGTGAGGTTTATGACTGGTGAGGCACTGACACAGTGCTGGGTTTCAAATATTTTTAGACTTGTGGACTTCAACTCCCAGAATTCCACAGCCAGGCATGCTCAGTTCCAATTTAAAGCGACAGCATTTGTTTTTCTCCTTTGCTCCTTCTTTCTTTTTCTTCTCCTTCCCCTCCTTCCTCCCTCTCTCCCTTCCTCCCCCTCTCTCAAACACACACACACACACACACACACACACACACACACACACACAGAAGTTGGATTGGACTATCTCTCCTACCCCTTCCCTCTCTCACTCACTCTCAAACAAACCCCCCCCCCACACAAAAGTTGGATTGGATATCTTTTCCAGTGGCTTGAAAGCAGCTCCTCTGTCATCCCCCCCATTCCCCTGCTGCCTTTCCCAAACACCTCCACCATTGCAAATGCAGCCTGCTGTCTGGGTGGAAAATGCCTGGAACACAATAAAGCCCACCCACCACCTCCTGCTGGCAGGCTGGGGTGAGAGGAGAGGCAGAGAAGCCGGAGGGGAGCCGATCTGAGCCTTCCAAAAGAAAGAGGCTGGGGGGAAGTGTGTGTACTACAGCATGGCTCTTTGCCTGGCTTCCTGCCTCCTCCTGTGGTCTCCTCAGTGCTCGCTTGTGCTCTCCCTCCCCAAGTGTAGTTTGATTGCAGGCGGAGCCACGTTGCCTTTTCAAACTTGTAATCAGTGAAGCTCGGCTAGATTTTTATATAGTTTTATCCAGCTGTGTGTGTGTGAGAGAGAAATGAATGGGGGCCTGGGGAGGAAGTCACTACACTTGGGGAGGGAGAGCACCAGTGAGGAGGAGGCAGGAAGCCAGGCAAAGAGCCATGCTGTAGCACACACACCGGCCCCACAACGTGGCTCTGCCGGCAATCAAACTACTCTTGGGGAGGGAGAGCACAAGCGAGCCAGGGTCCTTCCCTCCAGCCTTTGCCCAAAGCCCTGCACAGCACCAGGAGGATGAAGTTTGAATTCCTCCCCCTCCCTCCAACCCACACGTACCTTTTCCAGCTTTTTTTAACAGTTAAGCAGAGTCATTCACGGTGAGGCAGTAACTAGCTCAGCTTTTTCCTTTTACGTTTTTTTTTCATGATGAGAGTGGTGAGACTGTGCCTCACTTGCCTCACCTGACTGCACGTCACTGATTTATTCTTTCTTGGATTGTGGTTCCCATCTCCTTTTCCAGCTTTCAGTCACACATCACATAGATTGTGCAAGTCACAATGTATAACAATTATTTTTGTTGGTTTTTTTTTAATCCATTTATATCCTGCTCCAATGAAAAGACTCCTGGTGGCTTATGTAAGATAAATCGTACAATTAACACATATATGATATAATCTTCAAAATCCAACAAGCATAAATAGAAACAAATAAAAAAGCTCTAAACCAAAAACAAAATCACATAAAAATAGAAATAAAGATCACAGCAAAATCTGATTATCAGCTAAGAGGCAATTTACTTCATGATTCAATTACAGAATACATGCATAAAGAAAAATCAGATTTATATTTCTGAATGTCCTTCCTAATTGTTCCTAATCAAGAATGATTGAAATAATAAACTCTCTTTGGAAATTATCCCTGAGTAAATATGTAAGAAGAGGCTCTCTTTCCCCACCCAACTGAGCTGAAAGTTGGGAAATTGCTAAGAAGTAGGACTTATTATTGGAGAGAAGTTGAATGAGAACTGGATGGAGAGTTAAATTAAGCAATTATTTTTATTTCCTCTTTTACCCTATTCAACAGAACTAAGTGTGATAGTCTGATCAGCAATTTCCAATAAATTTAAATCTGGACAGAATGACAATTTTATTTCTGTTTGGAAGGAACATATTGAAGCAATTATTTTTCTTTTGGTCTCCCAAAAGTAATATTTTCATCAGATTTGGCTTTTTGTTCATTAACCTGGCCTTAGTTGATTATACTTCTTTTATTACCATCTTTGATACAACAGTGCTGGCTTGAATGGGTTTGTTATCATGCTGATATGATTTTTTTTTCACTAGACAAGTTTTCAAATAAATATATTATGCTAGCATGACTTTTCATTAAGCTGATCATTAGCCATGCAGTAAATAATAAATAGAGGCATACTTTGATGTAGTGGTTAAAGTATTAAGCTAGAAACTGGAAGACAGTGAGTTCCACCTTGGCACAAAGTCAGTTAGGTAACCTGACTTTGTTTCAGCTTTATGAGGAAGGCAATGGCAAATAACCTTGCCAAGAAAATTACAGGCAGTCTCCAAGAATGCAACATGATTGATTAGAAGGAAGGGGGGGGGGGGAGAATCATTTCATGCGTCTGCTTTGTTCAAACTTAAATTCTTTTGTCACTTTTGATGAAGCTGAATCTGTCCTTTCACATGTGGACTTATGATAGTTCAGGTACCATCCTTATATAATGGAATTGTGCAATACTTCAGACTTGATTCCTGAAAAGCATTTTCCAGTTTATGGAGATGCAAACATAGTACCTGTTCTTAGTCTTTCCTGGAATTTAAAGAAAGAATGTAGGATACTTAAAGGAATCGCAAACAAGTGCACTGAAGCACATTATTTTTGTATAGAATTTGAAACGTTGTGTAGCCTTGAATGAATATTTTGAAAGAGTCATCTTATTTAAATTGGAATAATTCTTCAACCGTTCTATAAAAGAAAAAGATCAATACCAAATAATTTTGTTGAAGATAGTTTTTTAAAGAAAAGATTTCATTGCTTCATATGGATTGTATCTTGTACATTTTGTTTGCAGCATGTTCACACAGTTCATAAACATCAATGAAGGTTAGTTAACTTCCTAAGGGGTGTGTGTGGGGGGGAGAGAAATCTCTTTCTGTGATGTTCATAGTTTGTGATATGCTTCAAAAATAGCTTTAGTTGCACGGTTTAGTTTTGCACAATTATGTCTTCTCATTATCCTGGAATAGGAATATGACATTGCAATAAGATATAGTTTGAGATTTTATGTGTAAAGAAAGATGCAAACATGTATAGAAGTCCTTTCTAGCTTTATAGAGGACCTCTATAGAGGTCCTTTCTAACTCTATTGTTCCGTTATATAGATGACATACAGACAGATAAATACTGTACTGTACATAACATACCCATACATATATTGATGCATGCACACACAATACACTCTATTGTTAGAAACAAATATAAAACTGAATCATTTTGAAACCATCGTTTGTTGATAAAAACTTAGATCAAATGCAATATATAGCCGCAATGGTTGGGTTCACACATCACACTGAAATTCACTGCTGTTAAGAAGTTGGAGTAGTATTAGGGCAAGTTCTTTACCTAACTGTAAGACAGCTATTCTCCTTTAACTCAGCTGTCTTTATACAATGATTGTGGAGAAAATCTGGAACAGTGTCTTAAATATACCACATTAAACATCTAAACGGATGGCACATTATCAGTGTAACAAATCAGTAAACCCAAACTAAAGCCACATTATGGATTTGTTGTCCACAATGCTATACCACACTGTACTGCTTTAATATTTAAAGCAGCCTTGAAAATCAAGTTGATTAAAGTTGTTTAAGGTTGTTTCAAAAGAAAGTTGCAGGTCAAGAAGTTACAAATTGTTTGAAAAAAATAAATATTATATAAGAGGATATGCACTTGTTTTCTAACCAGCTAGATTAATGTGCAACATTTAATCCATCTTTGCATTTTCCATATTTCTTTATGTTGATGAAAATGATAATATAGAGCATTTCCCCCTACTATAAGAACAGATCCCTCCAATCAGGATAATGTGCTGCTAAAATGACAAATGTCAACTTACTATAAAGCTAAAAAAATAAGTCATATTGGACACATTTGTGTTGACTTTGTTATTTATAAACTGCATTTATTGTCTTAGAATCCATATTCATCAAAATGCTTACTCAAAAGTACTAATATTTGACAGTGATGCTTACTATTTGATACCAGGAGTGGACTCAGTCAGGCAGAATTCTGCCTGCATTTTATTAGATCCTTGATCTTGGCTCCTATATTCAGATGTTTTTCTTTATTTTTAGAAAATAGAATTCTGCTTCTTTGCCAGATTCTCCATGGTTCTGTATTCTGATTATGAGTTCATTGCTTGCCAAGAATCTTCCCTACAGATATCTGCTCTTGAGAACTGTTCTGTGTATGGCACTGACCCAGAAGCACATTGTTCATGCTTTACAGGTAATAGCAAATTTCATTCTGAATTGAGATGTCCCTACTGAACCAAAAACTTCAGATGCAACTGGAGGAGCATAACAATGACCAAAAATTTAAGAAGCTCATAGACTTTTGAGTCACGGTTTTGGAATCCAGCAAATTTGGCAGTTGGATGGGACATCATTTTGCTTTGTTTATTTATCAAACAGGAAAATATTCTGAATAGTAAAAACCCATGAATTGACCTTGATAAGCTATCATGATTAAAAATATAATTTCACTTCCACACACCCCAAAGAAGTCCAACTTAAATGGCCATATTTTCCTGTTATCATAGAGACAGCAGCCAGACTGGGTATGCTCCAACCATTAACCAATCGGACTGAGTCTACACTTAAGATGTCATTGGGCCCTTGTGGCTCCTTCCCAGTTTCAGACTCACTCCAACCTGGACTAGCTGGGAGAATTGATCTCTCCTCCAAATTATTTAAATATATCTTTAATTGGTTAATTTTTCTAAAACATTTTGTTGTTCCTTTAAATTGGTTCCTTAAATAATCCTTTATTCTACAAATTGGAGGGAAATTCGAAACTGATATCTGGCTGTCTCTCCTCAGCCGTCTGATTGCTCGTGGCCACAAGTTCTCTCAGGAAGCCTGCCTTGCAATCAGATCGGCCAGCTCACAAGCTACGGTTCCATGGCTGTTTCCCTGCTCCTTGATTCTGAGCACTCGGAGGGATGCGCGACTGGCCGTTTCATGTGCAGCGGTTACAGGTGAGTCCGGTGGCCATTCTGCAGATCGCCTGGCCACACTTAGTATCAGCGGCCATTTTGCAGGTCGGAAAAGCCTGCAAAGATAGTGGTCGCCATTTTGAGGCTCAGAAAAGCGTTATAGAAAAAAAGTCGGCCATTTTGGACGTTTTAAAAAAGGCGCGAACTCTACAGCAGACGTTTGGAGTGCCCAGCAACGCGGGATCACCCCAGGTGGACTGGATCAGGAGCGCCTGGCCAGCAAATGGATGCCTATCTTATTGGGGTGATGATTTATGTTTGGGGAAATACCAGGGCAGAAGAGCGCAGGCAGAAGGCCCTTGAGAAAGAATTTCAGAGGGCCCCAAAACAACAACATATTCTAACTGCCCAGCCCTCCCTCCCTCCCTCCGAGGATCACTAAGTGGCGTCTCCAGCTCCACCTGTCTTGCCTCACATGGGCCCTGCCCCTCCCCGGCCTATTAAGAAGGGGAATTGTCTTCTTCGGAGTCTTTGTCTTCGATGGAACCTGACAATAGAGGCAATTTCTTTGATGTCCTTCTCAATAGGGAGTGCACCTTTGAACAGACTTCCCTCCATGGCTCTGGAGCCTCCCACACCATGTACACCTCTCCTGCTGATATGGCAACCATCATTGCTGAAACCATTAAACAGGTCATAGCTGCTGGCCTACAACAGCAACCCCAACCTGCTCCATCTCATGGCCATAAGCATAACTCTTCTGCTGCAGCTCAGCAACCTGATCCCTCTGTCTCTACTTCTCAGGCCTCAATTGGCGGGGAGCAAGATAACCTGCGGGACTCACACCTGTCTGATGATGAGGTGGTCACCCCAGATACCCCTGCCGTTACCGGATTATTCAAAAATGATCACTTCAAGTCCCTTCTACTTAAGGCCATTAAAGCTGCTAACTTACCATCATCTGCTTCAGCTTCTACTTCACAGGATAAACTGGCAGAACCGGCTTCAACTAAGGGTCCCAGTACCTCATTCACCGAACCCACAGTGGAAAAAGAGGTGAGCCCTGTTCCCAAGATATTTCTGAACGTCATCCAGAAGCAGTGGGAATCTCCAGGCCCACCGCCGACCAACCTTGACAAACATATCTACAACATTGCACCAGACCTCACCAAGTCCTTCAAGACTCCCCCAGTGGATGCACCGGTTGCAGCCCTGTCTTCACCTACTGTGGTCTCTGGAGCCCCTGAGGAAGTTCTCAAGCCTGAGGAGAAAAGGTCAGATCAAACCTTAGTCAAAAACTATCAGGCTGGGGCCTGGGCTCTTAGGGCTTCTACGGTCACTTCCTTTTTCTCCAGGGCAGCCTTGGTTTGGATTGAACAGTTTCAGGAGTGCATTGCTCCTACTGACACTAGATCACATAGGGATCTCAACAAGATCAGGGCAGCGGTTGAATTTGCGGCTGAGTCTTCCCTTAATGCTGCTAGATTCGCTTCCAAAGCCATGGCCTCTTCGGTCACGGCCAGGCATCTGCTTTGGCTCAAGCTATGGCAGGCGGATGTACATACCAAGTAGCGCCTAGCAGCCTCCCCATTCAGTGGTACTCAATTATTTGGTAATCCCTTAGACTCATACCTCATGGAATCTAAAGGCAAGTGCAAGGTCCTTTTATCCATCTACAAGAGAGAGGACAGTCGGCCCGCTCACTTTTATAGGAGGTCGCCCTTTCGACTGGCAGGTGGGGGACCTTCCTTCCCCCGTCCACAACACCAATCCTACACCCCCAGACAGGGATCTCACCAGGCCAGGTCCAGTAGAAACACACAGCGTTTCCCCTCCAAGAAATCTTACCATGGAGGAGGCAACTGCCATTTTTCATGTAGGAAATGACTATCTGGACTATCTTCTGATTGGAGGCCGCCTGGTGTTCTTTGCCCACCGCTGGGAGGAGACCACAACAGACAATTGGGTACTCAAAACTGTCAAATTTGGTCTCATGCTAGAATTTCTGTCTATCCCCCAGGAACACTTCATGCCATGCCCAGTCTCTCAGTGTCCTTGCAAGAAGGCACTGATGGAACAGGCCATTCAGCACCTGTTGGAGATCCGGGCCATCCAACCAGTTCTTCCCCATCAGGAAGGGCAGGGTTTTTATTCCTGCCTGTTTGTGGTACCGAAGAATTCTGGGGGATGGAAAGCAATTTTAGATCTAAAAACATTGAACCTCCACATTGTCTATTGGCGGTTCAAAATGCATTCCCTGCACACCATCCTCCAGGCAGTCAGGAAAGGTGACTTCCTCACATCGGTAGACTTGACCGAAGCTTGCCTTCATATCCCCATCTTCATAGACCACCAAAAATATCTCCGCTTCTCCTATGGGGGAAGGCACTTCCAGTACCGAGCTCTTCCGTTCGGTCTATCCTCTGCCCCCAGGGTATTCACAAAGGTACTGGCAGCACTAGCCGCCCACATCAGGTCATTCCCAGTTCGGATTCTCTGTTACCTGGACGACTTCCTCTTGTTGTCCAGGTCTCTGGTACAGGCAGAAAGAGATCTCACCTTCACCATTCACACCTTGCGGAATCACGGGTTTGGGGTGAATCTCAAAAAAAGTCACCTCGTTCTCAGCACTCGCCTTCCCCACCTCGGGGTCTTGATAGACACCATGGCAGAGAGGGTGTTCCTATCCAACGACCGCATTCTCAGTCTGAGGGAACTTGTCAGGAAGGTGCTACGTCTATGCAAGGCACCTCTTCTTCTTTCCCAAGTTTTGTGCAAGATGGTATCCTGCTTCAGGATTGTCCCGTGGGCCAGGTTTCACAGCAGGAGCCTTCAATGGTTCATGCTTCCACATCAAAAGGCCGATAGGAGTAGCTCTCCTCTCAGGGTCCTCCTTCCCAGACAGGTATTACACTCTCTCAGATGATGGCAGTTCCCGGCGATTTTACAAGGGACCTTGTTCATAGAGTCGGGCCATCTCACATGATGGACGCATGTCTGACAGGATGGGGGGCACACATGCAAGACCTAGTGGCTCAGGCTCAGTGGCCCCTCGAAGAGAGCCAAAACAGCATAAAGTGGCTAGAATTGCGGGCAGTTCGCCTCGCCGTCAGACACTTCCACCACAGAGTTCAGGCCTGTCACATATTAGTCCTCACGAACAATACCATGACCAAGGCACACATAAACAGACAGGGGAGAACGCGTTCCTGGTCCCTGATGCAGGAGTCCAACCTGTTGTGCCAGTCGGCGGAATCTCACCTGTCATCTCTCAGGGCAGAACACATCTCAGGGGTCTCCAATGTCCAAGCAGACTGTCTGAGCAGGACAACGATAGATCAGGCGGAGTGGACCATCCATCCGAGCCTCTTCCATCGACTGACACTACGGTTCGGCCTCCCAGTCCTAGACTTGTTCATGACGGCAGACAATAACCAGGTACCCAGGTATTACTCGAGGTTCATGGATCCCATGGCAGAAGAAGTAGACCATCTCAGATGCCAGTGGCCCAGGGGTCTCCTGTATGCATTTCCTCCCCTTCCCCTCATTCAGAGGGTAATTCAAAAAATGCTGGAGCAGGAGGCAAAACTGTTGCTGCTAGTGCTGAATTGGCCACATTGGCCTTAGTATGCTGACCTAGAGACTCTGTCAACCTCCACCCCATGGCACATCCCACAGTGTCCCCTGTCTCTAAGGGTCAGTTTGTCATCCTGACCCCCAGTGGCTGCAGTTAACTGCATGGCAATTGAGCAGCAAGACTTAACAGCCGATAACATCTCCCTCTATGTCATTGCTACCATTCAGGCATCACGCAGAAGCTCTACTAACTGCATTTATGATGCCACGTGGCGGGCTTTTGCGCTGTGGTGTTCCAACCAGACTGTTGACCCACTTAGGACATCCATTCCACAGATATTGGACTTCCTGCAGAGGGGTCTTGATCAGGGACTTACTCTAACATGCTACGTCGACAGGTGGCCGTTCTGGCCTCTGTTTTGGACAGCCTGGCATCTACCTTCTCACCCCTTGATTTGGAGATTCTCCATGGAGCGTCCAACCTGCGTCCCCCTGCCATACATAGATATCCGACTTGGGACTTACCTCGTGTCCTAGAGGTTTTGACCTCTGCGCCCTTTGAACCTATGAGATCCACTTCTTTGAAACTGTTGTCCTTTAAAACGCTGTTAAAACACCCTCAGCCAGACATATTTCTGATTTGGCTGCTCTTTCAGTCAGGCATGACTTGTGCATGTTCCATCCAGACGGAGTTGTCTTAAGACTGGACCCGACATTCATACCGAAGGTCAATAGCTGTTTCCACCGAGGTCAGGAGTTGACCTTACCTGATTTCTGTCCATCTCCCCATCACGAGAGGGATTTCTGTCCATCTCCCCATCACGAGATGGAGCGCAAGTGGCACACTCTTGAGGTACGTTGTGCCCTCAAGATCTGCATCAACTGCACCGCCTCGTTCCGCCACTTGGAAGCTTTCTTCATCTCCTTTCTCCGGGCCTCCTTGGGTACCAAGGCTTCATCATCTAGTCTGGGGCGCTGGATAAGAGCCTGTATTAAACTGTCTTATGAACTTCAATCCATACAGGTCCCTGCAAACATTACAGCTCACTCTACACCCAGTGCTGCGACATCTGCGGCTTGGTCCACTCAAGCCACCTAGGAAGAAGTCTGCTGGGCAGCCACCTGGGCGTCTCCCACAGTCTTCATACGTCATTGCAAGTTGGACAAGTATACGTCGGCTGACACGGCTTTTGGGCGCAGGGTGCTACAACAAGTGCTTGTGCCCTAACGGACCTTTTTTACAATTTACCACCCTAGTGGACAGCCCAGTCTTTGGTACGTCCCAATCTGGCTGCTGTCTCTACGATAACAGGAAAATGGCATTAGTTCTTACCTGATACGCTCATTTTCTGGTAGAGTAGAGACAGCAGCCAGCCCCACCCTGGTATGTGTCACGCGAGGGAATTCCTTGTGTGGAGGAGAGAGATACAGTGACAATGGACTTTCACTTTTTGCTCACAATTCTCACTTGAGTCTACATTTTCCTTCATCTGAAACTGGGGAGGAGCCACAAGGGCCCGATGACATCATAAGTGTAGACTCAGTCCGATTGGTTAATGGACAGAGCATACCCAGTCTGGCTGCTGTCTCTACTCTACCAGAAAATGAGAGTATCAGGTAAGAACCAACGCCCATTCCCAGAAAACTTGTATGCATCATGTATCAAGCCTTTTTAAAATTTATAAGAGCTTGATGAAAGTTCACATAATTTTCCCCCTGTGGAATTACAAATTATGAATGTAGAAGATAAAATATTCAGATGCAAGATTTAAATATTAATTTTGCATTGGAATGATTTGGCAGCTGTGAATATGGTAGGCTGAATTATCTGAAAAAGAGACAAGTTGATTTAGAGATCTTATTGGGATTTAAAGACCTGCAGCTTATTCTGAAGGGACTATGGTTGTTAAAATGACAAGCTTATCCCTGTGAGACAGGATAGTTTCAGCAAAGTTTACAGATACCCTGTTGGTTTGTCTGAAGAATAGCTGTGACACTGGCTCAGATAAGACTTGCTTGGCAAAATTCCCTATGTGGATAAGTGTAAGGGAATAGGTGCAGTGATTAGTGGCTATTGAGCATGTGGATAAAAGGCAATGAAAAAGGCAGAAATGTATTAAATTGGATGTTTACATCAATAGTAAATAGACAGCTGATATATTTATGAATTAATTACAAGGAAAAACATCTGTGAATGTACTTTTGTGTCACTGAACAAATGCAATTTAGATTTTAGAATTTAGCTACTCTATTTATTTGATAACTCTATGTTTCTGGTGGTCTGCATATGCCAACATGGTTATACAGGTATCCCTTGCTTAACTACCATTTGTTCCATGATGGTTCAAAGTTACAATGGTGCTAAACAAATGATAGTTACGACCAGTCTTTGAAATTACTGCCGTGGTAGTACCCCTGCAGTCACTTGATCAAAATTCAGGTGCTTGGTCACCTTCCCACATTTACAACTGCATCATATGGTCCAACTCTCCCCATTTGCCTATCTCCTCCCATCTCTGTCCTTTTGATTGCACTGCGCCTTGCTGCTGTCTGCCCCATCCACCCCCTCTCACTGATTTTTATCTATATTGTGAGACAGTTGCAGGCCCTGCATAAAGTATAGTGAAGACTTTTTAAACCAGCTGCCTTGCAGGTTGGCTTGTCAGCAGGGAGAAGGAGGAGACAGAGAAGGTCAGGAAATGGATTGACCCAACCAGAAGGTCTACCTATTTAAAGAATGGACATTTATTGATCAGAGGATCTGAAGCCATATTATGTGATATTAAAAATGTTTCATTACTAGTTTTTTTTTTTAAAAATGCATTATTTTATATACTGTAGTTCTGCCTATGCTGACGTATATGGCTATTTCAAGAAGATATATTCTCCAACTTGTGGCAATAAGCAATAAAGAGACAATATACTCTTTAATATAAATTCCCCAAGCAGCAACTGTCTTCCATAAAAATATTTGTTTTTATAAAGAAAAAGATACATACTGCACAAGAGAGACTATTCCTATTAAATAATTACTGTTGGGAAGTATTGTTTCATTACAACATATAATTTGTGTTCACTTTATACATGTCTTTTATTTTTCACATATACAGCCAATTTTGGTTAACTAATATTTTTCAGTCTCATATAAAAGTTCTGCTTCCCAGTGCTTTTCAAAACAAAACTGAATGTTACATCTTGCTTTATTTTGTTGCTTTCAAATATTACAACCATTTTTTTAAAAAACACAATAACAAAAAAACTTTAATCAGTCAATTCAAATCAATTAAATTATATATAGGAATAAATTATGGGAGTACCTTTAAATTTCAAATTATCCATGTAAAATTTCAAAGTTAACGCCCGTGCACCTCTCAACTATATCACTCCAGAAATATTGGTGACATGGTCATATGGAAATATACCTGGGTAAACAGTGTCATCCTAGCGCAATCTCGTAAACGTCTTAGATCATAGTTCCAACAAGGAACTGGAATTTCTCAGGCAGGACAGAAATGAGTAATAGCAGTAGCAGCAAGATGACAAAAGAAAGAAAGAAGTGAAACAGTTATTCAGAGTAACTGTTCCAGAGTTAACTGCTTATTGACAGGAGTGCCATAGAAACAATATTTGTCTGGGATAATTCTTAGTTTCTAATAATTGTGATTCTTTTTGAGTGTCCCCATGGAAAGCAAAGATCAACTTTTGGAAAGACTAAGTAGAAAAAAATCAATGGAGTGAACAAAAAACTTGTTTCATTATAAATGAATTTATCATTTAGAAGGAAGTGGCGATATACCAGAAGTTTGAGTACGACCCCTATTAGCCTTGATCATGTTGGCTAGAATGGATAAGAATCCCAGCAACTGCTGGCAGGTCATAGGGTCCAAACTCTGATATAGAAAAGGTTGCGCTACTTTCATCTGATAGAGACCATCTAAATGCACAAATGTGACTAACATGTATATTTATTTGGGGAATGGAAAAAAAATGAATAACAACATGTTACTCTGTTTAAAGTTTCAAAGTCTTGGTTTCAAAAAATACAAAAAGTGTATTGTCCCTAGCTGAATATTCCTAATTGAGAGAAATTCTGGCATAGGATTCCATAACGATTGCTTTTGGAAGTTTAAAGGGGTCATCAGTCTTTTAACAGTATATTTATCCTTAGCTGGGAAATCAATGTAGGTCTTGATTTCAAATTGTAGCTAAATTGGTAATGGAGAGTAAGTTAGTATTATGAGATTGGTTGTACTGCCAAGTTCTTTATATTGAACAATGTCTTATTACTAAAGCTGTATCCTTGTAGGAGGACCCAAATGAATGTAATCAGGCAACGTTCTTGCTAATTAAGAGAATGAAAATACCCAATATTTGTGGCTATTTCCACAAAAATTTAAATGTGTAGTCTTGCATTCTATGTTAGCAATAGCCTTTATCACTTAGACTTATATACCGCTTCACAGTGCTTTACAGTCCTCTCTAAGCGGTTTACAGAGTCAGCATATTGCCCCCAATAATCTGGGTCCTCATTTTACCCACCTCGGAAGGATGGAAGACTGAGTCAACCTTGAGCCTGGTGAGACTCAAATTTCCAAATTGCAGTCAGCCAGCAGTCAGCAGAAGTAGCCTGCAGTACTGCATTCTAACAACTGCAGCTCTTATCAGCATATCAGCTTATTTTTTTCAAGTTTGTAACCATTTTTTCAAGAGCAACTGACACTGATAGCAGAAATGTTAGAAATCAAGGATTTAAAGAGATCCTGTGGATATTCAACCAAATCTAATCCCAAATGAATGTATATATAATAACTGATACCAGTAATATTATTGGATTTGCTTTTGACTTTTGAGAATTACACAAAACTTAGAAGAATTGTTGCATAAATACCATAGATAAAAACATTATTTTCCCTTTATGTACAATTTTTGTCTTAGACTAGATTGCATTTACTATCTTATCTCTTGCTTTATGACTCAGGAGAAACCTGTATCATTGGTTTGATTTAATAATCATAGAAGTTATGAAATAGAAAGTCAAACTTTTTAAAAAGATGTTGAAGCTTGAACTTATCATTAGAGGGAAGAATGGATGGTTGGACGGATGTGTTTCCATATCCACCTATTCCCTGGTAAGTGTAGGCTTCAAATATAGTTGGAAAGTTTTTCAATTAAATTGCTAATATGATTTTAAAAGTCCAACAGCTGTGAGTAATTATAATACAAGCATCTGAATCCATGTGCAAACAGATTGATGCAGCAATCCTCTTGCTAACTCTTTGCTTCAATAATTAAACATATGTTAGCAGGGTGCTTAGTCTTTTCTGTACAGTATTTCTCCTTAATTATTATTTGGATGTTTATAATAATTGGTGACAGCTTTAAAGTATTAATGATATAAATTGAAGTTTTTCTTACTTTGGCATTCATAGCTCAGTAATCACTCCACTGCTTTACAAAAAGAAAATGTAAAAAAAATGCCCAAAAGGTAAAGATACATAAATAATATATGTTGTGATAATCGTTGTATGGGGAGATAATTGCTAATCTATAACAGAGTATGGTTGGGTTTGCGTCTTTTAAACCATGAACAATAGTTTGGTGTAAGTGCAAGGTTCTCTTTGATTTGACTCCTTCAATTCATCTCAGCACCCTGAGGTCACCATTGACATTTGGTGAAAATTTCAGTGGGACACATTTTCTGTTTCCACCTTGGATACACCCCCTGAGTAGACTCCCTGAATCCCCAACTTGCACAAGCAATAGCTTTCCAGAGAGCACTGATTAGTAAAGGCTAGATTTAACTTTCAAGCATTTAACACCCAGATCAAATCATATGTGTCCTTTTAGGGAATTTATTACTCCTAATTATTACACGTGTTGCAAAACTGTAATTTATCTACATGAAGCTAAATCACTTTAGAATGAAACTACTTATTTCCTTTCAAATAAGATATAAAGGGGAAAATGTTGGAACAGCTTCTTTTCTTGGTGGTATTCATGTATTTATAGGCAGAATTTCAGGATTATCTCTCATTTATGTTTTATAAAATTCACATATTAGAAGTTAATTGCCTAAGAGTAATTCAGATCACTTACCATAAGATGGATAGATAGCATTATACTCTTTTATTTTATTTACTGCTTGTTTCAGGGAAGATGAGCATTTACTGAATGGATAGATGCCTGGCAGTCTCTTTGCTGTCCTTCTGTCGGTATACAACTGCTTTAGTTTCTTAATAATCTCTGTTGGTATGGAGATGAGACAAACAGCATAAAAGAATGGCTTGAGGTGATTGGATGAATGAATTCTGTGTTCATTAACACCACAATATTCAATGGCTCTGTGTTACTTCAGCTTCATAGGACATAATTACATGTTTTGATTAGCAGATACATTTCCCTATCCTCAAGATGTCAACAAAGGTTCATGTGTATGACATATATAAACGGGTGCTAATTTCACTAGTCACAGGTTCCCTAATTACAGTTGTAGGTTCTCCTTTCAGTCAAGATTGGTTTTCCATTAGTTCTCTGTGGCAGATTGCTGGGATGCATCCCTGCACAGTGACCACAGCCAGTAGGTAAAAGTGGTTAGAAATAATGTTTTACATCCAGCAGAGTCAACAATGACTGAATGATTAGCTGCTAAAATATAAATGATTCATATCCATTGGGAAGAATTTTTGCATCTTTATCTGTTACAAGGCAGTCCTTCAAGGCTCTTTCTTTGAAAGCTTGACAAAATTTTGAGAAAACAGCTGCAGTAGTAGATCTCCTCTGGAGTATAACGTGAGCTTGGTGGAAAACAGACTGCACAAGATCATATTTGTAGTGACAAAAAGAAAAGGGTAAGTAATGCTGTTATAATTAAAATGGAATTTTAATACTGTGCAGTGGCTTAATTCTGAGGCAGTGAATGGCTAGTTTCTGTGCTTATCCTGAGACTTCCACTCTGATATTTTTATTTTTAAAATATTATTTTTCTAGGTATACATATTTCAGACATTTAGATGGCAAAAAGGTGATGGGTTGGGAAGAAGATGGCAAGAAGGTGATGGGTAGCAGCACTTAGTCCTTAATGGAGTTACATGTACATGGAGGGAAGCAAGCAATGGAAAACCCCAAGATTCTTTCTTAGGCCCACTATTCAACATCTTCATGAACAATGTAGATGAGAGGGTAGAAGGAGAACTAATAAATGCAGATGACACCAAGCTGAGAGAAATAGCCAAGAAGAACACTTGAACATTAGACCCTAGCCAACAAAATACAATTCAGTGATGATAAAAGCAAAGTTTTACACTTAGGCAAGAAAAATCAAAAGCACAGGTATAGAATAGTAGTAATTATGAGAAGGATCTAGGAGTTCTACTGGACAACCACTTAAATGTGCACAATAAGTGAGTTGCAGTTACCAAAAGCACCGATACAATTCTAGGCTGCATCAACAGAGGAGTAGTATCAAGATCACATGATGTTTTAATACCACATCATCTTGGTTGGTAAGACCACACTTGGAATAGTGCATCTAGTGTTGGTCACCATGATTAAAAAAAAACTGTTGAGACTCTGGAAAAAGGACAGAGAAGATTATTGTGATACTGGGGGCATGAATAGTTACAGAAACTGGGTATGTCTATCAAAGAGAAGAACTGGAAGGATAGCAGTTTTCCAATGTTTAAGGAATAGTCACAAAGAAGAGGGGAACATCATATTCTCCAAAACACCAAAGGTAGGACAAGAAGTATTGGATGGAAATCATTAATAGGAGATCCAATCTAGAACTAAAAAATTTCTGACAATGAGAATGCTTTGTCAGTGGAATAACTTGCCTCCAAAACTTGTAGGTACTCCATCACTGGAGATTTTTAAGAAGAGATTGGACAACCATGGTATAGAGCAGTGATGGTGAACCTTTTTTCGCTCTCGTGCCACAAGGGGGGGGAGCGCAGGGGGGTCGTGTGCAGGTGTGCCGCACCCATAATGCAACATGCGACCCCCCAGTGCGCATGCGTGCACAACGCGTAACCCCCCATTTTTACATGCTTTTTTCGCCCTCCCCAGGCTCCAGAGGCTTTATAGGAGCCTGGGAAGGGCAAAAAGAGCCTCCCCCGCCCCCCCAGAGGCCCTCCAGAGGCTTCAGGGACCGTCCGGAGGCTTCCCTGAAGCCTTCGGAACGCTTAAAACTACCCTCCGAGCAAACCGGAAGTGACTTCCGGGTTGCTCGGAGGGTCGTTTAAAACATTCCGAAGGCTTCAGGGAAGCCTCTGGACGGTCCCTGAAGCCTCCCGGGGGGGGACAGGGGAGGCTCTTTTTGCCCTCCCCAGGCTCCCATAAAGCCTCTGGAGCCTGGGGAAGGCGAAAAATAGCTTTTAAAAAGGTGAACTTAGTTGGCCAGCGCGCGCATGCGCACTGGCCAGCTGACAGGGCAGCGCCTCGCGTGCCCTGACAAATGGCTCCGCGTGCCACTTGTGGCACGCGTGCCATAGGTTCGCCATCACTGGTATAGAGTTTCCTGCTTGAGTGTGGAGTTGGACCAAAAGGCTTCCATGATCGTTTCAAGCTCTTTTATTGTGTTAGGTCACACTATCAATTATTCACATTTTTTTTCTTTTACCTGCCTTGTACGAAAGAAAACAATGTGACTTGTTAGGTTTATGCTTCTTTCAATAAATGAGCAATGATGATTTCTTATTCTTTAATAACCAAGAGTAACTAAATAATTTTAATCCATTGTAGGAAACTGCCACAAAGGTTGCACATAATGCAGAGATTTAGTTGGTAAATCCAAATCCCCTTTAAGTACAATTTTCAATCCCATTTGCTTATATTACTCTCAATAGATTAGAGCGTCATTTGTTGTTTGCAGGGGCATTAAAATATAAAATGAATTAAGCAATGTAATAAAGTTAAACTCTTTAGCATTAAGCAAAAGATTCATTACATTTAATATATGAAGGCAAATTAATTCAATATCCCATATTACTTTGATTTTATTTTATTTTCTAGTTTAATTTAATGTCACGGAAGGTGCACCAATACTTACACCTTTTCTTTGCTACTGGCAATTATTATTTTAAACTGCCACCTTGTTTCATTTAATCTTAAAATAATGGTTTGGTTTTCTTTTTGCCTTCACATTGTTAGGAACGTTAGAAATATTCAATGAGATTCACAAATTATTTTTTTAGTCTCTATTTTTAAAATAAATGTGAAGTTGATATAATAGATGATTCCCCATGAATTCTGCATCTGTCTTTCAGTGTGATTGACTACAGCTATTTCTTCATTGCAGATATTATTATTTATCACTTTAGCTATTTTTTGCCTTCTGCATATACTTTTTCAGTTCAACTTGATTACAATTTTATTGCTTGTAGTAATAAAGATGACTTTATGTTGTATACGGAGGCAAAAACAAAAAGCAGGATCAACGTGGTTCCTTTCTGAATGTGTAGTTAACATGCAAGCTCTAGAGCACTGGTATCAAACACACAATGTCACATTGCCATCATGTGACATATGGGTAGGCGTGGGCTGCACATGATGCATCGGCCCGCAGGCAGCCAGTTTGACACCCTTGCTAGAGTTATAAATCTTCTTCCCCTCACATGTCAGTTTGTGGGATTCTAATTGATCTGAAGAAATCATGTAGGGATGTTCCCAATAGAATAAACACTTGAAAACAAACAAATGTGAAAATTTGAGGTGTAAATGCAGGAAACATCCCTACTGCAAATGAGCAGGTATGCAAGTCATGTGGTCTCTTTACTATTTATGCAAAAAATGACAAAGGTTTGGTACATTAATCCTTTGTAAATATTACCTTTCCAGTACAATCTTCAGTTGCTCACCAATATATAACTCTTTCTTATAGTTTACCAATGTCATCATGGAGACAGAATTCCATACAACTCTGTGTTCAAGTATTATTTCTGAAAAGATTGTCCGGAAACGTTTGAGTAGTAGGAAGAAAATGAATGACCTAGGTTAAGGACAAATCCAGACAAATCCAGACTGAATTAGCCTGGGCCTATCAGTTGGGTCTGTTTGACCTGGAGAATCAAAGAACCAGACAAAAATTGGTACAGTAATATTTATTTTATTAGCACAAAGAAATGGGGCTGCAAGAAAGAAGGAAGGAAATGATACAATATAATCTAAGTAGTATAGTGAACAAAAGCAACCAATTTGAAATTAAGCAATACTTATGCCCCATTCAGAATTCTAGCAATTACTGATCATATAAATCACATTTTTAAGTTCCCCCCTTATCACATCCCATGGCTTTCTTCTTATTACCTTTATTCCATTCTATTCAGAGCATTCTTTCCCATCCTTACCTGTAATTGTAACTGTTCTTCTCAATTGACTTTTCTCACACTTGCTAACTACTGTATGTCAGTAAAGCACACTAACATCATGGAAGGTATCTTGCTTCTTTCTTCCATACATCCCTAACACCCGAAAACCATTGGTGATAAGGTCCTACAAACACAAGAGCAAAGAAGTCAATAAGGATTAAGAATGCTATTACATTAATTTAGCAGTATTATTTGATATAAATCTCCTAAGGTAAATATCCTTATTATTATAGTGCAAAATTATTTAATTTTTGAATGTATAAAGCACATATGGTAAGAAATTCAAAATACTTAAGTGATGCTGTGAAATACAGAGTAATGTCTTAAATAAAAATAAGATATTTGCACTGATACTTATATGAATTTAAATTTTTGTTAACTAGATGGATAGCTTTTATTAGATTTTTTTGGGGGGGGAGAAAATGGGGAATAAAACTGTTATAGTTAAAAAGAAAGCTTTATTCTAACAGTCTTTTTTGTTCTTTTCTACTAGTACATAATAAAGATTTAAGCTGTAAGTACGCTAACAGATCCAAAATCTTCCTGCTACAGAATCCACTGTACCTTAGGGGACAATAATAATAAGTAGAAGATAATCTTAGCCAAGAGAACTATTTCACAGCAAATTTGGCAAAAATCTGCCAATAGTATTCCTAAAAAAGACAGATGCTATATTGAAGCTTGCCTGGAAGCCATGCCTTCTCTTATTTGAAGACTGTCTTATAATCCTTGCCTGGAGGCCCTGCCTCTGGTTTTATATCTTTAGCCCTAGACGAAGTTTTTCTACTTTATTGAAGAAAAGCATTCTATAACATGCTAATTATTACACTTTCACAAGGTGTAAGGCAGAGTGTAAAACTCACGGCCCACAAGCCACATTCATCACGGCCTGGCCACGCCCACCTCCGGTTTAGTGAAGGGGAGAACAAGTTGCAATATATCATGTGATGATACATCACATTTGACACCCCTGGTTTAAAGGAATCCCATCATCATCTGAGGGTAAACAACAGACAATCAGTTGGGGATTTATGCTAGTGCCTCCATTGGTAGAGGAAAAAGACAGTAAGTGGAAGAAACAAGCACCATTATAATTAGTGATTGATTTGATAGTGATGAGATGTGCAGAGTATTGTATGATAAAAACATGCTTCAGTTGTTTGGGGATTGAAACAATCTGCATGTTTTGAGTGTCAGCTTTGTTGTGATGAAAGCTGGAACACACAAGGCTCACTTTGGAATACAGTTTATACCTATCCCTTATGTAGTAGCTATTTATTATCTAAAATTTTATTTTTAAAAAAACAAACTACTATTTTAGTATTTAGTATTATTTAGTAGCTAAGATTTACTTTTTTTCTCAAGTACCCACAGCCAAACATAGACAATGCCCCTGAGTATGTAAGAATCTATATGAGCTTTCTCTATGTTGGCATTCTTTAAAAGTTACTAGGAGTTTACTTTGGAATAAGAGGTACTACTAGTGGTATGCAAAAGATATTGAATTCTGATCTTACAAAAAGTGCCCCAACACTATCTAAAGTTTTCTAGTAGATCAATATGTATGGTGTATGAGTAATGTCACTTTCAGAATTGTCCAGAAAAGAGGGAGATGTAAAGAAAACAGACATATACATACACACAAGGATCAAATATATTTTCTAATTAATTGTGAAATTATAGATCAGCATAGATCTGATCTATATTCCATCTTTCCATGCTTGAGATCAGGGAATAATGATATTGCTTAGGGATTGGATATCATTCTAAAGATGTTTTCAACCTTATATCAGTTATTCTTTGATTTGGGCCTCTCCAGCAAAAGTTTGGCCACTATAGTTTAAAAGTAGTGAATTGCCAGAGTTATCACTTCTTAAAAGCTGTATTTAACAAAAAAGCTAAATTGCTAAAATAGAATTTGTTACTGTTTACTCATGTATGGCAAAGTTAAGTGTCCTTCCATATTTTGCCAAAAATCTGCCTTATCAGTTTGACCAAAAAACCACTGCATGTTGAAAAGCAAAATAATCATTTTGATAGTGCTCATTTTGTGTCCCTCATCTGTCTTTAGGCAATCAAGAATAAAGACATGGGGAATGAGCTTAACATTTAATCTTTCTTCAGTTTCAATCTGCATTATAATAGGCTTACCTCTGAAATTACTACCAACTTCCATATACTATGCATCAATAACTTCGTCTTTCTGAAATCCATCCCCAAAATCTTGAGTTCTGCTACTGCCATAATCATCCTCAAGAAATTGCAGCTCATCAATCAAAAGGGTTTTTTTTCTCCTTCACATACAATGAGTAAATTTTTTCTCCATAATTCAAATCAGCAGTAATGGTTTCCTCACCACTGATTTATCACTGTAACTACTTCATGCACTTCCTGATATTGTGGTATTATTCTATAATCGTAACAACATTATCACTGTAATTTTCTGATGGATAGGAAATGCATAGCCATTTGGGAATGGCTGAACTCTATCTCCCAGCAGCAACAATCAGTATGATCAGTGATGAGCATATGAGCAAGCAACATCTGATGGGCTGTTTGTTCCCTATCCTTGCTTTTAATTTAAAAGCTGTTGCTTCATACTTGTTTATCACCCAAGTACCACATTGTATATCTCTAATGTTACTTTCTGGTGTGAAAGGGGATCAACTGATATTGAGAGAGAGAAATTGACTAATTTTCTTCACATATCAGCTGAAGTTATTATTATTTTCACCATAGGATTGAGCCCCTTGATATTAGCAGATGATTTTAGTGCTAGGTAGAAGTGATAAATTGCACTTTTATGGCTTTTCACAAGAGGCTGTCCTTTCTTTGGGAAATGAACAAGCCAAAAGAATACAACACATTTTGAATGTGTAAATACAACAAACCAGGCCATACTGCCTAGGAAAGTTTTCCTGAGCAGCCAACTTTATATATTCTGACGTAGGAGATACCTAGAACAACATTACAATATCCAAGCTGAAATGGCTAAAGAATTATAATATAAGTCATTAAACAAGCTGTAGAATAAAACTAATAAATCTGCACACTACCGATAGAATTCATTTAACTGACCAACAGAGTAACATAATTTAGCACCTACAGAGATAGCGAAATAAAAGCAATGAAAAGAGAGCACAGCGAAATGAGAAGATTCATTGTTGTCTGGTTTTTGAAGAGCCTGGGTACTGTACTGCAAAAAAAAAGTGTAGTTATTTCTAATCTGAATGATAGATGACTTTCTTTTTATATTTCTCAGCAAGATCATTCTTTCTTAAGGTTTTTTCCTATGTGTGCTTGCTTATACATTTTCATAGTCCTATTCTGTTACTAAATTAGAATGAAAGGCAGAAAGCATCTTTCAGTTATTTACCAGAATGAGTGGTTGTCAACCAGTTTTCTAGGTCAACTGGATTGTTTCAAGGATTTCTCAGATTTCTAATAGTGGAAAATATTCCCGGAAATACAAGCTTGTCATCTACCATTGCCAACCTTTCATTGCAATAATAGTTATATTAGAGTGTCTCCAATGTCTTCCAGAAAGTGCTTTTGTTCATAGCAAAAATGATGTGTGAAAGACTAACTAGCACACCACCTCACCTCATGTAAATGTAATATACCTTAGATTTTTTTCAGACTTGAAAACTTCATTTGAGAAGATAATGTAGCATTTTATATAGGAAACATCAACATAAAGACAACTGGAGTTACTAAAAAGTAAGTATGACTGTGACTGGGCAAAAACTACAATAATGAATTATCTAATGAACAAGTAGTCAAAGTTAGTCAAAGTTAAAGTTTATTTCAGTCAAAGATCACTACAGAGTGAAATAACTACCAAATTTTAAAAGTGAAAAAGGAGGAGAACCAGATATAAAACACAACTGATGGAATAATACACACAACTTACAAACTAATCCTGGAGATTTTCCCTTTTCACTAAGCAATGTATACCCATGCCTAATTTTTGGCATATCTAAACATATCTGCTGCACAATAAGGGCTGGCCTTACCATACAAACAGATGCTCTTAAGCTAATATAAATGCGGTACATATAATCAAGTTAATATTTTAAATTAATTATCTGTGTAAGCACTAGTGTCATAGAAATTGTTACATCTACCATCAATCAGAACAGCTTTCCACAATTAATACTGTTGAAAGAAGAGGTGGAATGGATATCTATATATACCTTTGCCAGTAAAAATTAAAATGGATTCATGACTGTCGTGAAGGATATTACTTTAATTCATCCTGGTGCATGTGCTTTCCTCTTTGTACTTCATAGTCCTGTGCTCATGGAATTGCCTCTCTGTTCTTTCTAAAAATCTCAGGTGTATATCATTTTGAGCTTGTCTAAGAACTGTAGTGATTGTAGCTAAACTACTTTGATCAACAGATCTCTATGAAACAAAAGAAAGCCACTATAAATTTCTCCCCATAATTGTTTGCTGTGTCAGAATCACAATATAGAAGCAAAACAGGAACACACACTGCCCCCACAATGAACAAGTCCAAAGAGGATTAATCATAACTAACAATAGTACTTCTATCACCAAAAGAGCAGATGCGTTGTTTGTGGACACTTTTGACTCTTTCTCTGTTAGAGTCTACAGTGAAAGATATTCCCTTGTGAATTTAGTTTTACGAAAGCTGACAGTTTATCAAGAGGTGTTGAAGTTAGTAGAAAGGCTTCTGAAGTTTGTCAGTGTTTCTGTTTTTTGTGTAACAAAGCCGGTATCAAGCACAACAAAGTAGAAATTAAGTGATGCATGAAGCCCAAAGTTGTTCTACTTTCTATTATTCCTAGCTACTACAACTAGAAGGGTTTTTTCCCCTCTTAACCTGCTATGAAACCATCTTAATAAAGAAAATACATAAAGGGTACTTCAAAAGGATTTTGGTATTTATCAAATTGGTCAGATAAGGCTTTGATGGTTTGGAATTCAATCTGATTTATAAAAGTTATTTTTTCCTTGCATAGTATATTGGTTATTAATCTTACCATGAAATTTCAATTGATCACATCAGTTTCCTATTTTTGCTTCAAAATTTATTATTTTATTTATTTATTAATCCATTTTAAATGAGTGTTTTTGTGAGAAGTTGTTATTGCCCTGTACATAATGAAAACAATATACATTTTGAAAGTTGGGGTAGTAACAGCTGGTCACAATGGTCTACATACTAAAATCATTAGACCAATTTTGGATGTCATTTGAATATTATCAGTGGAATAAAACTGATTTTCTATAAAGTCATACTTTACTAAAGCCCTACTAAAATATTCTGCCTTAGGTTGCATTTGATGGTAACATTAAGGCATCCAAAGGAGTATAGTATGCTTTAGATTTCTATACCAAGGAAAAACAGCATTAAAACTGCAAAGCCAAAGGGAAAAAAGGGGCCTGTAAAGTTGATGTCAGATAGAAACATGAAATATTTTTTACCCTATTTTATTTATTTATATCCCATCTTTTTTATTTTTACAAATAATTCAAGGCAGCGAACGAATCCAACATATCTTCTTCCCACAACAATAGTCCTGTGAGGTGAGTTTGGCTCAGAGAGAGTAACTGACCCAAGGTCACCCGGCTGGCTTTCAAGGTGAAGGCAGGACAAGAACTTACAGTCTTCTCCTGTCTAACCTGGTGACTTAATCACTAGAGCAGACTAGCTCTCAAATACAACTACTTAACACACACATTTGTATTTGTTTTTGTAATGAAGGAGAAAAGATTTCCAGAGATTTGAAAATGTGAAATAGTATATTATTTGTGTGTACACATATATAGATCCATATGTGTGCGTACATATGTACCAGAGGTGGTATTCAGCAGTTCTGGAGAACCGGTAGCGGAAATTTTGAGTAGTTTGAAGAACTGGCAAATACCATGTCTAACTGGTCCCACCCTCATCTAATCTCTGCCTCCTGAGTCCCAACTGATTGGAAGGAAATGGAGATTTTACAGTATCCTTCCCCTGCCACACCCACCAAGCTACTCCCACAGAACCAGTAGTAAAAAGATTTCAATGAATGAAAAATATTGCCACATATCTTTACTTTAAATAGGGATATTTTAATGAATGAAACATGAAGATAATCCCTGAAATGAGCACTTTTTTCTCCAGATAATCCCTAGCATTCACTATGCATATCTGCTAATGATGAGCAAGCTTCTTAAAGCCATTGGAGAAGAATTCCACACTTTTATTTCTTCAACTGGGCCTTGCTTGTCCTTTACACTTTTTTATTTGGAAAAAAAAAACAGATTCCAATGAAGGTATTTATTCCCAATTGGGAAAATATGGCAGTTCCATGTTATTAAGCCTGAATCATAGATCAGATGACATAAGACAGTGATATCCAACTTTGAAATTGCCTCTTTGGTAGCTAATGAAGAGTGAGGACTAGCGTTGTCATATTGCACAAATTTCCCTTCTTTTGCTTCTGAACTCTACTGTAACTCCCTCAGGTGATAAAGGTTGCAGGAAATCCATGTGAATAATACAATCAGCATTGTCCAAATGGTAACCAGGATTTATTTTTATAATGAAATCTGATTTGGAATTCTTCACGCCAGGTTAGGTTTGTGAATGTACACTTTGTTTTTACACTTTGTTTCAGGATTATAATGATTAAACCATATTTTGTTACCTGTTATGATGCTGTAAAAAAATTCCTCACCTTTTTTCTCCTCACGGGGCAACGATTGGTGGTAAAGTTAAATACTTGGCGTTTTCTGCCAATAACATGTGACGAACATATCTTGGCTCAATTTTATGTCATTAAAGAACAATAATATGACCCATTTCCTGAAAAACGCCTAGCTTGACAGCAATTTCCCTTTGAGTGATCCATTGTTTGCCCTTAATAAAGTCATCAGATTTTCTCATGTGAAAGTCAGTTGCTATCACAGGACATCCACTTTGTTCTTGATCATACAGATTTACTCTTCCTGGTTCACCATCCTAATATATTTTTGGTTCTGTGGTGCACAGCATTCATGTCAAAACAGTCATCATCATATGCAACTTGTTTTCAGGGTTGAATTTCAGCCGGAGGCATTTGTTCAGAAGTCAAAAATGTAATCATAGGGCATTGCTTAAAGTGCACTAATGAGTACTCACTGTGGGCTTCAATTTCATGAAAAATAACAACTTAACCTTTTCTCACAGCAAATTCCTGCTACCTAAAGTGAATGAATGGATACTAAACAAACACCAGACCTTTAAGTACTGCCTTCTGCTGGCTATTTATAATATCGAAAGCATTACTTTTCATTTAATTTATAGCTATACCTATACACACATACATGTAGTATCCATATGATAGATGGTAGATGATGATGATAGATAGATAGATAGATGATAGATAGATAGATAGATAGATAGATAGATAGATAGATAGATAGATAGATAGATAGATGATAGATGATAGATAGATATTGTGTGTGTGTGTGTGTGTGTGTGTGTGTATGTATCTGGTTGCATATTCTATATTCTATCCTGGAAGATGATGGATGAATAAAAAGTTTGCATACCCTCAATTTCTCTGCTTACAAAAAGATTCCCACTCCCAATTGAAAGAGATTATAGCAGAAGGACTTGTGAGGGATGTACTTAAGAACCCCTGCTTGAAGGAACCAGCTAAAGCAGTTGCGTAGTTTGGGGACATACATAATTACACACAGTCTCTTTCACTGCAGTATTGATTCATTTGTCCTAATAAACATTTCATTTGAGACCTTTTTTTTAAGAACTAAAAAAACTTAATTTCTTTATTTTGATCTCCAAATTTATCTTCCACACTGAATATGATTTTGCCTTTGGTTTTCTAATTTTGATATCCGTATCTTCTGTAACTACCTCTGCGGTACTTTAGGCAACTTGATCCATCTGTTCAATAGGTGTTGATTTATTACTTATTTAGTAGATAGATTAAAACAACATCTATTTAAATAGATGTTGTTTTAATCCTTGCAAACCTCATTTACATCCTTCGTTATAGGTGCTAAGTCTTTTTGGGGGCACTATTTTCAACTTCTGGCAATGTTTGTCTTTCTACTGGTAATTCTGCGTATGCCATATTTTTTTTTTAAGATTGGCTCTGTTATCACTACTTTCTAAGTTACAATATGTGTAGTTCATATCAGTGTTTCCTCTATATTTCCTATTATTGATATCTGAATTTCTTCTACTATGTTTCCCTGAAAATAAGGCAGGTCTTATTTTCTTTTGACATCTAGAATAAGCACTTGGCCTTATTTTCGGGGAGGTCTTATTATTTTTGAGATGCAGGAGGCGGCAACCATGGTCACCTCATGGCTGCTGCTGTGTTGCAATATTTTTGGGGAAGGCTTATTTTCATGGTGGGCTTATTTTACCACATGCTCTCAAAAGCCCAATTGGACTTATTATCCAGGAAGGTCTTATTATCAGGGAAATGGGGTACTATTATATTATTGTTTCAGAGTCTTCCATTCTCACAATTGTTCTGAATCTCTTCCAGTTCTTCATCTCTGGTAATGAATCTCTTTTGATCTGCTATTCATTAGTCAGTGATATTTGAGTCTGGAAAAATTATTTTTCAGTGTACCAACATTTGCTTTAAGAAGCCATGCTCTGTTAGTTTCAATTTATAATCGCAGGCCATAATGGTGTGATTTTCAATTTGGCTTTGCCTGTGGTGGTTGTTCTTCCAGTAATCTTACAAGGCTAAACCTTGGTTGCACTGTATTTATATTTATTCCTATGTATTTGTGTTTTAATTTGACTGTACACCGCCCCGAGTCCCTTTCGGGAGAGGGGGCGGTCTAGAAATCTAAATAAAAGTAAAGTAAAGTAAAGCACAATCAGATTTCCTGAGTCATATTGTCCACAGTCCTTGTGGTCTGGGAAAAGAGTGATCTAGTATAGGATCCTTTTTCTGTTTTCTTAGCTTTTTAAATGGCTTGATCGATACATTTAGTCTGGCTCTCCTGCTGTCTGGCATGGGTGATATTTCTGGAATAATGCATTATTACCGTAATAGTCTCAATCTCACCAGAGAATTACAATACGCATGATAAGAGGTTATCAATTTTGAGGATATTACTATTATTATTGTTGATGTTGTTGATTGTATAATCAGCCACTGCTTAGACTGGATTTGGCATTTTTATCTACCTATCAATTTCTTCCCAAGGACTTGGGATGGGCAGATGTTATTATTTGATGGCATTAAAGGTATTCTTGCAGGATGTAAAATGTTCCAAATAAAGCTGCCTTTTTCAAGTGACTGGTGGCGTTTTTGCCTTGGTCAAGTGGTTCTCCAGTTGTTTTGGGACTGAACCCAAATTACTATTGGAATTACCTTTTTCTCTTTTGCCACAATCATTCTATTCTATTTGCAGTCTTTATATTTTGTTATTTTCTCTAATTATTGATAATAGTTATGTCTGGGGTGGCAGGTGCTTGTTTGTTTGAATTCTAAAGTCTTGAAACAACAGCATGACAAATAGCAACAATACTTTTTCTATTGCTTTGTCTATTTTATACACCAGATCCTGTTTTGAGGCAAATGGTATTTCTTGCAGATCTTCTAATGTACCATTGTTGCTATTTGTCATACTGTTGTTTGTAGTCAATCTGTAGTCAGTCTTCTTGCAACAACTCACTAGATGGTTCACTATTTATTTACCTTTTTTGTGGAAGAGGTATTTGTTGTTGTCATCTTTTCAATTCTGATTTTACATTCATTTGTGCTTAAGGCCTGGTCTTCTGCACCAGAACTACCCCTCTGTCTCTGTCTCAATTTCTCTGCTTTTAGCCATCACCAGGTCTTGTTATTATGTGCTTTGCCTGCTATTTTTTAAAATGTGTTGGCCATATAAAGGTTTGCCTTGCAATGCCTCTTTTCTATTCTTCATTTGGTCTTTCTTGTAGGCCAGTTTGGTCTTTCTTTCAGTAAGCCTTCCTGCTATACTAGCTTCAGTGCATCTTCGTCACTCAATACTTCAGATATTCTTTTTTCATCATCGTCTGTGTACTTGGAACATTTAACAGCCACCTATTTTCCTCACTAAGTGAAGGCTGTCAACATGGCTGCATGAATGAAAGGCATGATTCATTGCCATTATTTTTCTAGGCTTCCTATTCAAGGTTTTCAATTCTGCTTGAGTCCATTCCACTATTCCATCTTGTATCTAATTACCAAATTGCTCATGTGTAATTGTATTTATGGTATTTCCTCTGCTGAGTTTGGACTTTAAGAACTTCTTTATTGTCTTGATGTATATTTACTTTTAACTTTATTTTTTACTTCAGTGTCCTTGATGTTGTCAGCTTGAAGGATGCCAAGGTATTTATAGTGATGGTCTTAATTCAGATTCTTGATGTTATTTCCATAGACATTTCGATTTCCTTCTGTTTTCACTATTTTTCCCCTGTTGGTGTTGAGGGTGCCACATTTGTCCAGTCAAAACTCCATTGCAATATCTCCATTGAAATATCTATGTATGGAAAGTGTTTAGCAGCAAGTCTGATGGTGTTTTTCCATACAGCTTCAAATCATAATAATAATAATAATAATAAATATTTATTTCTTAGCCGCACCCTCTCCCGAAGGACTCGGGGCGGCGTACAATGAAACATATGAAATAAATATGGACAAAACAAACATATAACAGAGACATATACCGAGACATACACAAGGAGGAGGTTGGCTGATAAATAAAACAATTAAAATACAGTATTTAAAAACCCCTAGATAATTAAATATAATTAAAATACCCAGTAAAAGCCCGTCAGGAGCGATATGGTTAGATCAAAGTTGAGCCAGGCCAGCTGCTTGGAATAGGTGGGTCTTAAGCTTAATACGAAAGGAGCGGAGGTCAGAGGTATTCCTAATATCCGGAGGGAGGTCATTCCACAGGGCTGGGCCCGCCACAGAGAAGGCTCTACTCCTAGGCGCCGCCCCCCGACACTGTCTTGTGGACGGCACCTGGAGGAGGTCCTCTCTGTGCGAGCGGATTGGTCGCAGGGATGTATGGGGCAGAATACGATCCCGCAAGTAACTAGGTCCTGAGCCATGGAGCGCTTTAAAGATTATTATCAAAACCTTGAAACGCACCCGATAGACCACAGGAAGCCAGTGCAGCTCGCGCAGGAACGGTGTCACAAGGGAGTACCTAGTACTCCCCATAATTACCCGCGCGGCTGCGTTCTGGACCAACTGTAGCCTCCGGGTGCATTTCAAGGGAAGCCCCATGTAGAGAGCGTTACAGTAGTCCAAGCGAGACATCACCAGTGCATGAGTGACTGTGCGTAAGGCATCCCGGTCCAGTAGGGGGCGCAATTGACGCACCAGGCGAACCTGGTGGAACGCCCCCCTTGCCACGGCTGTCACATGGTCATCCATGGACAGCCGGGCATCCAGGAGGACGCCCAAATTGCGCGCCCGCTCCACGGGGGCAAGTTGAATGACCCCAATGGCCAATGATGGAATTAATTGGCTGAACCGGGGAGCTGGTACCCACAGCCACTCTGTCTTGGAGGGGTTGAGCTTGAGTCGGTTGTCATACATCCAGATCCGTACGGCTTCCACACACCGGGACATCACTTCGATGGCCTCGTTGGGGTGGTTCGGGGTGGAAAAGTACAGCTGAGTATCATCAGCGTACAGATGGTATCCCACCCCGAAACCACAGATGATCTCACCCAGCGGCTTCATATATGTGTTGAAGAGGAGTGGCGAGAGGACCGACCCCTGTGGCACCCCACAAGTAAGGGGGCGTAGGGTCGACCTCTCTTCTCCTGCCAACACACGCTGCGTCCGGTCAGAAAGGTAGGAGCCGAACCACCGCAAAACGGTGCCCCGGACCCCCAGCCCCTCCAGCCGGCGCAGCAGGATACCATGGTCGATGGTATCAAAAGCCGCCGAGAGGTCTAATAGGACCAGGATAGAGGAACAACCTCTGTCTCTGGCCCTCCAGAGATCATCCACCAACGTGACCAAGGCCGTCTCCGTGCTGTGACCGGGGCGGAAGCTGGACTGGCGCGGGTCTAGATAATCATTTTCCTCCAGATGTCGTGGAAACTGGTAGGCCACCACACTCTCTACAACCTTCGCCAAAAAGGGAAGGTTGGAGACAGGACGATAATTGGCCAGCTCCAAAGGGTCCAGGGAAGGCTTCTTGAGCAAGGGTCTCACCACCGCCTCTTTCAAGGCGGCCGGGAGAGACCCCTCGCTCAGCGAAGCATTCACTAGGCCCAGGAGCCAGTCTCGTGTAACCTCCCAGGATGCCAGTACAAGCCAGGAGGGGCACGGGTCCAATAAACATGTGGTGGGTCGCAGTCGTCCACGCAATCTGTCCAAATCCTCGATGGCAACCAGGTCAAACTCCTCCCAGATCGATACCTCAAGACTCGCCATGGACGTCTCCATTGGATCACTGACAGGAACCCAATCTCTCCGGATTTGAGCGATTTTATCCTGCAGATATTTACCAAATTCCTCTGCCCTGCCCTGTAGGGGGGCCTCCCGCGGCCTCTGAAACAAGAGGGAGCGGGACACCCGAAACAGGGCGGCAGGGCGGTTCTCCGCGGATGCAATGAGAGTGGCACAATATTGGCGTTTGGCCACTCTCAATGCCACAAGGTACGTCCTTAAATGGGCTCGTGCCTGTGTTCGATCAAATTCGGAGCGAGAGGATCTCCAACGACTCTCTAGACGTCTCTTGCGGCACTTCATCACCCTTAGCTCCTCGGTAAACCAAGGGGCTAGGGTGGATCGTTGCCGCCGGAGAGGCCGCAAAGGCGCCACCCGGTTCAAGGCCCCGGTAGTTGCATTATTCCACGCAACTACCAGGTCCTCTACCCGGGGGCGGGTCAAGGTTACAGGAGGTGGCCCAAGCTCCGTCTGGAACCTATCAGGTTCCATCAGGCGCCTGGGGCGGAACCATCTGGAACTTTCCGGTTCCGCCTCCCCACAGCGGGAGGTAGCACCAGGGAAGTCAAGACGGAGGAGTGAGTGATCTGACCATGACAGGGGAGTGATGGTTAAGTCCCCTCCTCCCAGATCACTCAGCCACTGGCCAGAGACAAAAACAAGGTCCAGAGTGTGTCCTCCCTCGTGTGTCGGGCCCTGAATCATTTGAGTCAGGTCCATGGCTGTCATGGAAGCCATGAACTCCCGAGCCCCCTCTGATGCTTCTCCCATCGATGGCAGGTTAAAATCCCCCATCACTAAAAGTTTGGGGGTCTCAACCGCCACCGATGCGATCAGCTCGAGAAGTTCGGGCAGGGCCGCTGATGTATAGCGAGGAGCCAGGTATACTATCAGCAGGCCCAACTGTCTCCCAGGCCCCCATTTCACAACAAGGGATTCACATCCGGACGTCTGTGGCACAGTAGACTCCCTCGGCTCTAAGTCCTCCCGAATAATTGCTGCCACCCCACCGCCCCTTCCCTGGGCCCGGGGCTGGTGAAATGCTCGGTAGCCTGGTGGGCACATTTCGACGAGGGGAAGACCTCCCTCGTGGCCCAACCAGGTCTCCGTTATTCCCGCGAGGTCCGGCTCCCCCTCTAAAATTAGATCGTGAATGAGGGGGGCCTTGTTAACAACGGACCTCGCATTGCATAACAGCAGCCTCAGGCCTTGGGTCTGTAACTCTTGACCACTAGAACGCGGGGGTTGGTACAAGCGACCGGGTGTAACCAGCAACCACGGTCTCCCAACCGACTGTAGGTTCTTAAGCTGTCCTCGTATCTGCCCCTCCCTGCGACCGTTGGAATTAAAGAGCCCTGTATAGGAATGGTGTCCTCCCCCTCCTCCTCCCTTCCGCCCCTTCTGCTCGCGACCACACCTGGAGGCCCGGCTCTCACATCGCTCCTGGTCTGACCCACCCACCCCCCCTCCCTGGAACCCCCTAAAAACAATGTAAAACATTTAACTAAAAATCCCCTCAGCTTCCGTTTCTTCCACCTCTCGGGGTTCACAAACCCGTCATCAAGGCAGGCCCTTGTAAGAGCCAAGGGCCATACCTGCGAGAGAGGGGCCTCCCGCAGGCGGAGCAGGTCTAACCTTGAATAAATTGATAGAATATTAAAGCCCAATTGGGTTTTCATCCATGTAAAGGAGATGAGATAGCCTGATAGATGTTTTTGATGTTTGATAGCCATGACCTGAGTTGTTCAGTATTATTGACGGGGGGATCAGTGCAGTTACAAACATTAGTTGTGAGAATGAATATGCTTGAAAGATTCTTCTCTTGATATTAACTGTCCCAATCTATCACCATTGACCAGTCTTTGTCTTCCATTGTGCCATCAATCTTTGGAAAAAGCTTCTGGTGTCGCTACTGACTCCTACTATTTCTAGGCACTTGATTACCTAATCATGTACACCCACATATATACCCTCATATATTCATACAGATTGTCAGCACTGTTCTTATATACATACATAGATTTATGTGTCAAAATATGCCTTCAGGTGTTTCTTCACAACAGAACTATATAGACACAGACTGAAGTCACTTTCTATCCATTTTCTGTAGCTATTTCAGGATAGGTTGACAGCTTGCACTGTATCTTTTTACTCAATCACTTCTATTCATTACATGCCAGTACTACTTTCAGAATAGCACTCAAAGATAAGGAAGAAGCAAACATGAATGGACTGCTGTGAATTTATCAATATTCCACATTCCCATGATCAAAAGTCTTGCCATCTGAATGGCTGTCTGGCCTATTTAGCATGTAACTTCCCATATGCTGTTGGAGCTATCCAGTGCATTTCTTATTCTTCCAGATAAAATGAGAGCTGGTGACTTAAGGAATAAACAGGAGAGAAAATGGCTTGTCAGTGCCAAACCTTGTCTTGGCAGCTGCCTCAGCAGAATACATTTGATAAACTGTGATTGACAAAACACTATAGAGCTGTAGCTTGAAGCTGAAATCAAGATTCACAAGGAAGTGGTCTAAAATTAGAATAACAGTTTAAGTACACAGGCCTGTCACAAATCACTTGAGGTGCTAAAACTTCAAGTGGAAAGAAGAGAAACTTGATGTGGATTCATCAAATGAGTGGAAAAATAATTGATATTACAGCTTATAATCAAGAAAGTTGCATTAATTTTTACTTCGGTACACATTTAACATTTGAAATAGCATCTGTATTCCTCATTAGCAGTTAGGGAACTTGTTTTCAAATTGCCTAGTCATCTCTAAAATTACAGCCTGAAACCAGAAAGTATTATATTTTAAACATCTTTTACATTTATTCATAATTAAGTTATACATCAGGAAAGTTGTAAATGAAGTGAGAGTGAAGTTGCCATGATTTATGTGAAAATGTTAGTAGCAAATATTACAAAATATGTATTTGATTTAAAGGAAGTGTATTTAAATGCTTCATGAATATTTAAAGTACCTAGAACTATTACTAAATTTTTTTTTTTTAAAAAAGTACAGTACTACCATATTTAGATGAAAAGGTATTTCAGGTGTCACAACAGCCCCATTAGTGATAATTAATGAGTTTTTTTAAACAAGTTATTCAAATGTCTCACACCAAAACTGCAATTGTTATGGAAATCTTCCACAGTGATTGAATCACTCCCCTCCCCTCCCCTCCCTTCCCCCTCCCCCCACTTTTCTAGCAGATCAGAAATAATCAGAAATACAGATTTTAAACACAATTCTGGATAACAGAATTCCATAACAGAGGAATAGCAAATATAGCAAATTTATATCTTTGTTCCAATCAAAGAAAGCAGATAGATATTGAGAAGAGAAGCTCTCAAAACCAGAAATGGGTGGGTTCAGTGAGATCCTTCTGTGATCCTAAAATGATCATGGCTACCTGTAAAATTCTACAAGTTTTTGGAACTAACCCTTTAACTGAGGAGAGGAGAGTGTCATTAGGCCCACTAATGAGAATTTAGAAGTAGTTCCCAGATGTTTGACTTGGCATGGTTTGCTAAAGCTTTTAGGCTCAAAATCAACCGTGGACTCTCAGATATATGACATAGCCTTGCTTGGTAAGAGTCTTTTCTGCATTCTAGGATGGTTTTTTAAAAACAAGATTGACTTTCATTAACATTAAAATATGGTCCCTTCTTATACCTACTGTATTTTCACACTCATCCCACTGTTTAAGAAACATTTTGTCATGAAGATAGGATAACTGTTTGTTATAGACAGGACAGTGCTTAAGAATTGCATTAATACATTCAATTTAGGGGCTGCCTGACTTCAAACTGAGTTTCGACAATTCACAGGACAAACAATGTGAAAATAATGGTCTACATAAAACATATGGTCAATGCATAACAGAGATATCCATGCAGCAGGGGATCTAGTCAATCTGACTCAGAGCCCAGGAGAAGAGCCAAGTCTTTAAGAACCTTCCGAATGTCATCAAGGGGGAAGCCACCTGGATTTCAAGGGAAACTTTATTCCAGAGGGCAGGTGCTGTAACACCTGGGGGCACTGTGGTGGCTCAGCAGTTAAGACACTGGGGTTGTCATCTGGAAAGCTGGCAGCCTAGGTTCAACACTGAGCACCACGACATGGGGTGAGCTCCTGTTCTTGCTCTAGCTGCTACCTACCTAGCAGTTCAAAAGCTTGCAAATGCGAGTAAATAAATAGGTACCACTTTGGTGGGAAGGTAACAGCACTTCATGATGTCATGCTGATCACATGCTTGTAGAAATGTCTTCAGATAACACTGGCCAATGACTTTAAATGTAGATGAGCCCTACCTCCTATAATTAGCAACATAAAATCTGCAGGGCAGGTGCCTTAACAGAAAAGGGATATTTCCTGCAGTTTAAAAGATAACACTGTTTAACTGAAGGGACCCAGAGTGTGCCCACCCTGTTGGAGTACTGTAGACATAAATAATAACCATTAATAAATAAAAATAATTCACATTGACAAAACCACAATCAGTTAATTGCAAAAGGTAGATTTATATAGAACAGTTTATATCCTGCAATAATATCATTTCATACTATTATACAAGAATATCTGCCTAACCCAGGCAGGACTTGGGAAGGACCTAATATGTGGATAAAATGCCAAATCCAGTCTAAATATATGGATGACTGTGCAACCCACCATAATAAACATTTAAAACTATTAATAAGCTTATCCTAGGTCCTTGGAAAGGACTCAATAGACCAGGGATGTCAAACTCGCAGACCAGGGGCCAGATATGTCACACACTGGCCACACCGACCCCCGTTTTAGCAAGGGGGGGAAAGTTGCAATATGTCACAGGACTACAACACGATGATGCGAGTTTGACACTTCTGCAATAGACAGACAAAAATGCTAAATTCAGTCTGAACATCTGTCTGTCTGTGGGATGATCCAATAATACTAATAAATAACTAGACTCTGTCCCATGTAGGATTGTATATGTTATAACCAGCATTCTGAATTGCACTCAAAAGCGAACAGCCAACCAATGCAACTTGCAAGTGTCTCAAGGAAGGTACATAGCAAAAATTGAGTTGGGAAATGCCTAGAGCATGAGTTAGTTATGGGAAACTTCTCAATCTAGGAAAGGGCACAAATGTGGCTCCTCTGAGATCCAAAACTGTGGCAAACTAGAGAGAGTGTGTATCTTTGATCACATATGTTATGAGACTTGTCTGCCCTACTTAGATAGTTACTGCATACCATTAATGGTTAACCAACAGGGAAAAAATCTTGGTTGTTTTTCTATGACACATGAGGCAGGATGAAAGTTGACAGTAATAGATTCAATGACAAAACAAGCAGCTGAGAGGAACACAGAGAGCATAAAACTGCAGAGATTGTTTTATTCTTATCTATCACCATATGTTCTTAGTCTTCACATTTGTAGCCATTAAAAGCTATTAAGATGTAGAAAAGACAGCATACTTATTTGCAAATTTGGTTAAGTAAACATGTTTCCATAAATTCTTAGTGGCTGCTGGTTTGCCTTACACTTCCTTTTTCATATTTGTTAATACATGCTCATGTCCTCAAACAGCATTCTTCATATCGTCTTACAGCCACAAAATCTGTCTTTTCTTTGCTTTATTATGTTCTTTCCATTATATTTTCCATTGTTCCCCTACAGACCCCATTATCAATATTGGTATATAAATATATCACCAAAGATACAGCATGTCAGTAAACCAATAGGTAATATATTAAAATGAAATGTCATTTAATATATCAATAATAGCCATCTATGCTTATACAAGTGGAAAATGTGCATATATCAGCCCATTTTGTCAAATAAAGTTCCTGCGTTTAGCTGATATGCATAATTGCATGATTTTCTCTAGATTTGGATAGGGAAAAAGTGTGCTTACTCATCCAGTGATGTCATCAGGTGAATCTGTCTGAACATTTTCATTTTAGCTTATAGGACAAGTGTTGGTTGAGTTACCACATTTATTTGGACCTTCATTATCCTAATTTTAGCAATGCTGTTTGGTCTATTCTAGGGATGCATATTGGAGTTAAGTGAATTACCACAACTATAGTGTGTACATGGAATGGAGTATTTCCAAAGTAACAGAGTGCCATGAACAAGTTTTTTTTTTAGCAAAATATTGTTTGGGCCAATTAACATACTTTTAGTAAATGTGTGTGTGTATGGGAGGAAGGTTGTCTAAGGTTTTTTGATAGATTTTAGCATTGGTGACGGCTGATGGCATGTAACATCTTAATTTTAATCTTATTTATGTCTTATTCTTTCTATTTAAATCACTTTGAGTACATGTTGCTGTTAAAAACAATCTAGAAGTATTTTGAATAGATAAAATTGAGGCCCTTTGGAGCAAATCTGTAATATTTGTCTGTTTAGTTCAAGGATAACAATACAAAAATATTATCAGTGATAGCAGAAAAACCTTTGAATACTTTATAGTATCATCTAAAGATCTTGCAAATCATAGCTTCATATTATTGTGACATTCAGCTTGGAGTCTCAGCAACAGTCTGATAATTGATGGTTTTCAGGTTCTTGTGGGGGGAGGGGATTTTGACTGCTTTCATTTATCTAGGGCAGGAGCCAGCAACCTGTGGCTCTGGAGCCTCATGTGGCTCTTTCATCCCTCTGCTGTGGCGTCCTGTCACCAGTCAACTCCACAATAGATAGGGTTAGGGATAGGGTTATGGCTTTTGGTTAGGACAGATAGAGGAAAAAGGATGCTGTGCTAGGAAGAGACTCTATTGTGGGGGAAACGGACTTCCGGTCTGCTCCAGAATTGAAATAAGGGCTTTCAGTTAGGACCTTTGTGGCTTTTTGAGTGTTTAAGATTTTTTTTTTTTTTTTCTGAATGTCTCAACATTTATGCTGGATTCAACAGAAATGTTGTAGGGTTTTTTTTGCTACTGATGTTATGTTTTCACTTAAAGCTATAGCAATCTGATCAAGGAATTCCTATCTCCGTTTTTATTCCTCCCTTCACCAAAAGCAAAATAGAATGATGTTTGGCAGATGAATTCCACTTCACTGCTTACTGATACTTCTTGCTTGAAATGCTTGTTTGTAAATTCCACTGGGACAGAGCTTGGCCTATTCATTGAAAATGGGCTGCATTTCTATTTCAGATAGTAAATGAAAAAACAGAACATGCTATTGTAATGCATTTTATATTTTAGTTTATAGGGAAAAGTTTAGATGACTTATCACATTTATCTGGTCCTTTATTATCCTAACTTTAGCAATGTGGTTTGGATTATTCTAGAGATTCATATTGGAGTTAAGTGAATTATCATAGCAGTTGTATATTTATTTTATGGAATATTTCTAAAGTAAAGGAACACCATGAACAACAGTGTGCAGTTTTTTTTAACAAAATATTGTTTGTGCCAATATTTCATACTGATATGCTGAAATAATCTTTTATTGATTAACATACCTTTAAGTGTATGGTTTTGTTGTGTGTGCCTAGGTTTTTCTGATACCATGTTTCTTAATCCACACCTTCCATGCCACTGCTATAGCTTCATTTTAAATTTAATGGTTGCTGAAAATTGAAGATAAAATAAATTTTATAGCCTTGCTAAATATTTAAGATATGTGGATTGATTCCTTAATGAAAGTAACAAAAGGTTGGATAATGCCACCAATTACTAGCAAGAATTAATGAAATTATATATCATACTTGTATGTTTTTATCTATATACAGCATATGAAACATATTTGTATGCCTACACAGAAAGTATTAAATGACGTTTTCTCAATATATGGAGAATCCTCACAAATAATGAGACCTATATTAGTATACATATATATCTGTGTGTCTGTGTGTGTTGTATTTCTGCTGATAAATAAATAAAGGGAGACTAGTATAGATCTATTTCAACCTATTTAGGTCTCATCAGCTAGCCATACCCTTGGGCATACCAGGGGTTGTAACACAAATACATACATACATACATACATACATACATACATACATACATATACATACATACATACATACATACATATATATATATATATATGTAGATTTTCACGGAATGTTGCCTTTGTTACTCCCATATTTGAGCATACCAGGAGTTGTGACACAATACATACCTATTTCACTGGCTTAGCTGATAAAGGAGGGGAGCCTGTGGCTTAGTGGTTAATACATCTGCCTAATATGTAATACAGCCCAGGTTCAAATCCCAGTAAGGGTATGGCTAACTGATGAGAGCTAAATAGCTTGAAATAGATCTATACTAGTCCCCCTTTATTTATTTATCAGCACAAACACAACACAAATGTAACAAAGGCAACATTAAAAATATGGTTTTCTGCCTGGATGGTCTCCTGGAGTGAGCCGAAAGACAGAAAAGGGAAACAGTGTGTTCCCTCCCATATTTGGGCATACCAGGGGTTGTGACACAATACATACACACACACACACATACACACTAATTATTACATATATTCTAATATATATACTGGTCTCCAGCTCAACTATATCCTAAACCTTTTTGAAAAGGAAATCATAATATTGCAGAGTACAATGCAAATAGAAGTTTATTGCCCATTTTAACATGCCAGAAGTAAGCCAGCATGATGTTGTAGTTAAGGTTGTAGTTAAGGTTGTAGACTGAAGCAGAGATGAAGTCTTATTTTAGGAATGGAATCAGAGGGTGACTTTGGGCCAGTCATATCCAATTACAAATCAACCCCTCTCCCTTTTTGCATTATTAGCTTTGCTGCGAGAACTAAGCAAGTGGATCCTGCAACCATGTGGAACAAATATTCAGTAAAGCAACAACCACCACTTGATAAGATACAAATTTAATGGATAATTTTATTGAAGAAATTACTATTTACCATAATTATTTGTTCAAGTTATAAATTAAATAGAATGGATTAGAGCCCATGCAGGGATATTTTAATGAAAATTTGATCCCCCCCCCCCTGCTTCCTATGTCTTTATCCAATAATATGTAAACATTTCTTCCCGAGCAATTTTAGCAGAAATCCTCATCTTTATCTTAAATGACTGTCACTCTATAGAGCTATCTGGATCTGAGATTTTGTCAAGTATTGGGGGAAAAAAGGCAAAGCATGTTAGCAAGCAAGCAGAACACTTACGTTTGAAAAATTAAAGCAGCTCCCCCCTTTTTATAATTGTAATGATGGCTTTGAAGACTGTCCTCAGTTCTTTGTGCTTGGGCATACGTAGGGATCACTTTCACTGCGTCTGATAGTGAAGCAGTTGATGCATGAGGCTTCTTTGCTGCTTTGAAGAAAAGAGTTTGTTTTATTGGCAATAACATGCTTTCTGAGGTGCCCCTTTTGAATGCTATATACAGCCACAGATGATATTCCATGCTGTCACCACAATCTGAAATACACTGATAAGAGTTCTAAGAACATCTCATAACATTATTCTGCTGTAGATAATGAAAAACCAGTTAAATTGGGGGAGATAGCTTAATACCAGATACACTAACACTACCCACATATCTGGCCTTGTGTTTTGCAAACCACCTGCTCATGGGAAATTAAATCTCCAAATTTCTAATTTTAGTTCTGGCTAATACATTGTTAATGTGAGATTGTTTCAGATTTGTTTTATAGCCAAGCATTGCTGTGAATAATATAGATATATGGGCTGAAGGTGCATGTCATTTTGAGACTGATATTTTGCTCTTGGGACATACTCATCTAAGAGTTATCTAAGAGTGGTTAACCTTATTTTACGAAGTTTTCTGTCTGGTAACGCTATACTATAACTAGGGCATTCAAAACCTTTGCCAGTCCTATCCTTGAATACTGCTCACCTGCCTGGAACCCACACTATATTTCGGACATTAATACATTAGAGAAGGTCCAGGGGTATTTTACAAGAAGACTATACAACTCCTCTGCTTGTTATAGTATTCCTTATACCACCAGGCTTGAAATTTTAGGCCTGGATAACCTTGAACTACATCATCTACATTTTGACCTAAACTTAGTACACAAGATTATCTACCATAATGTCCTACCTGTTAGTGACTACTTTAACTTCAACTGCAATAACACAAGGGCTATCAATAGATGCAAACTAAATGTAATCCACTCTAATCTTGATAGCAGAAAATACAAATCCATCAATAGAGTAGTAAATGTCTGGAACACTCTACCTGATCCTGTTGTTAGTTTCTCTAACTCCTATAACTTTTACCTTAAACTGTCTACTATGGCCCTTACATGTTTCTTAAGAGGTCCCTAAGTGGGCGTGCATAAACACACTAGCATGCCTACTGTCCCTGTCCTACTGTCCCCATTTATATGTACTCATTTTATGTGTTTATGGCTTTATTTACTTATATTCATTTATTTGTGCCATTTGTCATGTGCCCATGTCTATGTCTATACTGATACTTGTTTCCTTGATAATAAATAATAAATAAAAATAAAAAAATAAATAAAAATAAATAAAAATAATAAATAATAAGTAGTAAGTAAGTAAGTAAGTAAGTAACTAAGTAAATAAATAAATAAATAAATAAATAAATAAATAAATAAATAAATAAATAAATAAATAAATAAATAAATAAATATCTGCATCTTGATGTATGCTTTCTTGGAGACCATAGACTTTGCTAAGATAATCACAGTTTTGAGTTATGTAGGTGAATACCACTCTAGCTCTGTTTTTTTTTCCTTTGGAGAAGTGAAACATGAACTGAATATGGAACAATGGCATATGACTTTTACTGTGTCCCGATCATAGGACCCATTGAAATGGCCTCCTTAAATGCCTGATTTCTGAGGCTACTTGGGGACTTTCCAGATTAATTGGCAGGTAGCTCTGTCTTGCACTGGGTGACTCCCTGGAATTCAGAGATAGCAAAACAGTATATGAGATTATGTGTGCCTTTGCCTTGCAGCTTGTTCTCAGATGTGGTATAGGGAATGAAGAAATATATAAAAATGATAGTTAAGAGTTTGTTGACATGAGATCAAAATTTAAATGAGGAAATACTATATGTGCCAGTGTTTGGGTCTACACATGATAAACATGCCAGAATCATCTTCTTCATATTTCTCATGTCCATAATTTTTGGTTCAGGATGATAGAGATAATTTTAAGAAAAGATACATTAAATAAGAATGTTCCTTATGTGCAAAGTAACATTGATTTACTTAGATCTGGAAATTTAACAGGGCAAACTGAGTAGTTATCTGGGAAAATGAAAGAGGTACTCTATACTATAAATTCTATCACTCTGGATTGGTTCCATGGACCACTTGATTCCTGTGGGCAGTGAGGCACCAACATTTTTGGGAAATATTTGAAAGTATCTATGTTTTATTATTGTTGTTGTTTAATCAATATTAAAGGTAAAGCATCTTATCTTTTATAGTTGTATTTATGTGTACATAAATGCTACAGCAACAAATTTCAGTGCTATAAATTATAATTACATTGACTATTTTGCAATGATTGTTAAAACATGAAAACGTGTAATTAAAAGAAATTTGAATTTGTGAATGGTATGCAAGGGAACAGATAATTCTGGATTCTACTTCAGAACAACTGTATTTGGAAATAATTTAAAGAATGTATCATGTAAATATGAAGAGCTAAGCTTTTTTAGTTTAAATGGCTTGGTGAATGTGGTTCAGGAAGGAGAAAAGTCAATAACTATTTCTTTGGCTTCAAGGACAAAGAAAGATCAAACAACGTATTAGAAATAAAATACAAAAAGGATATAATAGTAAAACAAATCAGAATATGGAATTGTTTCACTTAAGGACAATAGGTGAGGAGGGGGGAAATGGATTATTTTCTTTCAGTTGTATAATCAGATGAAGAAACAGCAGGCGACCTGGGGTGTAAATAGAACATCTCTGTTCTTGGGAGAAGTTTCTGCCTGTTACCTTCAAAGGTTATTTTTATTTCTTCGTATCTTCTTAGTCTCCAGTTTTATGTGAAGAATGCAATTTTATTTGCAAAGGAATTAGCATGCATATCATTTTTACTTTCTGTATTTGGCGGAGAAAGATAAAAAGGAAAAAAAGAGATTATTAAAGCAGAATAAAACAAAGAAATGTTTTTGCACAGAACTGTACATAAATGAGAACTTTGTGTTACAAAAGAAAGAAATTTGCATCTAGATTCTGCATGACTCAATATGTTTGGGGTATTATTGAAACACTGACATATTTTGAGTATTATTATAACTACTATTTAAATTTATAAAGAACTCTACTACAATTAGGATCAATTTTCAGTTAGACTAGAATGTTATAATTATTGTCAACAATTTTGAAGTAGGTAGGTGTGAAAATAATTTATATCTTGCAATTTTTTTTAGGATATAATGCTTGTCTTTTGTCCATGAATAGATAAAACCAGAGGACACAGAAAAATGCATTCTTTGAAAAGAAGGTGTTGGAAGATAAAACATTTGAATACTTTTGCAAATGTCATTTAGTACAACTAATATTTCTAAATACTTAAGAATGTGCAAATTGTTTCATTAAAAACCTCTTCTATCAGAAGTGCCTCAAGGTCCTCTTGAAGTCTTCTCTATGTGTCTGTATATCCTTGAAGGCTTTAACAGTAGACTTCAGGAGAGTGTGAAGCACCTGCATCCCATCTTCAAATATGTCTGGTTCCTTTATAGCTGCAAGGAAAGATATTTTCTCAATGATTTTATATAGGCCTGCAATCAATACTTCAATATTAACATTCTTAACTCATTATTCTTTTGAAGACATCAAAATAATACATTTGATTCTGTGCATAAAGTCAACTATTCAGTTTTACCTCAAACTGTTCCACGTTATGTGGAACATAGAAAATAGAAATATATTGTAAGCAAATGAAACTAAAAATATGCCATAATAAGATATGTGGCTAGTTCTAGTCTATATCAATGACATCATAACGTCTTTTCCTTATAGCAATATCATTTTGACTTACATACTGCTTCATAGTACTTTACAGCACTCTCTAAGCATTTTACAGACATATTGCCCCTAACAATATTGATCCTCATTTTATTGACCTTGGAAGGATGGGAGGCTAAGTCAAACTTAAACTGGTCAGGATCAAATTGCTGTCAATTGGCAGAGTTAGCCTGCAATACTGCATTCTAACTACTGTGCCTCCTTTTATTCTTCCAAGCTGCTATACCAGCGATAGCGAACCTTTTTTGGCTCGCGTGCCATAAGTGGGGGCAGTGCAGGGGGGTCATGTGCGGGTGTGCCGCACCCATAATGCAATGCACGATCCACAGCGCATGCGCGCACTACAGGCACTCCCATTTTACATGCTTTTTTTGCCCTCCCCAGGCTTCAGAGGCTTTATAGGAGCCTGGGGAGGGTGAAAACAGCCTCCCCCGCCCCCCTGGACGCCCTCCAGAGGTGTCAGGGAAGCCTCCGGACAGTCCCTGAAGCCTTCGGAGCGCTCAAAACGATCCTCCTAGCAAACTGGAAGTGACTTCTGGTTTGCTCGGAGGGTCATTTTGAACGCTCCGAAGGCTTCAGGGACCGTCCGGAGGCTTCCCTGACGCATTCGGAGCGCTCAAAACGACCCTCCGAGCAAACCGGAAGTGACTTCCGGTTTGCTCGAAGGGTCATTTTAAGCATTCCAAAGGCTTCAGGGACTGTCCGGAGGCTTCCCTGATGCCTACGGAGGGCGTCCGAGGGGGCGGGGAGGCTCTTTTTGCCTTCCCCAAGCTCCTATAAAGCCTCTGGAGCCTGGGGAGGGCGAAAAATGGCTTTAAAAAAGGGTGAACTCAGCTGGCCAGCGCGCGCATGCGTGTTGGCCAGCTGACAGGGCAGCGCTTTGCATGCCATGACAATTGGCTCCGCATGCCACCTGTGGCACGCATGCCATATGTTCACCATCACTGTCCTATACTGTATCCACTCATCTAATATACTGCTTTTGTTCTTCAAACTTCTTTTTTAAAAAAACAACAACAAAGTTTTATTGGTTTTTAAAGAAATAATATAGGAAAGGGGTAAAGAAAAGGTTACAAATTTTGGCAGTTGCAATGTGCGGCAGGAGTCCCCTCCCTCCATACTCATAGAATACAATTACAAAAAATTCAATACTAAATAACAATATTTAGTCAGCATGTAAATTCAGTTAATAATTTCGATCAATTTATATCAAGCGGATTTTCTTACTCATTTTTGTGATGTTTGCATGCCCTGATAAATGGCTCCGTGTGCCACCTGTGGCACGCATGCCATAGGTTCGCCATCACTGTCCTATACTATATCCACTCATCTAATATACTGCTTTTGTTCTTCAAACTTCTTAATTTTCTCTCTTTTTTATGACATCAACAATTCCTTCTTGTCATGACTTTCTTGGTCTTCACCTTTCTCTTCACCCATTCACTCTTCCTTTATCCTGTATGTTTGTTTTGTGATTCGTCATTTCCTTTCTTTATATGACAAAAGCACCACAAATTCATTACTTGCTGATACTTTCTTTTCTTGTTTCATATTTTAATATGTACATTTCTTAAGTGCCTCACAATTAAGAAAAAAAAACCATACTATACATTTACACCTCTGCTGATGTATCTGTTATGTCTGTATATAAAATTGGACAGAAATGAGTTTTGTATAGTCATTTTCACTTTCTTCAACAAATATTCATTCCTCTAAACAGATCACATCCTACTCAATGATTTTTTTGCAATGTATCATTGACTTAAAATATCTCCAGTTCTGCATATTAAGTAAACATTATATCAAGGTAAAAATAATTATTCATTTCCTTTAGGTTCTTTTCAATTTGTATATAAGTTGCATTCACTTACTCCATTTTTCTGTCAAATCCAACTACTCTAGACTTTGCTACATTAATTTTCAGATCCATACTATTTGCATTATACAGTCTATTTAACATTCATTGTAAATAATCCATCTACATTCAAAAATATATGAATATTCATGTTCCTGATCAATATACCTTCAATGTTATCAGAAATATTCCCTTATTTATTTTAGTTCATGATGTCAGTATGAACACCATATCACAAACATCTGTATTAAATCATATACATCATTGTAACTTCAAAAAATCAAATATCATGCTGTCATTAAATAATCAAGATTTGTTACACATCCCTGTACACATCTTATTCTTTCACAGTCTCAAACTATTTGCTAAGCATGTCTTTTAATTTCACATATCCTTTATTTCCATCATGTTACTATTCTTACTATATTCAGCAGCCAGCTTTCATATTTTTGCAAAACATTCCATAATTTAGGCAAATTCATTTTATTACACATTTTATTCTCTTCTTATATATTTAAAATTGATTTATGTTTTCATAAGGTCTATTACTATTGATATAATTGACCATCTTAAAATATAGCACCCGAAAGGCACATATTCCCTCCTCCCCCCAAAAAAAAACTTACTTAAACAACTCTTTCTCCAGTTTCCAAATTTGATTTTTAATCCAAGATGCCTGAATCTACCATAATAGTATAATTGTGGTAAGTCTCATACAGGATTGCAATAACTTGAATAGTCTTCAAACAAAGCAGATTGCCATTGAATGATGGTATGTTTATGTATTTATTTACTTCCAAGATTCTTTATTACCAGTATTACATGTTATTTAAAAAAAACACATTAACATTACAAGTGTCAAAACAGCTATGGAAAAACATCAATGGCAGTTAAAATAGGAAGTAAAACATACATGTCAATCTAGCTGTGAAGAAAGTGATATTTTAACCACTTTTTAAAGCCTGTTAAAAAAATAGTCGTCTGCATAAACCAGACAGGAACAAGATTCAATTAACTAATTCTAATTCATGGTAAGGTTATCTTAACATAATTTTGCACACACTTCCCTCTGCCATTTTTAACTGCTTGATCAATTAGGGCCGGTCCTTACCGGCCCTAATTGGAGACTCCTGCTTCTCTTGTGTTGTTATTACCTAGCCAACACCTTTCCCTCATTCCCTAAGGCTATCTGCACATTCATTACATCAACTAACAATAGTGGAAACTAACTGGGTGAGTTGCAGAGAACTATTGTTTGCAGTAACTTGCCTCTTCACCTTCCAAAGTGAAGTAATCTGGGATATCCCTTCTCAACCAAAAGGAACAATCTGGTCATATTCAATTTGAAGAAATGGGCCAATAGGTTTCTTGGGCCTTCCCCCAGTAGATTCTGAAGAATCTCCATATGAATTATCATTAGTCTTAAATGGTTTGTTTCTTTATGTTATGCCTAGAAGATTCATAACTTTCAATGTTTGTAAACATTTCCATTTCTTATTATGTATTGGTTCCATACCTTATTTATTATACGGTTTCATGCCTGAGCAGGGGGTTGGACTAGAAGACCTCCAAGGTCTCTTCTCTTCCCTTCCCTTCCATTCCATTTTTCTATTCCATTCTTAGTTTATATTGCATTTGTACTACTTTTGGTCTCTGACCATAAAATGGTTAAAAGAAATACACATTATAGATCACAAAGCTAATATTCATCCTACTAGATGTAAAGGTGAAAAATTGGAGGCATAATTATGACACATTTATACCTTTTGCTATTTTAGTTGAATAATCTGTTTGCTATTTTAGTTGAATAATCTGTTTTATTAAGTCTTTATTACATCTGTATGTTCTACATTGAATGTTACTATATTATATATCATTTATTTCTTTAGTATATACTGTATGTAAAATTGTAAAAAAAACTCATAATTGATTATGTTTATGCTTTTTTTTTATTCTGCTAAATCATGGGTAAGTGCCATACTTTTGAAGAATAGCTTTACCTATAGGATATAAAATAACCAATAGACTACAAATTCTTAAAATTTTCTATTTCACTTTCTTGGCTTCCATATAAATGAAAATATAACATAGAATCCAATTGTTTATATTTACAGTAGTGTAATTATGTTATATAAGATATAAGTTTGATTTTATTATCCAGCACATTTGTAAGGGAAATTACTTTATAAAGAAGATAGAAGAAAAAAAGTTTGGAAAAATAGCACATAAACATACTAAGCATAGAGGTTTGTGAATCAATAATGCACAAGTATTAAGTAACCACATTGATTCATAAGTGTGGTTTATTTACAGAATAAGGAAAGATATTCTATGTAAAGACTTCATTGATGATATATTTAAAGTTTGCTTACTCTTTTAAAATTGTTAAAGATGATAGATATGCTTTATTTGTCCCGATAATTTTAAAATACATTACTTTCCCACTGAGGTCATTTTTTAAAGTTTGTATCAAATGTGAATAATAATTTAGTAAGTAGATTAGGTGGAGCAATGGTTTCCATGAGAATTGAACAATCAAGTGTAATTGCTTTAAAGATTTTTAAAGTGAGGGAGGGAGAGAGAGAATTTGAAATTATGTCATTTAGGTTGACGCAGCAATGACAGAATGGGAGGAAAGAATGACTGAAATATTTTTGATTGTAAAAAGAAAATCCAGGATTCTAAAACAGACTAACATTCCATACTGATGGCTCGTCTAGCCATGAATTTTATTGATGTTCTGCCTTAGGGCATCTGAACAGGCAAATTAGGCAATCTTTTTTATTTGCTTCACATTATGGGATCAAGATATATTTATTTAATATTCCCCAATCATAAGCTTTATAATTTAAAATTTCAATATTTTTAATTTGATATTTTTATAACCCAAATGTTGATAAATCCCAAGAAGTATATATCTCAGCATCGGTGATAAAATAGTATTTAGCTTACTATGAACCGAAGTGGGAAGAGTAAAACATTAAACTTAAATTCTCCATTGAATAGAAAAGCCAGTTACTTAGGAAAAACATTATTGCTGTTTCAAAATATTTTGACGGTGTTATTTTTCTTTACATATAAGCAGCATTTCCATTTTCATACTGTTCATTACTTGTTTCCTGAAAATGTATTCAGAGAATGCTCACAAAAAGCTAGATAGCTTCTACAAATCCATTTATACTTTTAGTTTCATATAGCTTTCTAACTTAGTGCACCCCAGCAACTGTATCTGTGTGTGTGTGAGAGAGAGAGAGAGAAAGAGAGAGAGCACATGTGCAAGTGTGCCATATGTTGTTTACATCAACTAGCAACTTCCCAACTATACCCTGAGAGTTTTTTTTTTTTATTATAATCACTTCAGACCTGAATTATTGAGAAACTGCCTACCGAAATGTATTGTTTCACCAATCTTCAGATAAAAACTTTGTGGATTATTTCCTACTGAGATTTTGCAAGTTATTGAGATAAATATAACTGCAGCCATTCTTAAAAAGTATTACTGAAATCAATTCATTCTGATTCCTGGCTTAAACTGGAACCAAAACAGGTTTGAGATGACACGTTAAAAGGAGGGTATCATCTTCAATTTTTTAAAAATGTCTTTTCATAAAAATTGTCAGTCAGAAAAGATGATACTAGAACTCACTCTATCTATCTATCTATCTATCTATCTATCATCTATCTATCTATCTATCTATCTATCTATCTATCTATCTATCTATCTATCATCTATTTTTAGCCATCATAGACTATTATGGCTTTTGTTCCTATATTGAATCTACTGGTGATTTCAATATATTTGACCCATTGGATCATTGCTTAACATAGGTGTGAGAATCATCTTTGATGAAACACTTTTTAAAAAAGAAATGGATCTTGTTTTCCATCAAGAAACTATGAGTGAAGATTTTTAAATAAATGTTGGATACACTTTTCTCTAGGATGGTCTCAGGATTAGTTCTTCTGGGCAGGAGAATGGAGTAGAAGACCTTCAAAGTCTTTGCTGACCTGATGACTTTATAATGCTTTCAGTATCTGAACAGTTATTCAGAGCGTGAGAGAATTCTATGTTTACTCTTCTCATATAGAAATTATCATTAACTCTAGGTGGTCATCCAGCAATTTAATCAATATATGTTTCAAAGCCTAGAAAAGAAATATATAAATATATAAAGAGAGGAGAGAGGGAGGACCATGGTATTTTAAATCATGGGGTGTTTTATTTTATTTTTTCAATACACTTTTATGTTGATTGATCTTATTATTACAATTGTGTACTTCTCACATTTTGTGACTATATTCATTTATGAATTAACATTCTTATCAGAAAAAAATGCTTAACTTTATGTAGATTGGGTCCTTACATTCTACATGATTTAGATCTGTATTGAATTAGAGTTCTGTGCCGAGATAAAAGCCTTGAGGATAAGTTCTATAATACGGTAACAGCTGTCACCATCACATCATTAAGACATATATTCATCTGTAGCACCAGATAGATAAAATCAACTTTTCCTTTGACAGTAATGAAAGGCAAATGTGAAAAATGAGCCATTTGGGTTGCTCTCTCTTTGGACATTATCTTACTTTTTTTTGTTTTTCAAATTCCCTTTTTCTGAAGATTGTATGAATTGATTATTGAAAGATATATTTGAGCTTTTTGTGTATTAGTTTGTATGAATGGAGGAAGGGAGAAAAGAAAGACAGGAGAAATGAGATGGACTAATGTCAAATGTGAAATAACAACTACTTTTGCCTAATGCGCACTAAAAATAGAAAGTCTGCTTGTGTTAGAATGAGTTTTTAATAGATGAATAATTCATTTTATTTAGTTCAATGCAAGAAAATAAATTCAATAATCTATACTAATAATAGCCAGTTCAGGAAGCACTAAGGACTGCACCATTCAACCCTTAGCTACATATACTCTATTGTGTTTGAATAAATTTAATAAATACAACTTGCATTCTGCTTAGATATTTTGACTAGTGTCAATCAGTCTGATTCTTTTTAATCATTCAAAGTTACCACTTTTGTTTTACAACATTACACTATGCAGATTATTTAAACAAAAGCTCTACAGAAAAATGAGCCTGATTTTTTTCTACACATTCCAATTCAGTGTGATTATTCCCATGAGAAAGGTGTGGTCTTGCACTTTTTAAAAAAATACTAAATTACAAAGGTTCACACCCTTTGCAGTGACAATCATTAGCTTCAAGATAGTGTATGCAAGTGGACAACTGAAGCCTCATCTCTTTTTACATGCATGTTATAATATGACAATTTAATTGCTATATGTATGACACATACTGAAGAAAGCTGAAACTTTGATTACCTGGTCACTCCCTCCACTCTCAAAAAAGGCTTGTGGGTGCTTCTGTAATATCTGTGAATGTCTTGATTTTCATTGTTCAGCTCCCTTTTCATTGCTTAGCCTTCTTGATTCTCCATGTGACCTTCCAAATTTCATCATTGACATTTTTTTGGATAGTGAAATGTGGGCAGCCAGAGTGACTTCAGAATGAGATGTGCACCAGAACCAATAGAGTTTGAAAGGAATCCCCCAAAACATTGATATTTAAATACAAAGCAGAACAGGGATAGAATCAATTTGAAGAACCGCAAGCTAATTTTTGGCACAAATAATTTATGCAAAGCTGATTTTTACCAATAATTTCATTTGACCTTAGTATTGCAACCAAATGCATATTTAGTGCCACAGAAATATTTGGTTGAAATTCTTTTACATTTTTAAAAAGCATGTCTTTTTTTTTTTAAAAAAAAATTGTTATAAAGTATTCTGCCTAGTAGTGATTCAACAATGAGTTCAAGCTTTAAATAAATACCAAATTAATAATACTACTTAAAGAAAGAAAATATGTTGAAATAAATGGTAATTTATGAACTAGGTTAATATTAATTTACAACATTGATTAATATTAAATACACACTGTATTCAGTGCTTAACTTTTATGGAACATATCAAGCAGAAAATTCTAACTGTATTCATCAGCTGAAACCTATGCTTCCTAATTATACTTCATAGTGGTAATAACTCTTCCAGACCAGATTGTAAGGTTTAGCAGACAAAGACTATCTAATCAGAATCTGCTATCATAATGCTGGATGGCACCTCATTCACTTGATTTAAAATAAAATTTAACTTAATTTATTAACTTAACTTTTTAAAATAAGTTGCTTAATAGTTGTTAATGAGTCTAAAAATTTTATGATTTCCTGGCTTTTACTTACGATAAAATCAACTGATTTTAAGGTTGGATTTTTAACATAAATGCAAACTATTTCTCAATAGTTCTTAACAGTTGTTGGCTACGTATTCCTAAGTATTATTCAAGATTTTTTTGAAGTATTCTTGAAAAGCTGCTGTATTTTCTCTGAGCCTTTAAAAGCAAGAATAAGCTTCATCGGACAAAGAAAACAAACAAACAAACCTCTCAACTGATTATTCCTGGACCTGAACACTCGAAAAAGACATAGTATAAATCACTCGTGGCTTTGATATTAGCTAATGCAGAGCTATATAAGGGCCCTTAGTAGCATCACTCACAGATGCTACCATTAGGCATAACAAAAAAGAAAATGTTATCTGTGAATCAATATAAAAAGGTATGTTGTTTTATTTCAATTAATTCAACAATTGAATCTTCTGAGATTAATAATTATATCCTGAGTTGAACTATAGTTTTGTTCAAGCATTTAAGAGACAGGGTTTGTCCAGAAGGAGGAGAGGGAAGAATAACTACAGGTAGTCCTTGACCTACAACAGTTTGTTTAGTAACTGTTCAAAGTTACAACAGCACTGAAAAAAAGTGATGTAGACCGTTTTTCACACTGATGACCATTGTGGCATCCGCAAGGTTACATGATCAAAATTTAGACGCCTGGAAACTAGTTCATATTTATGACTGTTGCAATGTCCCAGGGTCATGTGATTATTTTGGTGACCTTCTGATCAGCAAAGGTCCTGGGGAAGACAGATTCACTTAACCACTCTGTTGCTAATGTAACAATTACAGTGATTCACTTAAAATTCACTTGAAAAAAGTCTCATTTAGCAACATAACTTTTGGTTCAATTGTGGTTGTAACTTGAGGAGTACCTCTTTTCCTTTTGGTGTTTTTTCTGTTCCCACCTACTTTTCCTCTTCTTCGTCTTCCTTTTTATGCTTTTCTTTCCCAAATCTACTATATCTTCCATGTCTTAGCCATTTCAACTTTGAATAAGTTCTAGACACTGAGAGGCCATGATTGTAACATTTTGGGAACTTTTTGTATGATTTTTGTACTCCATTTATGAAAGTATATAAGTATATTCTTCATGTACAAAAAATAAGCTGCTATCATTTTTTTAGGTGAGTCATTTTCAGTTCCACTGATAAAACTCAGCCATCAGAATCCTTCATTAAAGAGGATAAATCAGCTAAGCTTATATACAATAGTGGCTAGAGTATTGAACAACCTCACGTGCCATAGGTCCGCCATCACAAATCTGGTTGGTTGTGATGATTCCTTAATTAGGCTGTTGTTTATGTTAGTGTGTCTGAAATGGTAGTACCTTGATTGGAATATTGTTTTACTTTTTGATTGCTGGTCAAGTGTTAATCTTGGAATCTGCTCATCTGGGTGTTGATTGCTGGGTATTTATAATATATTAATTCTATGTTTTTTTTAATTATAACTATAAATTAAGCCAAATTTTGAATAAAATGTTCCTGAATGGATGGATTATTTAAGAGCTCTTGCTGTTTTCAATTTGCTAACCAAAGGATAGAAAACTAGCAAAATGCAATTAGCTTTAGCAATATTAGTATTTCAGAAATTAGTAGTAGTCAGACACAGTAATCTTTTCTAAGGGTGGTGGTGGTGGTTGAATTTATTTGCTTCCATGCTGCACAGAAAAATAAGGAGCTATTCATATGTTACCCATGGCATCTGGGTTTCTGTTTCACATACCTTCTAATTGGCGTGATATGAGAAATAGTATGCTTGCAAGGTAATATGTAGTTTAGAAGCCTGACTTTCCATAGGATGATTAGGATGAAACTGAGTTTTTGTTGCACTTGTGCCAGGCTTGCCCACTGTAGCCTTTAATGTAATCAGGGAATCCTGCATGTGCTGTAGACATGACTAAGGAGGGGGGGGTTGTAACCTAGAATGCATGTCTATGCAGATTCTCAGTCAGCCTGATCTTGGTTGTCCCAAAAGTCTTCAAGGAAAAACAAACTGCAGTTGCCTTTTGGGGAAAAAAAAAACCTTTGGGATAAGCCACTATACATTTTTCTATCTTCCTTCAAAAAGTTATGTGAAAGCCTTGATTGACCATTGCCATGATGGACAATTGAAAGCAACCTCTATGGGCCTATCTGGTGACGATCACAATTTAAAAATATTACATTTATCTTTTTTTAAGAACATAATTAAATATTCTTGGAACTTTCTTGGTACATGACCTTTGAACATTCCTAAACACAGTGACATTTTCTCTGGAAAAAAAAACATATTGTGACTGGTCCATGAGGCCTAATTTTTTTATATCCTCTTTATAGTGAAAATAGAGCTATTATAAAATAAACAATATATATAAAATAAGAACAAATGAAAAAAGTAAATTATATAAATACTAGAAAGTAACAAAAAATCATAAAAATAAAATAAAATGCAAAAAAAACTGTTTAGTTTCCATGATGATATGATTTATTTAAGGTGTGTATCAGTGGTAGGATTCAATATTGTTTTACTACCGGTTCTGGGGGCATGGTTTGGTGGGTGTGGTGTAGTTTGGTGGGCATGGCTTGGTGGGTATGGCAGGGGAAGGTTGCTGTAAAATCCCCATTTCCTCCCAATTAACTGGGGCTTGGGAGGCAGAGAATAGATGGGGGTGGGGCCAGTCAGAGGTGGTATTTACCGGTTCTGTGAACTACTCAAAATTTCCGATACTGGTTCTCCAGAACTGGTCAGAACCTGCTGAATACCATCTCTAGTGTGTATGAACGATGCATCTGTGCTTAACATTTGGATGAATGAATTATTGTTTTCCTGTAAAAAGGAAAAAGTAGAAAAAGTGAATGCAAAAAACCCCCATACCCCTATATGGAGATTAGCTTGGTAAAAGTTCCTGAAAATGGGTTTGTCAGAATTTTCATAGAAAGATGAATTATGACAATGAGAGGAATTTGAAGAGTGCAGTTAATCTATCTGATGTGCAGATTAGATGCATAGGCTAATTTTTTACCTGCCAGAATGTTACTGAAAAATGGGAAAGAAAGTTTATTGTACCTTTGTTGATTTAGTGAAAGTCTGTGACAAAATGAATAAACTCAAATGTTTTATGAAATTTGAAATTTAGGGTTGATTGCTGAATGCAATAAAAGTAGTATATGATGGAAGTACATTGTACCTGAAAACATAGCAAATAGTTCAAGACAAGTGGAATAAAATCTCTTTGGCTGTTTAATGTTTCTTAGTAAACGTGTAACGTAGAAAATGCTATGTCCCTTCATCCCAAACTTCAACAAGTATTCCATTGAAGGCAAGAACCCAAAGGGGGTTGAAAGATTGCAGTCCATCTCTACAACAGATCTCTCTCAAATATGGTTTCAAGAAAAACGATTAATATTTCATATAGATCAATATTTATTTTACCATGCTGTTATAGCTTCAATTATTTAACTTTTTTTAAAAAAAATCATTCTTCGTTGTAGCTTGTTAATCTGTAATAGCATTTATTACAGATGCATATTTTGACAGTAATATTATTTACAAGAATTTTTTACCTGAAAGAAAGGTTTGGCCTAGCTATTAATTAGCTTCTCTTCCATTCAAGCTGCTAATTTTATTAACAGTTGTAACAATTCTGAATGTACCATTCCCGTTTCTTTCTCCCAAAAAAAATGTCAAGAACTTGTTTTTAAAATCTTGTTCAGTGCATAGAAGAACTTAAGGTCTATCTAAATGATGATAATTTTTGTTGTTTAGAATGTATCTATTTTCAATGAAGGTGGAAAAAATCTTAAAAGAAGAATCCCCCCCCCCCATATTTTCTCCTCCAAATGGTTTCTATGCTATAAGGAATCTATGCCATTTGATGGCATTCTATGGGGGGAAATATCATGTTGGATTTATTTTCATATCTATATTTTAGATAAATTGATTCGAAGTTCAGTTCATATTCAGCAGATTAGCTAAAACTACAAAGAAGAGAATATGTTAGATAAATTTGGTTTAAATTAGGATTGGGTTGAATACATGGGCAATGGAAATCAGTATTCACACATCCCCTTTATGAATATAGCCTATATTTACTGATAATGACTTTGTCTTGGGAAGAAGTGGCACATTTTGGTAATTCTGCCAGTGAAGTTTTGGGTCATAACTTAATTGTAATCATATTGAATGTTTGGCTAGTGGGGCGACTCTAGAGAAATACTGCTGGGTATACTAAAATATGTTATTGACAGTGAAGTCTAATAAAGAGTGTGCTAAATTGTGTTTATTTTATTTCATTTAGATTTTCATACTCAACTTTCTGAGACATTGAAAGACAGACAGACTGGCTGGCAGCAGCTGGCTGAAACAAAGAATTCTCTAATACGTAAGATTTTTATCTTATTTCACCCTATTGAACATTATACTTATACATCCTATAAGTAAATTCATAGATTACATGAATTTATGTGTTTGTACATGTTTATGCATATATTTCTTGTTTTAGTCAATGTTTGTTATTAAAAACATTGGTTTGGGAAATTCAGTGGAAAGGTGTAATATTAAAATATTTCAGGAAATATTACTTGAAACTTATAGATGTTTTCCACAATTTCAAATGAAAGTATGGAAGATGATTAGTTTTAATTCATTAATAATGTTGTCTTCTCTTTGAGCATTGGGAGACAAAATATAATAACTTCATGAATTTCAACATCTACACTTAATAATCTTATGACTTCTTCCAATATAGCATTATCTTTCCATAAGATTTGAGTAGGTTTTATAAACTCAGATCCATGTAGGTTTAGATGGACATGCAATAATTTCACCAGTCAAATTGCTTACTTCGCCTATTTATTATAGGCTATTATTGTATTGTGAGTGCAATATTATGAGAACAGTAGATATGTTACTGCATTTAATAAGTGACAATGTAAACCTATGTAGCTTTGGGCTTATACTTTTTACAACATTCACTCCATAAATACCAGGAATAATTTCTTTTTTAAATTATTGCTTCCATTTTGAGTCACAGTGTTTGCTTTGATCTATTTTATTACTTACCTGGGATTCTGGTTCATCCATTTGTTCTTGTTACAAAGAATTTTAACAACAGCTATTACCGGTCTAATTCACACATTATTCCAATCTTAATAGATGATTTGCTACGGAAAAAAAATAAAACCAAAATGATTTGCTTTTCTTCGGAAGACACAAATATAAGCAAACCCACATTCTTATATGGATTTTATTTCATATTTTAGATTATTTTCCACAGTTGAAACTTGTGTAAATAAATACAAAGATAAACCCTAAGCATATTCTGCTTTAATGACTGATGGGCACTATTTCTTCATATATAAATTCAGTGCAGTAATGAAAAAGCTGAATATTGTTCGTAATGCTATTCATAAGATGATGCAGATGTAGGAATTGGCAATTATGTCAGCTTTCCAGTACTAGTAATTCAGTGAAAGAATTATGACCAAATTATGCATTTTGGGCTGCCAGTAGACAGATGGTGGTTGTTTTTGTAATCTGTCTGAGGACATAGCCCCGTAATCGCTGAAGCATTCTTCAAAAAATCATAAGGCACCGTTAAACACAAGCACACACAACAACAACTTTTGTTATATTGTGGCTATAGGCTTTAGTCTTAATTGTATTTTTCAAGCATGAAAGGACTTCCTCTGTTCATAGAAGCCATTTGATGCACTTGATGATTCTGTAGATGGATGGGAAGTGAGTGCACTATTACCTACAAATCCTTCAAATTTTCCAGCACTGTTTTTCAGAGGAAGCAGAAACTGACTTTTTTCTGCTATAAATAGCAGAAGAACTATAGAGAAGGGCCTGAGAGAAGTTTTATGAAAATAAGCTCCAGCACGAGTCCAAAAGCTTTGAAGACAAAACCTCTAGTCCCGGTGACCGACCCAGATTGGATCCTGTAACATTATCCTGGGACATGTATATTTGCCTTCCTTCATGAGAACTATAGTTTGTTATTGGCCCTGATAATTGGAAGAAACTCAGAAGGAAGATTTGTGTGTGTGAGTCAAGCCTCTTCCTTTTTATCTACTTCTGTATGCAATGAATTGTAAAAGGAAGAATGGTTTCACATAATCATAACTATTACCTAAGTCTACTTCTGCCCTCATCCCATGGACGTCCCTGAAAATCAAGATCCAACTGAAATTGCCATTTTTATTTCATTGTTAATATGCCAAGGAGAATGGGAGATCTTCATTTTCGTTTATCTGGAATATATATATATATATATATATATATATATATATATATATATATATATATATATATATATATATATATATATATATATGCTGAATCTGGGGTGAATAGATAGGTGGGACTCAATAGTCCTTGCTACTGATGTTTTTTTGTTTTACATGTTGTAATTCCCTTAATGTATATTCAACTTAAGGAATATTATTTCAACATCATCTTTATTTATTTACGTCCTTTATTTAGAATTTATTCACAACAATGAGAGATATCAGAGAGCTATTTTTTCAGTGTTCTTACTGAAATGATCCCAGTAAAATTTTAATATATTTGGCAATTGAATCATGCTATCACATTGTCTGTCTAGTGATGTCATCATTAGTATAAGGACAATTGACACTTTTCTCTACTTGTCTTTGCACTTATATATATATTGTTCACGGTAAGTTATATGTAGTATACATATTGATTTTTTTTCAGCTTTTACTTGTTTTTAACGATATAAAACTTAGCTATTAACTGTAGTGAAGAGTTGGCTGGGTTTTTTATTTGCTTGTTTAAAGCCTTGGTAATAGAAAAAACAACTTTTCAGTTGCTTATTGCACTAATGACTTTTATTTTCCCTTTTGAAATATCAGTTGAAGTAGCATTGAATTCTTTAAGAATAGATCTTTAATTGGTTTTTAACAACATCTGAATTCCTTAAGACAGTGTGATAGTGGTTAAAATGTTATAGCAGGACACTCTTAAACCTAATTAAAAAGTTAATACTAATTGAACAGAGTTTTAAATTAATTGGAGTAATATGTTGTCGGAACTAGTAGCACTAGTAGATGGAACAAAAATCCATTGTTCAAATTCTTTTCAGCAATAACCTCACTTTGTGGCCTTAAGCAAGCTACTCTCTACATTAATCTGTTAGTGCTCTACTGGAAAGATGTATATATGTCGAATTCTAAGAGTTTTTCCTAGATGTGAAAATGTATCATGAACAGATTTACTAAGAGAACAAAACAAAAATACTGGGACTTCCCCCCGCCTCAATATTTCTTGTTCCAGAATTATAACTTATTTTTGTCTATTGCTTCTTGCACTGAGAACTTAAGAAGCTCATCTTTCTTTTGTTGTCTAGCATAAGGACAAATATCAGTACCAAATTGGCAGAAAGGTTTTTATTCACCCAAAGTTACATGGCAAATAGGTAGCTATATAAACTGAATAAATAAATGGGATGACCTATGAATTCTATTAACTCTTTGTGTCATTCGACTCTCCGATTCAACAGTTAGTTGGGACCTTGTTTATTGCTAAGTAAAAAGAAATGCTAAAATGTTTCTGATCCACTATGCAACACTCTTAATTAATTTAAATAATTTGCCTTGATTTTGTTTCATCTTATATCATTAATAGATACAAATATTTTGTCATCAGATTTATTTTCTTTCATTCATTCATTCATTCATTCATTCATTCATTCATTCATTCATTCAAGAGACAAAAGAATTTTAGCCTCTTGTTTGGCCACGAGTTGAGTATGTTGTATTATTATTATCATCAGTAATGTTCATCTGTTCCTTATAATTCTGTCACACATCAAATATTCCTTATCTTCACAGAAAATAATGTTTAAATAAGTCAGATGTTATTAACCCCAGTGGGATTTCATGGAAGTTGTCCCAGTGATAAAAATTAATAAATTTGATGCCTTTCCTGTAGTTTTTCAGTATTGATTTCCTACATGTTTTATATTTGAAAAGTTAGAAACAATTGTATGAAATAGGTAAGCAAAGTTGTATTTGTGTCCTGTGGGTCTTTGCATTGATTTCTACAGTACCAGTTTCAGATGAAACAATTACTTTCCTTATAACATGCTGTTTTGTCCGTGAATCATTTACTATTGCAAGTAAACTATGTTATGAAATATGTGGAAGGAAATAAAAACATTTCTGAGAAAGAAGTGTATTTCTGAAGAAAATAATTAATTGTAGATTGTGTTCTAAGAGAAAAAACAGACAACTTCTGATTATAGAAACCTGCTGGGCAGATTTACCGGTAATCTTTGGTATAGAATTTGTGTCTTAAGTACACTGTTATTCAAACTGACTAATTTACAGAGCTTAAGGTTGGGAGGGGGGGACTTCAAATTTTCAGCTTTTAGCATAATATTCCACTGGATGAAATTTATACAAATCCAAGTCTGGTGTATTGTGCAATGTATTTATTAAAAAAAAAATGAAAGCATGAAAATAAATGTTCGCATTATAAAGAACTGGATGATCACAAATTCTCTAGCACTTTTACATATAACATCCAGCAAAAGAAATCCACTTTGATAGGTGGCAAGTTTTGACAAGACAAACACCATCTGTTACCACTGATTGCAAACCAGATGCTCCATATATTATATTTGAAGGCTTTTGCGTTACAAAACCACACTCTGGTATATGCCACATGTGTATGTAATGCTATGCCATACCTGATAGGTACATAAAACCAATTAGGTGTACTGATGCTAGTTGCAACTTCCTTATTAGGTTTTTTTTTAAAATTCATGTTGCCTAAGTTACATTTATAGAATATACATTTTTTCTTCCCCATCTAAATGCGGTGCTTATTTGCAAGCAAGACAAAGTCTTTCTAAGAAAGTTCTCCATGACCCCTTTACTTTTGTAGTTTACATCAAAGCAGGATGGTATTCAGCAGGTTCTGACCAGTTCTGAAAAACTCATAGCGGAAATTTTGAGTAGTTCGGAGAACCAGTAAATACCACCTTTGACTGGCCCCGCCCTATGTTTGCCTCCGAGTCCCGGCTTATGGGGAGGCGGGAATGGGGATTTTACAGTAACCTTCCCCTGCCATGCCCACCAAGCCATGTCCACCAAGCCACTCCCACAGAACCAGTAGTAAAAAAAAAAATGAATCCCATCACTGCATCAGAAGCAGGTAAGCCTAGGGTGACTGTATTATTAGATTCTTATTTTGAGTCTGAAGGGTGAAGAATGGTTGGCACCAGAATATTTTTCCCCAAGTTGTGATAGTTAAGTCTGAGGATTGTTTTTGTATCGTTGTACTTTGCACTGTTTTTGTATTTTGTATTGTACACCAATACAAACAGCCCCCCCCCATTATGTAAAACATTTAAAGATAACAGTGCAATAACTATGCTATCATCTTTCAGCTCACTGCAGTTGGAAAGTGAAAAAAAAAGTGTTTTGAGATCTGCTTATTGCTCTGGGATCTTTTAGAATACCCATTCCTGGTTTAAATTTACCTAATTTAAAATATTTATGATTATATCAGTACCCAAAAGAGGAGCAGAAGGAAAAGGCTCTGCTTTCGGAAGTTATTTATATGGCTCCTGTTTCTCTCTCCTAGACATGTCAGGGTTCAGAGATTATATCCTCCAACTACAAGTAATTCTCACTAAAATGACAATACTTGGGACTAGAAATGTTGTCAATAAGCAATGTAAAGCACAATGTCATCTGATTGTGCTGCTCAGCTATGACATTTCTAGCATTTCCGGTTGCCATTGTTAAGCAACCGGAAATAAGTCAGAAATAAGATGCCATATGCTCTCTGTTTGTGATCTCCAATGTTGACTTTACCTATTGGAAGCCAGCAAAAACAGTCACAGATGGCAGTCACATGACTTCAGGATGCTGCAATATCATAATTGCAAGCCTGCAGCCAAGTGCTCAAATTGCAGTCATGTGACTGCAGGGAAAGCACAACAGTAAGCAACTAAGAAGACTGGTTATAACTGCCACTCATTCAACGATACATGCTTGAATGATTGCTGAACAAGTAATCATTACGAAAGAACTGCCTGAAGTGCTCATTACACTTTTCCCTTTTGTAAAGAAAGTCCATTTCTCCCATGCACAGAATCTGTCCTTCATTCAGTTCTGTGTAAAGTAAAGGTTTGCCCACTGCATGACCTGCTCATAACCAGTACGTTTTATCTTTGCAAGCTTCATTGTACTACTGCTAAACTTGCACAAAGATTATCATTCTGTCCATCCCTCATTCCACGCACATTTGCTTCATCTGGGTTTTTTTCAACTATTCAACAAACAAACAAAAGATTTAAAAAAAATTAAAACTTCTTGTGGGGGCATACTCTTTCATTTTTCATCTTCTTATGGACTGAGAGTAGGTGGCACTTCCAAGTGTCATAAAACTACCCCATAGCATATCAATGGAATAAAGAGGGAGCTCTGGGAAGTGAACAGGGAATGCAAGAAGTGCTATTATACTGCCATTCTGGCTTAGAAAACGTAGCTTGAGCTATGGTCACCATTTCTATAGCATAGCAGCCACATTTCTTTGACTCTAGCCTAACTGTAAGATAAGATTGCTGTTTGAGGCTATTGTTTTCTGTTGTCACCATCCATAAAAAGTGGCAGGCATCTCATTATCTCCTTGATCCCCCTACCAGTTGCTGCATTACCTCTTACATTCTGAAATGACAGGTAGTTGGTTAGTGCTGAGAATTTATTACATTGAAAAAAAGAGAACAGCCCCTGCCTCTTCAGCTGCATTTTTCTTTCCGAATTTGTTTCAGAGAAATGTAGGCATATTTTCCAATACAATTGAACCACCGGCTTATAAGAAAATAAATATCTCACCAGATAACAGGGGGCATTGTGGGGGTCAAAAAAGGCCAGGGAGTAGAAGCAGTTTCTGTTTGTTTGCTTGCTTGTTTCAAACCACCAAGTAGCATTTTGTGCAGAAGAAAAATGGACTACGGTTCAGCATAAGAAAGATAGATAGGCCTGACATCAATTGATTTTTGTGGTCTTTCTATTTGCAATCTACATTATTGACATTGGTGCTGAGATGTTTCAAAGTTGGTAATACTTAAAATGTCAGGAAAATATATTCTATATTGGACAAAAGCAATGCTTAGAAAAAGGGTACTGAAGCACAAAAAGGTTGGCTTTTGGTTAAAGTAATGCTCTTGAAAGGGACACACAATGTAGATCCCACTTAGACTGAAATATTGCAAATATGATTTTTTGTGTTTTGAAAATGGCAGTCTCAGTACACTGGTGGCTTTAGATCGGGAGTGTCGATCTCGATTTCATTGAGGGCTGCATCAGGGTTGAGTTTGACCTCGGGGGGCCTGGAGTGGGCATGGCCATGGTAGGCATGGCCAGCTTGATGTCACTTGTGTCAGGGGCAACTATGGTGGTCTGAGCACTCTGCCAGAGAAAACAAGCTCCTGAGCTCCATTTTCGCCTGTGACGGCCTCCTGCAACCTTCTGCCAGCGAAATGGAGCTTGGGAGGGCCTCCATTTTCACTGGCACATGCACTGCAGGCTGGTCCTTTACTACTTCCAGGGTGGCCCTGTGGGACAAATCTAACCATCCCACAGGCCAGATCTGGGCCCAGGCCTTGAGTTTGACACCCTTGCTTTAGATCTAATGTAAATCTAAGAATGCAAACTAAAAACCAGTTGCTACATAGGATGCTTTTTGAATGTTGAATGCCTGACTAGGTGGCTCAGTGACTAAGACACTGAGCTTGTTGATCAGAAAGGTTGGCAGTTTGGTGATTCAAATCCCTATTAAGTTCTTCTGCGTGAGCAGGGTGTTGGACTAGACTTCCAAGTACCCTTACAACTCTCTTACTGTTACTGTGTACTAAAGGATGTTCAAGCAGTTAATTAACCAGTTGATACAGGAGAATATATAAACCTGAGCTCATCTAGCTTCTCTCCTTAAGGATCTGACTAGCTCAGCAAAAAGATTTTCATGTGAATAAGCCATACATGTGAAAGCCCCAAGATGCTGTAGAATTTTGATAGTTTAGCATTCCAGATTTTCTGGAGGGCTCTGTTTATTTGATTTTCCACATGAAGCATCTTTTGCTGAAGAAATTAATGTTGCACCTGGAGACAACTGTGTCACTTGTCCCTATTGGGAAGTAGTACTGCTCAGCATGAAATGAATTCAGCTGAATTGATAAATTAATACCTAACTTATGATATAAATGGTGTATGCTTTATATCTGGATGTCATAATGAGAATGCTCTCATCATAATTATAGGTAGTCCTCAACTTAACAACAGTTCATCTAGTGACTATTCAAAGTTACAACAGCATTGAAAAAAGTGACATGACTTTTTCACACATGATTGTTGCAACATCCCCACGGGCATATAATCAAAATTCAGAGACTTGGCAACTGACTCATATTCATGACAGTTGCAGTGTACTGAGGTCCTGTGATCACTTTTTGGGACCTTCTTACAAGCGAAGTCAGTGGGGAAACCTGATTCACTTAACAACTGGGTTACTAACTTAACAACTGCAGTGATTCACTTAACAACTGTGGCAAGAAAGGTCATAAAAAGGGGCAAAATTCTCTTAACAAATGTTTCACTTAGCAACAGAAATGTTGAGCTCAGTTGTGGTCATAAATCGAGGACTACTTGTATTGAAAAATGTCTTCAGGATGTGGCACAATAAAAAATCTCTTCTGGTAATGATGAAAATAAATGAGAAGCTCAGTTCTAGTCTCAAACTTTTAAGACTTTGTTGTTAACGTAAAAATATCAAATATGTCCAAGTAGGAGCCATTGCAGTTTTTATAACGGCCTATTTATATATTAAATAGATGTGCCAAACAGCATCCTAGACACACAGAGAGTATTTTACAGGAATCAAAATGCCAAGTTAGTGCATTAGAACACTTCAGTTAGATTATAGAATAGAATAGCAAAGTTCGAAGGTACCTTGGAGGTCTTCTAGTCCAACCCCCTGCTTAGGCAGGAAACCTATACCATTTCAGACAAATGGTTGTCCAATCTCTTCTTAAAAACTTCCAATGTTGGAACATTCACAACTTCTGGATGCAAGTTGTTCCACTGTTCTAACTGTCAGGAAATTTCTCCTTAGTTCTAAGTTGCTTCTCTTCTTGATTAGTTTCCACCCATCACTTCTTTTCCTCCCCTCAGGTGCTTTGGAGAATAGCTTGACTCCCTCTTCTTTGTGGCAGCCTATGAAATATTGGAAGACTGTTATCATGTCACCTCGAGTCCTTTTCATCAAACTAGGCATACCCAATTCCATATATTTTATACAGGACTGAGCACATTAGCTTTTTACAGTCACATGGATATTTTGTGGCAGTGATCATATTAGTCCCAAATAATTACCTACCTCTATTATGAGCCAATATTTTAGCTTGTCTTCCATGAGGTTTGAGGCCAATTTATTGGTAAGATTTAAGGATAATTTTGGTTATGCCAAGTCTCCCTACCCCACCCCAATATATTTCCTACTCACTGTCTTGCCCCTCTTAACTGAAATAACCCTATGAGAAGAAAAATAAAAGCTTATTAGTTACCTGTCTACGTCTAAGAAGAAACATTGATCCCATTTCTCATCACTGGCACCTCCTAGTTGGATTGGGGAAAAAAATCCTACCTGAAATTGGTACCAGCAATTTTGAATAGGTGGAACAAAATTATGAGTAACCATAAGCCACTTTCTTATATACCTAATTTTAGAGAGAGCAACTCTGAAAAATAGGGACCTAAATTTAATTCAATGAATATGCTGAAAAATACTGCTATTTAAATGGCTTTTTAAAATATGCATGTTCCTGTAGAAGAGCAGATTTGGGTATATATACATTGCGCTGCAGTGAAGGCTCAGCTTACAGCTGAATGTTTAGCGTTATCATACTTGTTAAATCGTGCATAAACTTGAAGTAAAATACGGCTGTATAAGTCCCCCCTTCCTGCAAATGAGTAGGTATTATAAGTGAACCTGAGAACCAAAGCAGATATGGTTTATGTATAGGCAATGGGAATTGAGGCTCTAGCAAATTAGAACTCATTTTTTCGTGTTCTCCCCAGCAGGAGTTTAGTGGATTAAAAAAAGTCCTATTTACTTGCCATAAATGACACTGTATTTCTTTCAACAACTCTCTCTGCAAGTTTGTGTGCATTTCCTTTATTAAATGATAAAATCGTTCCTAGCTTTAGATTTTAGTGTGCTCCTGCTGGAGGCATTTGATTGTGAAGATCAGATCTGTGACATTGCCAAGGCAGAGCATTTCTTATCCTTTCAACCTTCTTGGAATCACAGAGAGAGAACAATGATTTTTAAATTATTCTTTTAATGGATATTTTAAAATCACACTATAGTGTTTGCCTTATTGAGACACTGCAAGACTTTGATATATTTCCCAAAAGATTACACCACAAACAGAAAGCTATCCGCTCATGTGCTCCAGAGACATTGTGCTGCTTAGCTTTAAAGAAAACACTTTCTAGGTGGATTTCTAATGCTTGGCAAAGCTGCAGGATTGATAGGACTTGATAATAAAGTTGTGGTGTTTTTTTTAAAGAATTCTTTCAACTGTTGTACTATGAAAAGTGAGAAGAGCTGCCCCAGCTTTTTCCCATCAGTGTTCTTTGGTAAAATGGATCGAAACTTTGATCTGATTAAGTTGACCCAGATTCATTTACCTTCTGGAGCCATTCAATATGGGAACATACCCTACCAAGTCCTTACAGTCTGTAATGTTATTAGTTGCAAGCAGCCTAAGCCTACCAATGTTATTATTTCATCAAAGATTTTTAGAAGGCAGTTTTCACTATATTTACCTAGGCATATAGTGAAATTCATTTCCTCTGAATGGATAAGCTAACACTCCTATAATTGTTCTGTTACAAGGCCTTTTTGTACAACGTATCAGCTGGACCAAAATTTTAGAAATGGAAAAGTTGAGCTGTGAAAATCCTTTGGAACAGTGGTGGGTTCCTGCCGGATCGCACCGGATCGCGCGCGCTCCCTTTCAGCACTCCACCTGGCTCGCGCGCTCCCTTTCAGCGCTCCACCTGGCTCGCGCGCTCCCTTTCAGCGCTCCACCTGGCTCGCGCGCTCCCTTCTGGCGCTAAAACCGGAAGTACGGTCTTGCCCCGCCCCTGGCGAAGTGACGACGCCTGCCTGCGCTCCACCAGCTCGGCTGGGAACGGAGATGTTTCCTCAGCGGAGCCCCCTGAAAAGACTTTTCAGGCGCTCCGCTCCGCTGAGGAAACATCTCCGTTCCCAGCCGAGCTGGTGGAGCGCAGGCAGGCGTCTTCGCTTCGCCAGGGGCGGGGCAAGACCGTACTTCCGGTTTTAGCGCCGGAAGGGAGCGCGCGAGCCAGGTGTAGCGCTGAAAGGGAGCGCGCGAGCCAGGTGGAGTGCTGAAAGGGAGCGCGCGAGCCAGGTGGAGCGCTGAAAGGGAGCGCGCGAGCCAGGTGGAGCGCTGAAAGGGAGCGCGCGCGATCCGGTGCGATCCGGCAGGAACCCACCACTGCTTTGGAAATAAAAAACTGCTAATATGCAGGTGCAAGAATAGAATATTGCTCTTTGAGTCCTGAAAACAGCCACATCTTTTCCAGGCTTACACTGCTGCTTTAAAACCTGCTCCAAATTGCCTCTGCTTACATATGCATGCAAATCTACTTCTCCTTACTATATGCGTGCCAAGATACTCAGGAAAGATTTCAAAGCATCTGTACCGCACTCGGTAAAACACACACACACACACACCACACACAAACACACTTACTTTTAGCTTCTTTTGGGTACCAGAACTTCCCTTCTCCACATCTACTCCAATCCCAAATAATAATAGTTGGCATAGTCGACTGGATTCAAACAGAACTAAAATCCGTGGGTAAGAAGACCAGAAAAATAATGGCAATGACTCATCCACACAGCAATATTGACAGACTGTCCTTACCAGGGAAAATAGGTGGGTAAAAAAGCAAACAAAATATGAGATTGGAAGAGTATTTGAAGGACAGCGAATAAGTGGCTACTGAATATAGTACACCTTGAAGGCTTGCTGAGTATTGGAAACACCAAACTTGTCTACATGAAAGACCAAATGAAGAATAGAAAAGAGACATAGTAAGGCAAAGTACTACTTTGCCGGTACATTAAAAAAAAATAGATAACAAGACCTGGAATGGCTAAGAGCAGCAAAATTTAAGAAAGACAGAGGGATTAACCATGACTGCAGAAGTTCAGGCCTTAAGAAGAAAAGAAAACAGGCAGAATTGAGAAGACGACAACTGACATCAAATGCCTCTGCAAAAAATCTGAAGAAATAGTGGACTAACTAGTTAGTTACTGCAAGACGATCATACAGGCTGTTTATAAACAATACCATGACAAAGTAGAATAATGGTGCATTGAAATAATCTGCAAGAAATACCATTTGCCTACAAACAAGAATGAGTGGGGCCACAAAATAGGCAAAGTTTGAGTTTGAGTTTGAGTTTTATTAAATTTATATACCGCCCCCCCTCTCCCCGCAGGGACTCGGGGCGGTGTACAGACAGTACATATAAAACAACAAAGCAGGAACAACAAAACTTTAGACAACCAACATAAACATACGGTCTGTATAATGCCCGAACTCATTTCTAGTTAAAAATGATCTAAAACCAAATTTAAAACCCCAAAATTTACAATATTAAAAAGCCATCCAGAAAGGTCAGTAATAGATTGTACTTGTGATTACAATTCGGCCAGGCCGGCTAGTCGGAACAGGTGGGTCTTGAGTTTCTTACGAAAGACTAAAGACTAGAAGTAGCTAAAATGAAGTAGCTAAAATGCTCTGGGATTTTAGAATTCAAACAGCAAAGCAGCTGCCACAAAACACTCAGTCTTAATCATTGTCCATCAACAAAAATCAAAAAGTCTGGATAGTGGACATGGCATTCCTGAAGATAGCACAATTGAAGTGAAAGAACTGGAGAAAATCACAAAATATAAAGCCCTGCAAATAAAAACAGAACTACAGTGGCTAATGAAAACAAAGATAGTACCAATAAATTGCACTCAACCTTGGGCGCAATCCCAAAATTTCTGGACCACCACCTGAAAACCATTGGCATTGATAAAATTCACCGTCAGTCAATTGCAAAAGGCAGCTTTATTTAGAACCCCTTACATCCTGTTTCAATATCTTTAAACAACATCAAACAACATCTGCCTATCCCTGGTCCTTTGAATAAAGGAATAAAAAATGCCAAGTCCTTTCTATGGTTGGTGCCACCGACCATAATAATGTCATATGATAAATGAATCAAGAGCAAATGGAACCTTTTCATAAGAAATGCAGTGCAATTTTAAGTATTCATACAAAGACAGTACAGCTATAAACATATTTATAAGATCTCTGGATATTTCCAATTTAACACCATGGATTTTACTATGATATATTTATTAATAAATATTAAAGTATTTAATGCTGAGTTATAATAAGTTAATTTTCTAAATATTCTTTGTTTAGGTTGTGCTATTTCCAGTAGACAAAGGAAGGGGCATTTTGGTAATTATATTTATGCTTCTACATTTAAGTTTAAAAATCTAATTATATGATTATTTTGTTGAGAATTTGATCTGTTGAAACATATGTATATGTATTTATTAACTGAAGAAAAAAATAAACTGGCAGAATTGCTACTCAATTTAGATTGATCATATGGAATGCATATAACAGCCTTCTGTTAATCATTTTACCTTTTATCTTAAATACTGGGAAATTTACTATGTATGGTTTGATACCATATGATGAGGTACTTTTTTATTTTTGTTTGGTTAGATAGATAGCATGTTTGATTTGGGAATGGGTTACTGGACTTAATTATTATTTTAACCAATATAATTTCTGTATTGTAAATGTCCCAATTGTTTATGACATCCTGAAAAATGGAGATGTGAAAAATCTAAAGAAGAAAACCCAGGGTACTTAACCTAGTGAAAAACCAGGAAGGGATGGACAGATATAGTGACTGGTACTGGTATACATTTGTTTTCACTCCTTTTTCCTTTTCTTTTTCTTATCTCATAATTTTAATTTCTTTGTTTTGCTATTTCTTATGTTTTTTTCTTGTTATTTGCAAAATGCTCTCTATCTGAAAGTCATTATTGAGAGAGGTAGGTAATTATGCTATGAACAGGGACTTTGTCTTGGGGCAAATGTTGAATGATACCTTGGAAAAATCCATTATTTGATTACTTGGTTTTGGCATGACAACCAACCCATCTGTGATGTTTTAAATGAAATCTGTCAGGAATTTTTGTGGAAGCTGATTGCAAACTTCACTTACCCACATTCCATTGGCAGGCCTTAAACAGAATGTTCAAGCATCGATTTTTCTATGATAAAAATAATCTGTCAAATAAAATCACATTTATTTGTGAAAATGTGACAGAAAAATATAGAAGTAAGGGATGGAAACTTATCAGGGATAGATCCAACCTAGAACAACAGTGAGAAAAATTAATTAGTGGAATAACTTGCCTCCAAAACTTGTGGGTGCTCCATCACTGGAAGATTTTAAGAAGAAATTGGACAGCCATTTGTCTGGAATAGTATAGGGTGTCTTGTTTGAGCAGGGTTAGACTAGTAGATATCAAGGTCCTTTCCAATTCTGTTATTCTCTTATTCTGTTAATGTATTTTTGGAATAGGTAGTTAGCCTTCAAAAACTCCTTACATTGTTAAAGTATATATAAGAAGCCACGATAACAGGGAACTAACATATATTTTGTAAGTTTATTTGCATGATAAAGACAGTTTTATGATGAAAATAGAGGGGCCTAAGATGCTGGGCTTGCTTGCTAGAAGTCAACAGCCCAGGTTTGATACCCAAAAGCCTTGGGGCAGGATGGGCTTCTGTTACTTGCCCTGCCTACCTGGCAGTTCAAAAGCTTGCTTTATGCAAGGAAACAGGTACCTCTTCAGTGGGAAGGTAACAGCATTCTGTGTCCCTTAGCATATAGTCATTCTGGCCACATGGCCAGGAAAATGTCTATGGACAAAGCTGGTTCCCTTCTGCTAAGAGGTGGAGATGGGCACTGCCCCATAGAGTCAGACATGACTGGACAGGAGCAACCTGTACTTTTATAGCTGCAGACTTCTTTTTACTTTTTTTTTTTTACAAATTTCTAAAAGACTTGAATATGGCTCAAGTGATTGGATAAATAAATCAGATTTTTTTTAAAAAATACTGATTTTATATAAGGACTGACAGCCTGTGTATTTGATGTTCATCATATTCAGTGCTTCTTCAGTTGTTTTATATTTCTTTGTTTTGATTGTTGACAGCTGGTCTGGATCATTTTTCACTGGCAATAGATAGGCTTTAAGTAACATTAATTAATTACTGTTTTTATTAACATTTAATTCTCAAGTTTTGTTCACATTGTAAAGGCTTTTTCTAGCAAAACACTTTAAAACCTAATAAAAGAAAACATAAATATTTTAAAATAAGAAACTAGTAAGAGCCAAAGGGACACGATGGATCTGTTTCTAAGACACTGAGCTTGTCGATCAGAAAGGTTGGCAGTTAGGTGGTTTAAATCCCTAGCGCCGCATAACAGAGTGAGCTCCCATTACTTGTCCCGGCTTCTGCCAACCTAGCAGTTCGAAAGCATGTAAAAATGCAAGTAGAAAAATAGGAACCACCTTTGGTGGCAAAGAAACAGCATTCAGTGCACCTTTGGCATTTAGTCATACCAGTCACATGACCACAGAGACGTCTTGAAACTGTGCTGGCTCTTTGCTTTGAAACAGAGAAGAGCACTGCTCCCCAGAGTCGGGAATGACTAGCACATATGTTTGAGGGGAACATTTATCTTAAGTAATAGAAAATCAAAACACGGTATTAAACTGTAAGGGAGCTCCACCCTGCCCAGAATGAGTTGCCTTTGCTTTTTTTCTAAGACTGGGGACGTCCTAGAAAGTCACCGAATTGTCTTTGCAGACAGAACTTGGACTAGAACTCATAAATCTCCTGGTTTCTAATCTAGTGTTTTTATCTGCTACATAAAACTAGCTCTCCACCTAAGATAGACAAAAATATGCCTATATTACCACATTCTTACTGAATTTCAGAAAACCCTCCTACTAATTCTTTTCAATAAAGACTATGGGACTACCTAATAATATGTAGTGATCCCATAATAATTATATATTCAGGCCAATATTGCAAAGGCAGAACATTATTGTGTACAATAATGAGAAATCTGTGATTATAGTTGCAAAATCCAAGCATACTGTAAATAATGTTTAGGTAAGTAATCTTTATAGCACTTAGACTTATATACCGCCCTATAGTGCTTTACAACTTTTGCTAAGCGGTTTACAGAGTCAGCATATTTTCTCCAACAATCCAAGCCACCATTTTACCGACCTCGGAACGAGGGAAGGCTAAGTCAACCTTGAACCCATCAGGATCATATTTCAGGCTGTGCGCAGAGTCTGCCTGAAACACTGCATTCTAATCATTCTGCCACCAGTGGTCTTAGCCAAACTCTGGACTTTTCAGAAAATTTTGTATGATCTGGAGGCCGCTCGAGATTGAAAAAAGTGGATAAAAATCTCTGTGCCAGTAAACCAACCTAAGATATTAAAAGACATGACATTTTGTGATATAGACACCCTCGACAGCAAACACTTCATTCAAAAAGGGTGCAACCTTTTAAAAACTAGATAGAGACCATTAACCCAAGAGACACTTACATTTTATATAGATGGGACTTCAGTTTCTGTCCCTCATCTTTTTCATTACCACAATCAGAATGTACTTCTGCAATTCTGCTGTCTTACACAATTGGGACATATCTACCCCAAAGCTTTCAAACAGCTCAGAAGCAGATCCTGAATAATGTTGTCTGGTTTGGGGAGTTGAGGAATTTATTTTTAACTCTGCTGAAATTGGAGCAAAAATGGTTTTTATCTGCAGCACTGCAGCTGTGCAGTTTATGGCTATCCTTTTAAACATCAAGTCAATCAATACTTTTTCTGACCTCTAAGACTTCAGTATCTTGTTCATGATATCTTGCCATATGCATAGTTTAGCATGAATCTTTCACCAGCTAGCACAGTTAGTGGAAGAAAAAAAGGGCATGTTTGCAAAGCAAAATACTAGTGTCATAATATCATTCTCACAGTTTGTAAGTGGCTTTTAGATGTAGCAGAAGAATGGTACCTACAGCAACTTCCCTGTCCATTCAACATCCATTCAGTAATCAATAAAAAGACAGATAAACAAGTTAAAAATCGTACAATATTAAGTAAAAACAACTGGAGGAGAAGCACCAGCAATTTATTCTACACCTTACCCCCCACCCCTATAATATAATTGAAGGAAATTTTGTTGGTGTTTTGAAAGCATGTCGTGTGGACAGATCCTTAGCTGTAAGAAGGGATTGCTTATCAGTCACTGTTTATTTCAAATCTCAGAGAATAACATCATAGGATCATTGGTGTGATTTTAGATCGTTAAGTCTCAATTCATATAATCTATAAACAAGAATATAATAATCTGTTTTTAATCCTGCCCGCTGTCACTGCTGCAAAAATATTCCATCATATTTTCCATTCCATTCTTTTGTTACAAGCACATTCATTTATCCATGGGGATCTCTGATAACTTTTAAGTTGTATTTTCTTTAGATCTTTGTCAAATCTTCACAGAGTTTGTTCACCAGATGCAGCATTCTCTCATTTTTGCATTGGAGAAACCAAGTACTCTATTAGTCTTTATCTATTGCTTGGCTTTTAGAAGTACTGACTCAATGGAAATTATAAAGCTGCTAACTATTGAAGGATGTAAGGGCATAAAGAGTTTGTCAGGACTACTAGAAGTAGAAGGTCAAGGCTTTTATTATGAAAAATAACAATATAGAGAATTGTTGTATATTCTGAATGGATTGAAAATTGTTGTTTTTTGTAACAACCTTTATATAGAGAGAGTACAGTGGTTTTCTCTGTGTGTGCTCTAATATGAAACATTCAGAATACTGTTTTAATGCAAACATTTTCTATTATCTAAGGTTTTTTTCCCTTCAAAGTAATTTTAATATGCAATTTTAGCATTGTAAATAGACCTACTATACCTCTGCTGCAAAAATCTGGAAAGGAGACTGTTGAATAAAGGAGATACAGATGACCTATTTGGATCATCTGGTGACTGCTTGGATTTTGAGGGACATAACCCAATGTAATATCTATTTGTGTATGCAGAGAATTGTACTAGAGTTGTATGCTTGAAAGTGATTCAGCATAAATTCATATTTCATTCAAGGACAACCATAGTCCCTTTTTGAAATTCAGAAAAGTCACCAACTTTTTCAGCCTAGAAATAATTACCCTTGCTTTAAAGAATTTACTCCTTGCAGGTGAAGTACCTCTTAATGCAGAGACATCATTTTTTTCAGGCTCTGAATAAGCCTAAAAAGTAAGTTGGGCTGCTTTAATGAATACCAACGATCACTTCTTTCAAATAACATTATCAACTACACAGACCTAATGTCTACAAGTGTCATATATGGAAGCTCTAAAAACTCTTTATTACAATTATCGTCTTGTAAAACACTTCTTAGGAGTTACCAACTCATAAATTTGAGTGTTGTATATGAATGTTATGTGACAATGTTTCGTTATGGGTATTATTATTGTACAAAATTGTAGTACTACTAAGAAGGAAAGCAAGCTGACACCCTGTAGGACATGATAATCCAAAATGTCAATTTAGGACAGTCTAAATAACAACTCTGCCAATATTGCTTAGCAAAGAGGTGGCTTTCTAACATGCCAGTAACTCAGCAAGTATCTCAATGTATGTCAGAATAATAACCAACATTTACATCTCTTTCTCCTCAATTATAGTAATGTTTGGATATATCTATACCCTGCTTGCTTTCCTTAGTCACAAATCTCTTTATGAAGTTGAAAACATTCCTACAATGCATATTGTACATTTTATTTCATAATAATATCCATATATTTTAAAATAGTATAATAGGCCCAATTACATAGAATGTGTACATTTCAACTGCAGTCATTATTCGGAGTTGTCAGTAATAAATATGCTGAATAAGCCTCACCCTAACAGACATTATCCAAATAATGTTGGCCTCTTGTAGACATCAGAGATGTAATCGTCATAGTTTTTGCAAGTGCAGTTATACTCTGTTGGTTTCCATGTAAGCCAGGATCTTGATAATGTGCATCCTGGCTCATATGGAAGCCAATGTAGCTACTGCAATGTGGATTAATGTTTTCCTTCTGAAGATGTTATTAGATGTGCCTAGTATTATTGAAGTTTTCCCAAAAGTGAGCTCCAAATAATCCCACTCAGAAGTAATATTATCAGGTATGGATGAGGGTTATCTGGACTCACACCGTGGGAACGCTCCAATAATATTATGCCTGAGCAAGGTTTTTGCATCTAAGCTTAGAATATTCTATGCCGTATGATGAACCAAATCTTTAGCCCTTTGGGATGGTGCTTTTGTTTGATCCAGTTTACTGGATCAACACTGTTCCCAAAGCAAAAGGAAAAGAGGTTGGACTAAGGACCAAGATAGATGCAGACTCCCACACATTATAGGTTACATGTTGTATATTTAAATCAAAAGTATAGGCACATAATATAATTAACTACTACCATATGAACTGTTACCTGGTAATATGTGAAATCAATTTGCTGCATTTGCCAAGACTAAAACATAGTGAAAAGTCTCAACTATCCTTTCCCAACTATCAGTCATGGACATTCATTAATACCATTAGAGTTACCTACATAGACTAGAGTACCTTAATGAAAATGTATTTCATTTAAAGGAGACTTAGTAATAGAGATCAAATGGTATAAATCACTTTGGAGAGACATAGCTTAGGCTAGAAATCTATTCCATTTTACTTTGTCTTTTTAATTCCCATGTATCATCTTGCAGTCCATGTGCAGTTTCAGTGATGCTCTGCTGTGTAATTCCTACCTTCCTGCAGGTGGGTGATTCTACAAGTAGACAATTACTGGTGTCAGCAAACATGTGGCAATAGTTCACTGTATTATTAGCTTGTAATTTTTTGTTGTTGTTAAAAAAATAATTTGAATTCATTGCTGTGATTGGAGATAAACCATTTCTCAAGTATACAGAGGCAGCCTGTCTTAAGTTTACAGAGGCTTGGGTAAAAATGCTTTTCCATGATTCTTTGAATAAACAAATAAAGATGAAACCAGAGCTGAAATTTGAGTTGGAAAATATTATTTTGTTATTGGAGAGACTATCATTCCACATAATGATAATAATTTGATCATTGTGGCTATTCATTTTTTGTAACAATTGTGATTTGTTTTCAGAACAACAGTGCAGAACAAGAAACACTAGCAGTAGAAAATATGTTGTGAACATCCTTCACACTGTTCATCTTCTCGGGATCCCAATTATTACCTGATTTCATTTTTTTAAAAAAACAATTCCCACCTGATGCCATTTTTCCAGGATTTTAATGGACATTATAGATTTTACTGTTCTGGATGCATAAGTTGCTGAAGAAAACAGCAAGAAGAGCAATATTTCTGACATTCACCTAGCTTTTTTCTGTTGTTTTTTGTTTTTTAAATCCTTTTGTTACTTCCTAAATTTGTTTTAGGGGACTTAGCGGTGGCTAAGATACTGAGTTTGTCAATCAGAAAGGTCGGCAGTTCGGCAGTTCAAATCCCTAGCACCACATAACTGAGTGAACTCCTGTTACTTGTCCCAACTTCTGCCAACCTAGCAGTTCGAAAGCATGTAAAAAATGCAAGTAGAAAAAATAGGGAACCTTTGGTGGGAAGGTAACAATGCTCCATGCGCTTTTGGCATTTAACCATGCTGGCCACATGACCACGGAGACGTCTTGGGACAGTGCTGGCTCTTCGGCTTTTAAACGTAGATGAGCACTGCCCCCTAGAGTCGGGAATGACTAGCGCATATGTGCAAAGGGAACCTTTACCTTTTTAAATTTTACCTTTTAAAATTTGTTTTATTGTTTTATTTTCCAAAAAAGAAGCAAGTGACAGGAAAAAAAAAGAATTGTGTTGTCAGTTGTAGACTCGGGGTAAGTAAACTATCAACCACATGGTCCCTTAGTCTTAGTATGGGATGCAGACCTAGTGAAGAATCATGTGACGGGGGAAAATGTGGAGAGGAAACCATGTACATGGAGTCATGACATATAATGTAGCATCCATACTTTCTGAGTATTTAAGGCAGGTTGGACTGTACTATCTATTCTGATAGATTCTGCCTTTCTATTAGAGTTTTCTTTTCATGGTTGGAAGGAAAATGTGAAAACCCACATGATCCATGAGCTGCTTTTCCAGTTACCATAATATTTTAGCAATAATTTGTATTCCTGTGTTTTACATCACAATTTTGGCATGGTTATACTTCATAATATTTTAAAAAATAATATGGCATATTGTGTATTTGATCCTTTTATTTTCTATAGTCTTACTGCATTAATTTTAGTTATGCAATTTTTTTTTTGCATTTTCCATTGTACTTTTTCTGCTTGAATGAATATTTCTAATTATAAATCTGTATCTTTTTCATACTTCGGAGCTGATTGGTTTTGGTGTATGATGAGAGTATTATGTTAATATAATAATAGTAATCAAATTTGAATATAAAGGGTAATGGTTGGAACTGAATATAAGTTTGTCCTATATTACTAATTTAATTTAATTTAATTTCCCTCCTACATCTGGACATGCCCAGGCTTTCTTCGGTATAAAAAGAATAATCCAGTTTAAGCTAATACATATTTTAAAAGAGTGTCATTCATAAAATAATTAAATGTTATATTGGCCAAAATCATATCCTACATATAGAAAATTCAAAGTTCTGTGTGTCCAGTGCTGTGATCCTAATTGCTGATAATGGATTATTTGCTCATATTGAATGTTATGTTAGGGATATCAGCATAAAAAGATGTATTCAGTGGATTTGGTGGGGGCCTTTTTTCCATTTCTGCCATTCATTTAATCTAACACCTTTGGAACCCTCAATAAACCTATTTTGGAGGACTTTAACATCATTTTGATAAATCATAGCAGTATACTTTCCCCTCTGAATGTTTTCCTTGCTTCTATAATAAAAGATAGTACTCTCTTTTAAGAGATGTATAAAATAAGCTTGGATATCCAGCTGCCATAGGCCCCAAAGTATATAAAAATCAGAATTATTCTGAATAGCCAATTCAGCCATCTTTATTTAGCTGAAGAACTTCTTTATCATATTGTTATTTTTATCATACTTTACTCCTTCATCCCTGCATGTGTGAAATAAATTAATTCTCTAGTCCACTTTTACATGCTGAAGTAGGCCATTTATTTTGAAATGAAATAAAGCTGAAATGAAACATAGATGCCCCTGATTATGCAGAGACTGTTTTTCCTAATTTTCATCTAATTTTGGTTTTGAGTTAGCCTCATGATCATATAAACAAATCAGTGGTTTAAGTTAATTAAAGCTTTCCCAGAATAAATGTATTGTATAAACATGCCCTTAGTGGCAGAAGTGATAATTAATTTAAATTAAATATCCGGAATGTAGATATTTGAGAATGAGACATATTCAAGTATCTGTTTGAAATAAGGACTTCTCAGGACTTTATTATAATTTATTAATGATGTTTCTACCCAAATATATAGAATTATATAATGGATTCTCCTTTACAAATTAAAACCCAACAATTGATATAGCTAAGATGAAATATAATTAAAGGTTAGCATACATTTATTAATTATATACCTTATATTTAATCACATCTGCTCATATTTTTTCCTATATCTTCTTTTCCACAGCATATAAATATAATGCATTTGGTAGTAAAATTTTGAAAGGGAATCTCTTTTTTTTATGTATTCCTCAACCTGTTGACTTTTTCAGCCAATTGTGTATATGTTTTTTGTTCTCTCAAAAACTACTGAAACTTATTTCAATATCAACTGTCCTATAAAATTATAATTATAATATTTATAAGTGACTCACATTTTATTTTTTGAGGCAACACTAGGATTTGATCACTGTTACTGAGATAATGCTACACACCATCAGCTACATATTATAAAACAGAGTAGAAGAGAAGGTGGCCTTAACATTTAATGAAGGGGTTATATAAATGGCCATGAGATTTGTCTATGAAAACTTGAAACTGTTTCTATTCAGAGCTATTTTTAGGCAGTCTTCTTCCCAAACACAAGTATGAATGAATAAAGAAGCATTTTAAGCAGTACCCATTTGGCAGATTTTTACAGGTAATTTTCATTTACATCTCAAATGTTTAAACTGGCTCAGTTAGGTTGCTGTTGCAACAGTTTTATTACACAAGTATTTTTTTCATTGAGCTAGTGGATGGGTTTTATTGAATGTAGATGTGAATAAAATCAGCTAGTGAATTTGTGGCTCAGACTGGTATTAAATTAGGTTACATGTTTAACTGCCACACTACAAAGTTCTCAAATGTTATTGACTAAGAAAATAATCAATCGTTGGCGTTTTTAATTAAAAAACAAACAAATCACCACCACAAATTTCACTGTGATAAAATCCCCAAACATTTTGCACATTATTCCTAAATGCAGTTCACACAGGAAAAAAATTTGGAATGTTATTAGAATAGTTTATCTTTGGCAGGATATTATATGTTCATTGCCTTTGCCACAAAAAAGCTGAAATATAAAGCACACCGAATTCCATGATAATTTAGGAAATCCTAATAGGCTAGCTTCAAAAAATGAACAGCAATTTTATATGTTTCTCTAACTTTTCAAATTAAAGGAAAATCTAAAGTTATGCCATATGGAACAGAACAGAATACTTTCTTTGGCCAGATGTGATTAGACACACAAGGAATTGTCTGTGGTGCAGAAGCTGTCAGCGTATATGCAAAGCAACAAAATAATGGTAGTCATAATAATAATAACATCAATAGGAGGGGGGAGTAAGAAGAATAAAAAAATGCTACAGCGTATACTCATCATCATCATCATCACAATCATGTTAGCCATTGTCTATCCACTGCAGGATGAAGGCTTCTTCCACATGTTCCCAACCAATACAGTCCTTAGCTTTCTTTTGTCATTTGGGCCCACAGTACTTGCTGATGTCATCTATTCATCTTGTTTTAGGTCTCTTTTGTGGATGCTTTTCATCAAGTGGGGGTTCATTCTATGACTGCCTTGGTCCACCTGAAATCAGTTTCTCTTGCTATCTGATCAGCCCATTTCCATTTGAATTCTTTTACTTTCTTGATGATATTGTATACTTTATAATTCACGTGCAGATCTTTCTACCTTGTCTTGTAAAACTGAGTACGTTTTTTCATATATTGATTATATTAAGTTTATGTAAGCAGTGTCTACCCCTTGGTTGAGCAATGCATTAATTATTGCTTGTTGGACTACTGAGTCAGACATCTTTTTGTAGTCAATGAAAGCCATGCACAGAGGCTTGGTGAGATCATTGTGCCTTTAAATGACTGGCTGAACAACCTGGATGTGATCCATTGTGCTGTAGCTTCTGCCTGCATCTTTGGCTGTGAATCATTTAATGTCCTCAATATTCTTTTTGCTATTATCTTGGTGAAAACCTTGTAGATGACTGAAAGAAGGCTTGTTGGGCAATAGTTCTTTAAATTATCATGTGTAACTTTTTGGTGTATCAGAATCACTTCAGTATTTTTCCATGCATTGGGTAGTGTATCTTCTCTGAGGTATCTTGTGCAAGCTATGACTTTCAGGTTTTAGTATTTCAACCTTAACAAAGTAATTTCCTGAAGCTTTGCCATTTTTCATTGATTCATTTATGGCACTTGATACTTTCCTCACTAGGATATCTGGCATGTCCACTTTCATAGTGTTGTTACTTTGGTGTGATCTTGATCTTTGTACAGCTATTCACACAGAACTATCTTCATGTTTTAATGCAAAAACCTTCTCTCTTGTATTTATAAGCTTGCATTTGGCTATATTAATTCCCTTTTCTTCAATTATCTTTTTTACAAGCTTCACATTAAACTGATGTGTTTCTTCTTGGGTACATTTTCTTATGGTCTTGCAAAGTTTAATGTACCCCAGTTTACTATAGAAACTTCCAGTATTCTTCTTTGTCTGTCATTTTTATATTGAATCAATAGTTTCATCAGAGATTTTTGACTGTGCAAAGTGTTTTCTTAGTGGTGCTATAGATGTAGTAGATTTAAGGATGTTTTTGACTATTAGTTCATTTTGGTCCATAATGTTCATCTCTTCCAAATCTTGCAATAGAACGAAACAATTTGATAGATTAATCTCAAAATTGCTGTTTTCCTCTAATAGCTTATCATTCATTTTTGTGTGTGTATGATGTCTTTATCATTTGTATATGCTATTTTCAAAAGTTTATCTTCACTTTAGCTCGTACCATTCTATGGACCCCTCCAATGTTAAAACGATTGATGACAATACAATTGCAGAATATGGCTTTATCACTTGACATAATGTAGTCAATTCCACTTGTGTATTCAGATGGACTCTTCCTCGTCCATTTTCTGCTAGCCTTTTTCTTGTAAAATGAGTTAATGATATAAAGTTCATGTCCTTCAGCAAAATCTACTAGTCTGTTGCCTCTATTATCTCATTCACTACTTCCATGCGGGCCAGTTGCTTTTTCTCCAGGTATTGTTTTTCCTATTCTTGCACTGAAGTCACCCATTAGTATTTTGTATCAGCATTTTACTTTGTCTTGAAGGTGGGCATATCATCATAAAATTATTTGATCTCATCATCACTTTACCTTATTGCTGGCCCATAAGCTTGAATGATTTTAAGCTTGTATTGTTTGTTCAATTGAATGATGCATTGTATATCTGTCTGATATACTTTCAAATTTTAGTTTGAAGGTCTTTCAGCTTTTGGTTGGTGAGAAAACCAACTCTGCCTCTTCATCCATCTTTGGTACCTCTAGTGTAGAGTAAATGCTCAGTCCTATCAAGTTCAACTAAATGTTTGCCTTTTCATCATGTTTCACATAATCCATTGATATCCCATTGCATATTGTTGAATTCAATTAGCAGTTCTTCTAGTGGTATGTCCATTTGCATTGTTCAAATGTTGACCTATATCTAAAGTCTAAATGCAGCCTGATTTAATTTGGTGATTCTTAGCACCCTCTGCCTTTGGGCAGGTCTTCCTGTTGCTGTGGATAGTTGTCATAAGGCCTCTGTGGAATAAAGGCCATTTTTGACGTTGTTTTGCCATGTGGAAGGAATAGACCATGCTGGTTCAATACAGATTGGCAGATGTGATCAGTGTTACTCTCCGGTATCCATCCACAGTCATAGTATTTGGATAAATACTCATAGACATTAGCGCTAGGAAGGAGTTGAAACAATTCATGTCTAGGATGGGAGGGGTCTGCAGATATCTGTGTACTTTTGACCCACACAATATAAGGTCTTCTATGGAAGCAGGCTGGTTGCAGTTATTCTTTCTGCAGTCTTACCTATTCCTTGGAATCTGTATTTGGCCTGTGGGATTGCTATACCAAACCAGACAGTTATAGAAGTAGATACGACAAATTCAATAATATGTAAAACTGTATCAATAGCTCCTGGTGCAGTCTGAACTTCCTGAGTTGTTGCAGAAAAAATGTTCTTTGTTGTGTCCTTTTAATGATGATTCTAATGTTACGTGTCCATAGAAGTCCTAGAAGATAATAGTAAAAATTTAAGACTCCATTTTGATAGTATGCTTTCAAATATGATGAGGTGGTAAAGTAGAAGGGCTCCACCTAAACTCCATTCTCATCTCTACAGTTTTAAGCATATTCCGCTCCAGATTGTTGCAACTGCACCACAGGGCCAGTTGTTCAACCTCATGTCTTTATGCAGATTCATCACCTTCTGAAATGAGGCCAAATAGCTGTTGCATTTTCTGCAAACTTGCAGTACTTTAACAGAGGGTTCCTTTGAGGTGCAGTCATTGGTATAGAGAGAAAAGAACAATAGAGAGAGCACACAGCCCTGAGGATCACCTGTGCTCATTGCCCATATGCTAGATGGAATTTTCTCTAGTCTTACCTGGTGTGTCCTATCCGTCAAAAATCTGATTATCAATCTACAAGTATGAGCAGGTACAGTAACTTGAAACAATTTCTGGAATGATGGTATTGAATGCTTAGCTGAAGTCCATAAAATGGCTCCATTCATTGGTCCCTGGAGATTCAAGATAGTGCAGAATGTAATATAATGACATATTTACAGCAATTTCTGCTGACCTATTTGCTTGATAGGCAAACTGCAAGGGGTCAATCAGCGGGTCTGTGATGACTTTCATGTGGGACAGCAGTAAACAATTTTGTATTTATATTATTGAAGCTTTCAGATAGTTGAAAGGCTATTTGAAACAGAATTTCTGGAACTTCTAAAGTCATAGTAACTGTGTAGGTAATATTCTTTTATCTAAAATACAAAATTTTCATTGAAATGTGAGTTTCACTCTGTTCTAGTTCAGAACTCTTTCAGAAACAAAACTAAAGTTGAAATTTTATTTTCTGAGGTTTTCATCTCAAAAGACAGTTTGTTCTTGAAATATTGCCTGTTCATGTTCCAAATTTTCCACAGAACCTGACCATGTCTTTAGAATGACATATCAAGCTTTGCAGTGTCATGGTGCAAGCTCCTCATTACATGTATGTGATGTTATGGCATATATACTGAATATTCCGTGCAATGCCATAAAGGCTATTTCAACATTTGTTGCCCCTTGTTCTCATTAGTTGCTTATATTGTTGTGCCATTGGATTTTAGTGATGACTTTGACTATTGTCAGTCATGTGTTTTGTTTCAGAGGTACAGTTTTATGTTTTGAGTAAGATGACCCTTTCACAGATCAAATAACATGTAGTCAAAGCTTGCAGTTGCAATTTATTGCAGTCTGCCCCTGTGGTTTCTCTATTATTTCTGTGAACAGGGAAGTTTACTTTCAAAGCAAAGAGCTGGAAAAAAAACCCTAAACAAAATAAAAACAAACCAACAGGTTTCCTTCCACCTTCTATATAAGCTGGTATCTAAGAAAAAAACCAGATAGTTCTTTTCTTAATTTTATTCCTTTACCTTGATATCTAAAAAAACTGGCAATTTTTTAAAAACAGAAAACTTGAGAATCCAAAAGGCTAGTCAACAAAATTGCTCTATCTGCAGTTGTGTTTTAAGTAAGATTTTGTCTATTTAGTTATTGTTCGGTGTTGTAATTAAGGAAAAATGCACAAGCTTAAGAATACAGGTACCTTCCATGTGAAGCTTTTGTATCCTTTTGTAACCTTAATGTGAATCAATTTTATACTTTTGAATAGTTAAGACCCAATCCAACTGAATTTTAGAAAAGGTGAAAAGATTTAATAAAATATAAACAAGACTGAATCATCTGTATGTCGTGTTTATCAAATGGAAATAACTATAAAGGCCACCAGCTGTTGATTTCTTTTTCTAATGATGTAAAGTGCTAAAATGCTACTACAAAGACCAATGGCAACTTTATTTTCCTTCACACAGAGAATCCTGACACTAGCAGAATTTGTTGGCATTAACGTGCTTTGATTAAACCTAGATAACATTAGTCTGAGGAATAAACTGCAAGGACAAGACTGTATTTCAAGTCATTCTGATATGCAAAATATAAAACATGGAACAACATTTAAATGAATTTTGCTACATAATACAATATGCCAATTAAATAGAAACAGACCAATGTACTTCTATCAACTTCCATTAAAACATCCCAACATTTCAGAAATGATAAAAATAGAAAAGATACTCCCTTGGAGTACCTCAGTGTTTTTGTGTCACCAATTAGCCTAGCTAACAATAATTATATATATATATATATATATATATATATATATATATATATATATATATATATATATATATATATATATATATATATATATATATATATATATATATATATATATATATATATATATATATATATATATATATATATATATATGCTGGTTTTGTTGTATTCGGGTCTTTTCCCGTGTAAGGTTAAGATTGTCTTTGCAACGTTTCGGCAGGATCACACCTGCCATCTTCAAGCTGTGGGCTTAAAATGGGAACGGAGCTGCCGTCTTTCTGTAAGTCTTGGTGGGAGGGGATGGGGTGGTGGCTTTGTTTCAGTAAGTGGAATGATTGGTTGTGTGGTTGTATCATGATTGGTAGATTGGTGCTGATTGGTGCAGGTTGTGTGTGCATTGTTGTTTTGTATTTTAACGGCTTGGGTGGTGGGTGGTGTTCGTTTGTTGGCTAGGGCTGGTTTCCAGATGTTTGGTAGGCGAGAGGTATCATTGTTCATGCTGTGGGGGTGTTTCTCTATTTCGATGGCTTCCATGATTATTCTCTTGTGGAGGTGTTCTGTTTTGGAGATTAACCTGGCTCCTTCAAAGTTGATTTCGTGTCCTGTAGCTTTAAGGTGCTGGAAAAGGGAAGAAGTTTTTTCTTTTTTTCTTACTGCATTTTTGTGTTCTGTGATGCGTGCATTTATTCTCCTGTTTGTTTGTCCTATGTATATTGCTGGGCAGATTTTGCATGGTATTTCGTAGACTCCTTGGTTTTCTAGCTGGATTTTGTCTTTGGGGTTTCTTAAGATGTTGGCTATTTTTTGATCAGTGGTGAAGGCTGTCCTGATATTGTGCTTGTGGAGAATTTTGCTGATTTTATCTGTGGTGCCTTTGATGTAAGGGAGGAGGGCGATGGCATTTTCCTGTTCTGTATCTTGGTTTTTTCGGGGAGTCTCCTTTTGGATTAGGTTGGTGATTGTTTTTCTTTGGAATCCATTGGAGATTAATACATTTGTGAGTTTGTGTCATTCAGTTTTCAGGTGGTCTTTGTCGGCTAGGCGTTTGGTTCTGGAGATGAGGGTCTTGGCTACAGAGTTGATCTGTGCAGGGTGGTGATGGGATTGTGCATTTAAGTAGCGGTTGGTGTGTGTTTTTTTCTGGTAGATGGTGTGTCCTAGGGAGCCATTGGGTTTTTTGTAGATTAGGACATCCAGAAAGGGAAGTTGGTTGTTTGCTTCTATTTCCATGGTGAATTGTATTTTGGGGTGTAGGTTGTTGAGATGTGTGAGGAAGTTGTCCAGTTTTTCTTTTCCATGTGGCCAAATCACAAAAGTGTCATCAACATATCTAAGCCAGAGTTTGGGTTTGTGTTCAGATTTGTCTAAGGCGTTGGTTTCAAAATGTTCCATGTATAAGTTTGCAATGACAGGAGAGAGGGGTGATCCCATGGGTGCTCCTTCTATCTGTTTGTATCTTTCTCCATTATGGATGAAGTATGTGTTGGTTAGGCAGTGGTTGGTCAGGTCCAGGATGTGTTTAGAGGGGGGGGTTGTGTTTTTTCTGGATGGCTGTCAAGGCTTCTTTTATGGGCACCTGGGTGAAGAGGGATATGACGTCGAAACTCACAAGTAGGTCACTGGGTTGTAAGTTTTGTTTCTTTATTGTTTCTATGAAGTGGAGTGAGTTTTGTACGTTTGAGGTGATGGATTCTGCGTAGGGTTGGAGTTGTTTGGCGAGGAATTTGGCAAGGTTCTGTAGAGGTGATCCTATGGAGCTGACTATGGGTCTGAGTGGTGTTCCTTCTTTGTGTATCTTGGGGAGTCCATAGAGTTTGGGGCATCTGGAAGATTTCTCTCTGGGGATGATTCTTTGCTGGATCTCTTCACTGATGGCAGAGGGTTTTATTTTGGATTTGGTGGTTTTTTCCAGGTAGGTGGTGGGGTCTGTGTTTATAGGTTTGTAAGCAGGGTCTTGGAGTAGGTTGGATAGTTTGGCTTGGTAGTCAGATGTGTTCATCACCACTGTGGCGTTTCCTTTGTCTGCTGGGAGAATGATTATGTTGTTGTCTTTCTTCAGGTTGGAGAGTGCTTTTTCTTCTTGTTGCTGTAAGTTGCTTCTGGGTGGAATGCTGGAGCAAAGGACGTTGCTGACTGCAAGTCTGATTTTATTGGCTTCATCTGGGTTGATTTTGATGAGTGTAGCTTCAACTCCGCATATGATGTCTTAATCGTTGCAAAGACAATCTTAACCTTAAGGCAGTTGGGCCTGCTGATAGTATACCTGGCTCCTCGCTATACACCAGCGGCCCTGCCTGAACTCCTCGAGCTGATCTCATTGGTGGCGGTTGAGACCCCCAAACTTTTAGTGATGGGGGATTTTAATCTGCCGTCGATGGGAGAAGCGTCTGAGGGGGTTCGGGAGTTCATGGCTTCCATGACAGCCATGGACCTGACCCAGTTAATTCAGGGCCCTACTCACGAGGGAGGCCACACGTTGGACCTTGTCTTTGTCTCTGGCCAGTGGACGAGTGATCTGGGAATAGGGGATCCAATTATTACTCCCCTGTCATGGTCAGATCACTCACTTCTCCGGATTGACTTCCCCGGTGCTACACCCCGCTGCGGGGAGGCGGAACCGGAAGGTATTAGATGGTTCCGCCCCAAGCGCCTGATGGAACCAGATAGGTTCCAGACGGAGCTTGGGCCACCTCCTGTGGACCTGACCCACCCCCGAGTGGAGGACCTGGTAGACGCATGGAATAGTGCGACTACCGGGGCCCTAGACCGGGTGGCGCCTTTGCGGCCTCTCCTGCGGCGACGAACCACCCTGGCCCCTTGGTTCACCGAGGAGCTAAGGGTGATGAAACGCCACAAGAGACGCCTAGAGAGTCGTTGGAGATCCTCCCGTTCCGAATTTGACCGAGCACAGGCATGAGCCTATTTGAGGACGTACCTTGTGGCATTAAGAGCGGCCAAACGTCAATATTGTGCCGCTCTTATTGCGTCCGCAGATAACCGCCCTGCCGCCCTGTTTCGGGTGACTCGCTCTCTCTTGTTTGAGAGACCGCGGGAAGCCCCTTTACAGGGCAGAGCAGAGGAGTTTGGGAAATATCTACAGGACAAAGTCGCTCAAATCCGGAAGGGATGGGCCCCTTTCAGTAGTCCAGCTGAGACGCCCGCGGCAAGTCTTGAGGGACCGCTTTGGGAGGAGTTTGACTCGGTTGCCATCGAGGATTTGGACAGGTTGCGTGGACGTCTGCGACCTACCACATGTTTATTGGACCCGTGTCCCTCCTGGCTTGTACTGGCATCCTGGGAGGTTACATGCGACTGGCTCCTGGGCCTAGTGAACGCCTCGTTGGGCGAGGGGCTTCTACCGACCGCCTTGAAAGAGGCGGTGGTGAGGCCCCTGCTCAAGAAGCCTTCCCTGGACCCAATGGACCTAGTCAATTATCGTCCAGTCTCCAACCTTCCTTTTTTAGCGAAGGTTGTAGAGAGTGTGGTAGCACAACAGTTCCCACGTCACCTGGAGGAGAATGATTATCTAGACCCACGCCAGTCCGGCTTCCGACCCGGGCACAGCATGGAGACGGCCTTGGTCGCATTGGTTGATGATCTCTGGAGGGCCAGAGATAGGGGCTGTTCCTCTATCCTGGTCCTATTAGATCTCTCGGCGGCGTTCGATACCATCGACCATGGTATCCTGTTGCACCGGCTAGAGGGGCTGGGAGTCAGGGACACCGTTCTATGGTGGTTTGGCTCCTACCTCTCTGACCGGACGCAACGTGTGTTGGCAGGGGAGCAGAGATCGACCCGGAGGCCACTCACATGGGTGCCTCAGGGGTCGGTGCTCTCGCCTCTCCTGTTCAACACTTACATGAAACCGCTGGGCGAGATCATCCGTGGTTTTGGGGTGGGATATCATCTGTATGCTGATGATACTCAGCTATACATTTCCACCCCGAACCACCCCAATGAGGCCGTCGAAATGATGTCCCGGTGTTTGGAGGCCGTACGGGTCTGGATGGATGACAACCGACTAAAACTCAACCCTTCCAAGACGGAGTGGCTGTGGCTTCCGGCCTCCCGGTTCAACCAGTTGCTTCCATCTCTGGCCATTGGGGGCATGCAACTGGCCCCCATGGAACAGGTGCGCAATTTGGGCGTCCTCCTAGATGCCCGGCTGTCCATGGATGACCATGTAACAGCCGTGGCAAGGGGGGCGTTCCATCAGGTTCGCCTGATGCGCCAATTGCGCCCCTTATTGTACCGGGATGCCCTACGCACAGTCACCCATGCGCTAGTGACGTCTCGCCTGGACTACTGCAATGCTCTCTACATGGGGCTTCCCTTGAGATGCACTCGGAGACTGCAGTTGGTCCAGAACGCGGCCGCGCGGGTGATTATGGGGAGGACTAGATACTCCCCTGTAACACCTCTCCTGCGCGAGCTGCACTGGCTTCCTGTAGTCTACCGAGTGCGTTTCAAGGTTTTGATTATGATCTTTAAAGCGCTTCATGGCACAGGACCTAGTTACATGCAGGATCGCATCCTGCCCCATACATCCCTACGACCAATGCGCTCACACAGAGAGGGACTTCTTCGGGTGCCGTCCGCCAAACAATGTCGGGGGGCGACACCCAGGAGCAGAGCCTTCTCTGTGATGGGCCCAGCCCTATGGAATGACCTCCCCCGTGACATCAGGACTACTTCCGATCTCCGCTCCTTCCGTGTACAGTTGAAGACCCACCTCTTTCAATTATCTGGCCTGGCTCAACCGTAAATTTTTCTTATTCCTCCTGACAGTTCTTTTAAATTTTTAAATTTTAAATTTTAAATTGTGTTTTTACAATTGGGGTATTTTAATGGTAACTTTAATTGTCCAATGTGATGTAATTTGTTACCTCCTCCCTGCATGTATGTCCTTGTATATATGTATGTTTATGTGTTTGTATACATGTTTTATGTTTTATATACTCCATTGTACGCCGCCCCGAGTCCTGTCTGGAAAGGGAGCGGCTAATAAATTTAAATTTATTATTATTATTATTTATTAACCTTACACGGGAAAAGACCCGAATACAACAAAACCAGCATACCTACACCCGTGAAAATCTACGAAAACATATATATATATATATATATATATATATATATATATATATATATATATATATATATATATATATATATATATATATATATATATATATATGTGTGTGTGTGTGTGTATGTATGTATGTATGTATGTATGTATGTATGTAGGTATGTAGGTAGGTAGGTAGGTAGGTAGGTAGGCAGGCAGGCAGGCAGGCAGGCATACATACATACATACATACATACATACATACATACATATATATATTATTGTTAGCTAGGCTAATTGGTGACACAAAAACACTGAGGTACTCCAAGGGAGTATCTTTTCTATTTTTATCATATCTGAAATGTTGGGATGTTTTAATGGAAGTTGATGCATGCATGTATGTATGTATGTATGTATGTATGTATGTATGTATGTATATATATGAAAGTGTATTAACTGTATATCCCACCTTTATGCATGTTAAGGAATTTTCCAGCCGGTTTCTGCTGATCGTTCTCCTATCATAAATGTGTCTATATATTCTACTGCAATTGGACAAAAAGAGCCAGAGGCTACAGTTTTTTATGCCTCTCTCCCTCCCTCCACCTTGCAGTGTTTAATATTAGTTTACATTATTTCAGAGCACTGGAGGTTTTCCAGCATGTACAGCCAGGATCAAAGAAAAAGAGTAGATGATTCCAGTTTATAGTGAGAAAAAGGTAATCAGGCCCACAGTTCTTTTAATGTAGAGTCCCACAGGGCTCAATCTCTGCCTTGTACTCTGAAACACTGTAAGAAATCTTAAAAATACTTAAAGAAGTCATCTATCTATTTGAAGTGAGATATTAATATGCTGATGAAACTCAGTTATTCATCTTGATTGAAGGCTGGCGGCTATGAAGCAGTGGAAGGGATAACACCACTCAGATTAAACCCTTACACTTCTAAACTGATTGTCTAAAACATCTTGGCTCCGGTTGAATTTTGGATATTGCTCTGAGTGGGACTGATCACTCTCTCCCTGAAATAATGAGTACATGACCTGGAGTGGTGGGGTCTGTGTGTTCTACTGATCTCTGCTGGAAGAACAGACAGAAGCTAAACTAAGTCTTTGTCCAGATTGGATTTATATGCCAGTATGGTAGTGTGAGTTGACCTGAAAAACATGAGTGTTACAAAAAGTGGCCTCAAACCCATTTTCCGAAGCACCTGAAGGCAGAACAAGAAACAATGATAACTAATCAAGAAGAGAACCAACCTAGAACTAAGGAGAGACTTCCTGACAGAACAATAAACCAGTAGAACCGCTTGCCTTCAAAAATTGAGGGTGCTCCACAATTGAAGACTTTTAAGAAGAGATTATACAGCAATTTGTCTGAAATAGACTCTACTGCTTGAACAGGAGATTGGGCTAGAAGACCTCCAAAGTCCCTTCTAATTTTGCTATTCTGTTGTGTTTTTTTGCTACTTAAAATACATGTGAACATCATCTTTTTGGATAAAATATACAAAAGGACAAATCTGTTAGACCCAAAGTTCCTGAACTTTTTCAGTGCATGGTGCTCTCAGTGTCTCCGTAGAAAAAGACTGCCAGATGCACATATGGATGTCACAAACATTTAAAATATGTCATGGTACTCCATGAGGGAATTTTTAAAAACACTTTACTTTTTACAATAAACCACCTAATACTCCTCCTCTTTTCCTATTTTCCACAGCTACCCCATGAAGTTGGACCTAGAGAAAGAATTCTTAGCCCCAAATCACCCAATTGGTTTTCATAAGGATTAGAAGTTGCTGTGTGAATCTGTCTGTAAAGTTCCTATCCTGATTTCTAAGTTCCAACAGCCAATTGAGCCCCTTTCTAGACTTTCTGGGATACTATGATAACAACCCTAAGCACTATTTGCTTCAAATCCTGTATGCAAGGCTCTGCTTTTACAAGTGATTCAGAATTACTGCTGCTATAAATTGCAGAATCAAGACAGATAGTGAATAGCAATAGCAACAGCTTTTTAGCCTATATACTGCCCCATAGCTCTTTATAGCACTCTCTATAAACGATAGTTTATAACAGTGATGGCGAACCTTTTTTTTACAGCATGCCAGAATTGCACGCACGCTTGCTACTGCACCCCCCACGTGTCCATTCAATTCCCCACCCAACTGCGCATGCGCACGTGACACACACACACACACCGCATGCACCCGCTCCCCCATGCTCCGGAGGCTTTCCTGAAGCCTGGGGAGGGCAAAAATGGCCTCCCCCGCCCTCCTAGATGCCTTCTGGAAGCCAGAAACAGATCCTTTGGGGCCGTTTTTTATCCTCTCCAGCCTCTGGAGGCTTTCCGGGAGGCTGCAGGAGGCCATTTTTGCTTCAGGAGATGGTGGTTGTGAGCCTCAGGGCTCCCGGGCAGCCGATGTGCATAGGGCGCTGGGCTGGTTCCAGTTGCAATATGTCAGAAAATTCCACATTTTGCAAGGCGGCTCCCAAAGAGAATGAAGCAGGCGTTGGCGCTTCTTCCAAAAGCTGAGGGCCTGGCTCCTCTTCTTTCCTTGGCTGTTGGAAGAGCGCTGCACCCGTTTCATTCTCTTTGGGAGCCACCATGCTTGCCCCGATGCGAGACTAGCGCTGCCGGGGAGAAATCAGCAGGAGGGGGAGAAGAACACAAACTTTTGCTAGGGATGCCTTCTCCCCTCCTCTCCCCCTGCTCTCTCCCTGGCAGCGCTCACCTCACGCAGCAGCAAAGTGTGTGTGTGCGTGTGTGTAATGGGGGCTGGCTGGGACCGATCAGCTGAGAGGCTGGCAAAGAAGCGGTTCTCGGAGGAAGAAGGCAGGGATGCTGGCTGGCATTCGCTTCCCTTACTTTTCACCGCCGCTGCCCCAGCAGGACGGAGCATTACCACCCCCTCCCTGCTGGTTGCCAGGCCTCGCCTTCCCTGCTTAGCTGAAAGTGGGGAGAGAGCAAGCCGCGATGAGCAGTAAAGGAAATGAGCACCGGCCACTATCCCTGCCTTTTCGCGGCAGTGGGGAAGACTTCTTTGCCAGCCTCAGGTGATCGATCTAAATAAATAAATAAACTTTATAATGTAAGCATTATTTGCATATTGCTCCCAACAATCTTGAGTCCTCATTTTACCAGCCTTGGAAGGATGAGTCAACTTAACCTCTATGAGGATTGAACAACAGACTATAGGCAGAGTTTGTTTGCAATACTGCATTTTTACCATTGCCCACCAGGGATGCTGACTAGATTATCTTGCTGCAGTATTGGTTGCCAATAGCTTTCTGAATCTGACTCAAATGACTGATGTTAACTTACAAAGATTTAATAATGCAGTTCTGGGTTAATTTAGGAACTCTCTCATCTACAGATTCTGTGTTTTATGTGTGATCATCAAAGGAAGAGAGACAGCCTCTAAAAAAAGCACAGATTCAAAGGCAGTGTTTCTCTATCATGGCTGCATCTCTTTAGGATATTTTGCCCCAGTGATGTCACTGCCCCTCCATGCTCCTCTAACTCCATCACAGAAGGTGATTCTGATTATCTTGCTTAGGGTCATTTTGAATTCTAGTGACAATCTTGGTGTACAATTTCCATTTGGAATTTTATTTGGTGACCTGGATTTGATAATTCAGCTGTTCTGATGTAATTTTGATATATTTAATTGTAGTTTATTTTCCAGACCACGCAGAATTTTGGGAGCATGGCAGCATATAAATATAATAGGAGTCTGAGAAAGTGTATTTTGGATTTTGAAGAATTGTGCATTTTGAATTAGATTCATACAGATACCCTGTTTTCCCCAAAATAAGACCTCCCTTGATAATAAGCCCAATCGGGCTTTTGAGCACATGCACTAAAATAAGCCGTTCTCCAAAAATATTGCAACACAGCAGCAGCCATGAAGTGACCATACTTGACGCCTCCTGCACCTCAAAAATAATAAGACTTCTCCGAAAATAAGGCCAAGTGCTTATTTTGGGGGGGTCAAAAGAAAATAACACCCTGTCTTATTTCAGGGAAACACAGTAATTTTGGGGGAAATGTCTGAAGTAGGGCTCTTCCAAATTAGATGGAATTTGAATTTGTCCAAAGCTTCATTATTTATTAGTGCTTGTTAATATCCTAGCAAGTTATAAATCTTTTAAATATTTTTTTAAATGTATATTTATGAGGGCACAGATACATTCTCCTGCAAAAATGGATCCTCAACCCTTTTGTATAATGAAAACTCCAGAAAGGGAAGTGAAGGGTGGAACAGAGATGTGTTTGTAATTTACAACTTTATGACTGTACTTATTGTGAATTATTTTAGCTGGGCAGTCCAATCATAGTGCTTGGAGAGGATATTGAATTAATATATGACTTAGTGAGTTCAGCACTATTTATCCTTTTCACCTTGAGAGCAGGTATATGTGAAGACTTTTGTTGTGGTATGTAGGTTTGGACAGGGTTTTATATCCAGTGCATCCTTAGGAAATGCTGAATTTTCAGTTCAGATCCTACTGCATCTGCCATTGTTCACTTCCCATCTATCATCACTCTCTCATTTTGCCCTTTCTGTGACTTAACACAAAAGAGCCTTTAACGGCTATCATTTGCCATAATACTCTGACTTCTGCACTAATTCTTTAGAATGGTTTCAATTTTCTCTTTGAAACATCTTGTTGATTTGAGCAGCGTAAAAGGACCTGGAAAGAAAGGAAGAAGAAAAACAATGCATACATGATTTGTGCTTTTTTGTATAAAAAAATAATGTGTGTGTGTGTGTACTGCATATGCATGCTCTCACCAGGTCTGCAATAGAATCAGCTTCAGGCAAGTTAATTGTTCCTGTTGTGAATAATTGTGTTTATAAGCAATGTGCACTACAGCAAATGAACTTTGCTTATTAAATGAATAGTGAAGGGTGTGATTATTTATTGCACCTTTTTTTGCTTTCTGCAAACTTGTTTTCATTTATCCTAACATTTAGCACCTGTACAATTTAGTCCTGTATCTGAGCTAATTCTGAATTTGCTACATTCCATCGCTGTCACCCCCATCCAGCTCTAACCATCTCCCAGCTGGTCTTTCCCTCCTGCATTTTTCTTTTCTTTTTATCTGATTTTGACTGTTATTAGCTGTATTGTAGTCTAACTTTAGGCCACCTCCTGGTAATTCATTGGTTTTTTGCCAATGCATTTACTATCTGAGCCTTACTTAATAGGGATCATTCTATTTTATTGTTGATCATTCTATTTTATTATTGTTTAGATCCATTTTGCTTGGAAAAATGATGTAAAAAAATATCTAGCTTTGCAACCAATTCTCCCATTTCTGACCATTGCAGCGTCCTGCACTAGTAATTCACAATCAGCACATATTTACAACTTCCAGGGAAAAAGCGTTTTCATGGTACCAACATTTGTAGACCTTTCTAGGAGCTGGTCAGTAGATTAACTTCTTTGATCCTCTCTGGAACAAAAGAGAGAAATGCAAGATTGCCTAAGCTGTTTCTCCTTAGAGTCCTTCCTTTTTTCTCATGAAGAGAATTTCTTGGGTGGGGAGGAACTAAAGATGAAAGAATCTGATGCAATAGCTCCAAGACACAAATGGAACCTTTCAAAGGACACTAAATCTGGACAGTTCTCTGTTAACTACCTTTGAAAATTGCTTATTAATTGCTGCAAAGGAGTTAGACACCTTCAAAGGAACAAGGTCAAAATGCCTCACAAGTAACTGTCTTCAAATCTTAATATAAGAAAATGAAGGTTTACTTTTATAACTTTTAAGAGCTTAAAATAAACAGGAAAAAGCAAGACAAGATTTTGGCCACTGAAAGTTTTTTTTTTAAAAAAATAAAGGAAACATTGTAGCATTGTATTTTAAATATTACAACTTGGACATTATTTTAAAACAATAAACACACAGTTGTTGGAAATAAATTATCATGGCATTTAAAGAATGCCTAGAATGCCTGTCTAGAACCACTCATAGTCACCTGAACTACAAGATGGATGGCAACAATTCTTATAATTGTTGATACTTGTTTGTTTTTTTCTTCCATACTTTCAGTCCCTTTTGTAAAACCAACAGAAAAAAAAATATTCCCATTATTCTATGGATTCATTTCTTTTATTTCCTTCTTAGTTTTTTAAAAAGCATGGAAGAAAAACATGACAAGTATCAACAACTGTAAGAATGGACTACAGACTTCTTTTTTTAGAAAAAGGAAGATAAAATGAACTTTTTTGATTATAGTTAAAATGGGACGTGTTATTCAGTGTGGTTCTTTTTATGTTTACTGATATTTTGATTGGAGAAATGTGACAATGGATTTGTTTGCCTGGTATTTAAACTTTTAACTATCTAGCTATTTTCTCTATTCTAATCATTTACATCTAAATGCTTAGCATCTACATTGTGTGATTCCCCCCCCCCCCTCTACTTGGTATGTTAATGTTTTTTAATATAAAAATGTTAGGATTACTACAGTTTATCTCACAATGATTAGACATAATGGAGAAAAAAAATCCAATGTGAGGTTTGCCCCATACTTTCATTTTCCTGCTTCTCTCATGATAGCAAATGATGCTATTAATAATGAAGAGTCAGCAGATGCAAAATTTTGTATCCCTCTGCATGTTGCACTTGATATCTTTAGAACTGTACATTTCTTCATGAATTGTATTAAGCATTAGATTCAGAATTCTGTAATATATGCAACAGGGTTTTACAGAAGCTATAAATATGAAACTACAATCATGTAAGTAGTAAGTGACCTGTGACCTGGAAGTTGTCCTGCCAGGGCATCCTTTCACATGATTTAAATACTAATCCACAGATTAACACTTTCAAGATTTCTGTCTTAATCTCATTTAACAATTTTATTTCTACATATTAATACTTATATTCTTTAAGCTGTTGTACAGTATTTATAGTGTGCTACTCTCCTTGATTGTGAGAGAGTTTTAACTGAATTACATGGCTGGTCTTTTAGGATTCAATTGGTTATGACCGCTCCTATGTAATTTAGGCAGATTTTCTTTTATAGCAGTTTCCCTTAAGGTTATAAATGACTTTCAGTAAAAATGTATGTCCTTGATTTTAATGGATATCAGTACAATTTTTGCTTATTTTTTCTTACACAACTGATGCTAGATTATCAATTGGTTGTGAAAGTTGAGATGTGTCACACAGACTCAAAGTTGCTTACTTCTCTAATTACTTCTCCAATATTTTTCTAAGCTAAAAAACAAATATATTGTCAGAAAACCCCTGAGTTCCCATCACTATAAATTCATGTCATCCAGGATAAATATAAACTTGTATTCCCAGGACATGTTCCTAACACTTGAAGTGACAGAAAAATTGCCTTTAAATGCTTTTCAGTATGAGTAGAAAGGAATTTTTTTGTTTTAAATTCCAATTTTCTGGTGTTTTTCTGCTTCATTCTGTTGTCTGAATGTCAACAATTTTCTTTAGTACCAATTTCGCATGATTATTTCTTTATACTTGTTAGCTCTTTCTGCCACTCTCTTGTCTTAACTTGACTTGAAGACTGGAGTATTTTCATTAATGACATATGGTGGCACTTTTCTTTATTATTCACCAGTGCCTTTCTGACAGAGATAGAGGATTGTACTTGGAGTTCCCAAGAAATTGCATTTCCATTGCTGAAAGGAAGAGCTTTGAAACAAGCATAGTTATGGATGTGCCAGCTGACAGCCTCTGACTTTCTTTCAGAAACAGACATGATATCAAGCAGAAGCTTTTCAATGTTGTTATTTTAGACTGAAACTTCATCTTAGCTGTGAAAATGTAAAAGCAAAGCAAAGTAAGATTGTCTTGGCTGAGGAAGACCCATTATTTTAGGTTCATTTATAGAAGCAGAGCACACTGGCATCCTAAACATGTCTAGTAAGAAAAAAAATTCTACAGAGTGGCATGATACCTACACCTAGATAATTGCCTTTTTATCCAGTCTCATTATTCATGGATTCACATATCTGCAGTTGATTAACATTAATCTAAACTCCTTTAGACGGTAATGCATTTTGGGTATCCATGGCTTTTGGCATGCTGTTTAGAGTCCACTGTTCTATACATGTGCAGAAGTATGGATCCAGCTTCCATCCACCAATTTCTCAATAGTCCCAGCAGCTTCTTACCATGTATGAGCATTCTCTTCCTAACATTACATCCCCCACACTCTTCATTTTCTACCAATCTGCAGCATGCCTAGAAATGATGAACAAGTAATATGTAATGAAGCAGTTGGCTGAGAGAACTGGTAAATATTTGAGAATAATAAGCAAAAAAGTGAAGCTGCTGAACTTGTTGACTTGGGAGGATAAGATTGCCTGGCATCATATAACCTACGAGTACACTGCTTATTCCATAAATGAAATGAAATCCAATACCTATACAAATATAGTGTTGGGAATGTCTCAAAGTGGTATTCCATGTACATAGTCCCTACACAAGAAGGAAGGAAAATGCTGTAAATAGAGAACTAAACCAGTATAAATCTGCCAAAGGCATCGAACATTATTTTCAGGTGAGCAGGAACTAAACTTGAGCAACACTACAGCCCTAACAATATTAGATGATAGATAAGTTGCACTAGAGGACATAGCACAGGCTGATATCCATTGGCCAAGTGATTTTGGAAAATAGCAGCCAAAACATGTTTTCAATGCTGATAGGTGTATGTCTTCAGCAAACAAGTAAAAAAATGGTTTCAGTTTGCCAAGGTTTTCTACCATAAGGCTTGGTCATCTTCAAAAAGTGACATCAAGACTTTTCATGGGTTTGAGAAGAGGAGCGCTCCACTGTTACCTTTTTTTGATTTATTTATTTTTTGCTGCAAGCCAGAAATAAAATTGTGTTAACTCAGATAACTAAGACAACTTCTTTATACTATTCCTTCGCTGGGGAGGAAGATTGGATTTTTCTTTATTTAGTAAATTGAGGGGTATGCAGAATAGGTTTATGTGAATATAAAGTAGTAAAAGGAAAAAAAAGACATTTGTAGGAATTAGAGGTGGCCTAGCAGAGAAACTTAGAGAAGCTTCAATGGAGATCAGTGGAGAGAACAAAATGGGGGAAAATTAAGAATAAATTGTGTGGTGACTACTATTAAATCCTGATCAATATAGTCCATGTGAAAGAATGTTTGTAGTGAGAGAATGACCTCAGCATAATGGGAAATTAAAGTTCCTAGAAGGCTGCCCCATGAAGCAAATAGACTGGCAGCTGCCAAGTTATTTTTTGAAAACGTTGGTACAATTTCTTTTAGTAAAACATTGCTTCTGAAGAAAAGCAGAACAGGGAGATTGGCCTTGATATCTTAAAGGGCAAGAGTGTCATCCGTGGACATATAGGAGAATTAAGAGAAGAAGGAACAGGGAAAGTTTCCTTGCTTTGCTGCTTTTAAGCAAACTGGGCACTTGCTGATTACCTGCTCCATTAATTAATGTAATTAATGTATAAGTTCTGCACTTTGTTGCAGATGCTTGAACTTTCACCTGGCCCCTGCACCTGAGTCTCTTCTTCTAATCCCTTCTTTTTTGTTTGTCTCCTAATGATTACCTAATTTGCTTGAGTTCTTCCATGGTGGATTCTGAGGAGCTATTGGGGAGGTGTATATGGGGGAAAACAGGTTGTAGATACTTTTCCCCTTATTTAAGTCCCACAGTAGATTGTCTATTATTACATAATGTTGATGTAGATCTTCCAGGGTATTTTGGATATCTTGCTTTACCAGCTCATCTCTCATATCTTCAGCCAGTTCATCTCTTAACTGGTCACATTCAGGGCCAAGTCATCCGCCCTATAACTTGAACAGGCAATTTAATGTTCAGAATATATTATCTTATTGTTCTCTGTCCCTGTTTGAGCTTTCAGATCTGTCAACAAATGTTAATGCATTGTTTGAGATTTCCAAAGCATCCTCTGAAATTATGCATGAAGTCCTGATTGCTGTTTAGATCTGGATCATTCCCTTCAATGAACATTATTGTTTATATAACTGCTGATTCCTTTAGCTATCTTAGCACAACAGTCACTTTGGTGTAATCAGTGGGTAAATCCATTGTCCTGCCTAACACATTGAACTATGAATGTCTAAAATTGATCTTGGTGCACTCTGAAATTCTCCAGCAAGCTCCTGTGGGAACCCAGGGGCATCAGATCAACAGCAACTTGTGTCCCAGCTGTTGTGTTCATTGTATCATGGCATTCTACACATTGGTCACAACTAGCTGTAGATGTTGCAGCAATGCTGCTGCAAAGTGCTTGTAAATAAAAGAGTTCCCTGGTGATTGGAGGCCATTTCTGAAATTCCTCTGATTAGAAAAGAGGAAGAGACTTGCAAGATTTGTTAGCCTTATCAGGTAGACTATAGACAGGAAACACAACCAAATGAGCTAATTGTCTTTTATTGTAAGGTTACATTAATAGAATTTGCAAATCTGAAAGTACTTCACTCCCCTCATCTTTTTGTCAGCCCCAAAAGCTAGGGATGGTCTCCTCTGAGCCTCTTGCCCTATCTACACTTCTGTTATGGGCTAAGCTACCTTTTATCCGACCTTTTGTTGTCCTGTGTCCCAAAGTCATTCCCACATACTCTTACATCAATTGACTGAAAGTAAGATATCATCAATACACTAATACTACACAGTTTTACATTCCCTTTAGGCCAAGCTAAAATTGCTATAGACTGGAACTGCAGTAGTATGATGCCTATGGGATCAAACTGGATGAAGTGAAACCTTAGCTATGTTATTTAGCTCAGAAATATTTTGGGGGGTTTTTGGTTGTAAATCATGAGAAGGGGCACTTTTCCTGGACAGATACCTCCTGGCATCATAGCCTCCACTGGATGCACAGGATGTTCAGCTTTCACAGGATGTTACTCTACCTGGTGTTGCCTCTGAGCACCTTGTTTATTGGCAAATGAGAATGGCTATAAGTCCTGGGGCATTACCTAGATTGCCAATCACCTATATATAAAGAATTGCAGCCTTGAAGATGAATGAACTTCCATGGTATCAGTAAGTGTGCCCATTATCTTGGTTCTTAGCTTTTCTATTCTATTTTTTTTCCTGATTTTAATTGTTTTCTGGCACTTTTTACTTTTTATTATATTGTAAGTTATCCAGAGTCGCTGTGTAAGATTGGTAGCATAAAAATTAAATCAATCTGTCCACTGTGCAGGTGTTCCACACCCAGATCGCTACTGAATAAGTAGAAGTTTCATTGTATATAGAAACTCAGCTGATGTATTGGTTTGCCTGCAGGTGGTTCCTGAGATTCAGCCTACATTTCTGATGCAGAATCCCCAAGGAAGTGGGGAGAGTAGGGCAGCGAATGACAAATAAAATTAAATACAACATGTTGAATTCAGCAAGATTTTCCCTATTAAGATTTAACTTGCATATAAAACCTTTCTGGTAATCTAATATTCAAAGTAATACAAAAATGGTTTCAGATTCAATTACCTGTATTCATTTTATTAAGAAAGAAATTCAGTATAAAGATAAAAATTCATCTAAAGTACTGCAAATACTATTTCCATTTTCATTTCTGAATCTTGTTGCTCTATCTAATAGCTCTCTGCTCCTCTTCTTTTTGAGCTATCACCACTGTATTTTGATTTACTCAGTCACACTTGGTTAATATAATTTACTGCTGTATAATGACACAACAAGAAATATTGACAGTTACTGGAGGGCAGAATAGCTTGAGTAGTGTCTTCAAAAGCAAAATGGTGCCTTTAAAAATAACATACACACACACACACACACACACACACACACACACACACACCAGTGCTGATTCATTTCTTTGCAGTAGTTAGGCTGAATTCAGGCTTGATTAGAAAATAAAAAATCCTGTCCAAAATTCTGCATTTGTATGATACACATATTCAGGAACATCTCTAATTCTATCACTATCTCTATATTCTCATTTATTGGAATAGAAAAAGATTAGTTAATGAGCAAAGGGCACTGCATAAAGCAGTAAATGGATGGGATGGAAGCAATGATAGTTTGCATGGGAAAAAAGGTAGGAGAGGTGAACTGTGGTGGTATGAAGTAATTTAAGTAGATCTCCCATTATCATTTCATGACTTTTTTTTCACCTTATTATTTTGCACTCCTTTCTTGTGTTTAATATTACTGACCGGAAAAGACAGCAGAGTTAGTTTCTGCTATCTATTTGCATGTAGAAAATATTGGTCGGGGTTGTTTTATATAATAAAGGCAGACAAATATTGTAGGTTTTCAGAAATCCATCAAGCTGTGGTGTCCAAAATGTCTGTCTGCCTTACACACAGTTTATTTGGCTTTTATACAGTTTTAACAAGCAAAGCAAAGCAGGGGTAGCAACAGCATTGTTTTTGGTTTATTCCCTCATTTTTCCCTTGTGAATCCAGAAGGCTCTACCAGCCAAGGTTGAATCTCACATAACTCCCTGACACGGCCTGTCTCTGCTCAGGGAGATAATGGGCACAAAGATAACTGACTACTTGAGATCATGGCTGTAATGCGCATGTCTGTACGCAACCTTTCCTCTTCCCACATCTGGTTCTGCTATTTAGTTGTGCTTGTAGGTATCCAAGATAACCATCTACTGAGATCATGGTAGCTTCCTACGCATGTCTTTACGTAAGGTTACCTCTCATTCCTTCAAAATATACTTTTTTTAAAACAAACATTCTTGCAAGGTTATTGAAAATTGTATCAGTTACAAAGAAGAAGTCAACATATGCAATTCATCTTTCTCTTCTCTTTCCCCTCCATTGTCTGGATCTTTTGAAAATCAAAAGATTGAGAAGGGATTATAGACCAGAGTGGAAAGGGCATGTTAAAGTGTGCCTTGAGTCTGGCTGTCAAAAAGGGGTGCTCAGTATGGGATGCTGCCCAAAATTGAACAGAGATCCTTACACTAGTTGGTGTAAGGATCTCTGTTCAATTTTGGACAACTTCCCATACCGAGCACCCCTTTTTGATATCACTTCTGGATTTTCTGGTTTAAGGAAACCTATTGAGAAAGAGAAAGAAAAAAATAACTAAATATCTGTCTTCTATTCATACAGAGTTGGATGGCACTTTCCACATTTAAAATAATCAGTTCTATAAAAAAGGATTTATTTTTTTTGAGAAGGATTTATTTTTCTATTACCAAAAGATCATGCTAGTCCAATAACTATTTTTATGACTGGTAGTTACCAGATTTAGAAGGATAACCCTAGCAAGCCCTGTAATTTAGAAACACTTATTTTAAAAAAATTATATTACTATGCACTGTCATTAGCATTTATTTAAAATATACCAAGTTGTCTAATCAGCAAGTGCCGTAGAGTCTGTACTGAGTGAAACAAGAAGATGACTTTGAATCTGCTTAATGTGTCTCACTGGAATATCCCTGAATATAAACTATGTCTTACTAATATAGTAGGTACTTTGTTCTCCTTTGTTATTAAAAGTTTTCAATGAACGATATTTCTGTGCAAAATACGGACTCCAAGAATAACCTGTGCTAGTTTATTTTTTTCTATATACAAAAAAGAAAAAGAAACCACCTCATACCGATTGATCTCATGGGATCTTTTAGCAGGAATAGCAGGTGCAGCTGTGCATTTGAGGACTGTCCCCATAGGAGAGATTCATAAAAATAAACCTGGAGTATTTAACTAATGGTGTTAAAGAACAAATGTGCTGCTGAATGAACAACAAAGGAGTAGAGAGTTCAACATTTTGTTTTTTGCTTTTGAATGCATGGACAACAATTTATAAATGAGGGTACTGAAAAATACAATATAAAAGCATGGAAACTCAAGAGAAATATATCTATATCTGTATCTATCTATATATATCTATATCTATATAATCTATATATCTGTCTGTCTGTCTGTCTGTCTGTCTGTCTGTCTTCTATTTCAAATATTATTGGAAGATACTTGATAAAATTTAGCCACAGCGGAATTAAAGCCAATCATCATTTTTTCTTTGTTTCTAATACACTTTTTGAATTAAGATTTGAAGAAAATTATAATAATGACCACACATGTTAGCAATTTTTTTGTGAATATTAATTTTGTCTCCTGCTCATTCCTCATCTTCTATCTAATTACATGTGGCTGACTTTTGACTTTCTCAGATTCCCCTGTTCTTGGTTACAAAAACAAAAACCCCATATATCGTAGACATTGGGTTCCTTTTACTATGAACCTATGCGACATCTGTGTAAACTGTGTGGATCATCAAATTCTACATGTAGCAGTTGTGGAACCATTTACAGTGTTGTGTATGAACTGTGCTACAAAACCTCAGGGAAAGAAGAAGGTGGTTGTGGCGTATTCTTCATGAACAACCTCACTATCATCATGCCCCAGCTGAATATAGGAGAAGGCTAGAGTTTCCAGGATACTATTTAGATCAGCGGAGGGATCCTACCGGTGTAACAACCGGTTCATTTTGTGTGTGTGCACCTGACACGTGCTGTGAGCATGTACACAGTTACTCAGCACTCTGACGAACAGCTGATTATGCAGCAGGAGTGGTGGCGATTGCGTGTGCACATGTTGTACCTGCACAGTTTGCTGTTTCCCAATAAAAACAGGTATGGAGCAGGAGTGGGCCCATACTGGTTCACTCTCCACTGCTTACTGGAACTACCAGCTCACCCGAACCGGTCCAAACTGGAAGAATCCCACCCCTGATTTAGATACTATCAACACTATTAGTTCTTTTGTTAATTTTTTATTAAACATGCTTATGAGTTAAGATTAAATCTTCCATAATTTTGCATCCTAAAAGCTTTGGTTCATTTGTTTCGGACAATGCAAATAGTAATAATTTTATTTAATAACCTGGAATTTATGGAGAATAGGAGTCACAGATTATTATTTTAAAAAAAGATTTAATTGTTACTTAAACAATTATCCACCATCTCCCTCATCATAGTAGAGCAGTAGAATCATCTATCAGTTAATGTAGAATGCTTCACTATACAGATTCTGATGAAAGTCATGTTGAAATGTGTTAGTAAAGTATCACTGGTCAGTACAATGGATACGTTGGATATCTTAATCTTGGGGAACTGTCCCACTGCCGAAGTAAATTGTGCTGTTACACGTAATAAATTTAATGCTGAAGCACGTATTCTGCAGGACACACACAACAACAGGAGGAAAAAAGAATAGTGGGTCATTGTTTTTATTAAGTAACATTTGAAATACTTTCCCTTTATTGTGTACAATATGCCACAGTCAACATATGGATGATTCTCAATAAAAATAAATCTTTGTTTGAAGTAAGCCTCAAAGAAGGAAAAGCAGTGTATCCTTTGAGATTGAAAATTGACTGTGCTATTGTGGTTAAAAAGGAAGTAATAAGGTAAAATTAGAACAGCCATCAGTTTAATAAATTTAGTGAAAGTGCAACTGCCAAACTCACAGTGCTATTAAGAGGAGGAAGAACTAGAAGGCTGATTAAGTAACCTGCGTTTAAATACTCTTCTGTCCTTTATTAGGCAAAGAACTTTAAATTTGTAGTTTACATGCTGAGGGGAAGAAGATCAGATTTGACAATGTTTTTTTCCGTTAATTGGAAAATTATGGAAACAAGTTGCTTATGGCACCTGGAGGAATCAGGCATTTGAAGAAAAGCTATCCCATAACTTGTTCAATATCAAAAGAAAATGCATATTCATATATCAAGTAGTAAGAAAAAAATGTGTCCTGTATCTCCTTGGTTATGGAAAACCCAAGAAGATACTATATGACTTGTATTTTGTATCAAAGCAAATTATTGAGTCTCTAATCACCCGGCTGTCAAATTTATACTGAAAATTATCGTGGTCTTCTAAATACTAAGCATATGCAATCCTACTTAGCTTTTGAGCCTTGAAAGTATTGGCTAGGTGCTACCACCACAGAGAAAGATAGACTGTTTCTGGTAATTGTTAGCAGCTGCCCAGGTAGCTGGCAACACCTATGTGATTTTTATTTTGTAGGAGTTGAATAAGGACTATCCTCTCGTCGTTGTAATGGTTATAAATCCCAGTGTCACACACACACACACACACACACACACAATGAAAGTTGCTGTGGAATGTCTACATCGTGTCTGTTACTAATAGCACATTATGACTTAAAAATCATAAGTATTTTAAAAATGGATTTTGTTGTTAATTTTTATTTCACCTGAATTCATTTTCTTTATTTCACTGCTGCTTTTATTTTTTGCATTATGATGCTATGTTTTTATCCACTTTAATATATTGTGTTTTTTTAATTGGCTTGTATTTTTATGCATTAATTAATACCTGGCCTAATAAGCACACAAGGACTGGGGAAGTACATTGGAAACAACTTTTCTTCAGGGACATTTATAGTCTGGTGAGAAAGGTAGAAGATTTCATTGCAAAAGAAGAAGAGAACTGTTGACACAAATGATAAGAGGAAAAAAAGTGTGTGTGCATGTGTCTGTGTGTGTAGAACCAGGCTACTACAGAAGCAGCTTTGCCCCATCACATCAGCCTGTCCCATTGTTCAGGCCGGTAAGCCATGCATCAGACCTCATCAATCAAAGGATTTCGACTGGCAGTGTCAAGGAAGAGAGCCTTCTCTTCCAATGGCCCTTCTTTGTGGAACATCTTGTCCTCAGAGTTGAGGAAAGTTCCTAATCTCCTGGCCTCTTGCAAAGAGGTCAAAACCTGACTGTGCAGCCTTGTATGGGGGACACAGCGGCCCACACAGTCATGGGGCTGGTTGTTCCCACGAGAACTCATTACCTGTATTAACAACTCCTAATCTCTCTATCTTGGAACTCTCTATTTTTTGCAATTTTATGATGTTTTATATTTTTTAGAATTTTTAATATTATATTATTCAGTTTTTAATGTTTTATTGCATTAATTAAAGTATACACTGTCAAATTCTTTTCTATGAGGGAGATGGGTGGTTAAGATGTTTGATATATACAAAGTTTGATATATTGATATATTTTGTTCAATCTTTCCTATTCTCAGAGACTGCCTGGACAAGTCCCTGCAGTTTTCTTGGCAATATTTTAGAAATGGTTTTTGTAATGTCTTCCATCCTAGGACTGAGAGAGATCCAAGGTTGATCCAAGATTACCTAGCTAACTAATGCCCAGGGTAGGACTAAAACTCATTGTGTTTTGCTTTCTAGCATGATATCTTAACCATTATACTACCACGGCTCTCTACAAATGATATTTTTCATTATCATTATTTACATTATAATGCTTGGAACATTATGATGAAAATACCACCTTGTTCTTCTTCATACCAGTATTTCCTATCTTTGTCTCTTTTATCTCTTCATTTTATACCTGTCAGATTACCCATTTTTCCTTCTGTCTATGGAGATTCTCAGTCCTCCAGATCATTGTTGTCCCAAATATGTTTTTTCAAGAGGCAACTGGAGTTGTTTTTCTTTGAAGATGTTTCGCTTCTCTTTCACTTTTGAAGTGAAACATCTTTTTTTAAAAACCCAAGAAAGCCTAGTTGCCTCTTGAAAAAGCACCTTTGGGGCCTCTTTCCTTCTTTCTCCCTGTCTCCTTTTATTCCTTATTTCCAAAGTACATTTGATTTTCTTTTTCTTACTTGGTTTTAAATTTATATCTCTTAAGACTGTTCCAATTTTGGCCCCATTGACTTCTTTTGTTTCTCAAATCAACCCTCCTCTTGTTCCCTTCTGATGGGTTGACCTAAAATAAAGGTTGGTGGATCTGGTTTTATGAATGTATCATGAGATAATTTATTGAAAACTGATCAGCCCTTGTCAGAAATTATTCCCCCAAAATAAAATTATACTTTACCTACTGTCTTAATTACTGTATAATTTGGTGTCCTGGAACAGAGTATGATTCTAACTATAACTGTGAGGTACAGAAATAAATGTGTGTACTTTCCATGTTTTAACTGGATTAGACAAAAAGATCTTTGACAAATTGGGGTATTCTGAACAAATGTGGTCCACAGGTCTCAAGTCTACCTATCATGCACACAGAAATTTTAAGTATGAGATGAAGGTTTCTATGTTCTTCATATATTTAATATAATAATAATAATAATAATAATAATAATAATAATAATAATAATAATAATAATAATAATAATAAGAAACTCTATGGAAAGTCAGAAATAGAAATCCAATCAGTGACAAACACAGTCCGAGTATTCAGCACCGATATTTCAATGCAGTTTGGCATGGAAAAATGCGCCACTGTATCCATAAAAAGGGGCAAAATGACTGTGTGTGAGGGAATTGAAATGCCCAATAGCCAACTAATTAAATGCAACGAAAATGAAGCCTACAAATACTTAGGCATTTTGCAGTTGGATAACATCAAACATGGAAAAGTAAAAACTATTGTCAGGAGAGAGTACACCAACAGAGTTAGGAAAATTTTGAAATCTAAATTAAATGGTGGAAATACAGTCAAGGCCATAAATACCTGGGCAATATCAGTTATAAGATACACAGCTGGTATAGTTAACTGGACACAAGCTTATTTGAACATGTTGGACCAAAAAACCAGGAAACTAATGACAATGCACTACAGTTTACATCCACGTGGTGACACTGATAAACTATACCTGCCCCAAAAATCAGGTGGCAGAGGATTATTTCAAGTGAAGCAAATAGTTGAAGAAGAAAAACATGCACTGGCTGATTATTTAAAAGAAAATCAAGAACATCTATTAATCGAAGTAAAGAACAAAAATCTACTGAAGGGCCAACAGACGAAACAATAATACAGAAAAGATGTGATAACATCAAGAATGGAGAGTTGGCAGAACAAACCATTGCATGGTCAATTTCTGGAAAAAATAAAAGATCAAATGGACAGTGAAAAAACTTGATTATGGTTAACAACAGGTACATTGAAGAAAGAGTCACTAATCCTGGCTGTGCAAGAACAAGCTATCTGAATAAATGCCATTAAGGCCAAAATCGAAAAATCCTCTGATGATGCCAAATGCAGACTCTGCAAAGAAGTTGATGAAACTGTTAACCACATACTAGCTGCTGTAAAAAAATTGCCCAGACTGATTATAAATTGCGGCACAATTCAGTAGCACAAATGATCCACTGGAATTTATGCAAAAATTATAATATTAAAAGAACAACAAACTGGTGGGAACATAAGCCTGAACATAAGTCACCGAAAATCAAATGGTCAAGATCCTATGGGATTTTCATATACAAACAGACAAAATACTGGCGCATAACACACCAGACATCACACTGGTTGAGAAAAATAAGGTTACAATCATAGACATCGCAATACCAGGTAATAGCAGGGTCGACGAGAAGGAACATGAAAAAATCGCGAAATACCAGGACCTAAAAATTGAAATTCAACTATTATGGCACAAACCAGCAGTGGTAATTCCAGTGGTAATCGGCACACTGGGTGCTATTCCAGAAGCACTGGAATTACATTTAAAACAGTTAAAACTTGGCAAAATCACCATCAGTGAAATGCAAAAAGCTGCACTGCTTGGATCTGCACGTATATTGCGAAAATACGTTACGACGTCCTAGGCCCCTAGGTGGGGCCCGACTAGTAATCAATGCCAAATCTGGTGAAACAACTGGCCGCTGGGATACAATCGTATAATAATAATAAATATGTTACGACGTCCTAGGCCCCTGGGTAGGGCCTGACTAGTAATCAATGCCAAATCCAGCGAAACAACTGGCCGCTGTGATACAATTGTATAATAATAATAATAATAATAATAATAATAATAATAATAATAATAATAATAATAATAATAATATGATGGGTTATATTTTTAAAAAAATATTTTGGAAAAAGGTTATTCTTTAGTAATTTTTTTAAAGGAAAAATGATTTATCTAGCTTAATATATGATACCAAATACAGTAGGGAATGTTTTTGGGCTGCCTATTTCTCTTCTGTGTTCAGAGTCTCTCAATTGCAAGATACAAATATTCAAGATGTTGCCAAAGGAAGAATGAGCAGGAAAAGGGGGCAAATGTTTCTACAGTAGCTTAACTCTCAAAGAATGATTATAATGTATACATTTTAGCTACACACATGCCAATAACATGCAAAGTTATATATTATTTCTTGTTGTTTATTCTGTTACATGTAAAATGTGATATATACAAATTTTCTAAAAGCCTTGAGACAATATCAATAAGATGTTTTAGCAGTTTTAATGGATTGCATCTTTTTGTGATGCCCTCATTCTTACATTAATGTGCCTTTTTAAAACTTCCATTTTAACAAAGAATGGGAAATATTATTTCATTACTGAAAGAAATATTCAGCTTTCTAAGGTAGTTATTATACACATTAAATGAGAGTTGCTTAATTCAGATTTTATTTTCCTTATTGTTGTTTTTTCAAGGTCACATAATTGGCTAACAATAATTCAAAATGTAATTCCAGTTTGTATTAGAATGTTGTATTATGATATTGTAGGACATCACATTTCTTTCAATGCCCGAGATAGGCCATATTTGAACATATACATAAGCTTTGTAGAGCTAGGTAGCTTAATTCTGTCTTATTGAATCTCCAAACATAAAACTAGCCTAAGCTAGCTTTGGTATATCTCATGTTATCTTAATTATGTTTATCAATGTTATTTACCTCATTAGCTTTGTCAGTATACAGATGCATTTAATAGTTCTCAGCATAATTTGCAATTGCACATTTCTGTAGTGTCTTGAGAATACAAATGGTATTTCTTTCTAAGTTTATCTATGGAACAGAGTTTTCTGCTATTATTTCTGCTGTTCTATAAGTAGCAACCAGCAAAATATTCAGGAAATAAATTAACAGTTGTATTGTCCCAACATGCTTGAGGCTAGCCGGAGGATCATGCTGTTCTTAAGAACAGTGGTTTGATTCCCACATTATCTGTTGAGCTGTGAAATACAAGGCACTATGGCTATCAAATACCTTAATTTTCAAAGGAGGGTGGGAGTAGGCAGAATATGGGGAAGATAGGAGAATTATTGCTTTTCTAAATTGCTAGGCATCAGCCAACCGAGTCTTTTTGTGTTGTTTTGAATACTGAACACACCAGCTGTGGGGAACCTTACATTGAGATGATCCATATTTACTTAGAGAATTTTATTCTAATCCTGAAACTTGCTGTGCAACCAAATAAGGATTCAGGTATAAGCGTATCAGTTGGATAGTATTGTCAAGGCGGCATAATTAAACATTGTATTATGTCTAGTTTACAGTAATCCTAAAATTTGCCAGCAAATATTTGAATAAAGTAGTTAAGTAAGGAAGATAAAAATAAAAGAAAAATGTAAGGATATCATTACATGCTCAGTAAAACATTTCGCTCATTGTTGCATATTGTTGTTGTTACTCTCATTGTTAGACTTACTTTACTTCTATTGAGCTGGCATATTTTATGACTAAATATACAATCAATAAAGTAAACTAACTGACTAAATATGCAATGGACATTTTGTAATTATCAAACTAGTCATACTCACTGGATTTTATGTGAATGAACATGCCTTATATAATTATGGATTATTAAATAAGCCAAGATTGTCTGGCTTTGTACGGGTACTAGCACATAAATCATTATCTATGAATAATGAGGGGTACCCTCTGAGCTTGCTGTTTCATTTACCCAGACTAGTTTGTGATGATAATACCTAGCTTGGGTAATGAAATGTTTGCAAGAAAATTACTGTGCTCAAAGAGCACCAAAGGCCCCTTATTTCAACTCTGATTTATCAATTAGTTATTGATTTACACAACATACTTAGATGGAAACCACAAGATAAGGTCTTGGTGAAGTTTATGTGCTTGAGCAGTACGAATATCTTTGTACAATTGGAACTTCATGCTACCTCATACTATGTGCAGATATGAGTTTAGAGTGTCAGCTTGCCAGCCATTAATTTGCCCAAGTTGTATATCCCTAGAGTATGACTGTAAAATCAATGACACGGAGATGTTATTGGTTTTCCAATCCTCAGTCATTTTGTTGTCTGAGGTAAGCAACCTGTGTCATTCCTAAATATCTCCAAATATACTCCATTATTACCCATGTATTTTAGGGATATTGACAGTTGTAACTCTCCAACATTTGGAGCTTGGCAGCCAATGCTGGAGTCATGAGTCTGCTCAGTCATCTTGAGCTATCATTTCATGTTCCTTTTTTTTTAAAGAATAAGGAGCACTTTTTATACACTTCTGCAAAGTTTGGCTCCATTTAGCCTGCTGATAATTGTACTTCAGTCTGAAAACATAACCAATTGCACTCAAAACCAGGCTACTCGACATAAGGAAATTCTAGAATGCTATCCAACCATGGGGAAATTAAGCATATAGTTAAGTCTACTGTTAAAATAATGGGTCTTGGAAGTTGATATTAGTTTCTTTATATGGGTCTCTGTTCGGAGAAACAGTCTCATTGGTGACAGTTTAGCCCTTTTGAATGAAGGATTGTAAGAGAGACTTTAAGCTTCCTACTCAGTGGCACTATTTTTGACTGTGTCTTCTGTGAATTGCATCTTTTGTGAATTATATTGTCATTTCTATTCTGCTTTAGTTCTGACCCAATTTCAAAACATTCAGCTAGAAATGGTTCATTAAGTTTATAGTGATACTGCAAAACAACGAAATTCCATCGCCATGGGATTTTTCTCTGTATTTTTTTCAGAAAAGGGGTATATTTATTTCATCAACTTGCATTTAAAAACAAGTGGTCTTTTTTAAAGGATTCACAACCTCATATCAATTTTTGACTAACCTTCATTTTCACTTATATTAGAGCAGGTGTTCAGTATTACGTAACTTGTTTTATACTTCCTTCTCGACCTTTTCCTTCAGCCTAGCCAATCTATCGTTACCATTACTTAAAAACCTGTCTATATATATATATATATTGAGGTCTGACTCATTCAAAAGGAAGTATGATGTATTGCCAGAACTGCCTGCCAGCTCCATAACAACAAACATTAGTCAGTTATCTCCTGATTAAGGGTCAAACTAAAGGAATATTAACAAGACACTTAAAGAAGCAAGCTTAACCTTGTTATCTTTTTAAAGGAAGTAATGAGGCACTAAGCTAAAGTATGCTCTCGGTTTTGAATGGAATTATTCTGTTACAAATACCTAGCTTCCAAATTTCCAGTACTTTTGAGAACAAAACCAATTTTGCTCCATACATTGACAATCACGTCTTCTACAGGAGATGTTAAAAGCTATTATAAGAAGCTGCCAGAACCAAAATGTGTGGGGAGGAAACACCTGTTAGCTAAAATGTAGTTCAAAGATATATGGAAATACTTTTATATTCATAAATGCAATCAGAACTACTTCTCTTTTTTTTTTGCAAAGTTGCAATGTTAGTATACATAACAACTTCCTTACAATTAGATCCAAGAGAAGCATCCCATGGAGAACTTGTAAGAATTCTGATTTGTAAGATGCATATCTTTCAGGGGAAGGACATATGATTGTCCCAACGTGCAAATCCATACAACTACCAATTCAGACGTTTGATACCTGGGGTGATTGTGACATGATATGGGTTGTCAACATCAATCCTTTGTTATAGAAAATCACTTCCTCATGTCCTTGGATTTCTCTATAACTTGATGCATAGAGGAAGAGCCTATTCAGTTGAGCCATCCTAGTAAAACCCAGTAAGGTTTTAAAGGGAACTTACAAATATTCCCAAAACTTTGGTGCACATTTTGAAGCCTTAATCATGGCTTGGAATGGGCACGTGACAAAGCCTTGAATTATGCAGACTTTGTGATAATGGATCTCATAGAAAAATAGCAATAACACTTAGACTTATATACCATTCCATAGTGGTTTATAGCACTCTCTAAGCCAGGGGTGTCAAACTCAATTTCATTGAGGGCCGCACCAGGGTTGTGTTTGATCTTGAGGGGCCTGGGTGGGTGTGGCAATGGTGAGTGTGGTCATTTTGACATCACATGTGTCGGGGGTGCCTGTGATGGCTTGAACATTCTACCAGTGAAATGGGCTCCCGAGCTCTGTTTTCGGCTGCGGTGGCCTTCTGCAACTCTCTGCCAGAGAAAATGGAACTTGGGGGGGGGGGCTGTGCACACCCCTCACAAACTCTGTTTTCAATTGCGATGGCCTCCTGTGGCCCTCACAAGTTTGGGTTTTCCTAGGGTGGCTCAACTGAATAGGCCCTTCCTCTATGGATCAAGTTATAGAGAAATCCAAGGACCTGAGGAAGTGATTTTCTATGACAAAGGATTGATGTTGACAACCCATATCATGTCACAATCACCCCAGGTATCAAACGTCTGAATTGGTACCTGTATGGATTTTCACTTTGGGACAATCATATGTCCTTCCCCTCCCCGGCAGGCAGAGAATAAATGGAGATGGGGCCAGTCAGAGATAGTATTTACAGGTTCTCCGAACTACTCAAAATTTCTGCTACTGGTGCTACAGAACTGGTCAGAACCTGCTGAATACCACCTCTGGTGTCTGTGTCTGACAGGCCACAGAATTTCTCAGCTCAGACTACCGTTTTGTCAGGTGCCAACAATCACCCAGCTTCAAAGTTGAAAAGCATAAGAGACAATGTCTGTAGAAGCATGGAAAGAATGAGAAGTGCCAAAATTAAATAACAGTGGTATAAGAAGACACTGTGTTAAGTGGTTTATGCTGGAATGCAGTAAACACTCTTATCTAGCCAGGTCATATTGTGTGTTTCAGAATCTTCACCATATATTAAGCCAAAGAATCTACTATATAGATGCCATATTGTCTGTATGATACTCTTCCTTATTCTTTCTAGCTGAAATTCTAACATTATCCATCCAAACACAAAACATGACAATGTATAAAAATAACATTTTTTAATATCAAATAGTGAATCTGGCTGTTCTGTAGAGGTTGACTACCTGGTTTTCCTAGACGGAAGTTGGAATGAAAATATAGTAAATGAAATTAACATAGCAAATAATTGATGTAGACTGGCGTCCATCTTAATGTATTCCACAAATTTAATATAGTAATATAATGTCACAAATTAGTCTCCCCCATCTGTATTGGGGTCATTTTTAATTGAGTCCTTCCTTCTCAATTTACTTCTAGATTTCATTGCAAGATGTGATAAAGGCATTTAGCAGTTTTATCATTTTTGTTTCATACTTGTAAGAAATAAATGCTTAGGGTCTTCTTTTTGACAGTCTGACTGTTTTTAGGTACATAAGAAATAATGTTTACATGGTGTTCTCTAGTGAACAGATTACATTTACTTTTCATTCCAAACTGAGTCTTTTTTTTTGTCACGAAGAACATATGGGTTTGTGAAGATTGAGTTTAACTAGTTTCATCCAGCTCTAGTCTATTACCCACACACTGGGATGAAAACTTCTAAAATGAATATTTATAATCTCAAGATAAATGTTCATTCTCTTGATCAATGGGGTGCTTTGCCATACCTACTGTGCACCTACTCTCTTTTTTGACTGATGAATATGCATGTGCAAATACATATGCTGATCAAGTCATAGCATCCTGAACAAATGCTTTCAATGAATATGTCTTAGTTTAGACATAGAATAATAATGCATTTATAGATAGATACATTAATTGAAAAGCATGGATGAAAATCTTGGATTTTTTTTTATAATCAGTCATGCTGAGTATCTGACACCTTAAAATAAGTAAGTAGATAAAAATGCTGATGCCATATTTATCTGGGAGTTTATCATCTGTTTGATGGTTTGGTGTAATGATTAAAGGACCAGTCTAGAAACAGGAAGATTATGAGTTCTAGTCCCACGTTAAGTACAAAGCAAACTTGGTGACCTTGGGAGCCATTCACTTTCAGTCAGCACTAGGAAGGAGGCAATGGCAAACTATTTCTGAAAAAATCTTGCCAAGAAAACTACAGAGGCTTGTCCAGACAGTTTCTGAGATTGGACATGACTAAATGGAAGAAAACCAATTTTGGTTTCTGCATAGCTTTGGAAACATTTTTTTACCATTTTCTTTAATGTTATAGAAATTATATTTTGGCCTGGATGGAGTTGCAAATTTTAGCTTCACCGTAAGCCATAAAATGTTATCTCAGGTTTTTTTTTAATGCCTTTTAAAATTCAGATTATTTAGTGCCACCAGAATTGATGAGAAATGTTTTCACTTTCTATAATCTAGTGGAACCTAGATTATTTTGTTAATATTTGAATTAATATGCTAATCGGGGTTTGCACTGGTTAAGCAATACATAAGCAGAATTTCAGAGTTAAGGGTATATGTATTGTTTAATAAAACAGTGAAGTATTTGGATGACCAGATCTTAATTGCTTAAACAGTCTATATTTGTCCCTTGTTTACGTATGAGATTTGGATCCAGGAAAATAAGGTTTGCAGTATTGTAATACTGTATAAGAGGAAAAATGAGGATGTGATAAGCCACCTGGGAAAGCCAAGGGAAATTATCAAAACCATAGAAAAGGGAAAGTTAGAATATTTTGGACATGTGATGCAACACCCAGAAAAATATGGCCTACTTCAGTTAATCCTACAAGGAAAGATTGAAGGCAAATGTGTGTCTGTATTAGTTTATTATAATTATGATTAGAACAATCCAGAAAATTTAAGCACTTCAGCAGCAACTATTCCATATTTTCATTTACCGACAGACGTGCTTTATAACTCACCTGTTGGGCATCAGAATGCATCTTTCCTTTAAAAATAATGATCAGCTCATAACGTCTGGAAAGTGGTATATATTGGTGAAAGAAGCTGCCAGTTTAAATGTTCCCAGCAGAGCTGATGCCTTTATATAATGTCAGGAAGGTGCAGAATTTTTCAAAGCAGATCTTCTATTTCAAGAAGCTCTATCTCACAGTCTAAAATCCCCCCACAATGCATTTGTGTAGTCAGGGGTGGGGTGGCCTGTTATGGAAAGAGAGAAAAAATGATTATATTCTAAAGTTACTTCAGGATTTTCAAGAGTTGAAAATAATCTGCTGTAGTTTAATGGAAAAAGAAATATCACTACTTTATAAGCCCACTTCAGTCATTCTTTCTTTGTTATTCCTCCCTCCCCCATTTCCACGTTCTTCTTTGAAGCTAAATCCTTGATGGATTAGCCCAGTGCTAAAGAAAATGCCCTCTTTTATGTATGAAAGCTTTATAATTGCTACAGAAAGATGCTTAGTTGTTCATAATATACATATAATCAGATTAGTTTTGAATCTTACCTGAGCTGAGAATGTATAAATCATTCAATTTGTGAATATTTTAGTATGAGTTTTTTTATATTAAAAAGTCTCTCTTTTTTGCTGTCTTCAAAAAAATGCTAGCCAGAACTATTACAGGAAGCAGAGCAGGTAAATTTTTAATGTCCCAGGAAACGAGACTTTAATCTTCTGAAGATTTTTAAGGGCTAATAATTTTATGTTCTGGATATGCCATTTAGTAATAAAATCTGGCTTTTACACTTACATTCTAGAAACAGATAAAACTGGCAAAGTCCCCTTTCAGAGTTTTGTGCCATGACCACCTCTGATCCTTTAATTGATTTTGCCATGTGTTATTTTAACATCTCTTTTGAAGGCGGTATATAGTTGAATTGGAAATGGAAAAGAACAAAAGTGAAATATATGAAACCATTAAAATTTCAAAACATTCTCTGTATAACAATTATTAACAATGTAACTATGAGGATAATTATGAGATATAAGACAAGTTGCAAAGTAATATGAAGTCTGGGTTCATAGATCACAGGTAATTATAATAGGATTGGTGGACTTAGCAGGTTAGAAGACATATCCATTATAGTTGTTACATGATGTCTGAACCCTTTTAGTATTTTTTTTATTACTAGTATTAATATTACTAGTATTCAAAAATTGAAACACACACTTAATGCATATATACATAGACAGGTATACACACACATGCACACAGGCACAGACACAGACACACAAACACAAATATACTTGGAAATATTTTTCTCTGAGTTCGACAACACTTATAAACACTCTGAAGAGGGACATCTTTGCTTTTTGTCTTCTGTGGCATCTGTATATGTTCTTTATAATTGTCTAATTAATACTTCGTTATTTTTATTTTTATTGTTTTATTGTTTCTATTATCATGAATATTACCATGAATTTCAGGACTAATAGCAAACTAGTTTTTCTCACAAAAATGCATGTCCCAGGATATTGTTGCAGGATCCAATCTGGATCGGTCACTGGGACCATAGGTTTTGTCTTCCAAGTTTTTGGACTCGAGCTGGAGCTATCTTCAGAGAACTCCTCTCTAGCCATAATAATGATAATTTCTATTATCGTTATTACACTTTTTCATCCTGTCATTTTTGATGAAAATTTAGTAAACTGAAATTGTGGTCCACTGCCTTTCAAGGCCATCTATTTTCTTAGAACAGAAGTCAGATGGAAAAGCAGATAAGTCTAACCTTCAATAATAAGTAATGACTTTTTAAGAAATACTGAAGCTTGGTTAAGAGCTATTGGTCTATTGAATATATTAAGGTCTTAATATATCTACTGTATTTCCATTTTTAAACGATTTATAAGAGTAGTGGTGGCATATATGTCCCTTTTATATGCACATTCAGTTATTATAAAGTCTATAAACTATGTTCAGAGAAATAATGTTTTTTCTTCATTAATTACTACTTCCTATTGGAATCAGGAAATATAGATCAATTTAATTGATCTTTTACTGCCCAAGTTAACACAGTAATGTTCATCATTGATATATAGTTCAAATTTGCTTCCATGTGTAATCTTTTAAAATCATTGCTTGCATTTAATAGTATATGCCTTCAACTAACTGTCTTCCTTTCAATTCAAAACAAACTGGGAATAAGCAATAATAATAAAAATAATGAATATTGTAATCTGCAAAAGGACCAAATATAATAACCAGCAATCGTCACGTTTAAAGGAGATATATTGCTGTATGGTGGGGAAGAATATTATATTAGGATTCTACGGGATTTATATTTGAGTCACTGGTATAGTGAGAGCCAGCAAAGTATACTGAATAAAATCTGGTTAACTTATAATGAGCTTTAGCTTAATGAACACTACTGGAGAAGATTATGGATCTTCATAGTTTTGACTCAAATCTCCAATCTTCATTACTTGAGGTAAACTAGGTTGATTCTTTGTTATATATACTGAAGCATATGTTTAGATTTGTGTTTTTTTGGCCTGAGGCAAAGATATATTTTGCACAAATCCACTTCCTCAAATTTCTCAAGATCTTCATATATTTAACAGTAAGACATCTGGAAAGTTGTAAATGCATCCAGGTAAACATATTAATAAATTATTTAAAAATGAAATATAAAACATTTTAGAAGAGTCTGGAAGAAAGAGAGGTTGTGGATGTAATTTGTATGTGTCTGCATATTACAAAAAATAATTTACAAATAGTATGGTTATCTTCCTTGGATATTGAGTGATATAATATTTGGGTAGGTATGAAATTGAATTTGCATTCTCACTCTTGCTTTCAAGTTTATTTCAACTCTAGCATGTCTCCTGGTGGTTCATGGACTCATGTAGCTTCCTTGAAAAAAGAATTATTTTTGGAATGACCAGTGTAGTCTGTAGCTTTAATATTTTCTAGAGAACACTTGTTTGAACATTTACTTGGCTACTGTTCCTTTGGTTTCTAACACAGATAAAGCTGACCATGTGTTGCCCTCTATGGAGACCTAGAGCTAATTCACACATCACTGCATTCTCCAGTGACAAAATATTTAAGCTACTAAATATATATCAGTATTATGTTGGTTGTCATGTATCTGTGACTATTAGTTACAACTGACTGGCACTTTAAAATAAATATTTGATACTAGATTCCTGAATGCCAGCAAGTAGATAAAAAGCGATGTTGGTAATCTGTTCTGTGTGTATTTGTGTCTTTGCAAAAGGAGCTACCTAAATCAGACCCGGTGTCTACAATTCCCAATACATTAAAGTGGACTATTAATAAAATACTTGATATAGATTACCCGAGTTTCAGACCATTCAGATATAGGCAGAAACAAGACTTGCAATATATTGGCTATTAAGATGATAAATGAATAGAGGCATTTTTCTTATTCCATAAGTTATACTTCAACTTAAAGTGCTGACATTTTAGGCATTTTAGTTATAAATTATATTTAACTATAAACTATGAAAGATGGAAATAGTTTCGCCTTGAAGACGTGTTGTGATCCTAATATATAAAGTCAAAATGCAATAATAATATGTGTGGTTCTCTCTCTGCTTTTTCACCAAGTGAAGGAAATAATGGAATAAATCAGTGCAATATAAGAACAATAGTGGGAGGTGTAGCCAAAAGTTACATAAAATAGTCCTCAATTCATGGCATTAAAAAAAAAATATTGTGCATTCTGTGACTGAGAGCCATGGTATTGGAGTGAATTAGACTGTTTTGACAACTTTACCCCGCTTAAATTGGATTTCCAAAAGTGAAAAAATTGATGTTGTGCTATTTCGGAGGATATTTTAAAAGATACTTGCACTTCAAAGGGAAAATAAAATAATCAGATGCAAACATTTCATAGTCTATCATAGCTGAATAAGTTCAGGCTATCTTGGGGCTATGCTAAATTCTCCTGTCCTGGAAACTATAAACAGCTTTTTACCGTCACTTTTTTTTTTACCCCGTGAGTGAAAACTAAATTATCGCAGACCCCCCCCCCCATATTTGGCAAAATAAAATAAAAGCTATTACTAGATTTTATAATAGGTATTCTCCTTTTTGACAAATCTCTGTGCCCATTGCTTAATTAAACAGAAAGATTTTTGAATTCACAGGTACCTTTACCTTTTCCTACCAGACTCTAAATTAGGTCTCCAAATTATGCCTGTGTATTGCCTGCTGTACCAACCCTCGAAAGCTTAAAACATTTTTTTTAATGAAAGCAGAGAGATGGAGTGATCTCCTTGATAATAAAGCTTAGCTTTAATGCCAGCTCCATGCTGTTACAGCATATTACTAAACAGCAAGAAATGTGGCACAGATGTTGTGGCAGCCATATTTTACACTCTCCAAAAGGTCATGTCGCTTGTTATTTCATTCAGAATCAATATTAAGTGAGCGTTCCAAATTTCAGCTGTCAGTTGAATTTATTGCTGCAAAGCAAAGCTGAAGGGTTTTCGACTGTGATTCTAGCAAGGTAACACATTACTAATATAAGGACACTTTAGGAAAAACAGGTGACCCACATACAAGCAGAAAAGGTCAGTTTAAAATATCTGTAGGAGAAATATTGTAATGGCGGCGATCATCAGGCAGGGTTCACAAATTGACAAGATTGCTATTGAACAGACATAGCAGATTCAGACAAAGTAACATTGGTTAAACATCACAGTTTGCTTTGGCAGAAGTGTTATCATAAACATGGACATGGATGATCAGAGAACATGAAAGGAACCTCAAGGACACAACTGAGCTCTTAAGAGGTTGCAACCCTTTGAATGTTGTAGCTTGGAGGGTATAGTTCTTTTTGTAGAGAGCTATTATTTATTATTTGATAGAAGTCAGACTAGTATTCAGGTTAGTGCATCACTGAAAGCAATTCCATCTTTGGCATGAAAGAAAAAGCCTTTTTTAATTTCTTCAACATGGTAATTTTCTTAAATGTTTGTATATATGTACAAAACAGGCACAGTCAGTGGTGGGATTCAGCCAATTCGCACCTATTCAAGAGAACTGGTTGTTAACTTTCTAAGCAGTTTGGAAAACCGTTGTTGGAAGAAATCTCATTTTGTTTTTTTCCCACTTTACAGGGCAAATCTTGTAAGGAAGGCAGGAAAGAAACATTCTGATGTTGTTTCTAACCTAATCTTTATTGCCTGGCAACAGAAACTGTCTCTCAGGTTAACCGTTATTACATTGTAACAGCTAAGGCGAAGCACCCATCGATGTGAGTGACATTGAGTTGGCCATTCCTACCCAGTCACATGACTATCGAGCCCCGCCTACCCAGCTGATCATTAGGGAAGAGAACTGGTTGTTAAATTATTTGAATCCACACCACTGGGCACAGTACACATATCAGTAAAGTTGGGAAACTGCTGCAATGAAATTATACATTGGCTTGGAAAGGTAGGCGCCTAATTCATCAATAGAATCAAACGAATTCACAAAGTTTTCAGTTTTTCACTATTTTGTGATGTGGGTAAGCTATAACTAAACAGACAATTAAAGAAGCTCTAGTCATCTCACTAAGGAGAATGATTAGGCAGAAGGAAAGCACATGGACCATTCAAATCTTTTAGATACATCTATTAGAATCAACTCCTTTATCAATGTTAAGTGCAGAAGACCTTTAGTACAATAAAAATGTCAGTAATGGATATAGCCTAAATCATATGAAAGTCAAAAATTCCAGGGAAATCTATTCACTATAGGTGCAATTCTGCTTTTTATAGCCCATGCCAGAAAAAAAAAATATCAGAAGGAACTGATCGTGCTTTGCTTGAGTGTTTTTACTGTGCAGAGATCAGTTAACCAGGATTTAGAAAGTTGTCACATTCTGACTTGTTCAAATTGAGACTACCATATTGGGGTACAAAAATCCAAATGACCACTAGAGGGTAGAAATCTGGATATTTTTCAGACCTTAAGCAGTTGTTTTTTCATTTATAATTGTTATCTCTCTTTTGAGTAAGAGAAAAATAGCATTTTTCCACCATTGCAATCGTAATAGGAATGTTATGTTACATAGCAACTTCATAGCCTTCAACACTCATATTTTGCTCTTTTGGGGTGTTTTGGATGTCATGAAAATGCACCAAGGGGTGGAAATGATTCTTTATAAAGATATCAGACTAAAAATACAGAAAGCTTTAAAAGTTGTTGCATTCGTTTGTATACATCACAGATTATTGTCTTCTTCTGAACTATCAATGTCACAAGTGATTTTTCTCTTAAATCACATTAATTATAAATGTTGCCAATCTCCTACAAATTCATTGCAGTTATTTTAATTGATTAAATGATAACACAAAGCCGCTGCTAACCTATAAATTCCTACTTTCATACATTCCCACAAGTATCTATGTGATACCAATTCCTACACCGCTTCTCTGGGTGCGTTCTGTTACTTAAGATCGTAACACCTTCAATCAGCCTATATTGTAATCTTCCTCTTTTTCTTAGTTTAAAAGCTGTGTTTCTATCTATCTTTTTTTCTTTTATTGGTTTATTCATGCTCTTTGACTCTTCTTATATTTCAAGTTGCAATCTTCCTTATTCCTTATTTAAGGCAGGGGTGGTATTCACTTACTTTCCATACCGGATCGCAAATGTGAGCACACACGCCCTCTCCACGTATGTGCTTCGCCTTCCGCGCATGCGTTTTGGCTTGAAAATGTGCCCAAATAGGACAGCATAGAGTCAGGGTGAGTGGGCAGGCCCACCCATGATTTCCGCTACTGGTTACGGTGAACCGGTCTGACCCGGCTGCATACCATCTCTGCTTTAAGACCATCATTGGATTGGCCTATATTATTAGACATTATGGCTCTGGACAATTTAGAATTTCACACAAATTTTTTTTAAATTAAAATACGGGGACAATAGTTGTTTCCATGCCAGATGCAGCATTATTTATTAATGGGAAAGACATGCTACATTTTAGGCAAAATGCCACAAGTATAACTTAAGTCTACTCCTAACATACTCCTGCTAGCCTTTGGAAAATAGAATTAATAATCTATAAAATGCCTTACAAGTCAACATAATCTTACCCACATTCCACCAACTAGGAGGCACACTTAGTGTACTGCCTTTTCTGGAGAGAGTAAGTTCATTAAAGGTCATTCGGTTATGTTGGAACAGGAAAACAATAACCTTTGAATGTGAATCTTTGCAGTATATTTGCAAATGCAATCATGGATAAATCAAACATGGTATTTTCCACAGATAATAAATTCTGATCTGTATCTTTTGCTTATGTGACCCAATGGAAAACAGACCATGCAAACTGAGGTTCCTTTAGTGTTCTGAGATAGCCCAACAGCATTTCACTCAAAGACTAAATGAAACCTTCAGCCAAGAACTTGTGCCAACCTGTTTTCAGACAATAAAGACTTTTTAAACTGAAAAGTTAATACTGCTATAGCAGGTGCTGAAATACATGAAATAAGAGAAGCAGGAACACCTGCTGAATCCTGCTAACAATTATTACATTGTTTCCGATGGAGTCAGGTTAGGTAGAAAAGTCTCCTCATGTCTGCTTCATTCAAAAGGCACTGCCTCCAGGTCCTTATTAAAGAGGCATGAATCTTACTATTCAAAGGAGTTCCTACTTCATTTGTGTAAGTGTGAATTGATTTTATTATCTAAATGGCATTTGTTTCTTAAAAGTCAGTGGCTGATATTGAGTGTAATGAATTGCCCTTTTATCGGTCAAACCTTTCCTTATATTGTAAAAACGTACACCATTAGATATATAGGAGAGTCCATGAGGGACGTCAGAAATAATTTTTTCCCCATTTCTGTGCTAGGTTTTCTAGCTTATTTTTATGTTTCAGAAAAATTGGAAATTATGAAATGGTTCCTAAGGTTTTCATACATAATACATAAAATGATTATGATCCAAAGAACTGGTCTGTGTGATTTTAAGTAAACCTCAAAAACCATTTGAGATTTCAGAAATCCATTAAAATTATATTTTTTAAAAAGGTGCAGATAGTATTTCAGATTCAGGAAAGGAGGTTGTGTTTTAGTGATGTATAATGAACCTTGTTTTCCCCAGTTTTCAGGCTTGCCTTACCTCTGAAAGCATTTTCTTTTAAAGTTTGATCCACTGGAAGACAATCTCTATTATAGTCTCTTTTTATTTGTACTACAATGTTAACAATTTCTTGTATCTTATGCTTATTTTTTTTTTCTTCAGTATATAAATCAAAATTCTCAGCAGTCATTAAAAATGGAAAATTTTGGGATGTAAAGAGTTTTTTTAAGCAACAGTGTTGTGTTCACATACTGCATGATGATATATGATATCCTTTCTGATTTTAAATAGAATGGAAACCCTGTTAATTTTGCTATTGAGTGCTTATGACATACTGAGGTTAGTGCTAACTAATACTTGTGGCATGAAATGGTTACTTTAGTTATTCAATCAAAAGTATAAAAGTTTTTTAAAGGCTGTTTCTTATTTTCATCTTCATGTAATATTGTGAGTAGAGTACTTTTAATTCACCTTCCATTATTGATCAAATAATTCATAGCTTGATTCCGTCTTTTAATAAACTTTGTGTATGCCAACTATAATACAAATAAATCAAAGTCCTCATTGCCTACTAGCATGTGCATTTATTCATCAGAAGTCTTATTATAAAATGTCTATGGGATTGCACAGAGCTGCAGTGCCAAAGAGATTTATTCATGAATAACTTTTAATGACTTCTGAAGGACTAACTTTGTAGAAAACCTGCACTCAGTTCTTCTATAAAACACTACATCTGAAAGGCAAGTCTGGCTTTGCATGGTAGCATTGGTAATAAATAAGCCTCTCCTAAAAGCTTTAATTTGTGTTTCAGGGTTAGTTATGTATGTATGTATGAATGTATGTATGTATGTATGTGTGTATGTGTGTATGTGTGTATGTGTGTGTGTGTGTGTGTATATATATATTCATTTGGTTTGCAAAGAAAGCAGATGCCTTGTTTGCTCTGATATTATAAGGCTACCTAAAGAAACCAAGTGCTTCAAGTAGTAAAATCCATCTTAGATATATTTATTTGGTTTCTAGAAATAATAAAATAGATATCAATATAATGTAGCCTTCTAATATTATTATGGCTGATCCATAACTTTGTCTGGAAAAAGAATGATGATGACATTGGTTCTGCTCAACATGCTAATCTGGGAATCAAATGTTGTAATGGCTGCAAGATAAAGAATATTTTTGTTATGACTATTGTATTTATATTAATCCCTTAATGTCCACTAAGATGTCTATAGAACAGCTGCTGATAGAGTATAAAAGAGATTAAAAGAAATTTGTTCTGAAGACTTCTATTCCTGAAAATGGAAAAAAGAAAAAAAATGGTTGAAAATTGTGTATTCTATGCATATTTGTTGAACACCATTAATTTGTTGCTTCTAGCTAGGAAAAATACAAGCTTCTTTCATGGGTAGCCATGGGTTTGGTTTGGTAGCTAATAAGTCTTCAATTCTAAAAATTATCTAATGTTAAATATATGTAAAAATATCCTAGGAGGTCTTGAGAGACTCTGATTTTTTTTCTAATGATAGAGCAATAGGAAGCTCTAGACATCAGTTCTCAATTCTCTGTCATTTTCTGTAACTTCAATTTACTGCTGGTATGAATATTTATTCTGTTCTGATTATGCTGATGTTGAATAACTTTTTCAAGATTTGACATCCCATAAATATGAATAAATACATAGTTGGAAATGAGTTTGCATAAACATTTCTGGAGTACAATTTCCTGCAATTCATCTTCCTCTTGCCTCAACAACAACATGCTTGTTTGTAATATTTTAGTCTTAGCTTTGCTAAGTTCAGGTCAAATTTATTTTACTGCTCTTTATTTTACTGTGCTGATTTGAAAACTTCTCCACAGATACTTCTTGCTGAAAGCAAAAGTAGACTTGCTCCCATTGTTTTATCTAACATAGAAAAATTCCAGATTCCACTGTTCAGATTTATAGGTCGGAGGACTGGGGTAGGGACAAGGAGGCCCTCAAGCTGAAGTGTTTGGCAGAATAGAGAGAGAATTCAAAGCAGAGCAGAAGGGGGAGCTTCTACAATGGAAAAAGAGCCAAAAATGGACCCAAATTATTATTTGACATTGGTAGGATATTTGGGGAGCTTTGAGTTAAAGCTAATTAATGATTTAATAATTAAAATAGAATCTGAATACAACCCTGTCAAAATCACACTTTAAATAATAGACCCTGAACTAGATATCTAATATGTCCTCCAGAAATAATGGTGCAATTTAATTTTGAGTAGTTTAGCTCCCATTGCTTTCAGTGGTAGCTTGCCAAAGGTGAATTTGGCTGATGAACATCTGATTATTTATCTTTGTGTGGTCTTCTTTTGAATCAGTGGAGATGACTTCCACATAATTCAGATTGGGGTGGTGTAGGCTTCACAAGTCTAGAATTAATGCTGTGTTAATATTCAGACATTCCAGGCTCTCCTGACAATGCAGAACAGATTGATATTTGCATTATAGACTGAAAAGTCAATAAATACTGCCCTTTTGCCTCTTTTAAGCCACAAATTATTCTTAACAACAGCAATCAGGGCAGAGGTCTCTGGTGATCATGGTGATACAGCTCCACTGTATATGATGATAAGTATTTACTTTCTGTATCAAAAATAACTTCAGCATAATACCTATAAATATCACACTAGTCCTGTACAGTTGCCTTAAGATCTATACAGTTTTCACCTGATTAAAAAAAGAAAAAAAGAAAAATGGGAAGTTATTGTATAGCAAAGCTTCAACTTGTAGAAGCAATTTTAAATAACTATGGACCTCACATGGACTCTATAGACATCCTAAGAAAATAAAAACAATGCCTAATGCAAAGAAGAAACTGGGATAAGGAGGATGACAAGAACACATAGGGAGAGAACTCTGTAATTGAATAACTTGTAAAGGATCATTACACTAAGTCAATTTATAAATCTCTTCTTTATTTTTCTTTGAATCAGAGATATAATCCTACGCATGACTGCTCAAGATAATCAGATAAGTGTAGGTTAGCAACAAATGAATACTTGTTCTGATTATGTTCCATTCTTTAATATAAGCTTTGTTTAAATACCTGAAATCCACCCAAATTTCTGGTTTTGATATATTAAGGTTAAGAGTCTTGTTTTTCTTTATGTAACTTGCTACGTCAAGAGTACATCTGGTAATAATCTTACATACAATGGCAATGATTTTAGAAAAAAATATTATTTATGAAGGACAAAGGTGTGAACCATGTACCGTATTTTTGGGAGTATAAGATGCACCTTTTTCACTCAGAAAAGAAGCTGAAAATCTGGGTGCACCTTATACACTGAATACAGCATTTTTTGCCTCCTAAAATCCTGCCCCCTTCACCAAAATGGCTGTGCATAGCCTTTAGGAGACTTATGGAGTGCTCCTGGGGGCTGTGGAGGGCAAAAATGAGCAAAAAACAGGCCATTTTTGCCACCCTCCCAGCTCCCAGGAGCACTCTATAAGTCTCCTAAAGACTAGGCATACCCTTTTTTTTGATAAAAATGGCCCATTTTTGCAAAACATGGGCCATTTTTTGCTTGTTTTTGCCACCACTCCCAGTCCCCCAGTCCCCAGGAACACTCTACAAGACTCCTAAAGGCTATGCATGCCCCCCCCTTTTTTTTTGGAGGAAAAACGGACCATTTTTTGGAGATCTCTACAGTACAAAAACTTTTTTTTAAAAAAAATGTCTTTTCAAAATCTTGGTGTGTTTTATACTCCGGTGCATTTTATGCTCCAAAAATATGGTATTTCAAGCAACACCTCTAATACTGGCTAATGGGAAGTGACTAGAAAGGGTTTTTTTTTCATGTACTGTTTAAGAGACACAGATGAACAGATTAAAAAGCATTGTTGTTACTCCAATCAGCTCTATGGCTCTCCAGAAAAATCCCAAATTTTTATTACAGCAGTTATCAGAGTCAGAAACCTCATCCCTTCACATGGATTTTAATTTCTGGATTCCACTTTGCATGGCTATATGATACGTATGTAATACGTACATAATATATAATATGGTACTTTTCCTTGAATAATTACAGCAAAGTCCACATCTTCATGATCACATAATATTGGGAAAACTTCACTAAAATCTCTAATTTTATGTAAGGACATGTAAGGATAGGGTAGTCTGGAATAGTTTCTGTAGCAGCTATGGAACTCTTGTAAAATATGATGTTTTGATTACTCGAAAAGATGCTCTTTATTTGCAGGAGATAAGATATAAGCACAATCATATAACCAGAGTCACATCCACCTTTTATGAATGTTCCAAATATTTTAAAAAATATTTAGGGATTGGATAGTATGGTTATGCCTGCCATGTTGCCTTTTTTACCTACTTCCACAAAACACCTCTAGTCCTAATAGAAGATTTTCAATCTAACTTGTTTACAGAATTGTTGAGAGGAAAACTTATATCACACACACACACACAGACAAATAGGTAGGTAGGTAGGTAGGTAGGTAGATGATAGATAGATAGATAGATAGATAGATAGATAGATAGATAGATAGATAGATAACATTGGTTAAAGGACAGGCTATGCTATAATTAATACATATTACAGAGGACCAAGTTTTTACAGGATTGAAATTATTGGTTTTCCAATCACATACCTACTTTTTTAAATACAAGACACCATGAAAAGAAGATCCTATTGAAGTGTTTAAGAGTCTAAGAACTCATCACACGAAACAATCTCTGTATAACTGATATGAATTGGAACACAATTGTTTAGTTTGGGCATGATTCAGAGGTGAGTTGCTGCTGGTTTGGCCCAGATCAGGAGACCTGGTAGTAGCGGTAGCGGGAGGCTCCGCCCACCCACCTGGATGCTTCTGTGCATGAGCACAAGCGTTCCACGCCTGAACCGGTAGTAAAAATTGGTAATCCACCACTGGCATAATTATAATAGTACATAGTTAAATATACAAGTTAAATAAATGTTAAATAAAAGTTGGAAGTGACTACTAGCTTTTTCAGACCTCAAGTCATGACAATTACTTGTGCTGGAGTATAGGTGTCTTCACAATCATCTTCACTAGTAATTATGGGAGATGTATCATTTCAGAGCCTTTAAAGTTTGTGAACTTGCTAGACCAGTGAACAGTGAAACCAGGAATGTTGGCTTATTGACCAGCAAACTGACCTGGGAAAAGGAGAAGGCCCTGATATGTTAGAGATAAAATGTCTTTTCATTTCCATGACTGATTAAAAAAAAAGAGAGAGAGAGAAATATGAGATAGCAGTCATAGCAACAATGGAGTAAGAAAAAAAAAACACTGGATGTTGGTGATATAATGCAGATTGGGCCTTGCCTGATAAATCAAGCCCTGGCAAGCTGCTCTCAATTAAAAGGGCAACAGAATAGATTCTTTGCTCCCTGATCATATTTTCCATTTTCTGGCATGTTGATATTTCCCTACTGGATACCATTTTAGTAGAGCTGGCTTTTTGAAAGTCCATGCCAATTCCACACAGTAGGCAAAGCTCTGAATTCTAAACTAACTTTAGTTACTTTTGTCATTCCATGTCTCTATAAATCAAGCACATTGTATCTGCAATGTTTATAAGCGGGGCAAACTATAAAATGGTAATTCAAAATATATATCATCTTTTTTTTAAAAAAAATGAGGTTATAAAGTAATAATAGACACACTTAAGCTTTTGTAAAATATTCCTTTTTTAAAAAAATAAAAAGGCACTCCTGGCCCAAAATTTTCTTGGAATGTATACACTACAATTGTGTGGATTGATCTAGCCAGAGGGAAAATGTAAGATGTCAGAGATGGTGCATTTAAAAGCAAATAAGAATTTTCTGCCAATTTCTGTGTCTGTCTGCAATTATGTCTGGAAATATTTCTGAAAAGAGGGCAAGACTCAGTAAGCATAACAGGTTTCCCAAAATGTTCAGAATGTACAATAATTAATGATGACATATTTTGAACTCCTCCTTGGAGTATTCTCTTGGCAAGCAAAAGACTTGAGAGGTCTTTCTGTTGTAAATTGCCAGTGTTGCATGTTCAAAGAAGAAAGGGGGGAAAAAAGCATTGAATTAATTTGGATAAAAAACAAATTCTTGATTTATTAGAGCTTATTTAGACTGATTCATTTGACTTTTCAAAATTAGAAAGTAAAAAAGAATGCTATAAGAATAATTACTATTTTTTATTTCATTTTGTTCATTTTACATTTTGAAATAATCACTAATGACCTTTTTACCTGCTGCATTTGCCAATGTTCTCCTATATCTTTGCATGATATAAAACCAACTTAAAAAATATAGAGATATATTAGTGAAGCTAATGATGACTGAAACGAGCGTCCTATCAACTGTTATTCTGTGACAATTCAGTTTATTATTTTTTATCTAGAACGCATAGCAGTACATCATCAATTATATTTCAGAGATGTCTTCAAATCATAAACATTTGCAGTTTGAAATCTGAGCTGAGATATCAAATATTGAATGTGCAAAGCTTCCATCAAATGATATATAAAAATATTTTGATACTCAGCAGTTAGAAAATTAATGTAACTATTCTGATCTCAGTTTATATAAAATAGGTATCATACCCTCATTAAGCACAAAAGTTGTATTCCAAGTGTTAGCTCATTTTAACTGATATAGAAGAGAAATACTACACACTCTTGCTTGCCAGATTTATGTTGTTCCCTTTCAGCTTCATAAGCATGGTTTATTCTGCTTTTATGAAGCCTAGATGTGATTATATAAAGGAAATAAGTTGAATTAATGGTTTTAAAAGAACAGAATTTCAGTAACTAGCATTCCAGAATAGTTAACAAGTGAAAAAAAACCCATTAGTTCATGTTTAAAATTGATGTTTTTAAAATGTGACAAGACCAAAATAGCTTTGAACTTTGAATAAATTCCCTGAGATACTGGGGCATCACACTCCTATCAGCACTAGTAACTGTATCTTGTTTTTACTTTTTTTTCTATGACTATCAATTATTCATCCGGCAGCATGAGTGTCAATAGTATTTATAAATAAATAAATGGCAGATCTTTGTCTTGAGATGATTGCTTTTAAATTAGATAATTTAAGATTAAAGGGCAGATTATATAGAGAAGTACATTTATTTTTCTAATTTAGGTAACATTGTTAGTCATGAGTAAAAAAAACAACAACACATCCGCAACAAAATAGGATCTGTCTAGGTAGGTAGGTAGGTAGGTAGGTAGGTATTTGTACATTTGATTAGTGACTGTTCAAGTGGTACTGAACAAAAATCACTTAACAATTGATCCTTGCACTTACATCTGTAAGTCAAGAACTACATGTAATGCAATACAATTTCCTCATTCTCATCTCACCTCATCATTCTATAGGAGACATTGTTGTGTGGGTCTGGGCTCGGTTGCTTTTTTGAAGATCTTTCATTATCCAAACTAGGTAATATCATCAGTTCTAGTTCTAATGGCCTAGTTTGGGTAGATGTTACTTAGTTTGGGTAATAAAACATGTGGAAGAAAACAACCCAGCTCAGAGAGCACTAAGGAACCGTCATGTCAACCCGAGCTACAAATATTCTTCTTTATTGGTAAATATTGCTGCTTTAGCAAAGGTATAAGTGAGGAAGAACAGATATGTAACAAAATTCTATGAATGAATCTTCCTATGCATGGAACAGCCAATGTTGGGTTTTTCTTGACTGAAGCAAAATGCTTGGGAGGAGAATGAAAAAAGTCAACAATATTAGCACAGCTGGGGGGAAAGGATTGGAGATACGAAGGATGAGATATAGATAGTGAACTGAGACATTCAGGACTCTTCTTCACTACAGATTTCAACTGCTTCTCTCCCATGCTGAAACTATCTGGAAATTAAGCCAATTTAAGAATCAGCTTTCAATCCATTCTTCCTTTTTGAGCAAGGATGCTGGTCAGGTGTTACATTCAGGTAGTGTTTTTCAAGGCCCCTGATTGGAAATTCCCAGTCTTCTTTATATACCACCCATACTGAGAAAGTGAAGAATTTATTTTCTCCCCAGAACCGTGCTGTTGAAGACATGATTTCTCTTGATGTTCCTTTTTCATTAGTCACCCTTAGGACTTAGACTTATATACCGCTTTACAGGCCTCTCTAAGTGGTTTACATAGTCATCCTATTGCCCCCAACAATATGGGTCCTCATTTTACTGACTTCGGAAGGATGATAGGCTGAGTCTACCTTGAGCCAGAGAGATTTGAACTGCCGAATTGCCAGCAGCCAGCAGTCAGTAGTAGAGCCTGCAGTACTGCATTCTAACCACTGAGCAACCATGGCTTATCCTTCCTAGATTCCCAAGTATCTGATATCTTCCTTGATGGTAGGGAAAAAATAAAACACAATTTTGTTTTCCTTTATCATTTGGAACAGAAGAGGAAACTGGAAGAACTTTTGTCAGTTTCCTCAGATGATGAACTAGGCTTAAGATACAGAAGGATCTTGACAAACTTGAACATTGGGCACTATCTAATAAAATGAAATTCAATGGTGAAAAGAGTAAGGTTCTACATTTAGGCAAGAAAAATGAAATGCACAGGTAAAGTATAGGTGGTACCTTGGTCAATAGTAGTAACTGTGAGAAGTATCTTGGAGTCCTAGTGGACAACCATTTAAATATGAGCCAGCAGTGTGCAGCTGCTGCCAAAAAAGCAAACACAGTTCTAGGCTACATAAACAGGGATAGAATCAAGATCACATGAAGTGTTAATATCACTTTATAATGCCTTGGTAAGGCCACACTTGGAATACTGCATTCAGCTTTGGTCGCCACGATGTAGAAAAGATGTGGAGACTCTAGAAAGAGTGCAGAGAAGAGCAACAAAGATGATTAGGGGACTGGAGACTAAAACATATGAAGAACGGTTGCAGGAACTGGGTATGTCTAGTTTAATAGAAAGAAGGACTAGGGGAGACATGATAGTAGTGTTCCAATATCTCAGGGGTTGCCACAAAGAAGAAGGAGTCAAACTATTCTACAAAGCACCTGAGGGCAGAACAAGAAGCAATGGGTGGAAACTAATCAAGGAAAGAAGCAACTTAGAACTGAGGAGAAATTTCCTGACAGTTAGAACAATTAATCAGTGGAACAGCTTGCCTCCAGAAGTTGTGAATGCCCAACACTGGAAGTCTTTAAGAAGATGTTGGATAGTCATTTGTCTGAAACAGTATAGGGTTTCCTGCCTAGGCAGGGTGTTGGACTAGAAGACCTCCAAGGTCCCTTCTAACTCCGCTATTGTATTATTGTATTGTAAGAACCAGTCTATCATTCATAGTTTATTTTTTACAGTTTATATTTTAATCACTTTAAGGTATTTAAAAAATCTACTTCCTAGTAATGATTTTGAAAAACAAAAGCCATACAGCCTTTCATCAGGACACTATTTAATTATTTATAAAAAGGAGGGGAAAAAGATACTGTTTAACTAGTCTACCTTGTGAAAGTCCCTTCAGCACAAGGCAGACAGCTCAGCACTAAATGACCTGGAGAGCAGTGAGCAGGGACTATATCAGATATTCCTGCGACAGTGCACAGTAAGCAACTAAGCATTTATGTATGAGGAAATTAAGCTTAGCAGACAAACTATATATTGCTGCTTGCTTGTATTAGAAGAAATCAGAAAAAGTACTTTTGATGTACAGGTAGTCCTCATCTTACAACAGTTCATTTAGTGACTATTGAAGATGCAATGGCACTGAAAAAAATGGCTTATGACTATTTTTCATTCTTACAACGGTTGCAGCTTCCCCATGATCACGTCATCCAAATTCAGACACCTGCCAACTGACTCATATTTATGATGGTTGAAGTGTCCTAGGATCATGTGGTCATCCTTTGCAACCTTCAGAAAAGCAAAGCCATTGGGAAAACCAGATTCACTTTAACAACCATGAATATCGTGGGCTCGATTGTTGTCATGCATCAAGGACTTGTACAGTGAGGCAATATGGGAGAAGTTACCTTCATAGTGCATTGTGGGAAGGCTGAGGACATCATCATCTTTTCCTGTCTTTAGGAAACATTAAATGGGCTTTCCTTACACTTAGGTGAGCAGATGAACTCTCAAGATGGAAGAAATACAAGATGAATACATTTTCACTGTATCATTTTCTTTAGTTAAAGTCAACTCCCTACCCTTGAGTTTTCTTTTAGCCCCTGACAGAAAAGGATATGGGGTACACGAACACTTCTTATTCTGAACAGCTAATAGCAACTTGAAAAGTTGAATGTGATTATTTCAATTGAGGAAATGGCCTGTGCAAAAAGTAATAAACCATTCAATTATTACTAGCGTATGAATTTGAATGCGATCTCTTCCCCCCACCCTTCAATCACCAAAGGATGAGTGTTATTCCAAAAGAATATAGGGAATTCTCTTCACAGTGTTCTTGGATCACTGTGTCGAGAAACTATATTCACGGTATAATATTTAAGTTCTGTCAAGAGATTGGATAGATGCTTATTTCATAAGATTAATCTTTGACCACATTTAAAACAGGTTTAAAAATCACAGTGACTTGGCATTCATGTCATATCAGCAGTAAATTACTAAAATTACATTGCAAAATAACCAATGGGATGGTGTTATTTAATTATTTTTACCTGATAGACCATGCAAGTGCACACACAAAAAAGCAGCAAGCAAAACAAGCACACACAAAAAGCACCCGGGCGACGGGTTATATGCAAATGATAGGAATTTTAATTAAGTGCAAGAAATGTTTTCAAATTTACACTAATTACATTATCTTCACTACAAACAAAATATACGGCAGATGAATATAATAATAGCTCTTAAAGGGGCATCTGAGCCAGATAGGGAAACACAGAAGAGTCCTTGGTAGGCTACCATTCTGAAGCCAAGGCCAGAAGCCTGTTTCCCTTACAGTCATGTCAGTTTTGAATCAAGGCACACTTGGATAATTGCCATAAATCAGAGTTATATTATCGATGGGAGTCTGCTTGGATGGCATTTAATGTAACAACTTCTGTCTGGTAATATAGAAGCAGATATGCCTTTGCACTCTATTCTCTGTATTCATTAGCAACATTCTGACAATCACTATCTTTTTCCTAACATTTATCTTTACCTCATACTAAAATTCCTTTGTGAAAACAGATTGTCCATGGAGATAAATCCTAATAGAATTCCCTCAGTACTTTGGCCCATAACATTTCAGATGAAGTTCAAAAACTGATGAACCAAATGCTGATGAAAATAAACCAATCTCTGAATGAAACCAGCTAGGGAATTCCTTCTTTGTGAGTTGTTATATTTGTCCTAGATGAAGATAAATGGCTCCCTTCTTTATTTATTGGTAGAGAAGTTTACAAGTTTAGTAATTGTCTTTTAGCAGGTTAGGAATAAGCTAAGGCTGTTAAAAAAATAAAGATTTTGTTAGCAAATAATTCTCATAAGGCATTTCATTTATTAGAATTAGTTTCTATGAACAGGCTATATGTATAGAATTCACCCAACTACAGCATTATTTAATAATTCTCTGTGAGTAATTTTCATGCTCTGTTTTTCTCATTTATATGAAAAAATAATTTTATTTTTGCCTAATAAGACTTGACAATGTGTACTTAGGTTTATGATTCTTGTAGCAATAGAATATGATGAACTCTTTAGAAAAAAAGGAAGAAAGAAAGAAAACCCAAGTTTTCGAAGCATTTCTGCACATATTTATTTAAAGACAAAACTCACCTAATTCAGTGGATTGCTCCAGGTATAGATTCATTAAATTACTGGATTTGTTGAGCTAAGATTACACTATAACAAAAATAATTATTGTTTTATTTGTCCAATAGCTGAACTTCTTTCCGCATATTTGTAAAATAAATGTAGTTTATGAGATTGCATGAAATTAATTGTGGGAATTTCTCTTCCTCTCTGTCTGATTGTGGGGGTGAAAATGTGCCCACTCCAAATTTGTAATGACAAAAATGTCTTATTAAAAACTTAAAACCAACAGTGGCCGACTAGAGCATAGAAACAGGTTTTGAGAAAGAGCAATTGAATGTAGAGTGTGTTTCATGACTGAAAGTGTTAGGGGTACAACTCATGTGGCCCTTGGACTCTTTTTCACCATCTGCTCCAAATTGGGAGAGGTTAAAGTGTTGCTACTACTTTGTACTGGGGAAGTTCAAAAGAATAGATGTTGGAAGGACTTATTTTCCCAGTTCAAATTTCCAACTTTCTCCCATTGAGCCAGTTTTTGGTTCTGAGGCTGTTCATGGTTAGCACGCAGCTCACAACATGCTGCAGAAAGGCTGATGCAGCTTTCAAGGTGCTGGGGATTGTGTACCATGTATGATAGAATGCCCGATATATCTTGAAATAAAGAAATGGGTAGAAAAATAATCAAGGGAGGAAATAGGGTCAGCACAGAAGAGATTCTTGAGTCCAGCAGAGGATGAGGGGAATATAAGGAAGAGACTTTGAGTAACTGTTCCCTAATTAGACTAAATATTAGCTGTGCAAGATCATTGTTTTGGTATCAATTTCTGTTACATTCCTCTGCTAGCAATAAAGGTGGTTTTTGTTTCCCCCAAAATTCAAGTTTTCATGTTTCCCGAGTTGCCTGCTTTGCAGTGCTCAACAGTTACTTGGTCTTAACTTCATGAATAAAAGAATCCTATGGACACATTCTGAGGAACTCTATTCTTTATTTGCATTTCATAAGACACTCGTGTAAACTGCAAATACCGTATTTATCTTGTCTCTGATTTATTTGATGTGATCCCAAGTACAATGATGCTTCAAGCTCATTTTTGCTAACAGCTTTATAAATGACCGCTGAAAGAAAGTAATTTCCATTTTGAACCTTCGTAGCTACAGGAGACAGGAAAACGAAGGGAATCTGTGCTATGCTATGCTATGCTATGCTATGCTATGCTATGCTACATAAAATGTACTGAAAGAACTCAATATAATGGATGTTGGTCCTTACCTGATACACTCATTTTCTGGTAGAGTAGAGACAGCAGCCAGACTGCGTATGCTCCATCCATTAAGCAATCGGACTGAGTCTACACTGATGATATCATTGGGCCCTTGTGGCTCCTCTCCAGTTTCAGATGAAGGAAAACTGTAGACTCAAGTGAGAATTGTGAGCAAAAAAGTGAAAGTCCATAGTCACTGTATCTCTCTCTCTCTCCTCCACACAAGGAATCCCCTCGTGTGATCCATGCCAGGGCAGGGCTGGCTGCTGTCTTTACTCTACCAGAAAATGAGTGTATCAGGTAAGGACCAACGCCCATTTGACTGTTATCGTAGAGACAGCAGCCAGACTGGGATGTACCAAAGACTGGGCTGTCCATTAGGGTGGGAAATTGTAAAAAAGGTCCGTTAGGGCACAAGCACTTGTTGCAGCACCCTGCGCCCAAAGGCCATGTCAGCCGACGTGTACTTATCCAACTTGTAATGACGTATGAAGACTGTGGGAGATGCCCAGGTGGCTGCCCGGCAAACTTCTTCCAAGGTGGCTTGAGTGGACCAAGCTGCAGATGTTGCAGCGCTGCGTGTAGAGTGAGCTGTAATGTTTGCAGGGACCTGTATGGATTGAAGTTCATAAGACAGTTTAATACAGGCTCTTATCCAGCACCACAGACTAGACGATGAAGCCTTGGTACCAAAGGGGGCCTGACAAAAGGAGATGAAGAGAGCAGAGATGGCAGAACGAGGCGGTGCGGTCGATGTAGATCTTGAGGGCACGACGTACATCAAGAGTGTGCCACTTGCGCTCCCTCTCATGATGGGGAGACGGACAGAAATCAGGTAAGGTCAACTCCTGACCTCAGTGGAAACAGCTATTGACCTTCGGTATGAATGTCGGGTCCAGTCTTAAGACAACTCGGTCTGGATGGAACACACACAAGTCATGCCTGACTGAAAGAGTAGCCAAATCAGAAATACGTCTGGCTGAGGTTACAGCCACCAAAAACAGCGTTTTGAAGGAGAACAGTTTCAAAGAAGTGGATCTCATAGGTTCAAAGGGTGCGGAAGTCAAAGCCTCTAGGACATGAGGTAAGTCCCAAGTCGGATATCTATGCATGGCAGGGGAACGCAGGTTGGATGCTCCACAGAGAAATTTCTGGATCAAAGGGTGATAAGGTAGATGTTCGGATGCCAGGCTGTCCAGAATAGAGGCCAGAGCGGCCACCTGTCAACATAGTGTGTTAGGGGTAAGTCCCTGATCAAGCCCCCTCTGCAGGAAGTCCAATATCTGCGGAATGGATGCCCTAAGTGGGTCAACAGTCTGGTTGGAACACCACAGAGCAAAAGTATGCCACGCGGCATCATAAATATGGTTAGCAGAGCTTCTGCGTGATGCCTGAATAGTAGCAATGACATTGATAGAGATGTTATCGGCTGTTAAGGCTTGCCGCTCTATCACCATGTGGTTAATTGCAGCCATCGGGGATCGGGATGACAAACTGACCCTTAGTGTAGAGACAGGAGAAACCGTGGGATGTGCCATGGGGTGGAGGTTGACAGAGTCTCTAGGTCAGCATACCAAGGCCAGTGTCGCCAATTCGGCGCTAGCAGCAAAAGTTCTGCTTCCTATTCCAGCATTTTTGGAATTACCCTCTGAATGAGGGGAAGGGGAGGAAATGTGTACAGGAAACCCCTGGGCCACTGGCATCTGAGAGCATCTACTCCTTCTGCCATGGGGTCCATGAACCTCGAGTAATACCTGGGTACCTGGTTGTTGTCTGCCATCGCAAACAGGTCTAGGACTGAGATGCCAAACCGTTGTGTCAGTTGATGGAAGAGGTTCGGATGGATGTTCCACTCTGCCTGATCTATCGTTGTCTGGCTCACCCAGTCTGCTTGGACATTGGAGACCCCTGAGATGTGTTTTGCCCTGAGAGATGACAGGTGAGATTCCGCCCACTGGCACAACAGGTTGGATTCCTGCATCAGGGACCAGGAACGTGTTCTCCCCTGTCTGTTTATGTGTGCCTTGGGCATGGTATTGTCTGTGAGGACTAATATGTGTCGGGCCTGAACTCTGTGGTGGAAGTGTCTGAGGGCAAGGCGAACCGCCCACAATTCTAGCCAATTTATGCTGTTTTGGCTCTCTTTGAGAGACCACTGACCTTAAGCCACTAGGCCCTGCATGTGTGCCCACCATCCTGTCAGATCCGGGTCTGTCGTAAGTGTGAGACTGCATGGCTCTCTGAACAAGGTCCCTTGCAAAATCGCCGGGGATTGCCACCATCTGAGAGAGTGTAATACCTTCTGGGAAGGGCAGTTAGACTATGTTGTTGTTTTTGGGCCCTCTGAAATTCTTTCTCAAGGGTCTTCTGCCTGCGCTCTTCTGCTCTGGTAGTCACTTTAGATACCTTGGGGTTTACCTCTGAGGAAGGGGACTGTTTGGCTTGCCTTTTCCTGCTGCTCTTTGCCCCCGATGGCCCTGCCTCCTTTAGTCCTGCATTTGTATCCATAGTTGGATTAGCCGTTTCCCCAAACATAAATCAACACCCCAATAAGATAGGCAGCGGTCTTACCCGTTTGCTGGCCATGCGTCCTGATCCGGTCCACCTGGGGTGATCCCACATTGCTGGGCACTCCAAACAGCTGCTGTAGAGTTCACACCTTCTTTAAAGCATCCAAAATGGCTGACTTTTTCTCTGAGGCTTTTCCGAGCCTCAAAATGGTCACCGCTATCTTCTTGGGCTTTTCCGACCCGCAAAATGGCCACCGATACTAAGTGTGGCCAGGTGATCTGCAGAATGGCCACCGGACTCGCCTGGAACCGCTGTGCGCAAAACGGCCGGCCGTACGTCCCTCCGAGTGTCCAGAATCAAGGAGCCCTGCGGGGAAACAGCCGTGGAGCCGTAGCCTGTGAGCTAGCCGATCTGATTGCAAGGCAGGCTTCCTGAGAGAACTCATGGCCACGGGCAATCAGATGGCTGAGGAGAGGCAGCCAGAAATCAGTGTCAAATTTCCCTCCAATTTGTAGAATAAAGGATTATTAAGGAACCAATTTAAAGGAACAACAATTTTTTTGGGAAAAATTCACCAAGTAAAAATATAATTAAATAATTTGGAGGAGAGATCAATTCTCACAGCCAGTCCAGGTTGGACTGAGTCTGAAACTGGGGAGCAGCCACAAGGGCCCGATGACATCTTAAGTGTAGACTCCGTCCAATTGGTTAATGGGCGGAGCATACCCAGTCTGGCTGCTGTCTCTACGATAACAGGAAAATTTTGACATTTCTATAGCAGAACATTTCAGAATGAATATAACGTGTGGTTATAGACCAGTTCTAGAGTAGAATACTGGAAAATAGTTTCTTATTATAAAAAATAAGTTACTGTTTACCCTCAATCCCAGAGGGTCCTGCCTCCTGCATTCTATATCCTGCAATTAATTGTGTAGTTTAATGTCATTAATTTTGCCTGCCTGTCTGAAACCAGAGGGTTGCATATGGCAACTTTCTGTTTTTGTAAAGATGCTTTTGCTGCCAAAAGTTATTTGCACTTCCCGTGTGACAGAGAATACAAATGAAGTTAATTTAGTGGGTTTCATTTGTATTTGTTTTCATACGGACAAGAATATTAAGGATTAATTAAAGATTAAAAGTGCTTAAATCTTGGAAAAGCAACAAAATTTTCAATGTTGAAATAATAGCCTGCAACAAACTGATTTCATATCTGCATAGTATTGTTGAAATGTGAGCAGCCACCGGTTTTCAATATCTTGTAGGATATTTCATTCTGTTCTGTTTTCCTAGATGTTCAAATGTTTAATAACTAAACAGCATTCTGTGACCACCAAGAATGTTTCTGCTATTTTTCCTGCCTACTGTTTTTTTAGGATTACTTGTATTTCTTCTGTGTTTTTGTAGCTGCAAAAACATGAACATCAGATCTGCTGTGAATGGTGGAAGAAAGGCTAAATAAAAATGTATACTTATAGACTGAAACTATAACTATTTACACAAGGCTTCATACATTTCACATACATTTCACATACATCTATGAATGCACACAATCATCCCGTTTCATTTATTTGGGGTCACAACATTTGAACTGAATGAACACTTAAATTGTTTGAATCATATAGATGCCTTAGTTTTCTTTGCTGTTAAATGACTTACTAAATGTACTATTTTGATTGCCATGTTTTAAACCAAAGTTTACTAAACACGCAATTATGTGCAATGAGACTATTTCGTTAAAAAAAAAAGATGTTACCTAGTTTGATAATGAAACATCTGCAAAAATGCAACCTAGCTGAGGGAGCAACAAGAACGCCAATCTTGAGTTACAAATATTCTCTTCTGTTGCGAGGCATATTGTGACAGATGGTACCTACAAAGTGGACAGGTGCTTTGATGGACTATAGTAAAGCAGCAGCTTCCCAGGAAGGATGAATCGTTTGTGTGTGAGTGAATGAGTGAGTGAATGGGGGGGGGGGGGGAGAGAGAGATAGAGAGAATGCAATTTTGTAGAAGGTATTTACTTATTTACTCATTAAACAATTACCAATTTAATAATTTCACTTTATAGAAAGGAATGATTGTTTTCATGAACCATGCATAAATACTTTTTTTATATATTTATATGGACTCAGTATATAAATAATTAAGAATCTGTTCATCACACTTCATGGTGTGCCTGCAAGATATTTGCAAGGAAGGACATCCAGCCAAGAAATGCACAATATGTGAAGAAGCTCCTTGTTAAAGTGTCAACGAAATGATAAGAACTCAGCATCTCATTTTTCAGTACAACCACCATGTAGATTAAAACCAGTATCTACTCTTCTCTCTTGCTAGATATGTGGAACTGACAAGTCACTGTCCAGGAATCTTGTTAGAATGGCAACCCTGACACTTACTATTTTCCAGATGCAGAATTCATATCTCAAACTGTTCTGTCTTGCAGTCAGTTGGTATTACAACTGGAGTGGAGTATAAGGCAAGTTAGAAGGTTGCAAAGATAAGCTAAAACACAAAATATTTATTTACTAGTTAATTAAGTTTGTATTTTGCATGTGCAGATCCACATATTTAGTTGCTACTAGAAACTAAATTATTGTTATGACTCAAGCATGTGAAAGAAAAGATGATAATACTTGCCCAGCTTAATGTTCTTAAATTTTATATGCTTTTGCTTGTTCTATATGGGAGGTTGTACTGCATTATTAGTGAAATTCAAAAATTAAATGGTGTTAATACCTGTCAACCTAAACATAACCAGGAGTAGAAAGTGGGGTGTTTTGCAATTTCCTATTTATTAATGTATGTATGTTCTTTTTGTTTCATTTTTGGTGTACCTTACATCTTTAGATGGAGAATTACTTGAAGTTTTCTTTTTTCTCTCCTTGTTAGAATACTTTGAAATATATTTCAATATTGTTATACATGAAAAAAAAAACAATAATGCCAATCCTTTACTGGCTAGTCTAGAGAAAAGAAGGACTAGGGGTGAAATGATAGCAGTATTCCAGTATTTGAGAGGCTGCCAAGAGGAGATCAACTTATTGTTATGACCCAGGTGGTCAAGGCAAGGCAGGCCTTTAGAGAGTCCTTTATTGTCTTCAAGTGCTCAACAAATGGCCTTCCAATGATCTGTAAGGCTCCATCACATGCTACCCTGAAGGCAGCCACCTTCAGTTCTCCAAACAATAGTCCATATATTACTAGGAAAGTCCACAAGGCAAAATCTAGGCATAAGACAAATGAAAGTAGTCCTTGGGGCAAAGGCAAAATACAGCGTAAAGGCAGTTCTGAAAATAAAGCAAAGTAAAGGGCAAAAGAAATCCACAAGGCTAATGGCAGTGGTAAGACAAATGGCAGTAGTCCTCAGAGCAAAGGCAAGGTACAAGGGAAAGGCAGTCCTCCAAGCAAAGCAAAAGGCATGAGTCAGAGCCAGGGGAATATAATCCAAAACAAACAAATATTCCTGTGAAAGATAACTCCCTTCCCCTTAAATCAGTTCACTCCAGATATTCCTTGTGAGGAGGGGTGAGTCCTCCCAAGTAGCCTTGCAGCTCTTCTCTGAGCTTGCCGATGTTTTGCTGTCCATGCCTTTGGATCGATAGAGTGGGAGAGACATCTGTTCCTCTTCAGAGATGATCTGCTGCCTGTCAGCACCACTGCCTGTCAGGAGCTAATTCTCCCCTGTGTCTATGAAGGCAGGTAGCTCTCCATCCAGTTGACCACTTCCCCCAATGCCTGAGAGGCCTGGGATAGCATTGTCCTCAGCCCCTGGCCGCTCCACATACACCAAGGGAGACATGCCATCTCTGTCTGGTAGTCCTGGTTCCAACTCCTCGTCTTCCTCCAAACTGGGCTCCAAGGGGGCCATGACACTTATTTTCCCAAAGCACCAAGAGGCAAGACATAATGGATGGAAACTAATCAAGGAAAGAAGGAATCTGGAATTAAGGAAAAACTTCCTAACAGTGAGAACAATTAACCAGTGGAACAGGATTATATACTATATATAATTGTACAGGGTTTCCTGCTTGAGCAGGAGGTTGGACTAGATAAGTGATGGCGAACTTTTTTGGCTTGCGTGCCACAAGTGGGGGGAGCATGGGTGGGTCGTGTGCAGGTGTGCCGCACCCATAATGCAATGCGCGCCTCCCAGTGCGCATACGCGCACAATGCCCCCCCATTTTTACATGCTTTTTTCACCCTCCCCAGGCTCCAGAGGCTTTATAGGAGCCTGGGGAGGGTGAAAAGAGCCTCACCGTCCCCCCGGAGGCTCTCCGGAAACTTCAGGGAATGTCCCGAGGCTTCCCTGAAGCCTTCGGAACGCTTAAAACCACCCTCCGAGCAACCGTGCTCGGAGGGTGGTTTTAAGCGCTCCAAAGGCTTCAGGGAAGCCTTGGGACGGTCCCTGAACAGGCACGAGACGTGCGTCTCCATCGCCCGGGCCCGGATCGCCTCTGCTGCGTGGCGCCTCTTGCCCGGCATCCTTGCGCCGCTCCGCCCAGCCTCGGCGCACTCGCCAGGGCCTGGCCTTCACATCGCCGCTGCCGCCAGGACGGGCTCGGCCAAAGGGAAGTCCGTTGGGCCTCAGCTGGGCCGCCCTCACCACCGCTCCTCCTCCTCTAGCCGCGCCATACCAGGCAGGCCGCACAGCCGCCTCGATCCCGGCCTCAGGCAGCCCCGTGCCGCATCGTGCTCAGCCCCGCGGGCGGCTCCGTCCTCAGAGCTCGGCTGCCTGCCGCCTTTCCCCTCCTTTGTCTCCCAGCCGGGGCGGCCCGCCGCCGAGTTGCGACTATTGCCGCTGCCGCCGTTCACGGGACCCGCCTCTCGCCCTCTTCCTCCAGTTGGCAGGTTTCGACTCGTTTGCTGCCTGCCGGGCCCCGGCGCCGCGTTCAAGCCGGAAGGGGAAAGGAGGAGAAGGAGGAGGAGGACAACAAAGCCCCCTTCGCTTTCCCCCTCCCCCTTCCCCTCCCTTTCGGCTTAACCCTTGCGACGCCCGCGCAAAGCCCCGAGGGGATGGATTCCTGTGCGGGACACATGGCAGGAAGGCTATAGAGTCCCCCCCTTCCTCCGCCGTCCGGACGGTCCCTGAAGCCTTCGGAACGCTTAAAATGACCCTCCGAGCAACAAATGGCTCCATGTGCCACTTGTGGCACGCGTGCCATAGGTTTGCCGTCACAGGACTAGTTTACCTCTAAAGTGCCCTTCAGCTCTACTCTAATTGGTTGATTAAATATCAGTAAGTTCAATGCACATATAGATGTGGATTGGTTTGGGAAAAGGAGATGGGAGAAAATCAAATTAAAAGTTGTGTTTCCCTTTGTTTTGAAGGTACAGATATATTTCTGCAATATAGCCTGTATATACCCACTGTGTGGTATGCTGTGAAAGGAAACAGGCTAGCAAAAAGAAAAAGAACCTTTTTGTTTTCTCTCTTTTGAAAATATAATTAGATGCCCTTCAGCTGTCCAAGTAAAGATATTTGGCATGTTGTAGCAAAGGTGTGGCTTATGCACCTCGGGGCATGATAAATGATTTTTGTGAACTATGTGTGTGACATTGTCAACCTAATAAAAAGAGGCTGATCTTCCAGAACATGTCACAACATGTAGTCTATCTTTTGTGCTCAAAAGAACAAGCAGCAGGATCTTTTAATTTAGCACTATTGTTCTCATTACTTTCTTCTGCTTATGGCACATTTACTCAGACTAAGTGTTAAGCCCATGTGTTTTATTTCCTTAATGCATAGTTATTTTGTCTGGGGAAAGAAAAAGAGTCATCTGAGCTAATTGTGCTCTCTCTTGCTTTTCAGATATCTTGCTTTGAAAGCAAGATGGGATGACAAAAATATGCAGTGTATAGACTGCGGAACAAATCATTCTTGTTGTGTTTGGTCAAAAATAAAAGTCAAATGTGATTTAAACAGTACCGTTTATTATTTGAATATATACAGTTATGATCTGAGTAATGTAATAGAACAGGTTTGAATCCTGGTGATAAGCATTTTTGAGTATTGCAAATGTTAATTCAACAGATACTTATGCAGTTTATGGCCTACTTTAGATGTTTGAATTAGAAATAAGTATACATCATGGTACAAATCAAATCAAAACTTTAATACAGCCTCTAGGCCAGAGAACACTGCAATAAAATTCATAAAGCTATAATTAATAAAACTAAAAAGTAGATATAAAATACAATTGCATATAATAAATGTATTATAAATATATTTTTCTGCTAAATGTTCAGAATAATGAAAACTAAAAGCATAAAGGCCTTTGGCCCCTATATCTGCAAATGGTGCTAAAATGGTGCTTTCTCCTCTCCTTTTTAAATTACATGGGTGAGTTCAACTGTCACTCTGGAGTGAGGTAACATCAGTATAGCTTGCGATACTTAATTGTGTATCTTTATCCATGGTAAATTAAGCAATTCCATGACCATCTTATCCCGGTGCCTGGAGGCTAAGAGGGGATGGACAAGGAAAAACAGGCTTCAGCTTTGAACCCTGGCAAAACGTAGTCTTAGTCAACTTGGTATTGGGTGCCTATTGATTTATTTATTGACCATCTATTGAGCTTCAACATGTATTGAGCCCTTTTTATTTATTTATTTTATTCATCAACCCCTTGGATAGTCCAATCAACCCCTAGGAGGTCAGTATCGGGAAAGCCTGCTCTAGAGCAATTAGATTATAAAAATGATTGGTTTACACATCATAGATAGGAACATTTCATACCCACACCATAATATATGGCATCCCTTACTGTATATTTGCTTTGCTTTTCAAGAAAAGATTTTATATCAGCATCAATCACAGCAAGGAATTTAGTGTAGAAAACTGTGACCAAAAAAAGAATTTTAGCCTGCCTTTATTTATATAAATAACTCAACATATGACTAAAGGGGAGTGACTGACCCAAGTCGTCCAGCTGGCCTTCATGCCTAAGGAAGGACTAGAACTACAGTTCTCTGGTTTCTAGCCATTTCAGCATATCACAATTCAAGAAGACAACATTTATGCAAACTATGTTTTATAAACCTAGTGTTGTGGACTGTCGGCAGCTGGCCCCTCCAGCAGCCAAATCAGAGGAGGAGTCTCATGCCTGAAGTCATCTTTTCTTTTGGACTTCAGACCTGTCACACTTTCTACTGTTTACTTTCTATTGTGAGAAAATGGGAGGGAGGATTGTATGGACTTGGGTGATATGTAGCCATAATAACATTCTTCTTAGGAACTCAAGGTCATCTTTGTCTCTGCACCTGGCCAGAATTGGATGGAAGGAATCTGTCTTCATGGCAGTGGAAGATTGGATCATGGGATTAATTTATGGGTGTTGGAGCAGGATCTTGAACTTTCAGCTGGATGGGACAACCTGGAAGCTTTCACATTCAGGTTTTCCCAGATGTGCCAACATGGCTCTTTTAATAAATTGCAATTTTGAGGAACTTCTTGCCTTGGAGTGTGATTTGTTTGAGGATGTTATTTAGAACTTTGACAAGGAGGAGGTGTGGGTGAGGGAATGGAGCTGGCAGAGAAAGAGATAGAGGCGAAGCATGAGCTGTCCATCAGTCCTCAGATGGACAGGCAACAGCCCCAGGTCTGTAGGTGGTTGATGAAGTGGAGGAACAGCTGGGTCCAGTGCCTGATGTGTGGATGCTCAGAAGACAGAGGAGAGGAGAGCAGTGGAAATTCGTGAATTGATCCTTGGGAAGAAAGAGCCACCGCTGCTAGTGAAGCCCCACCTTAGCTCTGGGGATAAAAGGCAGTGGGTGGAGATGAATAGATTTTGCAGACAACTATTCATCTCCCTGTCACCTGTTAGCCTGTGATGAGAAAGAAACTTTTTGACGGTTTACTGGTGTTCCTAAGAAAGGAATCAATAAAGGAGTTAACTTGAGACGGTTTGTTGTGTTTGGGGACATGGGTCAGAAACCTATCTATTCTGCCTGCAGCTCAAAATCATGATCGTTAAATGTGAATTTGTTGGGAATTCCTTACAAAATGATTTAAGGTTGTAACTATATTCTCTCTGAACCTGAAAAGTGCACCAGTGTGGACAGCCACATTCATTTATATGTAGATGATATAATGAGAAATATGATAATATAAATGTTTAAGAGGCTAATAATCTTGTGATCAGTCTCTTGTTTTTGAGAATAAGATGCAATTATTTCACCTGTGCTTTGTTTAAACTTATTGTTAATTACACTAGATAATTTATAGGTAGTGATAAATGCTAAAGGAAGTGTTGAAATTATCACTTTGTTTAAAAGTGAAGACATTTTATCTCTGCATACATGTAAAACTCAGGAGTAAGCTAGGTAGTACTGTAAGGTAATAAAACTGCATTAGAAATTACATTGGTTCAGTAAAATTTATTCCCTAATAAATGTGCACTAGTATATCTACACAATTGTTGGACAATTAAAGTTTCTGAATTTTTTTTTTTAAAGCGGGAGGTATAGGATGTTTGTGATCATAAAGCAAAAGCTTAGTATGCTAAAAGAAATTCCCAATAAGATTATCAGTCTCAAAGAAGATTATCCAGGACAAGGTACTTCAATATTTAAGAAAAGCAGCAGCTGTGCAAGCTGCAAATCTTTAAAGATCTGGCCATAATTGAAGAAACTAGAGATCATCCTGATGCCTTGGACCAAATAAGTATCTTTTAAATATAAGTATTTAGAAGCAGCTTATTCATATAATAGCCCAAGTCAAACTCCCAAAGCTTAGCAAACAGAAGAGAGATAAATTTGGATCTATTTCCAAGAACAACTTTTCAAAGCATTTTTTTACTGTGCTATTTCCCACTATGTGAAAAAATCATTGCTTAAGATAGGGTTTCTCCTAACTGTTGACTTTTTAAAAAGGGTGAAGAACCATCTCTCTGAGAAATGAGAAAAATAAAATTTGCATGAAACTTGGGAAATGCTGGGGAAAAAACCGTGAGACTGTGGAGTGTATGGCTGGCAAGTGTTGCCTTACAGAGTTACTTTTACTCATAAAGTACATTAAACTTCAATACTTAAGGTGGCACAATGGCTCAGTGTTTAAGATGCTGGACTTGTTGGCTGGAAAGCCAGCAGCCCAGGCTTGAGACCCAAGCACTATGTGATGGGATGAGCTCCTATCCTTGCCCCAGCTCCTGCCAACCTAGCAATTCAAAAGCATACAAATATGATAACCTAGATAAATAGGTATCACTTCAATGGAAGGTAACGGCACTCCATGATGTGATGGTGTCCATAGGACCATGGAAATATCTTCAGAATGTGCTCGCTCCATTGTCTTGACTTGGAAATGAGCACCGCGTTCTATAGTTGGCATCGACTAGGGGGGTAAAACCCACAAGGACTTCTTTTACTTACTTACTTATAGATCTACTTAATTTCAAGCACTTGATTAAAAGTCATTCATTGTTTTAAAGTATACCTGACTAATATAAAACTGACCAGTACAATATAGGTCCGTGATAGTGAACCTGTGGCACACGGAGCCATTTCTGAGGGCATGTGAAGGATTGCCCTGTCTGTCAGCTCCAGTGCGCATGTTGAAATGCAATGTATCATGATAAATCAACACAATTTAAATCTTTAAGATATTATATCAGGATGAAGGAACCTTATAACTATATATATATATATATATATATATATATATATATATATATATATATATATATATATATATATATATGTATATGTATATGTGTGTGTATGTGTATATATATATATATATATATATATATATATATATGTATATGTATATGTGTGTGTATGTGTATATATATATATATATATATATATATATATATATATATATATATATATATATATATATATATATATATATATATATATATATGCTGGTTTTGTTGTATTCGGGTCTTTTCCCGTGTAAGGTTGAGATTGTCTTTGCAACGTTTCGGCAGGATCACACCTGCCATCTTCAAGCTGTGGGCTTAAAATTTTTAACGGGAAAAGACCCGAATACAACAAAACCAGCATACCTACACCCGTGAAAATATGAATGTATACGTATATGTATCCATTTGTGTGTGTGTGTGAGTGTGTGTGTGTGTGTATGCTGATCTTGTTGTATTCGGGTCTTTTCCCGTGTAAGTTAGAGATTGCCTTGGCAACGTTTTGGTGTGGTCCCACTCGCCATCTTCAGGCTGGTGTTTTCGGCTTCGTGCTTGTGTGAGTAAAGCATGGTCGGAACTGCTGTCTTTCTATAAATCTTGATGGGAGGTGTGTGGAGTGCTTGCTTTGTTGCTGTAAGTGGGTTGATTGGCTGTGTAGTTGCATCCTGATTGGTAGATGGAGTTGATTGGTCGGCTGTTTCGTATCATCCTGTGTGGCTGAGGTGCTAGCTGTGTGTCCATTGTTATTTTGTGTTGTAACGACCTGGGTGGTGGGTGGTGATCGTTTTTTGACTAGGGCTAGTTTCCAGATGTCTGGTAGGTGGAAGATCATCACATTTATTCATGTTGTGGGGGTGTTTTTCTATTTCGATGGCTTCCATAATTATTCTCTTGTTGAAGTGTTCAGTTTGGGAGATTAATTTGGTTGCTTCAAAATCAATTTCATGTCCTGTTGCTTTAAAGTGCTGGAAAAAGGAGGAAGTTTTTTCTTCTTTTCTGACTGCGTTCTTGTGTTCTGCGATGTGTGCATTTATTCTCCTATTAGTTTGACCAAAGTATGTGGCAGATTTTGCATGGTATTTTGTAGACTCCTTGGTTTTCTAGCTGGATCTTGTCTTTGGGGTTTCTTAAGATGTTGGCTATTTTTTGGTCAGTGCTGAAGGCTGTCTTGATATTGTGCTTGTGGAGAATTTTGCTGATTTTGTCCATGGTACCTTTGATGTGAGGGAGGAGGGTGATGCCGTTGTGCTGTTCTGTGTCTTGGTTCTTGGGGAGTGTCTCCTTTTGGATTAGGTTGGTAATTGTTTTTCTTTGGAATCCGTTGGAGATTAATATGTTTGTGAGAGTGTGCAATTCAGTTTTCAGGTGGTCTTTGTCGGCTAGGCGTTTGGTTCTGGAGATGAGGGTCTTGGCTACAGAGTTGATCTGTGCAGGGTGGTGATGGGATTGTGCATTTAAGTAGCAGTTGGTGTGTGTTTTTTTCCAGTAGATGGTGTGTCCTAGGGAGCCATTGGGGTTTTTGTAGATTAGGATGTCCAGAAAGGGAAGTTGATTGTTTCCTTCTATTTCCATAGTAAATTGTATTTTGGAGTGTAGGCTGTTGAGATGTGTGAGTAAGTTATCCAGAATCATCCCCAGAGAGAAATCTTCCAAATGTCCCAAACTCTACGGCCTCCCCAAGATACACAAAGAAGGAACACGACTCAGGCCCATAGTCAGCTCCATAGGCTCACCTCTACAGAATCTTGCCAAATTCCTCGCCAAACAACTCCAACCCTACGCAGAATCCATCACCTCACACATACAAAACTCACCCCACTTCATAGAAACAAAACCTACAACCCAGCGACCTACTCGTGAGCTTTGATGTCATATCCCTCTTCACTCAAGTTCCTATAAAAGAAGCCTTAACAGCTATCCAGAACAAACACAACCCCCCTAAACACATCCTGGACCTGACCAACCACTGCCTAACCAACACATACTTCATCCATAATGGACAAAGATAAAACAGATAGAAGGAGCACCCATGGGATCACCCCTCTCACCCGTCATTGCAAACTTATAGGAACATTTTGAAACTAACGCCTTAGATAAATCTGAACACAAACCCAATCTCAATCTTACATGGGAAAAGACCCGAATACAAGAAGACCAGCATGTATGTATGTATGTATGTATGTATGTATGTATGTATGTATGTATGCATGTATGTATGTACTGTAGATGTTTCTTATATCTCAATAACATATAATTTAGTACATTCATCTTGCAAATGTAACAAATAAATAACAAACCAAGACTAATATTTCTGACAAATACTGAACAGTTAGTTTCTAGGTTATAAATATAATGAAACCAAACATCAACCTTTTATGGTAATAAAAAAGGCATTTGTTACTGAAAATCATCTTGGTCCAGAAACAAAACAAAAACAAATTATAAACAGTCTGACCATAACTACAATTTATAGATATTTAATAGCAAGAATTGTAGTTTAACTTTTGTTCTTCTATCCCATATTTTTTGCTGAGCTGTGCATATAAGCTCATTTGCATGTATATATAGAGACAAAGTAAAGAGAAATGCACACACACACAAACATACATAAATGCATTATTGGCTGTTATTATATTATATGTTATTATATCCATGTATGTATATACATGGATTAGATATTAGATATATATTCTTATGTACATACAAGTATTCCTTAACTTACAACCACAACTGAGCCCCAAATTTCTGTTGCCAAGTGAGATATTTGCCCTACCTTACACCTTTTCTTGCCACAGTTCTTAAATATATCACTGCAGTTGTTAAGTTGGTAACATGGCATTAAGTGAATCTGGCTTCCACGTTGTCTTTACCTATCAGAATTACAAATGATGATCACATGACTCCCAGGACACTTTACTTTACTTTACTTTTATTTAGATTTTTATACCGCCCCCTCTCCCCAAAGGGACTCGGGGCGGTGTACAGTCAAATAAAAACACATCAATAAATAGAAAATACAAACACAAAGAGGAGGCAATAAGAAACTGTACATATCTGAAGTAAAGTAATTAAAAGCAATATTTAAATACCCTAAAAATACCCAATTAAAATATCTGCCAGGAGGTAGAATAAAACTATAAATGGGCCAGGCCGGCTAAACGGAACAGGTGAGTCTTCAGTTTTTGTCGAAAGGAGCGGAAGTCGGTGGTGGTTCTGATATCGGGGGGGAGGTCATTCCATAGGGTTGGGCCCATCACAGAGAAGGCTCTACTCCTAGGCGCCGCCCGTTGGCATTGCTTAGTGGACGGCACCCGGAGGAGTCCTTCCCTGTGAGAGCAAATCGGTCGCAGGGAAGTGTGTGGTAGGATGCGATCCCGCAAGTACCTAGGTCCTGAGCCATGGAGCGCTTTAAAGATAGTAATTAACACCTTGAAACGCACTCGAAAGACCACAGGCAGCCAGTGCAGCTCGCGCAGGAGCGGTGTTACATGGGAGTACCTAGTACTCCCCATAATAGCCTGCGCGGCTGCGTTCTGGACTAGCTGCAGTCTTCGAGCGCGTCCCAAGGGAAGCCCCATGTAGAGGGCATTGCAGTAGTCCAGCCGAGACGTCACCAGTGCATGAGTGACCGTGCGTAGGGCATCCCGGTCCAGTAGGGGGCGCAATTGGCGCACCAGGCGAACCTGGTGGAACGCCCCCCTTGCCACGGCTGCCACATGGTCATCCATTGACAGCCGGGCATCTAGGAAGACGCCCAAATTGCACGCCCGTTCCACAGGGGGCAATTGCTCGCCCCCTATGGTCAGTGATGGTAGCCACAGCCACTCAGTCTTGGAGGGGTTGAACTTGAGTCTGTTGTCCCCCATCCAGACCCCGACGGCTTCCAAACACTGGGTCATCACCTCGACAGCCTCGTTGGGGTGGTCTGGGGTGGAAATGTACAGCTGCGTGTCATCAGCATACAGATGATACTCCACCCCAAAACCACGGATGATCTCCCCCAGCGGCTTCACATATGCATTGAACAGAAGGGGCGAGAGGACTGATCCCTGAGGCACCCCACAAGCGAGTGACCTCAGGGTCGACCTCTGCCCCCCTGCCGACACACATTGCGTCCGATCAGAGAGGTAGGAGCCGAACCACCGCAGAACGGTGCCTCCGACTCCCATCCCCCCCAGCCGGCGCAATAGGATACCATGGTCGATGGTATCAAAAGCCGCTGAGAGATCTAATAGGACCAGGATAGAGGAACAACCCCTATCTCTGGCCCTCCAGAGATCATCGACCAACGCGACCAAGGCGGTCTCTGTGCTGTGTCCGGGCCGGAAGCCGGACTGGCGTGCGTCTAGATATTCGGATTCCTCAAGGTGTTGTGGAAACTGCTGTGCCACCACATTCTCTACAACCTTCGCCAAAAAGGGAAGGTTGGAGACTGGACGATAATTAGCTAGCTCCATCGGGTCAAGGGAAGGCCTCTTGAGTAAGGGCCTCACCACCGCCTCTTTCAAGGCGGCAGGCAAGGACCCCTCGCTCAAAGAGGCGTTCACCAAGCCCAGTAGCCAGCCTCATGTCACTTCCCAGGATGCCAGTACCAACCAGGAGGGACACGGGTCCATTAAACATGTGGTCGTTCGCAGTCGTCCACGCAACCTATCCAAATCCTCGGGGGCAACAGAATCAAACTCCTCCCAGAATGGTCTCACAAGACTCACTGTTGGCGGCTCCTCTGGTCCACTGAAGGGGGCCCATCCGCTCCGGATCTGAGCGATTTTGTCCTGCAGATATTCCCCAAACTCCTCTGCTCTGCCCTGTAAAGGGGCTTCCCGCGTTCTCTGTGATAAGAGAGAGCGGGTCACCCAAAACAGGGCGGCAGGGCGGTTATTGGCAGACGCAATAAGAGTGGCGCAATGTCTATGTTTGGCCACTCTTAATGCCACAAGGTAAGTCCGTGAATAGGCTCTTACCTGTGTTCGGTCAGATTCGGAGCGTGAGGACCTCCACCTGCCCTCTAGGCGTCTCCTATGGCGCTTCATCACCCTCAGGTCCTCGGTAAACCAAGGAGCCCGGGTGGGTCGTCGCTGCAGGAGAGGCCGCAAAGGCGCAACTCGGTCCAGGGCCCCAGCGGCCGCCCTATTCCAGGCGGCCACTAGGTTCTCGGAGCGAGAGCGGGTCAGGGCTACAGGGAATGGCCCAAGCTCCGTCTGGAACCTATCCGGTTCCATCAGGCGCCTGGGGCGGTACCAACTTGGACAGTTTGGTTCCGCCTCCTCGCGGTGGGGGGTAGCGCCAGGGAAGTCCAGCCGGAGACATGAGTGATCTGACCATGACGGGGGTAATGGTTACATCCCCTCTTCCCAGATCACTCGTCCACTGTTCAGATACGAAAACAAGGTCCAGAATGTGGCCACCTTCGTGTGTGGGGTCCTGAATTAATTGGGTCAGGTCCATGGCTGTCATAGAAGCCATGAACTCCCGAGCTACCTTGGATGCTTCCCCCGTTGACGGCAAGTTGAAATCCCCCATAACCACAAGCTTGGGGGTCTCAACTGCCATCTCTGAGATCAGCTCGAGGAGCTCGGGCAGGGCTGCTGATGCATAGCGAGGAGCCAAGTATACAATCAGCAAGCCCCACTGCCTCCCTGGGCCCCATTTCACACCAAGGGACTCACATCCGGGTATCTGAGGTACAGTGAACTCCCTCGGCTCTAGACATTCCCGTATCACTACCGCCACCCCACCACCCTTACCCAGGGCCCGAGGCTGATGGAATGCACGGAAACCCGGTGGGCACATTTCCACGAGGGGTAAACCACCCTCGTGGCCCAACCAGGTCTCCATTATCCCTGCAAGGTCCAGCTCCCCCTCTGAGATCAGCTCATTAATGAGGGGGGCCTTGTTGGTCACGGACCTTGCATTGCAGAGCATCAGCCTCAGGCCCTGGCTCTGTAGTTCCTGACCACCTAGATTGCGGGGGTTGGTACAAACGACCGGGTGTAACCAACAACCACGGTCTCCCAACCGACGTTGTGGTCTTCTCCTGTCCTCGCATCCCCTCCTCCCCGCGACCGATGTAATAAGACAACCCTCTATTGGAATGTTCTTTCCCCTCCCCCCTTCCCCTCCCACCCTCCACCACACTCACTTCCCTCCTAGACTCACCTGTTCACCTGGCACTGGCCCCCCTCCTGGACAGATTCCCCCCCCTAAAACCCTCCCTGGAACCCCCTAAAAAGGATAAAAAACATTTATTTAAAAACCCCCTAAGCTTCCGTTTCTTCCATTTCTTCCACCTCTCGGGGTCTATAAACCCGTCATCAAGGCGGGCCCTTACAAGCGACAAGGGCCATGCCTGCGAGAGGGGGGACTCCCTCAGGCGGAGCAGGTCTAGCCTCGAATAAATAATCTTAAAAGATCTTAAAAACACGATGGGGTCAAGGTGCTGTGGATGATGAGTGGTCAGTCAAAAAAAAAGGGGGGGAGAGTAATCAAACATCCAAGTGGTGGTCTAGGTGGTGGAGAGATGGTCCAAAGGGTGGTAGCAGCCTAGATGATCCTAGGTGGGTGGGAGTTCATAGAGAGAGTTTGTAGATAGTAATCTAGAGTTCTTAAGGAATGGGGTTCCCAATTGGGAGGGGGACGATGTTCTTGGGGGCAGATGGTCTTGGCCTAGACATCCCTGTGGCCTACCCATGGCCCTGATATAGGGCTTCCGGTGGCCCCCGGTGTTCCAGGCCGCCCCCAGCCGCCCCCAACCTCCATTCCAATCCTGCTCTCTCATGACCCCCACCCAAAATCCAGATGTTGGTGGGTCTCACCCAATGTCCTAATGATGTTCCTGGCATCCATGTCAGCTCTTTCAGTGGCTGCTGCTGTTGGTGCCAGCCTCTCTCCTTCCAGCGTCCATCCAGCGTCGCTGCAGCCGCAGTCGCAGCCTCTTTCTCTCCATTCACCAGCTTCTCTCCTTCCAACTCCTTCTTTTTCTCTCTCTCTCCTTCCAATCTCTCCTTCTCTCATTCCAATCCTCTCTGCTCACCAGCCTCTCTCTCTCTCTCCTTCCAGCTTCTTCTTCCCTCTCTCCTTCCAACGTTGCTCACCAGCCTCACCAAGCTTTCTCCTTCTCCTTCCAGCGTCTGCTCACTCGCTTCTCTCCTTCCAGTATTTGCTCACCAGCCTCTCTCCTTCCAACGTTTGCTCACCAGCCTCTCTCCTACCAACGTTCCAACAATTCTCTTCCCTTCCCGGCGTCACCGCGGCTATAGCCTCTCTCCCGAGGCCTCTCAGCCTCTCAGCTTCACAGCTTCACAGCCTCACATTCGCAGCCTCACATTCGCAGCCTCCACAGTCCTCTTTCCTCCCGCTCTCTCCAACGCTCTCCAACGCTGACGCTGACGCTGCAGCAACGCCGCCACTGTCATACGTATGAGCCAAGTGTCTGAATCTTGTATATGTGACTGCTGCAATGGTTGTAACTATGAAAAATGGTCAAAGGTCAGTTTTTTCAGTGCAGTTGTAACTTCAAATGGGCACTAAATAAAGTGTTGAAAGTCGAGGACTATCTTTATAGAATACACTGAGTGAAAAGAGATGTTAATAGAAATTCAGGCCAATGAGTTGCTGAAAAGCATGAACAGTAATGAAAATTGTCTGCTCTGGGGATGCAATAGATACACCCAGGAACAAAGAATAAAGGATGAGGTACTCCTGTGCATTCCTGTGAAGTATTGTTGTTTCTAGGATTCCCAGGGTGTTTTATTATTCCTTGGCTCAAGAATTCTTTTTGTTTTAGAAGATTCTTGAGGCAAGGAACCAAATAATGTGAGAGAAACAAGACAGGTACAGCAGAGATCTGAAAACCTCTATGCACTGCGTAACTTCTGATAATAAACTAGCAGAGATTGCTTCTGAACAAATCTCTATATTCTTATTTCTCTACCATATACATGTTTCTTAAGTGAATATGTTCAAATTGTTAGACACCTTGCTCAGTTTCCCCTCATCACTGTCCGATTCATGTTCATGTCTCTACAAGATATGACGGGATTTCCTGTTAACCTTAAAGAAGATGTTTTCCCAATAAGTCTATGAAATCATGGTTTGAACATGACAGTGGTGAATACTTAGTTACCCTTGTCAGTTATAATTGATTTTTTCCCCAGTATAACTTATTGTCTGGATATTTGCATTTGTAGACATCCCTGCTATTATTCTGTGTCAGCATCTTGGAATTTGGTCAGATTTCAGACAATCAAATCAAATTTGCCACAGGGTAGACTGAGTCAGCTATGTATCTTCCGGGACTACCTCCTACATCTTTTTTTTTTTCCTGTAGGAGCATGTTGTTGGGATCTTTCCATTTCACCTACTGCTGATTTAAAGCTTGTAGCATTTATAAGGTTGGCAAATCCACTTAAATAAATAAGACCAACATTATGTCAAAATGGCTGGAGGTAGCTTTCTTTGCATGGAAACAGGAGGCAAAGCATACTTTCTTCCTTGTACTGCTGCAGTAATAGAAATAAAAGGGGTTACATTTTGCATATGTGTGTATGACAATCCTATATATTTCTGTGCCCTTCCCTCTCCCTGTGCAGCTTTGCATCAATTATTCAACTGCTACAGATGTTGACAGAAGAATAGAAATGATCAAGAAAAGCAGTTAAAAGTATATGATATTATTAAGGAATACTTCTGAAAAGCTGTTATTATTAGTTCACACCATTGGCAGTAATGATGATGCTTGAGATTGTTCTGTGAGTAAGTATTTTCCCACTGTATATTTGTCTTGTTAATGTTCTCTGGGCCGGGCTAGAAAAATGAGCAATAATGCCACAGTCATTTGCAAGTTAAAGTCAACTCATCCTAGCCACACCCTTGATTTTATAGGAACCAAAGTTTTCCTTAAATTCACACAGCAAGATCACATTTTAGCAAGCAGTTATTTACTGTGGAATGGAAAGGACTTTTGAATAAACTTTGATTCCTGTGACTCAGGAGACACATGAAAAGTGTGATAAAAAGGAGAGGTAAATTGTGTGCGTGTGTAAGAGAGTGTGTGTGTTTATATCTACCTTCCTACCTACTTAACTACCTACTTACTTACTTACCTATCTGATTGTCAGTGTATACTTTCCAAAGTTTATATCTGATATGATATCCCACATTTTGGGTTGGCTTGTAGCAGAACATTAGATTAAGTAATTTAGCTGAACTTTGGTATATAATTTGTAATATATCTTTATCAACTAATAATTTACAGAGCAGAACTTTGCACCTATTCTTAATTATGTATTAGCATTAGCTGCAGAACAATAGAAGTTTCAAAAAATAGAACATCTTTTTGTCTAGAGCAGAGAATTCACTTTTGTATAACTTAACAAAGGATTAAAAATAATTAGTTGATACTTTCTCTTTGCAACCTTTGTAAGGGGGATACATCTATTGGAATCTGTGTAAGGGAAAATTGTCATTAATAAGATAGATCTACAATTTTCCTAGCAGTGAAGATTTTACAGCCATAATAAATTGTCAGCAAACAAATCAATAGCAGAACAGCAATAGTAAGAATGAGCCCCCATTAGTTGTATGCATGCACAGCCCTGTGTACCCATGCAGTAGTAGCTGAGGCATTTACATTTTGAAAATCTCACTTACATAGAAAGAGCCACTGTTCCACTTCTGTACGCCAAGTGTTGAGAAAGTAATGGGTTTGTTAATAAAGTAGTAATTTACACAAACATTAATTCACTGATAAGATTCATTAAAAAATATAAGAGGCTCGATAAATAGATTACATTTGTCCAGTATAATTATAACTTCTATTCAAATGAAATGGAAAAATATATTTGATTGGAAAGATATGACATGCAGTTTTAATATGATTTTTGTGTTTCTTGAATGTGATTTGTATTGATTTTACTGGGCGGGGGAGGGGGGACTCCAAGACTGCTGATTAGTTGTGTGGTTCTAATAATATAATTGCTTAGCATGGCTGATTGCTTTCTGTGTGTACATAATAAACTTATTGGGAATGGCTTCTTGTTATAAGTGGGATTCTATTTCATTTCTCTTCTATCCCAGTTTCTTCACCCTGTCCTTCCTCACTGCAAAAATACACTCATTATTACGTACTGTGTATTCTTCCTCGTTGGATTTTGGGAGTTTTTGTTCATGTATCTGAAAACTTTGAGGAACCCCCCCCCCAATAATTTTATAAAGCGCTATATAAAAAACTAAAACTTACATGACTATAAAGTAGAGAAATATATTTTTAAAATAAAATAAAAAGTGCAAAGAAAAGAAGAGAAAAAAATAATCAAAAATAAACATCCCCCTTTATCCCCAGCAAGTATAATCAGCACTAATAACTTGGTACTACCTCTTAAAATATAACCAAATATCTCTGCATTCCAAATCACAACCTAATTTCTTGGACCTTCTTCGACCTTAAACAGCAAAAGTCCAGTAAGGGTTTCAGAAATAGCAGATTATCTCTACTACACTTTCTGACATCTTCCTTTCTCTTTAAACAAATCATCCCATTTCCTCTCTTCAATCAAAGTTCAGCAGCCCCACTCAAAGAACATTTCCAGAAATAACCATCATGATGCAGTCCTAATCAAAAAACCGTAAATATCCTCCAAAATAACAACCCATTATTTTAACCAATTATTTCTTCTTCCTGCAAACAATCCTTAAAAATCTCAAAGAATCTTCTAGCATCTGCCTTCTGATGCACTTTGTCTCCTCACAAAATTATTGTCTCCATTGGTGCTAAGCCTCCTTTGTAATTCCAACATAGTAAAACTAGTAAATCCTTTTGTTAATCCACTATAAGAAAATAATCCAGATTGCTCATCTGATTTGTCATTTGTATTTCTTTTTCAATTTTAAGTCACCATCTTTCATTTGTAAATCCATTATTTCTCTCTCCTTGTTGTAAGATTCAGTTTTAATTCCATATATAAGTCAGTTTCAATTTATTCAGTGGGTCTTATGCCTCTGCAATAACACCAACCAATGCTTGAAAGACTTATATAGTTCAAAAACCTCCTGTCACCACAGATCACACACGTCCTTTAAGGTAGCCATCTGGTGCCCTCTAATGTTTAATCTTCAAAGTCTTGTTATTGGTTTCAGAGTTCAACCAAAGGGTTTTCCCACGAGAGAAGATCATTTCAATCAACTTCAAAATCTTAAAATCAAGTCTATCTGAGCCCTTAATCCAGTTAAAGCTATCTAAAGCTAACAATAATAATCCTTCTTCTGTATCCCCCCCCCCAATAAAACCTACAAATCTTCAATTTAACTATTTAAACTTTTTTTTCAGGATTCATCCAGTAATTTCAATAAAGTTTGCCAGTCTGAAGGTTCTTAATCTTTAAAGGAAGCCAAAGAAAAGCATAAAATCCACAGTGATTAAGAGATGCCCCCAGTTGATCTCCTTACAGGCAATAAAAGTGACTTTAAGCATGATGGAATCCTACAACTCCCAGCCAATTGCAAGCCAGCAGCAAAAATACAGTTCCTGCATCCATTTGCCAAACAAAACAAAAACCAACAGTTGTACGAAATACATTTGGGTTAACTGACTATCTCTCTTTAATATTAGAAACTTTTGTTTCTGGATTCTTGGATGTTCATACCATTTCACCTTTTACCAAGTGTCCCAGTTCCCACCCCACCTCAAATTCAATGTCTTGTCCACTGGTTTGGGGGACAGGGTTTGACAGTTTTGATCTTCTCCTAGTTTTTATTTTCCTCAGAAAATGTATTGTTTTGTACTTCTGCAAATCTTGAGAGTCTTTCATATCAAAGCATACATAATTCAGTTTGGGCTACATAAACACACGCATACCTAAAAAAGTTTAAAAATGCACATTTTAAATTAATAAAATATGTCTATCTGTCTAAATTTAGAACATTTAATTTGCTGCTTTTTTAAAGTGTGGGTAACATTACATTGTCATCATTTAAAAACCGTTTTTTTGGCTGTGGTTTTCTTTTGCTGGTTCTTGTTCAAAATTTTCCAATAACAGATAATTACTAGGTGACCAGCAGATATATACAAAGGTCTTAGATTTCATTATTCAGTCACTTCTCCCAAGTCTGCAGCCTTTCTATCCTCTGCTTAAATCCCAATAGAAAATATCATGTTGTGTTTCCTCAGGTAGGGAAAATATGTAGCAGCAGCAATAGTAGAACAACAAATCAAATTCAGAAGCAACCCAAAGTTACATTTGAAATTCTCAAGCAACAAAGTTGATAATAAGAAACTGCTTTCTAGAGAGAAAACTTTTGAGAAATTACAAAATAACCATATATATAGTTATAGTTATACTTATAGTTATTTTATATATGTGTGTGTGTATTGTGTTACAACCCCTGGTATGCCCAAATATGGGAGGGAGCATACTGCTTCCCTTTTCTGTCTTTTAGCTCACCCTAGGAGCCATCCAGGCAGAAAGCCATTTTTTTCTGTTGCCTAGTATAGATACTAGTAAGGAGACTAGTAAGGGTATGGCTAGCTGATGAGAGCTAAATAGCTTGAAATAGATCTATACTAGTCTCCCTTTATTTATTTATCAGCACAAATGAAATATCTATCATCTATCCATCTATCTATCTATCTATCTATCTATCTATCTATCTATCTATCTATCTATCTATCTATCTATCATCTATCTATCTATAATACTAAACAATACAGGGCAAATTCCTCCTAGTTATTATATTTTGGGCAGTAATATGTTGGTTTGCAAGATATTGTCTAGATTAGAGAGAAAATATGGACATGCTTTGAATAAAAAGCGAACTCTGGTTGCATTTGTGGCATAATGGCCAAAATTTACCATGAATTGGCTGGCACTATCATTAACATTAGCAAGGAAAGCTAGATGTGACCAAGTTGTCAATCTAGTCTACACCTGGCGTGCATTATGGAGACCTGGTTGGGCCATGAGGGGAGTGTTCCCCTTAGTGAACTATGCCCATCAGGCTTCCGGGCATTTCACCAGCCGAGAGCCCAGGGCAGGGGCGGAAGGGTGGTGGTGGTTATTAGGGAAAGTCTCAGACCTCAGGAGGTCACTGTGCCTCAGATAGGCGGGTGTGAGTCCCTTTTTGTGAAATGGGGCCTTGGAGTTCAGGTGGGCCTTTTTGTTACATACCTATCTCCCTGCTACGTTTCATTGGGCCTGCTGGAGCTGCTCCATGTGTTAGCCGGATTGGCGGTTGATTTCCCCAGGTTTATGGTCCTGGGGGATTTCAATCTGCCTTCCATTGGCGAGACATCTGAGTCAGCTCGGGAGTTCATGGCTTCCATGATGGCTATGGACCTAACTTACTTAATTCAAGACCCCACCCATAATAGGGGGCACACGCTTGACCTGATTTTTGTCTCTGGGCAGTGGATGAATGATCTAGATTTAGGGGATATTTCTATTCAACCCTTGTCATGGTCTGATCATTTCTTCATCAGGCTTGACTTCCATACTGCTACCCCTTGCCGCAGGGAGGCGGAACTAACTAGATGGTTCCACCCCAGGTGCCTGATGGACCCTGAAAGGTTCCTGATGGAACTTGGGACTTTTCCTGAATCCCTTGCTCACAATTCGACCGAAACCCTAGTGGAAGCCTGGGATAGGGTGGCCACTAGGGCCTTGGATCGCATTGTGCCTTTGCGGCCTCTGACCCAGTGTTGATCCCGGGTGGCTCCCTGGTTTACCGAGGTGTTCCGGGATAGGAAACAGCGGAAAAGTAGCCTAGAGAGTGGTTGGAGGGCCAGCCGGTCCGAATCTGATCGAACACTAGTAAGAATTCATATTAAATCCTACTTAATGGCGATAAAAGCGGCAAAACGGCAACATTTTCCCGCTCTTATCACATCCGTGGATAACTGCCCAACCGCCCTGTTTAGGGTGACCCGTTCTTTACTTAACAAAGGAACTGGGAAAGACCCCTTGCAGGGTAGGGCTGAAGAATTTGTTCAGTGTCTGCAGGATAAAATTGCTCAGACCCGGACAGGCTTGGACTCTGACTGGGTAGATTTGGGCGAGTTGATGGGGATGAATCTTGTTGAGACAATCTGGGATGAGTTTGACCCTGTGACCCCCGAGGGCATGGACAGGATTATGGGGAGACTCAGTGCTGCCACTTGTGTGCTGGACCCATGTCCCTCTTGGTTAGTTTCGGCTTCCTGGGAGGTGACACAAGGCTGGCTCCAAGTGATTACCAACGCTTCATTGAGAGAGGGGTTGAGAGAGGAGACCCCTCCTTAAGAAGCCTTCCCTGGACCCAGCTTCTTTAGCCAACTATCATCTGGTCTCCAAGCTTCGCTTTGTAGCAAAGGTTGTCGAGAGTGTGGTAGCATGTCAGCTTCCCCAGTACCTGGATGAAGCTGTCTACCTGGATCCGTTTCAGTCAGGTTTCAGGCCCGGGTACAGCATGGAGACAGCATTGGTCGCGTTGGTCGATGATCTCTGACGGGCCTGGGACAGGGGCTGCTCCTCTGTCCTGGTCCTATTAGACCTCTCGGCAGCTTTCGATACCATCGACCATGGTATCCTACTGCGACGATGGGGGGTTGGGAGTGGGGGGCACCATTTTACGGTGGTTCTCCTCCTACCTATCGGATCGGTCGCAGTTCATGTTGACTGGAGGGCAGAGATCGACCCCGAGGCGCGTCACTTGGGTGCCCCAGGGGTCGGTTCTCTCACCCCTCCTGTTCAACGTATATATGAAACCGCTGGGCGAGATCATCCGTGGTTTTGGGGTACGGTATCATCAATATGCTGATGATACCCAACTTTTCATCTCTACCCCAAACCACCCAAACGATGCCCTCGATGTGATGTCCCGATGCCTGGAGGCTGTGCGGATGTGGATGGGGAGGAACAGGCTCAAGCTCAATCCCTCTAAGACTGAGTGGCTGAGGTTTCCGTCATCCCGATTTGTGTATCTTGTTCCATCTTTGATGATAGAGGGAGAAATTTTAGCCCCCTCAGAGAGGGGCCGCTATCTGGGACTCCTCCTGGATATGCGGCTTAGTTTAGAAGAACACCTGACGGCCGTGACCAGGGGGGCCTTTTACCAGGTTCGCGGGTGATTATGGGGAGGACTAGGCACTCCCATGTAACACCTCTCCTGCGCAAGCTGCAATGGCTTCCTGTGGTCTATCGGGTGCGTTTCAAGGTTCTGATTATGATCTTTAAAGCGCTCCATGGCACAGGACCTAGTTACTTGCGGGATCGCATCCTGCCCCATACGTCCCTACGACCAATCCGCTCACACAGAGAGGGACTTCTCCGGGTGCCGTCCGCTAAACAGTGTCGGGGGGTGACACCCAGGAGCAGGGCCTTCTCTGTGATGGGCCCAGCCCTGTGGAATGACCTCCCCCTTGACATCAGGATTACTTCCGATCTCCGCTCCTTCCGTGTAAAGCTCAAGACCCACCTCTTTCAATTATCTGGCCTGGCTCAACCGTAGTTTATCCTTTTCCTCCTGACAGTCCTTTTTAAATTGTATTATTATTTCTGGGTATTTTAATGGCTAATTTTTATTATTATTAATGTAATGTATATTTAATTATTACCTCCTCCATGCATGTATGTATATGTATGTATATGTGTGTATTTTTATGTTTATATGTATGTATGTATGTATATTTTTATTGTACGCCGCCCCGAGTCCCTTGCGGAGAGGGAGCGGCTAACAAATTAAATTATTATTATTATTATTAGGTTCGCCTGGTACGTCAGTTGCGCCCCTTCCTGGATCGGGATGCTCTATGCACAGTCACTCATGCCCTCGTCCTTTCTCTCTGTACTACTGCAATGCTCTCTACATGGGGCTGCCCTTGAAGAGCACCTGGAGGCTTCAACTGGTCCAGAATGCAGCAGCGCGGGTTATCATGGGGGTACCTAGGTGCTCCCATGTTACACCCCTTTTAGGCGACCTGCACTGGTTGCCGGTTGTTTTCTGGGTGCGATTCAAGGTACTAATGATGACCTTTAAAGTGCTCCATGGCTTAGGCCCAGGGTACCTGCGAGACCACCTACTGCCACCAGTAGCCTCCCACCATCCAGTGCGAACCCACAGAGTTGGCCTCCTCAGGGTGCCTTCGGCCAGACAGTGTCGGCTAGTGACCCCCAGGGGGAGAGCCTACTCTGTGGGAGTGCCTTCCCTCTGGAATGAGCTGCCCCCGGAGCTTCGCATAATCCCCGACCTCCGGTCCTTCCGACGTGCCCTAAAAAGTTGGCTTTTCTAGTAAGCTGGCCTGGCCTGTTAATTTTATCTAATTTTTAAAATGTTAGTGTTATATTAATTTGGTTTGTTTCTTGGATTGTTTATAAGTTTTTTAATGTGTTTTTTGATGCTTTATGTCGCCCTGAGTCCTTTGGGAGAAGGGCGGCATATAAATCCAATAAAGCAAACAAACAAAACAAACAAACCTTCTCTATAATACTCAAAGGAATTTTGTGAAGACGTCAGTTGATCAAAGTCATGATAAATACCAGAGGTCACCATCTGTTGGCCCTATCTGATGAAGAAACCATAATGAGTGTCAAAGTTCTTTCTGTCAGCATTAGTTAAATACTAAAGTAGCAATCAAGTCTGAGCAGTCGCTGTCCAAAATACTTCAACTTTTACATATTTTAATGTACTTAATTTTTTCACCAAAGTATTTATGGTCATATCTTTGAACACTTATCTATGTTGTATGCTTTGGGATTTTTGGTGTTGGCTTGTAGATTTGGGAATAGAGAATGAATCGGGTGAAATTCAGCTGTTTCCAACAGGTTCTGGAGAACCGGTAGCAGAAATTTTCAGTAGTTCAGAGAACCGGCAAATACCAACTCTGGCTGGCCCCACAGTGGTGTGGGAAATGAGATTTTGCAGTATCCTTCCCCTGCCATGGCCACCAAGCCACACCCACTGAACCGTTATTTTTAAAAAGTTGAATTTCATCACTGGAATGAATCAAGTGATTTTAGGGAAATGTCGTAACTTATTGGAACTAATTATTTTCAGCATAGGACTTGGAAATAATACTTTCCTCACTGCAATTCTTATTTTAAATCTAACATTCTACATTTTTTTAATAGCCAAAGGAATCCTACTGCATTAAAGAATGGTGCTAAGAATTCTTATCAGAGGCTGCGAATTAAGGAAGGCATTTGAAGGACAATGCATTTCCCCAGCAAAGTCACCAGTTCATGTTTAATTTAACAAAACATTAAACATTTCATGTTTAATTTAATGAAACAGAAGAACATTAGGATTTATAACTTAAATGACACCATGTCATTATTATATAATATGAACTGTACGGTACAGTAAAGGACATGTATGCAAAGAAAGTGTACCCCGGTTGCTTTCACGATGTCACTGACATGAGTGGGAGGGAGGATTGTAGAGAGAACAGAAAACAACTTTTAGCAACAACTGCAAAGACAACACATTAGGCATGCACTACTCACCTAGCTAATTTTAGGGGTGCTATTAGGAGGCATTTAAGCCAATCTACTACATTTAGTATTAGCACAAAGATACTTGCTTTCTTACTTTGCATTTTTCTGAGTTAAACACAGACACATGTGTTGTAGTGGAAAGATGAGAAGAAAGATACTTTGTAGATGTTACTTTCTAACTAGGAGCAAATTTTTGGGAGAATGCTTGTCAGAACAGTGGACTACAATACAATTTCAAATGATCTGAAAAAGGAATAAGTTTATGTATTAATAAAACTGCCATTGGATTTAAACTTATTGTGCCATGTAATCAATCCATTATTTTCATGGAATCTGCCTTTTATCTTTTGCATAGAAAGAAAGGTAATTTTCTTACTTACTTACTTTCTTTTGTTCTTTCTTTTTTTCAATGTTGTGAATAAATATTTCTTTCAATTTACAAATACTTCCAAATAATCAGGTTAGGATAATATGCACCAACCTTTGTGCTAACATAAAAGTACCATATTTTTCAAAGTATAAGATGCACCAGAGTATAAGATGCACCAAGGTTTTGAAGAAGCAAATTTTTTAAAAAAGAAGGTAGTAGGTAGAGGGAGAGAGAGGGAGAGAAAGAGAGAGAAATACAATAGGTAGGGAGGGAGAGAGAGTAGTTAGGTAGGTAGGTATGTAGATAAAGGGATAGAGTTTTTTGTCAAAAAAGTTGCATGTATAGTCTTATGCAGGCTTAGAGAGTGCTGCTGGGGGCTGGATGGGACAAAAATGGCCAATTTCTTTGCTCATTTCTGCTCTCCCAAGCCCCCAGGAGCTCTCTGAAAGCCTCCATAAGGGTATGCACAGCCATTTTGGTGAAGGAGCAGGGCTTCGGGAGGCAAAAAAATGCTGTATTCAATGTATAAGACGCACCCAGATTTTCAGCCTCTTTTTTGAGGAAAAAAGGTGTGTCTTATACTTCAAAAAATACGGTATGTCCATCTTTATTTTGCTATAGTAATGAGGCTGATCAATGTTGTTGTTTGGGATGATTTAATGAAATAAAATACATTTTGGATTCCCCTAACTTCATTTCATTTTCTTGTAACTATTCCAGTTCTCTAAGAAGCACTATGGAAAATTCTGGTTAGAGGCTATATGGATGGATCAGTCTGCCAGAGTCAGAAGCTTCAATCCATAGTTCCTATCAACCAAGGGGAGGGAATGTGCCTACAACAACCAAAACAAACAAGAATGGGGAGAAAGGGGCAAATGGAGACAGAATTTTAAATGCTATTTCCTGTTCTGCTCCATGTAGATACCATCTTCCTATCCATGAACATATGGTGGCAGCATAACTATCAATTTAAGTCAACTCTTTCCCTTTGGGGAGGACTAGATATACAGTATGGAGTATGACGTTGCAGATCCCAAAAAATGATATGGTATTCTGGTATGGGTATTAATGGTAGGTACCCTATGCCTATTACCAAGTACAATGATAGTAAGAAGAAAAGAATTTTTGTGAAAAGATGTATTGTCAATCTTTCTAGCAAGCTTGATGATAATAGATTAACATATAAGCATACAAGGACTTCTTATTTATTACACAATAACTAAGAAACTGGTATGATAGAATTCCAGAGAGTGCTGTATATCAAATATGAATTTATGCTGTTATTCCCATTCAAATTCCTGAACCTCTTTCTCCCATCCATTCTGTGTAGTGCTACAAAGGATTCTCAGATTCTCATCTCGTCCCTATTTTAATAACATTTAGATCTGGTATCAGGCTGTTTGCTTCCGACTGTGTGAGAACTACCTCCCACTGGTATCTAAATAGCCCATCTTAGTTTATTGGGGAAAAGCATCACAACTTCTTGAAAAATCAAAACCATTTGTGATATAGCTAATCTTCAGTTTCTTTATAAAATAGAGCTTTAGACATGTGTCCTTGAAATAAAATCACATCTTCATATGCTGACTTTAGCATATACTTTATTTTATTTTTCTGTGTGCATATGTCAATTTATTATTGTGGTTGTTTTATTTTTTTAGTCAGGAAGATATAATGCTAAAAATGTCCTTTATTAAATCAGAGGAAGTTTCAATCTCCTCCCCAAAAGAAGCCAGTTAGTTTCAACATGCTGCACTGAAACAAAGAATGGGGGAAAGAGGAGAGAGTTACTGGTATATTAACTGCAATTGTTTAAGGCAAGAGCTTCAGAGAAATGGTCTAATCAGAGGTGGGTTGCTGCTGGTTTGTCCCAGATCAGGCAAACCAATAGTAGTGGCAGCGGGAGACTCCGCCCAGTTGCCCGGACACTTCTGCACTCTTCAGACCTCCCAAAAATGGCCCATTTTTTTTGCAAAAAATGGCCCATTTTGTTTTTTAAAAGGGCATGAATAGCCTTTAGGAGGCTCATGGAGTGCTCCTGGGTGGTGGTCAAAAGTGATCAAAAATGGGCCCATTTTCTGTCAAAAAAAGGGCATGCATAGCCTTTAGGAGGCTTATAGACTGCTCCTGAAGGCTGGGAGGGGGGCAAAATTGAGCAAAAAATACCCCAGGAGCACTCTGGGACCCTCCTAAAGGCAATGCACGGCCATTTTGGTGAAGGGGCGGAGTTTTGGGAGGCAAAAAATGCTGTATTCAGTGTACAAGGCGCACCCAGATTTTCAGCCTCTTTTTTGAGGGAAAAAAGTGTGTCTTATACTCTAAGAAATACCGTAGGTCAATCTCAGTCTTTTTAGAGCTTGGGTTACATGTATGTTCTGAAATGGAAGTTCGGAATACTAACATGTTGGCATATTGTTTGTTTGTATTCCTCCTTCTTTAGCAAACCATCTCAGGTATTCTAAACTGTTATACATTGATGCCTAAGCAAATCATACAAAGATTGCTCCATAGGCTGGAAAATAACTTATTCTTCATGATCATATTATTCCAGTAGATGATAATTGTAGACAAATGATTCACCCTATTTTTATCTCTTATTTTACAATATTCTGATGAATATTAGTTACTATCTACTAATCCTAGAATTCCACAAAACAAAACATCATATAGGTTTAGTGTGTGAATAATATTTTTCAGTTTTTTAATGCATTATATTAAGTCAGGTTGGAAGAAAAAGAAGGTATATTATTATGTATCTTTCTCACATCTTGAAAAACTTGCACTTTATAGATACATGCCTGCAATGCTGCATCCTGTGCCAGTTAAAGCTCCTGGGTGGTGTTGTAGAGCAGCCCCCCTCCCCCGTAGATTACAACAGGAAATAGAACATCTTAACCTTGGGAGACAAACTATTCCAGAATCCTCCCTTCCAGGAAGAAGGGAGGAACATTTAGGAACCTTTCTCACTTGACATATTTGGTGAGTGAATCTACTTGTCAACTCACAGAGTTTCCCTAACCTGCTTCCGAGTTGCCATAGGCAGGGGGATGGGCATTGGTCAGAACCCTGACACTACTTGGAACAGATCCTGAAAGTAATGAGGACTTGTACCATAGGAGGCTTTATGGATAATAATCTGAGCCTTAAATTGGTCAGGAAGCTTACTGGTAACAGTGTACCTCCTGTATGTTACAGTGCTACAACAGTTATTCTCTTTTGCACTTCAGTTTTCAAGTTGTCTTCAAGGGAAATCCCATGTAGATCATGTAGCAATAATCCAATGCAATAATCCAATTCTGAGGTACTAAAGTCACAAATTACCAGTGACAGGCTGCTTCATTTGGTCTACTGATATATTTTTGTACTCTATGTGATACTATGGCTGCCATTATGTTACACATTTCTAATGCTATCTAGAGATAATGGGAGATAGATCACTGCTCTAAGGAGCTGCATTTAGAAATATATAAAATCCACAACATAAATGTATATTATTGTGGGACTGCCTCTCCCGGAGGATATATGCACATCCTACTAAGTTAAACAGAGTGGACATGCTGCAAGTCCCCACTCTTAAATGTTGCATTCTGATGAGATCTCAAGGCATACTTCTCAGTCATTATCCCAGTCCTTTGGGAAATCCTCCCACATGAGATCTGAGGGATCTATACCCTTTTTGCCTTGTTAGTGGGCTGCAAATATTTGGCTCTTCCTCCAAGCATTGGGCTAAAATGGAGGCTGAGCAAGAATGCAAGAATGATTGGTCTGGCACATTAGGGAAAAAGCTTCTGTTTTTAACCATGGGTTTTCTTATGGATTGTGGTGAGCTGCCCAAAGTCATCATATGAAATAGGTGGCAATGTAAGTTCTATAAACAAAATAAATTAATAAATTTAAAGAATATAATTCATATGTATTTCAGTCCTTCAAGTTATGTCAGCCTGATTTGTAGAGTGTATGAGTAGTTCAAATAAGCATAAGCTGTGAGAAAAATGAATTTCTTCAAAGCAGGTTCTTTGGGTTCAAGTCAGTGCATAGCAGCAATTATTTTAATATACGCCTGTGCAAATATTAGTTTACTGTAGTCTTACCATAAGCCATTAGACATTATGCTTGAATACAAAACTTCTAAGCTTGTTGAGGTTCAGGGCATATATACATATTTCATGTTCTGCAGTGTCCGTGCTTGCTTCCTTTATGATTTTTGTTCTATTTAGCAAGGAGGTTTGAAGGTCATTATTAATCACATTAACTGAGTGCACTTTGAAGCCCCCCTACAAATGGAAACTTGCTTTATCAGGGCATTATATCATGGAAAATATATCTACACTTTAAGCCAAATGTGCCTAGTAGCTCTTTTTCAAATCTTCCAGCTAAGTGTGGGAACTACTGAGCTACTAAGATATGGCCTGAAATTTGCCAAGCCCAGGTTATGTATTCTCCCTTCAGCTACATAAAAAGGAATTCAAGTCCATACTTTCTGTATTTTGATCTATAATTTCAAGTCTCTTTTCAATTATCCCTGTGGTTATTAAAACTTTTTGAATTTCTAACAAAATTCTTTGCAATGTTAATTCCTTTTCTTCTTCATATTGCTCCATTTTTCCAGGTTATAAACACTGCCACTAAAACATCCAAGGCTTTTTCTTGTTTCAAACAACTTCAATGAAGTTTTTCAGGTCAAAGCTTTCTCTTTCTTTCAAAGGAACACCTGTATAAACAACACCTTTCCACTGACCCTTTCAGTAAACAAAGCCAATAGCTTTGTAATATCAGATGTTGCCAAGCCTCTAGCCTCTAGATGGCAGTGTTACATCTTTTCCCTCTGTTTTTGCCTCTCTCTCTAAGCTCCGAACTCCAGAAGAGGAGAAAAAATATTGTTTAAAATTATGATCTAGCCGAGTCTTGCGGAGAAAGAGATTTTTAATCCACAAATACAAAAATTAGGTAAAGTATAGAGGAAGAAGGGGGAGAAAAAAGACCAGTCCATCCATAGAAAACAAAAAGTGAAAAGATAACACAATAGTTTTAAACCAGGATTAATTCGCCACTTGCTTTCTTCTGTCTTCAATTTTATTTTAACTCTACATCTTTTGGCTTTTCTCTTCTCTAATAATAAACATTTTTCTCACCATTTCGACACACTGTCTCTCCTGTTCTGCTTCCTTTTCAGGGACTTGTCCCAACCTTCTGCAGCCATTTTGGCTGCTTGTAGCTGGAAAAAAGAGCTTTCTCCTGGATTGATCAGGGACTTTGAGATGTCCCTGAGATCAGCAGGACATGCTCTTCTCTATCACCGTTCCTTCAGAACAGTTTAGATCCAAAAAGGACCGTCCAGCAACAGAGATATCAAGAGCAATCCTGGAGCTGCAAGATTGCATGTTGTGTCGTTGCAACATCAAGCCCCACCTCTCCTTGCTATTTCTTATTTAGTTGTGAGAAAAGAGAAACAGGAAGATACTGTGATTTAGCTGCAGTGAAGGTTACCTTTATTCCTGAGTCCATGAGACAGCAAAGAAAAATGAATATCAGGAAAATTTACCTGTTGCAAAAACAGAGGGATAGAATCAAGATCACGTGAAGTGTGATCCACTTTATAATGCCTTGGTAAGGCCACTCTTGCATCCAGAGTCTCAACATAAAAAAAAAATGTTGAGACTCTAGAAAGAGTACAGAGAAGAGCAACAAAGATTATTAGGGGACTGGAGGCTAAAATATATAAAGGATGGTTGCTGGAATCAGATATGTCTAATCTGTTGAAAAGAAGGAATAGGGATCACATGATAGCATTGTTCTTATCTCAGGGGTTGCCACAAAGAAGACAGTCAAGCTATTCTCTAAAGCACCTGAGGGTAGGACAAGAAGCAATGGGTGGAAACTAATCAAGGAGAGAAGCAACTTAAAACTAAGGTGAAATTTCCTGACAGAACAATTAATCAATGGAAAAACTTGCTTGCAGAGGTTGTGAATGCTCCAATATGGAAAGGTTTTAAGAAGAGATTGGATAACCATTTGTCTGAAGTGGTGTAGGGCCTCCTTCCTAAGCAGGGCGTTGGACTAGGACCTCCAAGATCCCTTCCAACTCTGTTATTCTATTTCATTTCCAGAGAAAATATTGTAAGACGTTACACTCACGCTAACAAGGTTATCTGTTCTATACTGCTGAATGGGTATTTTTTTTTTTACTATTTCATTTGCAGTTCACCTTTCAAATGATGGCAAAGCAATCAGATAGCAACACATTAACTGAAAGACACTCTGGATACATATTTTTAGATTGTTTTAAACCACTAACTGTGATTGCATTGGCATTTAATGAACATTAGAGTGGCTGGCAGTGACCTTTGATGATCCCAACAGGATTAAAACATCTTCCTTCCTTCCAGTTTCTGTGGTTTATAGGACAACAATTGTGTGACTCTACATTGCCATCTTTCTACAGATGATGTAGCTGAGCTTTCAAAGGTAATAAACATCCAAGAAACAGAAAAAAATGGGTGCCCTAAAGTTGGTCTAGAACAATGGTTTCTGTATGCTAAATTACAGTATAGATTTTAATTATGTCTTTTTGCGTTCCTAAAGGAATAAGAAATATTTACTTTCTTTTTAGGAGGTGCCAAATATACTACATTTAAACCACCATCACTGTTAGTCGGGGTAATATAGAAGAGGAATAAAACAAAATTATATTATAAAAATGCCATAAAATATTAAAACAATGTCGCAGTAAAACGAATTAAGTAGCATGACAAAAAAAGTTAACTAAACTAACCAGCATACCACTGGGGAAAAAAAATCCAGTAGTTATTGATTAGTATAGGTTTGACACTGGTCATAGTCCAAATTATTTTGACTATTTTTATCATAAACTGAGGACCCAGGTTGTTGGGGGCAAAACACTGATTCTGTAAACCACATAGAGAGAGCTGAAAAGCACTATGAAGCAGTATATAAGTCTAAGTGCCATTTCTATTATTACAATTAACTTCCCAAGGAATAAAATAATGGTATCAAAGAACATAAAGAGAAAAAAAAACTTTACTATGCATCTTAACACATTGAGTCGAGGAGAGAAAATTTCTACTATTCAGTTTAGTGCTTTAAGGATATTATTTTCTTGATTAAGTCTCAGCAGCAAATGCAGGTAGTCCTCAACTTACAACCACAATTGGGACCGGAACTTCCATCCCAAAGCAATACAGTTAAGAGAGTTCTGTCATATTTTTGATCTTTTTTCCCCATGGTCATTAAATAAATTCCCCATTGGGTTGTCAGAAGCCCCCTTGGAAAGTCGCAAACATCAATGACATGACCCTAGGATGCTGCAGCCATTGTAAATGCAGGCCAGTTGACAAGTCTCTGAATTTTGACCACATGACTGTTTTATAACTGTGATGAACATAACTGCAAGGACTGCTTGTAAGTTATTTTTTTCACTGCTGCGCTAACTTCAAAATGATTGTTTAAAAAATGGTCTATTCAGGGGTGTCAAACTGGTGGCCTAAGGGGCTGGATGCATCACATGCAGGCCATGCCCACCCCAGCTCTGCGAATGGGAAAAACATTGCAAAACCTCATGTGACGGCAGCGTGATATGGCGAGTTTGATACCCGTGGTCTATGGATTGAGGGACTTGCAGGGAGACAGTTTAAGAACTGGGAGAGTAAGAGTAACAAAGACAGTGATCTTCTGCATCATTTGACCCTTCTGAATGGTCTTAAAGGCAATCCCCTATTGAAAAATATTGTTGGAGTAGGGGTCCCCATAGCCAGATGTAGCTGGTGCATTTTTATATCTGGCAAACCAGCCAAAACTGTAAACTCTCAGGATGTACATTTTTATGAAATGACAGATTGCATCATGTTAACCTTTCTCTTTCTCTTTAACGGAGAGGGAAGGGAAGCCAATTCAAAGATTTACACACAACTCATAGATTCCATAAACATTTTACTTGCAGTGCTTCTATCAGTAGAATTTATATAAGTTTATTTGCTCTTGTCTGGTTCATTATAGTCAAGCATTGGCTCAGTGGTTACACAGCATCATTTGATCATATAAAAGCAAAATTCAGACCACTGCAGCTGTAACTGATCCCATAAAATCAGTTTACAGTGTACTCTAGACATCTCCACAGGGGTTGTATCAATAATGGTGTCATAGTCTCCACAAATATGAGTGATTTTACCCTCAAAGTACCTGACCAAATTATCACATTTCCCACCAACATGCAGCTTAAAACATCTGTTCACCTTCTGAAAAAGCTTTTGAGGGCAAACTAGCAAAAAGTAAGAGCATAGTTCTGAAAATTTTCTTTCCTAAGATCTCACATATAGAATTTCTTCAAATGTGATTACAGTCCAGTCAACTATGTTTTGGCACAAATATGTGAGTCAATGATTTTCTGAATCCCTCCACAATAACTGAGATGAAGAATACAATAAGGACATAATAGTATTCCAAAGTTTTCTGTTTGAATCATAACTGTTAATCCCTGGAAATAATTTTAAACTTGGACTACTTTAAATATTTCAAACAAAAATGTAATGTTTGCCATAGAGTCTTCACGCTTTCTTTGCTCTTTATAATGAGTTATCACATTTAGTATAAATTTGGAGGAATTTGTACAGAAAGGGCCCAATTAATCAACCAGAACATATGATGTCCCCTTTAATGAGACTGCCAGTACTGGAGGCAACCTGTCAAAGGCACAAGCCATTATAGAAAGATCACTAGAAGTTGGAAAACAGTTTTTCTCAAGTACCATCAGAAATGCTCTAACTGGTTAAAAACTGTACTTTACCCTGTGATGGTACTAAGATATGTTGACATAGGTACAATATGTTTTGACAAATAGAAGTAGCAAAGTCAACCCTGCCAGCAGAGATTTGTTTATATGGAAACATCAGTCTACATATAAATTTTGGAAAGCACTAGTCTCTTAGATTAATTATTATTTATTTCAAGACTGAACTATGTTCTTTTCTCTGTTTTTTTCTGGCCCATCTAGCCTTTGACATAAAAAAAAAACCATAGAATATAGCATTGCTGATGCAACACCTGTATTCACCAAATCAAAATGACAAAAAGTAGATCTGCACAATTGCTGGTATTATTTTCCAAGACAGCCAATGTTATGGATAATATAAATATTAGTAATTGTCTTAATAGCTCTAAGAATTCAATGCCTAGAAGCCTGTCAATGGTTTTAGTTTTCCTGTTATTCTCCCAGGAAATTGTTTTGCTAACAAAATTTTAATCAACTGTTTCACTGGCAATATTGAATTTAGAAAGTTAGTAGCTACTAGTTATCGCACGACTTCATTAGCATACAGGAAATCAGCCATTCTACAGGGATTAACATCTATTCACAACTCAGAATGTATTATGAGTCCTAAATTATCATAGGAATTAATGCAATCTTTTCAGAGGGCTTAAAATATGATAATAGATACAGCATTACTAGCACCTGCAGCTCAAGGTACCAAAGTTATTAAAAGATAGTTATAATTATATTTATTATAGTAGAGATTTAGCTGGAAAAAAATGAAATGAGCATGAATAAAATAGTGATTCTTTAAAGTGTGTTAAAATGCATTTTTACACAAGCAGCAGATATTTTGTGAAATCTGTTTTCCTTAAGAGGATACTTAAGGCTGTTTCTTCTTTCCATGTCCCTGTAGATACCAGTTTCCAGGATTGGCTGAAAGTAACTGATTGTAAGGGTTCTTTTAAGTTCATGCTTGTATCTATGACACTAGGCCTACTATCTAGAAATTTTGTCTTCTTTTGGCTTCTTTTTTGTTTGCCTTCATTTTTTAAAAGCCTCGGTGTCTTCCCCAAAGACTCTTGAGTTTTTAACATTAGTTAAAAATGCTAGCAAGCAAATTATAAATAAGAGATGCCTATTAAAATGTTAATCCTTCCTTTTTTCAGCTATATGAACTTGGTCTCCTTGTTTCTTTCTTCCTAACCACTTTAGGCTTGTTTCTGTGTTCAGACATCTACCCTGGCACAAAAATGACCATGTCTCTGTTCACTTGGCTTATCTTGTGAGTTGAGTGCTGCTTCTCCATCAAAGAACCTTTGAATCTCCAAGATCATGATCCAGGATAGGGGAGAACTTTTAAAATCCATTGAAAAAAATGTATATAAGTGAACATATTGCTGACACCAAACTACATGCAGCAGGACCAATGGTAACCTAGTGCACCCCTGTGCTTATTAACTCCACTTTGCTGCTGCTGTGCCTTGGAATACTTTGTTGGGTAGCCCTGTTGTGCATTGATATTTTCACCCAACATGATCCCTTTTACAGATTCTACAGCTACATTGAACAGCATTTTTGAAGAGCCAGCATATAGTTCATTTATCATATTAGATTGCCCTGAGTATAATACTGCATTTGGGTAATGCAACAGAGCAGTGTAACTGAATGCTGGTTCAGCTTCTGCTGAGAAAGTATGCTGTCTGCTAAGTTGTCAGTAAATGGCCCATCCAAATGACAATTAAAGCAATAATTGTGCAACATTTGGTCCTTAAACCAACTATGACACAAGACAAAATGTTTTTCAAATGTTTCAACTTGGCTTTGATACAAAACCATGAACAATCTACTTGGTTTAACCCACAGATAACCATTCTTCATAAAATAATCTGTAAGGTAAATAAGATCTCTAATTTCCCCACTGCCCAAAATGAAGGGACAAGTCAATAAACTGTAATTATCAATGCAGTCAGAAAGAAAGAAAGAAATAGTAATGATTTTCTGAAGTGACATGGCCAAATCTAATAACTAACGCTTGCCAAAAAATAATAATAGTATTTGTATCTCTTTTAATTGACTTTAACCTTTCCCTTCATCTGTGAACTATTAAAAAATTAAAGAGGAAAGTATCTAGAGATACAGATTTACATCAGTGCATGGCTCACATGCTTTTAATGAGGTCAAAGCAATAAAGAGCTCGAGCAGCTTCTGTAGCTTGCATGATGAATGGCTGTCTCATGCAGTGCTTAGTGGTTACCATGCATTTGCAGCTGTTATTTGTATATTAAGTTGAAAGCTTATACCTAGGGGAGAAGGAAACTCTTGAGTATCCTTCCTCTCCATTGCATCCACAAGGTGTAGCTTTTAAATAGTGGGAACTAGTAGCTATTTTTTAAATTAAAAAAAAAACATACAAAAAAATTAAATCAGTCCCAGATTACTCATTCTTCAATGTCTAGCACTGAATTATATCCCACAATTTACTATGGGCACTTTGTATTGGAGTCTTTGCAAACACATAGGCAGGAGGTCAGTACGGAAAGTGATAATAGCAATATCATTTAGACTTAAATACCACTTCATAGTGCCTTACAGCCCTCTTTAAGTGGTTTACAGATTCAGTATATTGCACCCAACAATCTGGATTTTCATTTTACTATCCTTAGAAGGAGGGAAGGCTGAGTCAACTTTGAGCCAGTCAGGATTGAACTCCTGGCAGTGGGCAGAGTCAGTCTGCAATATTGCATTCTAATCATTGTACCACCATGCTTCTGTTTAGTCAAATCTATAAATGTGTTTACTCAGAAGAAGATTCCATTAAGTTCAACAGAGTTTAAATCATTAGTAACCATGTTTAGAATTATAGCCTTATTGTCCAGATACTCATTATGGTGTCATTTAAGTGCTTAGTCAGTACTTAAGTGCCAGTTTAAGTGCTTAGTCAGAGATAAAAAATTGGAGATCAGTATGTGCTGTTGTTTCACAGGCCTAGCTATAAGAACAAAGTACATTTTACTGCACAATTTGACACCATTTGTTCACCTTTTGTTAGCATGCTAATTAAGGAACAATTCTGCGTATTTACAGTGAAGCAGCCTCTGGTAAGCCTCCTCAACATATGATTTGTCTAACCTTTATAAATTCAGTCTATGTATCATTATTGTACCATATTATTTTGTCCATGAGAACTGTTGCTCAGAATTATTTTTAACATGACCAGCAATGAGATAGTATAATCCATTGCTACAGCACAGTGGCTTGTAGCATGGTGTCCCCAAGTTGTTGATTGAATTTTACCCAACTAAAATAAAAGAGGAAAAGGAATTGTTCCAGTTCTAATTTAAAACACACAGAGCTGTCTGAAATGACCATTTTTAAGGCTTGGATTAACAAACATGCTGATTTTGCAATAGTATTTCTATTACCCTTTTGGTACAAATAAGATCAAAGGATAATGATTCTACCAGGACTTTGGATTGGATCATTCTTTAAGAGCACACTAGCTTACTATATCAGTCAACTTTTGCATCCCCTGATTTATAATTGCACAATCTGGCATCCATAATAATAAATGTTCCATTGTGCAATGCCACTAAATTCATACAAAATTTCCAAAGGCTATTTGATGGTGTATTATATATAGGAGAAGATAATAAAAGCCATCAGTGTCAGTATTGGCAAGCAAGGAATTTTATCCTTGTTAAGGCAAGCTAAGCAATAGCCAGCTGGTTTCAAGTGAAATGTCATTGCTAAGCAGAGCATGTAGCTATTGAGCATCTCTCTGTAGACTTTGTTTATACCTATATTGATCCTTTCTTGGCCTTATATGTGTTCCATCAAAGAAATCTGGACTATTGTCCAACACCACTGCTGAAACTTCAACATCATTTAGGCTGATGGAGATTTAAAAAAACCCAAAGAAAATATAACAAGTACCAGTATTGTGGCAAACAAATAATATTTCTTGGATATGCTTTTAGTTTACAGAATACACTAAACTGACTAATATTTCTGCCAGAATTGATGGTTGCATGTTAGGAGGTGCTTTATTTTTTTGGAAAAAAAAAAGCATTGTGACGCAGAAAAAGGCAAAAATTGGTTATATTAAAAACCGGGAATAGTTTGAGCAGTCATTGCTGAACAGAATTTTAAATCATGATTTGGACCTAGACATAAAGCCTAGTTAGGATGGCTTGAACTGAAAGTAAATAAGTTTTTGCCAAGCAGAAATTCCACGTAATTGTCTTTAGTAAAATTTATTAAGGGCTAATGATAGAAGAGTTCCAGCAAGTAAGTTACTTTTCAGTGTAGAATCAATATATTTCACATTACATTAAGTTAAGAGTCTTTTTCTCACAGCCATACGAGAATGAGAAGTGAGGCAGTTCTTTTCATTGATAAGGAAGTTTGCAGCTGGCTGTTTACAAAGGCTTTTGCTTCAATGTTTATCTGAGTCTGAGAACTATAATGGATATTTTTTTAAAAGAAAGCTGGGATAAAATCATAGTTTATTAAATTTAACTCCTTAACAAAGCATTATGTTGTTCTTCATGTTTGTTATGCTTGCTTGCAGGCTCTGCTTGTAGATTGCTTGCTTAGCTTTCACATGAAAGCTATGGGTTTGTTGATGCCCTGAATGGTTTTATTTTGCAACTGCTTTTTACAGACCCTGTTGCTGGTTTTGGAATCGGGAGAGGGAGTAACACAGGGTCTACAAGGTTACCCCATTTGAATTCTATGTCTTAAAGAAGACTAGAACAGTAATGGCTAAACTTTTACAGACAGAATGCCCAAAGTATCCGCGCACCCACGTGAATGTGTCCACATGCACTTAAACCCCAAAATGCAATGCTGCATGGTTCCCACACATGCACTCACATGCATGCATACACAGCCCCACTTATACGTGTCACCCCTGCGCATGCATGCATGCCCCCACATGCCCCCTGTATATACGCACATGAGCCCCCCCCCCCATGCACCCTGCCCCACTCACATGTGTGGTAGAGACCCAAAGACCAGCTGGCCGGCGGGACGTGTGCACGCATGTGCAGCAGAGCTGAGCTGGGGCGACAGCTCGCATGCCCAAGAGAGGGCTCTACGTGCCACATCTGGCACACGTGCCATAAATTCACCATCACGGGAATAGAACCTTGGTCTGACAACTCCTAGTTCTCCACCTTAACCATCATTGCACACTGGCTCTCTAAGAAACTATCGTTTATAGTTCTGTGTAATGGGGAAACACTTTTATTTTAGTTTTAAAATCAATGTAATCATTGATTTATTGAACCAGTGGAAATAAGTAGAAGAATTGTACAATTCACTAACGTAAGGTTGGTTATTTAGATTCATTCCTGTTTAAAAAATACTATGATATGTTATGTCTATTGGAAATTGCAAAGCTAATTTAAATTATTATTATTATTATTATTATTATTATTATTATTAGTAGTAGTAGTAGTAGTAGTAGTAGTAGTAGTAGTATCATTATTATCTATGCTTACTTCAAAGTATTTGATCGTTGGAGTTACCTTTCTCTCAATCTCTCTCAACATCATATTCCTAGAAATAATTTTGTTGAGTTGTCCCAAGTTTGCATGCATATGCCTTATACATTTTGTAGAATTGACAGAAGTGAATCATTCAAATATAGTTAGTAAGAGTCCCAAAGGTATTCTACACATATTAAACATTTGTTTTTGTTTTTGCAAGTCTGCTTTTGTTTCACTGAAAAATATCAAAAGCTAAAATCTTCATGTTGTCCAAACTGAGTCCCTCGGCTCAAATCATACGTACAATACAATTTATACAGTATGCTGCATTGTCTAAGAATAGAGTTGTAAGGGCATGCATGAATGCTGACTGGAGTCCTATGGGAAATGAATGCTGCATAACTGAAGGAGTAAACGTTTTCAAGAAACTTAAGGAGGGAAATTAGCATTCCTATGTAACCCCTTCTGATTTATTAAACTTGGAATAGATTGCCAAGTCTAGAAAATGCAAATTTGTGTAAGTTAGACCCTTAAAAGACATTGTTTATCAATAAGTCTTTATTGTTGTTATATAATGTCAATAAATTATGAGGGGACTAATTTCAAAAATAAATGTCCACTAGTTGCTTTGGATTTCTACTATTTCTACTGTTTTCTGTTTTCATGGTAATTTTGAATCGGGGAAATGTCGTGAAACGTCACGTGACGGCAACGTGACAAGGTGAGATTGACACCCATGATGTATATGGAGTATAATGTTAAATCCCTTTTCCTGTAGAAATTCACACTTACATAGAGAAGCTTTCAGAAGGAACAATATCATAGGTACAAATATTGAGGGACGGTTGTAATTTTTATATATAAACACTACATTTTCATTGTTATCACATCGTGTGCACATTGAGTTGTAAGCATATTCCAGTTTTTGGTTTGCTACTACAGTCTCTGCATCCCTTCATTTAAGGTTGATGTTTTTCAGATCTTCATGAAATGTTTGGCACCAGGTTTTCCTCTTTTTCTCTGACCATCTGGGGGCATCCAATTGGTTGCAATCTTTGCTGGACATAGCTCACTTGTGTGGATGTCCAGCAAACGCATCCTTCATTCTCCTAGGCGCTGCTTGGAGTGTTCAAGCATGGGTTAACTTCAGCTTGCTGCCCAAGGACTGAGTTGAAATCTTTAGTGTAGCCACGCTTTCTGCTCCCTTTGGAGGTCAGTTTGAAAAACACAATCGCCCTAAAAGGATGTGTTTGAGATTTCCAGTCCTTGAATAGCAAGCTGGATTTCTCCTAACTGCATTAGTGTAGCCTTTTTTAATTGTTTTTTTTCCCACTGTGGTAGTCTTAGATAAACCTAGGTTTTTACCAATGAACGGAGTTCATCTAATTGCTTCCTCACGCGTGGACCAGGCTGTTGGGAGCATTACAGCCTTCCTCGTTTCCACGAGGCTCTGGCAGCACCGGGAGGCTCGTTAGCAGCCACTGGCGAGCCATGGGGTCGGGTAGGGAAGTCAGGTACCCCTGCAATCTGTCAGAAGACTCCTCTTAGCTCTGGAGGTTCTACTGGGCACTCTGGATCTCCGATGGCAGCCCGGTGTCCCTCCAAAATGTGCAGCGGCCATTTTGGGAGGGAAAAAAAGTATGTGCTTTAAATCCCTATTGGAGGAAGAAATCCCTCTTTCTGGACCAGTCACCAGGGCTTTGCCCCAGGACCAGGATCACATCCCCGAGCTGACCACAGCCATGAAGGAGGTGGTTGCAAGGGCCATATTTCAAGGGATTGCTGTTGGTATCCAGCAGTTGGGCGACATTAGGTCACGCCAGGATGTCAACAAAATAATCATGGCGGTCGAGTATTCGGCTGATGCTTCGCTTAACGCCACCAAATTCTCAGCCAGGGCCCTTGCCTCCAAAGTGACCTCGCGTTGCCTGCTGTGGCTTCATCACTGGCAGGCGGACATGAAGGCGAAGTAGAAGCTTGCTTCTGCTCCCTTCAAGGGAAGCAGGCTCTTTGGGGAGGCCCTGGACTCCTTTTTAATTGAGTCCAAGGATAAGGGCAAGGTCTTGCCGGCTGTTACAAAGAAGCCGGAACAGAAAGGGCAACAGTTCTTTCATAGGCAGCCCTTTCATAGTGCAGATGCCCCTTCTACATCGGGGGGCTACTCTAGACCTTACACCCAGTCACAGGACTGCTCCCACAAGAGGTTCTCCTTCAGGGATCAGAATAGGCAGTAGGGGAATCGCAGGTCATTCTGAGGGAGATATTCCAACCACTCCTTTCATCAGACTAAGTGACTGGCAACGGTCTCCTCCCATTAGGGGCCGTCTACAGTTGTATGTCAACCAATGGGAGGAGACAACGACGGATGCTTGGGTGCTGAACACGGTCCATTACGGGCTAACCTTAAGAGTTTCTTTTGATACCTCCATGAAGGTTCCTCTGTTGTCTCCTTCCCAAATCGCCCCTCAAATGCCAGATGATGCAGGTGGAGATCAGGCATTTGTTAGACATAGCAGCCATAGAGCAGGTACCCCAGGGCAGGAAGGCAGAGGGTTTTACTCAATCCTCTTCCTGGTTCTCAAGGCATCCGGGGGGGGGGTTTGAGGGCAACATTGGACCTCAATAAGCTCAACATCTATCTAGCGTACAAGCACTTCAAGATGCAATTGCTACAGACCATCTTGGGTTGCATCAGGCAGGGCGATCTCATGACATCGATCGACCTGAAGGAGGTGTACCTGCACGTCCCCATTCACCCAGCGCACCGCCAGTTCTTGAGGTTCCAGTACGCAGACCATCATTACCAGTACAAGGCCTTTCCTTTTGGCCTCTCATTGGCACCAAGGACATTCACAAAGCTCCTGGCCGTGGTCACAGCGCATCTCCGGTCTCAATCTGTTCGTCTTGTTTGTTACCTGGACAACATTATCCTATTGTCATCATCTGTCCCCACAGGAACATCGGGACCTCAGCCTCACCATTCACACCCTCGAGCAGCATGGCTTCTCCATGAATCTGGAGAAAAATCAACTGACTCTGACCTCCAGAATACAGCATCTGGGCATGGTAATCGACTCTACCATTTGCAAGGTTTTCCTCACACAACAGCCAGCGGACAGCATAACCTCCCTTGTGCGATGCATCAGGACGTCCAGATCAGTTTCCATCATGACCCTATCCCAGTTGCTGGGGAAATTAGTTTTGTGCATAGGGGTAGTCTCCTGGGCTCGAATGCATGCACAAGAGCTCCAGTGGTTCTTACTCCCGGTTCAGTGGCGCAAGGCCAGCAACTCCAAGAGGATGGTCAACATTCCTCCAAGAGTCATCCAATTGCTCAGATGGTGGTAGTTGCTGGCTCAGCATCAAGGTCTTCTCTTCAAGGATCCAGAACGCCTGGTTGTAACAACGGATGCCAGCCTATACGGCTGGGGCGCCCACTTTCAGACTCAGGTGACATAGGGCAGTTGGTCGCCAGTGGAGCTCGCCCACAATATAAATTGGCTGGAGCTCAGGGCGGCCAGGCTGGCACTTCGACATTTCCACCAGCAGATATCTGGTGCCCACGTCCCAATAATGATGGACAACATTGCCACTAAGGAATACATAAACCATCAGGGCAGCACTCGATCGAAGGCCCTGATGCTGGAGGCAGAGGCTATCGGGAGTTGGGCTGATAGGGACCTCGGATCGCTGAAGGCGGATCACATTTTGGGGGAGGAGAACACGACGGCAGTCTGGCTGAGCAGAACGACGATCAGCAACTCGGAATGGCAGCTCCATCCATCTCTCTTTCACCAATTGTCTGAGAGATTCAGTCTTACGACAATAGACTGTTCGCCAGTCCATTGAACATGCAACTCCCTTGGTTTCTCTCGCGCTACTAGTGCCCTGGAGTGGAGGGGACGGACGCCCTGTGATGTCGCTGGCCACAGGTATCCTTTACACCTTCCCCCTTCTCAACCTCATTCCTCAGGTGATCAAGAAGATCCTGCTGGAGGGGGCCGAGGTGCTGCTGGTCGCGCCCCATTGGCCGAGAAGATCCTGGTTCGCCGACTCGTTGAGCTGTCCATGACCAAGTGCTGGCGCATTCCTCAGGAGCAGATCTCCCTCTGCCAGGGGGCCATTCAACATTCAGATCCTTAATGGCTCCAGTTGGCCGTCTGGCACGTGAGGGGGAACTCCTGAGGTGTGACAGTTTCTTGGACAGGGTCATCCACACCATTCAGGCATCTAGATGTCCCTCCACGGTGCACATCTATGATGTATTTGGACTGCTTTTTCAGCCTGGTGTCTACTGTGTCAAATTGTCGCCACGGCCGCAACTATACCACAAATCCTTGACTTCCTTCAGGACGGATTGGACAAAGATCTTGCCCCTAACATCCTTGGGAGACAGACTGCTGCCTTGGCCACCATCGTATCCAGAGACGACTCTACACCGCTTAGCAGACATCCCATGGTTCGCAGCTTCCTGAAGGGAGCTGCCAATTTACGTCTCCTGACGGTCCACCGATACCCACCTGGGACCTGGCAGTTGTCCTGTAGACATTGACCTCTGTCCCATTTGAACCACTTCATTCTATCTCTTTATGCCACTTATTGTTTAAGACTGCATTTCTCATTGCAATCACTTCAGCTCGCAGAATCTCTGAATTGGCGGCCCTGTCGATCAAGGAGGACCTTTGTGTTGTGCATCCGGACAGTGTCATTCCCTCTTTCATCCCTAAAGTCAACACCTTGTTCCACCAATCACAGAAGGTGATTCTCCCTGATTTCTGCCCACATCCCAGACATCCCAGAGAGTGGGTTTGACACAGACTCAACGTACGATGGGAAATACGCATATATAAGAAGAGGACAGCCTCCTTTCGCAAGTCCGAATCCTTCTTTATTTCCTTTCAGCCCGCCTCAATGGGCAGGAAGGTTTCTTCTTCAACTATTGGGCGTTGGCTGCACACCTGCATTAAGCTGTCCTACGAACATCAGGCCCGGCCAGTTCCTCCTCGCATCACCGCTCATTCCACAAGGAGCGCCGCGACCTCAGCCTCATGGGCAACCCAGGCGCCCAGCGAAGAGATATGCAGGGCAACGACTTGGACCTTGCCATCCCCATTTGTTCATAACTATAAATTGGACTCCTTTGCAGCAGCGAAGGCCTCTTTTGGAAGGAGGGTCCTGCAGCAAGTCTTCGCAGCTCCAAAACAACAGAATGTTTGCCACCCTGGGACTCTATAACTTGGGTATGTCCCATGCTTGGACACTCCAAGCAGCACCTAGGAGAATGACCCCACCCTGGGGTAATCTGGCAGAGCCGAATCACCTCTCATGTAGACATAGTTCACCTTCTTAGACATCTTTTTGGACTTCACCTCCTCGTTTTTCAAACTGACCTCCAAAGGGAGCAGGAGGCGTGGCTACACTAAAGATTTAAACTCAGTCCTTGGGCAGCAAGCTGAAGTTAACCCATGCTTGGACACTCCCGCAGCACCTAGAGAATGATCATTCAGGTAAGCCAACGGTCGCTCTGGCACTATCTCAGAAAAACTTCAGGAATTACGTCTTTGTAGAATTTCCTCATTTGTGACATGATCATATTTTCATTGTGGGTACATAACGTCTAAATGAGGGTTACTAGCAAAATAAGTAGTACATTAATAATTTGCTCTTAGGTGCTTGAATAATATGAAACATTGGATACTAATCCTACGGTAGAGGAAAAGGCAAATAACTTCCATGTTATGAATTCATCTTGCAAACAACATAGACTTTATGATACAGATGCATAATTGTATCATTGGCACAAAGAAATCATAATGCATCATCATCTTGGCATGTTACAAACACCTGGAACTCTAGTTCAAGGTCTTCAGTTGTCTTCCAATTTTGTTTGATCACACTAATTTAAACTAAAATAGATTGAGCTATCTGACATATTTTAAATCAGACCTTAGTTCATCTAGCACAGCTCTCTACAGTCTGGCTTCAAGATTTTAACAGTTTGTTTGTTTGTTTGTTTGTTTGTTTTATTGGATTTATATGCCGTCCTTCTCCCAAAGGACTCAGGGTGGCGTACAGCATTAAAAAACACATATTACAAAATTTAAAAGAAAATTAGAAACAATCCAAGAAACAAACCGAATTAATATAACACTAACATTTTAAAAATTAGATAAAATTAACAGGCGAGGCCGGCTTGCTGGAAAAGCCAACTTTTTAGGGTGTGTTGGAAGGACCGGAGGTCGGGGATTATGCGAAGCTCCGGGGGCAGCTCATTCCAGAGGGAAGGCGCTCCCATAGAGAAGGCTCTACCCCTGGGGATCGCCAGCCGACACTGTCTGGCCAACGGCACCCTGAGGAGGCCAACTCTGTGGGATCGTACTGGACGGTGGGAGGCTACTGGTGGCAGGAAATCTTTGTCCAGAAATATCAAAAGAAACCAAGAAATGAGCCTGGATTTGTTTATTTATTTATTTGCATGGAATAGATATGCCCTTAAATGCTACATTCCTTCATGGCATTATGTTTAAAGTGAGATTATTTAGAAACTCTAGATTATAAATCAATGTATTAACCCCACTTCAAAAAGGTTTACACTGATTAGTAGAAAATCAGTGATTAGACTAAACTAGTTATTTGCTAGTTATTTATTAATTCTTTGGTGATAGGGACATTTTACAAATCCAACCTTAGGATTGTTCTGTGCACTTTTTCTTTTTCTTTTATTATGACTATAAGTAAAGAAAAACAAAACAAAACTCTAGACATAAATTATGCCGGCTAAACTATAATCCATTTCCCATGATTTCAGATGGTTGGGAATTGTTCCCTGTTATTTCCAATAGATGTGCCCTGCCATCAAAAGAGCTTTCCCAAGACTCTCCTAGGATTGTTCTATTGGTAGTACTTATTGCTGCATTGAGAGTAAGTGTGATTGAGCCTTGGCAGGTCATGGGTGAATTGAGATCGTGTTCAAATCCCTTTACCTCCTTTCATTAACCAACCAGTCCTAGCTGTGCACAGAAGAGTTTATTTTCCCTTTGTGATTTAAGACAGCAGTAACAGTGCCAAAATTTACTTTTACTTTTCCACACTGTGTGCTGGCAAAATGTGTATAGCTTGAACGTTGTGTGGAAATCAAAGCACTACTTAAGGACCCAGAAAACTGTTGGGGCATTCATTTGTTATAAAGTTGGCTAAAGGTGAAACTCACTGGAGGGTTGATGGATTTGTAATGTCAGCATTTAAACTGGTTTATGCTTCTTCATAACTTTTTCAAAGTTAGATCGGGGAATCCTACTATTACTCTTATCTAATTTATATGGTAAAGCTGTTGCTGTTTTAATGCAGTTTTGTGCCTGTAAGCAAGGCATCTATTATACAAGCAGCATCTGTTAGCTTTTTTTTCTGAGAGATGTTTTATCATTTTAGACTGAAAGTTGCTCTCTTATTACTGTTATTTTTCCCTTGTACATGAGAAGACAGTGTATTGACTATAATTTAAAACTTAAAGGAACTATAGTGACAGACAAATGCCCCAGACATCCCTATTTCTGTCACTCTGTATACAAATGGTTTCAAACTAGCTTCTCTCCTTCCTTTAGACCAGGAACATCCAGGTAATCTTCTCAATTAGTCCCAAGGGTTTTGGAGAGGCAGCGAATGCGGTTCTCTTAACAGCATCTAAAATTATAGGTTCAGGCTGAAATTAAGGTTGATGCTTTAACCAATCTGGCAAAGGTAAAAGAGACAAAGAACAGTGCCAGCCCTGTAGGGTTATTATAGGGCAGAGGAAAACGTGTGATTAACTTTTTTTTTCTTATAGAATTGTGTTATTTCCTTTCAGCAAATTAAAATAATGACTAACTTCTTTTTCTCCATCTTTTAAGTGATAAGCTTCTGTGAGAGAGCCTTTTTCCTCTGCTTTTTTCTTTTCCTTTTTGCTTTTCTTTGGCTAGCCTTGCTGGTCGAGAAATGACAGGCAAGCTTGCCTGTAAATGAGAACTCTGAAATGAGGACTTTTTGTCTCAGGCTTATTTCTTAGTCCAACTGTTTTCAAATCAGTTACGATTTATTAAAATAGATCTTACTGATAAGGTGTAATGAAATATACTGTGTGCAATGAGTGGCCATACAAATGCAATAAAACAAACTTGTATATGACAAAGAAATTGGGCAACCGAATCAGGTATATCATTGACAAGGAACAAAAATTCAATTTTTAGAATATATTATTTTATTTTTGTGCAATAATTTTATTAATAATATGAAATATTTATTATTTAAATTGGGCTAAGTGATCTGGAGTTTTATGGAATTGGACTGGGCTTCATACATTTTACCATGTGATAATGCTGATTGCTGCTGGTTGCTTTCTTTTAGCTAAGCTCAGTCTGAAAACAATGGTTGAAAACAATGGTTTAGATCAAGGGTGTCAAATTCTCATCATCACTGTGTCAGCACATAATGTATTGCGACTTCCCCCCCCTTCATTAAACTGGGTGTGGCCAGCACATGACACATCTGGCCTGTGGGCCGTGAGTTTGACACCCCTGGTTTAGATTGTTATGTGATCCCAACAGTGGTGGGTTCTGGATCCTGGTGCAACCGGTGAGGTGCAACGGAGCTGGGCATCCACCACATGCATGCACGTAGCACATGCATGCAGACTTACTGCCCGTGACCCTCTAGCTGCTCGGCAGAGCATCTTGCAAGCCCCATATGCTCCATGCGCGTAAGTCCTGATCAGCTCAAATACAGGTAAGGCGGGCAGGATGGGCCAGTGGTGGGTTGAAGGCGGTATGCCCTGGTACAGGTGTACCAGAGCCTGCCGGAGCACCAAATACCATTCCGGTACGGTGTCCAGAGGGCCCACCCACCTGCTCGAGCTCCTTACCTGTTCTTTAAAGCCTTTGGCGCTTCCGTGCAGGTGCATGGCATGTACAGTGCCTGCGTGATGCTCCGCTGAGCAACGAGCGTTGCGGAGGCTTGCAGAAGCATCGCTGGCAGCTATGCTGCAGGTGCGTGCTGTGCATGTGTGTACGTGCGCTGCACGCATCTATGTGGGCAATGCCGGGCCCGTTCCAACCAGTACAGGTTTTGGAACCCACCACTGGGGTGGGCCCTCTAGAGCACCATATCGGAACGGTATCTGATGCACCCAATTGTTGAATCTAATCAAAGAGTTAATTTCTTTACTAATACAATATGCAATCTCCATCCATTTTTTTAATATCCCCCCACCCTGCTTTGGCTATCTCTTGACTAATTAATGTATGTACTTAATTAAAAAATTCTTCATATTTCTAGGAGATGACAATGAACATTCATCTCATATATCTTATTTTAATAGAATGCCAGCAACGTGAGATTTTAACGTTTGGTATTTCTGTCTGTGGAAGATTGTGGAAGCTTCAACATTGAGTAGCAATCGTAAAATTGTTCTAAAGGGAATTGCTGAGGCTCATATCTCAGCATTTGTACATCTTCCAAGTTATAGGGAGATCTAGGGACACAAATCTTAGCAGAAAATATTTTCCTACGAGAAGAATGTTACTGTTGCTTTTATTTTGTAATTTTTATGCAAACCCCCCCCCCAGATTTAGAATAGGCAATTCTTAATCATCCATTGATAGAAGAGAATATTTATAGCTCAGGATTGAACTGTGGGATCTTGTTCATTCCGTATGGTTTGTTGTTTCGTCTCTCTGAGCTGATCATTTAAGTCTTGCAGTTGTTTTTTCATTTCATCCTGTCCCTTTAAGATAGATTGAAGCATCTGGTGAATAGAGAAGTCCTTTGCACTCTCTTCAGGGGCTTTAGGTTGTAAAATAAAAAAAAAACCAATTGTGACTGGTGAGCAATCGGGCTTGACGTGGAAGATGTCGGGGCCGATGAGGCCTTGCCAGGTGGTAACTTCTTTGGACCCATCATGAAGCTCAGAGATAGCTATTGGTCTATACAAAGAAATGGTGTCTGTGGGAGAGCACAACCAGTAGAGATCACCAGGCAAGCAAATCCAAAAGAGAGTAAATCCTCTGATACAAAACTAGAACAGATAGGTGGGTTAAAATATTCCAAATCCAGGGGAAAAATGTATTTGAAGAGGCTCCTGGAGATCTCTGGGGTGGAAATTAGTTCAGAGCCATAAAGTTTTCCAAAGGAGGAGTCTCATTCATAAAGACAAAGAAGAAAGAGGAAGTTGGCCATCTTGGCTCAGCCAGTACAGGTGGTCAGGAAACAACAAGCTCAAAGTTCCCATACATATTTTAGAGAAGAATCAGTTCAACCATCCTTTCTCTCACAGTTGTGGTCAGAAAAGAAATTTTTTCCCATTATTTAAGGGAAGTGAAAGTAGATTTTAAACTTTCTCTCTCTCCCATAAAAGGGAGATATTTTTCAAGTGCCGCTTTTCCAAGGGGGGTGGAAATCCCCCCCTCCAATCTTAACTCCTCCAAAGGTTTAAACAGAGTCTCAAAAAAAACTGCAGATCAGTCAATAGAGTAAAACAGTAAAAGACCTGGGGAGACCCCTCACCTCACCGCACTTCAGCTGTATCTTTCAAATTGGTCATTTCCTTCCAGGCTCCGTTCGGCAAAAGCGCGCGGTGGCATTCCGTGCACCCCTACGCTTTCTGGCTCCTGGGACAAAGCTGGAGACCCCCTCCGTGGCCGCCGCCATTCCAGGGGGTCCCAGCAAGCCGCCCCTACGGCAGGGCGCCCCTCCAAGGCACCCTGTGCTCCCCCTAGACTTCAGGGGAGTCCACCAAAACAGTGAAAAGCGGACGCACGCGTCTGTTGCCTTTGGCTGCCGGAAGTCGTCTCCAGGTGATTCTTGACTTTCGGCCTCCTGAGGCTGATATTCCACAGTTCTTCTGGAGCCTCTTCTTCAGAGTCATTCTCTGAATCCTGGCCCAACACGAGGTGTATTTATAATCTAGCAACAAGGAAATATAACGTCATACATGTGATCAACTATAAATTAATTATAAAAAGACAAATGTTTATATTAGACCTGTTACAGTGAACCCACTAAATATGCCTGCCAAACAACTGCTTCAGCTACTTCTGTCCAAATTCTCTTGAAGCCTAATGACAAATATTATATAGAAAGTATTCCTAGGTGCTTTCTTGCTTCCAGTGCTTGCTGAATATTCTAACACATTGCTTAATAGTCAAATGGCTTAAATTATTCCAGAATATACAGTGAGCTGAAGGTTACCTGCGATGCGAAAAATTGTTATTTGGGAATGCCATATTTGAGTATTGTAATGAAAAGGACACTGGATCTTGCTGGTTCACAGAGAGAGCAATATGACATCTATCCTATTCTGTCTCAGTTTGAAGTTACAGATAAGTTACAATCTATTAGGCATTCCTTTCCACCCCCAATTTCACATCTTTTGTGACTGACACCCCGTCCACCCATCCTACATGGAAGCTTGTACACTTATTCTCTATGTACATTTAATGAGTGTTGGTTGTTTTCTTATTGATCAAGTCTTTCTGTGACTATCATTATAACTTATATTTTGACCATGGCATTTGAGGAGAAACTGCAAAACCAGTATAAATGTAAATGTAAAAAGATACAGCTCATTCCATCTTTGAAATTGTTGGTGTGAAAAAAGCTCAAGAGTGTTTTATTTAAACAAGGTCTGCTTCAATCTTGATTGACTTGCAGTAAATTGCCTGGTACGAGAGGCAAAAGGAAGTGGATGGAAAAATGGCAATCAGCACCAAATGTTTCACATATTGATTGACAAGCACCAGAGATGTGCTAGAGTAAGATAAATTGGCCAGCGGGTCCCATCTTGACAGCTTCGAAGATGGGAAAATTGTTCCCGTTAATTTGCTGCTGGAACCTTGTCATTTATGGGGATATATGTTTGAGGGTCTTCTAATTGTGTACACAAATTTGGGTATGTACATAGCACATTTCAAATATCGGTTGTTAAAATATTTCTATATTAAAAAAAATAAAGTGATTTAAGATTAAATCTGTGAAAAGGCAGTAAGATTCCTAATTTAGAGCTCCCTTTCCTTGAGATACAGTAAATTGCTTTCCTGTCACTTTGGAGACTGTCTCCTGGGCGTGCATGAATTCAGAGAAATCACAGTCTAGATGAGATGTCTGAAGTAGGATCCCAACATTTTGCCACGAAAGGCCTGAAATAGACATCACAAGATTTTGTAGGATAGATCCTCTGTTTACATTAGTTAAACTATTTAATATATCATCCAAACATTAAACTGGGATTAAAAAGATTTTTGTATTGAAGTTAACTTCTTTCAACATACTGCCTCTTTACACACCATTAAAACATGTTTTCTTCCCTTTGCAGTTTCCATAGTATTTTAGGTTTTCATTTGCACTGTTTCAATATACACTGGAAAAAAGTTGTTACTTTTTTAAAACCATAGTAGTATTTTCCAATTATACTAAGCCATAAGGTGCCTTGCTTGGAGTGTGTATAGCATGGTGTACAAATCGACTTATTATGCATAGGTGTTCTGTGCAAATAAGATTAACAAGCCATGGCCATGTCTATGGAGATTCTCAGTCATCCAGATCATGGGTGTCCCAAAGCTGCTTTTTCAAGAGGCAACTGGACTTTCTGGTTTTTCTTTGAAGACATTTTGAAGATAGCAAAGTCTACATTTTGGACACAGAAGAACACTGATTTGAAAGAGGGGTCAAAGAGGCCATCTATGTGAAAATGGAACAGCCGTCTCTCAACAAAGGGGAAGGGATACGTCATCTATCTCCAGTATATAACACAGATAAACCTCCAGGTGGCCTCAGTGACTCTCTAAAAGAATGCAAATGACCAGCTGTCTGTAAGGAATATAAATTCTTCCCTTCCCCATCATCCAGCCAGAACTGAAGAAGTTTCTTGGATGAGAAGTGAAACGTCTTCAAAGAAAAATCAAAAAGTCCAGTTGCCTCTTGAAAAAGCACTTCTGGGACAAGCCATGGCTATAAAAATATGGCTGAGCATTAAGTGTAATTTTTTTAAGCCCCAATATGAAGCTTACAGTTAATAATCATAAAAGAAAATTTAAGATTAAAGACCATCTGTATAAATGTTTATAAAATAATATGCAAGTATTTCTAGTATACAGCAAGACAGCACAAGATCCTGTCTTAGGCCTGGTACTCTTCCATATCTTTATAAATGAATTAGATGAGAGAATAGAAGCGGGACTCATTAAATTTGCAAATGATACCAAGTGCATTGGAATATTCAATACTTATAAGATAGGTTCAATATCCAGAAGAATCTTGAAAGATTCAGACACTGCACCCTATCCAACAAAATGAAGTTCAGTGGTGAGTAAAGTAAGGTTTTACACTTAGGCAAGGAAAAAAAACACCAAATGCACAGGTATAGAATAGGTTCCTGGTTCAATGTCAGTAACAGAGAGAGATTTGGGAGTCCTAGTAGACAACCACTTAAATATGAGCCAGTAGTCCTAGGCTGTATTAACAGAAGAACAAAATCAAGATCACATGAAGTTGGGGCGGGCGCTATTGTAGATGACTTCTAGTAATATTTTGTTGTGTTTTGTTTTGTGCTACTGGGTCTTTTGGTTTACTTCAGATGTTTTAGAGGAGTTTAATTGGTTTGTATGCTATGACAAAGCCATATGAATTGGAATAGTCTGCTGGTTATTGGGGGTTTTGGATGTATGAAAGTATTATCCTTTTTAATAGCTTGTGTTGGTTATGCTGTAGTAAAGTGATGGCTAACTTTTTTGCCATTGCGTGCCAAAAGTGGTGGGAACATTTCTGCCTCCACCCTCCGCAGCTCCCGGGCGCGGCCGGACGAATGTAGTCACAGTGGGCGGACGAAAGAGCGAGCGAGGCAGCCTGATCCTTGGTCGCTCGCCCGCCAGACTGCCTCAGCGCCATTCTGGCTACCTCCATCCGGGCACGCCCGGGAGCTGTGGAGGGCAGAGGCAGAAATGTTGTCAGCGCTCCTGGATGACGAAGGCACGAAAGCGACTGGGGAACGACGAGAACCTTCCTGCCTCTGCTGGATTTCGTGGGCTCCTCGCGACTGCAATATGCAGTCGCGAGGAGTGCGCAAAGTCCAGCAGAGGCAGGAAGGTTCTTGTCATTCCCCAGTCGCTTTCGAGGACTGTGGAGCGCGAGCCGGCGGAGCACGCTCAGGAAGGCGAGGAATGGGATCACGTCTGCTGGAGGCTGAGGCAGCCTGAGCCTCCAGCACACGTGGTCCCATTCCCCGCCTTCCTGATGACGTCACCAGTCTCACCAGCCATAAACCTCACCGCACGTCACTGATCTCCAGCAACCAATACCCAGATGAGCAGGGTTTAACACCAGTCAAACAATCAAGCAGAAAACAACATCTTAATCAAGGCACTACTAAGGAGAAAAGCACTCCTCCAACAACAATAGCAGGACATGCTACTTCATATAAATAAAGGGCAAACCCACTCATTAACATTGATTTATTCTGATAATTAAACATCTCCAACCAAACAACCAAGCTCAAAGAGCATCAAGGATAGGATAGAAAAAAACAAGTCCAGTTTCCTCTTGAAAAAGCACCGAATGATAATCTCCATAGACATCAAGGATAGCTAACCAAAACTTTTAGGTGTACCTTAAATATACTGTGTACTTAGGGATGAGTAACAGTTAACACTTTTTCTTAAGTGTTTTTCCTGAAAATTCAAATTAGTCACTTTGTGACATTGACTTGTCTAATTTGAGGAATGCTAAATTGTTATGTCTTTGAATATTCTCATTTTACTTTTAAAAGGTGTGATATTTCCCACCTACGACTTACTCTAGCTCACTAATTATTGCAATGATTTCAGAAGCTTTTTCATCATACAATGTATCAAATAACCAAGGAGGAACATGTGGGGTTATTTTGGGTGGGGGTGGACGAACTCTCCTCTCAACTAGTTGATGGAATTAAAAGGCTTCTTCACACTGAAAACAAACAATATAAAAAAAAATCCCTGCTAAATTAATAATAGATCAAAAACAAATATAGAATGCTAAAATCCATTTAAAATACCTGAGGTAATGTCTATTTTATAATTCCTAGCCCAAGTATTCAGATAGTTGAATACATAAAAGAAAGTTTACAAAACCAGCAAAAGATGCTAATGATGATAAAGGGAGAATTATCTAAATCTGTATTTGTTTCTGTTCATTAAAATTATATGAAGAGGTGCCATACATGTAAGTTTTTCTGTTGATGATAAATCAAAATTGTAAATTGAAAGCAAAAAGAAGTTTTACTGCCTTTGTAGGTGGAAAATTCTACTCCACAACTTGTATTTAAAAAGGTGATCAAACATAATGTTTAAATCAGATTACTACTTTTTAAAATGTATTTAAAGTGTTATAGATTGTCTAATATCCAAATGTTAAATTACAACAATACAGGTAACAAAAAGATAAGGTAAGATTCAAAGCATCTGTCATATTCCTATAATATTATCTGGAATATAGCATTTTAGAAGATTCTTCTTCCAATTTCATATTCTTCAGATTTGCTGGGATGGCAGTTCACTGAATTCTTATTTCCAGAGTGTAACATTTCTGGAGAACACCAGCTTGGCCTAAGACTGATTATTGTGAGGTTGTCTCTTTACAATTATCTGTGCCTATCCAAAGAGATTAGGAAAGGTTGGCATGCTTCAGAAGCCATCATTTAAACTGTGTCATCTGATGACACCCAGGAGGTCAGCCTTATCACTCACTATACCTATACACATACCATTCCTCCTTAGATCTAGATGGTCAAAACCTGCCTGCCTTTCATAAGGTTTTGGGCTTTCTCCCAGACATTGGGTCAGAAGGTCTTGTGAACCAATCCTATTTGATTTTTCAATTGCCTCTGAAAAGTATATTTTATGTATTGTTGTTATAATTATTATTTTACTTATTTTAATCATACATTGTTCTGGATCTCATGTTGAATGGGTAATTATTTGACTTCACCATGTACATTAAAAAAAACAATGAAAAAATAAGATTGTTTCATAGGTTTTCTTAGAGTTTTCCATCCCAACTCTTTTCCTTTATACTTAATTAACTGTAGAAAATAAGGGTATTTCTGAAAGTAACACTGATAGGGCAACTATGTGATCTAAGATTCTGCTACATATGAACATCTGTGAATATAATATTGCTCCTTCAACATACCTGGGAATTTACCTCTAAATTAAAACTTTAGATGTCAAGCTATTATGTGACCAGCATTAATGAGCAGGTAAATGAAGTGCTTCAAATTTGTCTGGTTTAAAGTAATCCTGTTAACATTATCCACCGTGGGAGATAAATTGTCCTTCTTGCAGAAACATCTGTATGAGATGTCAAAAACTAAAAATGACATTTTACTACCCCTTCTCCTTATTCCCATGCCTTCCTGATTTATTTATTTATTTATTTATTTATTTATTTATTTATTTATTTATTTATTTATTTATTTATTTATTTATTTATTTATTTATTTATATTGCAAAAGTATTGGATAATTTTAATCAGATAGGATTTTTAGGTAAATCTCTTTGTCTTCCTTATCATATGAATATTTAGCTAAATGTATTTAATGGCATGTATTATTATTATGTGATTTTTAAAAAAAGAGAGAATTGTGAAAACCAGAGCTTAGTTACATATCCCAAAGATGCTTTAACAATATAAATAACTAAGCAAACAAACATTTGCTTCTTTCAACAAGTATTTTCGTTCTGTAGGAACTGATCATACTGATTATTATATATCTGACACACAGGAATAAAAATAATTATATCAGTAAATCGTTTACTATTTTCCAGTTATCAATGCAATGTAAAGAAGATTATTTAAAAATTAGATTTAACCAGTCAGAAGATGAAATCATCTCTGATTAAATAAATAAAACTTCCCTCCCTCCCTCCCTCCCTCCCTCCCTCCTTCCTTCCTTCCTTTTCTTTCTTTCATAAAAACAATTTACAAGTAAAAGATGTGAAGGTTATGCAGCTGTTCAATATCTTTTGGGAAGATTAGATTCTGTAATGAGAAGATATAACCCTCATTTTATAAAATCTGTTGCTGTCTTGGGAAAAAACATCACTGAATAAGATTAGAAAATACTTTTTCTTGAAACCATTACAGTTTCAGGCTGATTACTTGGCATATGCTTAATGATATTTTCATAGCTGGAAAACAATAATTTGTTACAGTTAAAAGAAATAAGTGAGAAACCAAGTGAGAAAGCTCATATTTAATTCTGCATATTTATTGTTAGATTTCAATGACTTAACCTACTGCTTAAGAGAAAGAGTTCAGTTTTTAGAAATATGTGTGTACATTTGCCCCAGAAAGGGAACTTAAGTTCAAGATAGCAACAACATGAAAACTGTGAACAAGGGGGGTGTATGGTGTGTGTGTGTGTGTGTGTGTGTGTGTGTGTGTGTAAGAGTAGTATTTAATGAGAGCTCAGAGCGTGACCAGGATTACAACTCTGCTGGATGATTTTTAAAAAATCTTTCCCCATGTTTTTCCTGTAGTTAACATCTACAGTCCAAAACTACTCAGTTACATACCTGCTAGAATACACACATACCAGAGGTGGGTTGTTCCCAGTTTGACCGAAGAGGTAGTGGTATTTTGGCTTGGGTCGCAGAACCGGCAGATACCCAGGCTGGCCACGCCCCCAAACCAGTTCCCTGGTCGCCATTGCTATTGCCGGCATGTTGTTTAGTAGTGCGCATGTGTGCGCAGTTGACTGTAAATTGTTCTGCGCATGCGTAAAGAACAATTTACATTGAACTGTGCAAGCGCGTGCAGCAAATTGGTAGTTAAACTGGAAGCAACCCACCTCTGAGACACACACACACACACACACACACACACACACACACGCACGGGTTCTTTTTGTATGTGTATGAATTCTCACAGGCAAGGGTTCATCAAATCCTTTATCCACCTAACAATATTATTGACAATGACCAATATTATCTTTCCCCTAATATTGATTAAACAATATGTAAACAATATCCAATGTTAACTATAACCATTAATATTTCTTCCTTATTGTTGAATTTTCATATACTATATGAGGCTTTTCTCTTCATTTTATTATCAAAATATGAAAATGTCAAATATCAAAATAGAAAGTGACATCGCTAACTAACATTCCTGATTTATAAAAATCTTATATAATTTTTCCCTTTGAATAATGGGCTGATAAAGGTACTGCAATACATAACCTTTCCTATAACAAAAGCCTACAGTAAAGTGCTCTTCTTTAGATATATACGTAATATATTTGAACAGTTGTTCTATATGTCACCTCATTACACCCAGTCTTCTGTCATTGACTGAATTAGCAAGATTCATTCACTCACTCACTCACTCACTCACTCACTCACTCATTCATGTTATATACTTATTTATCCATTTATTTATCAAACTGTGATGATGTTGTGATGGAATATTCAGTTATTGAGGAAAGACCAAGACTTATAGTTTATTCCCATATAAGAGGAGAGAAAATTTGACTGTTATAAAGACCTTTCATAGAAGTAGAATAAAGAAGAAGAGGATAGCACTCTGGGGATATTAACAACAGGGTTGCTAAATTGCCAGAGAGGTTGCAGAGTAATGGAAAAGAATCCAAACTTTAAAAAAAAGAAGACTAGAGAAGAAGACTTGAGAAAATACAATGAAACAAAAATGAATTCTTTAAGTGGCTAAGAGTTTTTGCAATTTCAAGATAAGTGGATATAAGAAGTGGAAGAGATCACCCTCACCACCATGGGTCACTTCAGGATGTAAAAAATTGACCAAAGCATGGAGAATAAGGATATCGTTAGATACAAACATCCAATCTGACATATGCTTCAAGGTCTTTCAAGTCCCATGATGACATAGGGTTTCTGTTCATCCTTGCATGCTGACCTGTGAAGAAAGTTTTCCTTGAGAGTTACAAAATGGGCAGTTTTTCACTTGTGAGAGCTCTCACTTTATCTCATAATTCCCTCCCTGAAGTAAAGCACTGTGTCAACCCCTTGGTAACAGTCATTTTCTGGCTGCTATGAGAAAAACCTTTAACACACTACTATGCAACAGCCATTTTGGTTTTATGTTACTTGTTTACTGCCCACTCACCATGAAATGCAAAAGAAGAACAAGAAAATGGATGAAATGTCAGTCAGCAGTTGTTTTAACATTCCTTCAGAAATCAGCTGCAAGGAAAAAGTGAAGACATTTGCCAAATGCAAGAAAATAGTGTCAAAATTTTATTTAAAGTTTGAAGGGGAATGAAGTTGGTAGCCGACAAGAATTGGACTTAGAGAAGTTTATCAATCATGAAACCTTCTTCCTCTGAGCACCCTGTAGATATGATAGGTTTGTAAACCTACCAAACCAACATAGCTGCAGTATAACTACACCATGTCAATAACAGTGTAATGATGGAACTTGAAACTGTTAAATCTTTTAAAGAAGTCATATACATCTTGACCCAATTTGATTTTAGTGTTTTTTTAAAAACCTATGGAAAACAACAAAAAGAAAACAAAATAGAAGAAGTAGGTTCTTTAGTGACAGTGTAAGCAGCGTATACATTTATTACCCATGCTAGCCAGAATTTCTGGAAGATGGAGCCTAATACCTCTGAGAGGAGCAAGGCAAAACCAGTCAAGGTATGTGTACCATTGTTTTCACTTCATCTATGGGGAAATAATTTCTACAGCATTTTTACCTTAAGTGTATCCTTTCTTGCAGTATAATGAATAATGCAGTATAATTGTGCATACATATCCCCATATGCTTCAGATGGAAGAGAGCTTTGGGAGACCTTACCTTTTTTTTTTCCATATTAATTAGAAATGCCTTTTGAATATGCAGAATTCATTCCTGCATACCTGAGTAGCATTTTTCTATAAACATTGGTGTTCTCTTGCTCCCTTTTAATTAAAATATTTATTATCTAAATGTTGAAATGAAGGAACAAACTCTAGCTTTTTATTTGAGAGTACAACTACATGTTACACAGGACATCACTGAGTTAATATCCTGATATGTCAGCTTTCTCATAAAAGGGATCTTTATGGTTCCCTAATTAGATTGGTGCATAGCAGAAAACATTGTTCTCCTGAGCTAAATGCTTTCCCCACTCCCGATACTATATTACTGAGTGAAAAAATTTAACAAAATAGAAAAATTCTTTTTCTTCTCATTTATAAACCATATGGCCTCTGAAACATCATCCCTCCAGAGATTAGACCAATGGTTCCCAACCTTTTTTTGGCCATGCTCCACCTAAGCATCTCTAAAATCCCGATGCCTCCCCCCCGCCCGTGACATATAATTCTTACTTTACTCAAAAAGTGAACTCTACTTACATAGAGGAATCCTAAAAGGCCATTAACTTGGTTTAAACAAGGTTCAAATTGTCCCCATTAAATATCAAATTGCCCCCCTATAAGGCATGGCCCCCATGTTGGGAACCACTGGATTACACTGACCCCAAGGATTTCCAGAGAAAAAATTGCAGACTATAGGAACCAGGAGCACTATTTAGGTAAACCCGAGGACATAGGTGCTTCAATGACTCTCTAAAAGGATGCAAATAATCGGCTGTCTGCAAAGAATATAAACCCTTTCATTCCCCACTATCTTGTCAGAGCTGAAGAAGCTTCTTGGATGAGAAGGGAAACATCTTCAAAGAAAAACAAGAAAGTCCAGTTGCCTTCTGAAAAAGCACCTTTGGGACAACCATGACCTGGATGGCTGAGAATCTCTACAGACTTAAAGATCTTGTTTTATGTAGGGGCCCCGATTGTATAAGGCTTCTCTCTTTTGGCTGTGCTAATTTTTGTTAGTGGTTTTTCTCAGCTGCCATGCATTTGCTTCTTTAATTGTTTACAAGTAACTGCTTTTATTTATTGTTAGTTGCCCAGATTCATTTATTTGAGATGTGCAGCAATGTATTTATAAAATATGATTTGATTAAATAAATGCATAGATTATATAATCTAGATAGAAAATGTTCCCATCCAATTGAATTTTGGATGAACTACAGGTAGAACTTGCAGTTGTGAGACTCATTAAGCTAAGGTACCACCATTCCTATTGTCCCTAATGTGGTTGTAAAGTGGGCCATGGGTTGCCTCAGAGCTTTGGGAAGACCTTGGAGACCTAGCTTAGACCCAAGCATGCCTACCATGGGCATCCCAAGGCCTCCACCACTCTCCGAGATACCCCATGCTCTGTTTCCCATCCCTCTGAGTCCCCACAGGCTCTGGACTTATTTTCAACCTGCTGGATCCCACAACAACATCCTTACCACCACCACCATCACAGATCAGTTACTTGTCTTTTACCATAGATCTTCTTCTGGAAGCAGCTGCTGTATTGTGCAGCCTTCTCTACAGTGGAGCGCATTTAACACTATCCTGAAAATGGCACCAATTTTGCAGCTGCCAAAATAAATTGTGGCTGCTCTGAACTGGTGCCTGCTTTGGGTAGTAGAGTGCCATGGAGTCTAGGGATGCTGAGGGACAGAGCAAGGGTGTTCTCCTTCCCAATGTGATCTCTGAAGCTCTGGAGGAATCAAAGCTAGAACTGAAAAATCATCAAAAGTGCAGATTGTGCAAAGAAGCAAAAGAAAAAAATAGATAACGTACTTAGCTCATCAAAAAAAAAAAATACACAAACTGATGATCAATAGTGGCATAACACATTTGCCAACATGATTCACTGGAATATTTGTAAAAAATTGTCATTTGCCAGTAATTAAAATAGATGGAAAATATAGTTTAAAAGCAATATAAAATGAGCAGCTTAAAATATTTTAAGAAGAGATTGGACAGTCACTTGTCTGAAATGGTATAAGGTCTCCTGCTTGAACAGGGGATTGGACTAGAAGACCTCCCAGGTCCCTTCTTTCCAGCTCTATTCTGATAGATGATAGATAGATAGATAGATAGATAGATAGATAGATAGATAGATAGATAGATAGATAGATAGATAGATAGATAGATGATAGATAGATAGATAGATAGATAGATAGATAGATAGATAGATAGATGATAGATGGATGGATGGAGGGAGGGAGGGAGGGAGGGAGGGAGGGAGGGAGAGATAGAGAGAGACAGAGACAGAGACAGACGTCAGAAGGTGAAGGAAGCAATCGTGCTCACAGTCACAGCAGATACTGGGTTTGCAACGTCACTTTCTAATAACTTTCCAAAATTGCCCTTAAAGCTAAGAATGAGAAATCTGAAAAAACTTCATCTGTTGAGTTTTTCATTTGATGAAAAGATAAATAAATTATAAGGTTAAAAACTTAAATAATTTGAAATAAACAGCAAAAAGCTAAATAAAATTTTGATGTGAAAAGTTATAAACAGATTAGAGGTCCATTGTTTTTTAGTATTAACTAAAATGGAATTAACTAAAAAAATAACTTCTTATGGTAAACAGACTTATTTTGGTTATTATAGATGTCACAAGTCATAACAAAAGATTCACAATAACTTCACTAGAGGGAAATAAAGCTTTTAAGAAGAGGAAAAAGAAGGATAAGCCTGTTACAAAATTACACACAACTTTATAACATTGGAAATATTAAGTATTTTTGAAGAATGGAGCCAGAAGTTTGTAACTACAATGTCAATAATGCGACTATTGCTATCTTTTTGTATGGATAAACTCTTTCTAAAACAGATGTGGAAGATTTTTTTTTTTCTTGAGAAGGTAAAGAAGAGAATGTGGAAGAGAATGTGGAAATTCAAATGGTGGGCTAAGAGAATGATTTGGAAAAAGATGCTTTACTAGATATACAAAAGAAACTGGCTGAAGTTTTAAAAATTAAAAGGGAAATACAAAGTGAAACCAAGATAATCTTGGAAAATATTTTGTTATTGAATCTACAAAAGAATTTTGTTAAAGCCATGAAGAAATCCGTAAAATGGGATAAAGAAGAACTAAAGAGAAATCAAATCCTGTGACAAAAATTGTCAGATAAAATTATGTACACATTGCATATTCTAGGAAGTGGTGTGTGTCTCATTAAAAATCGTCAAACCAATCCTGTCCTAGAAAATTCTCTAAAGGAAACCACCTGCCTCTATTCACAGAAGGCATATGTAGATTACCAGAACTGAATATGCTTCATGTTTTTACTTTTGTTTCATATGTAGTGTTTAAACAAAAACATTTTGTATGAGAGTTTTTCTACACAGGTAATCCAAACCAACAAGAGTTGCAAGAGTTCCCTTAGGGGACATTCAAAATTATGCAATAAGAGCCCCCTAGCATTTCAGAACAAGGCCCAAAACTCTGAATCTTGCAGCACAATGCTCTCACGAACAACTGCAGAGGCTCTGCAACATTCATCCTGCACGTTACTGGCTGAAATGGAGCTTCCGGGGACCAAATCTGCCCCCTGGAAGCTCAATTTCAGTCTGCAATGGGCCAGGGGAGGTCTGCGGAGGACCAAATGGAGTGCCAGAGGGGCAGATCCACCCCTAGAGGCTCCATTTCAGCCTGCAATGGCCAGGGAGGTTCAACCACTACTCATTCAGTGACCATTCAGTTATGAAGTTGCTGAACAAGAGGGACTTATTACTGTTCCTAGTAGTTGCAGCTGTCACAGCATTCTGCAGTCACATGATTGCAATTTGGGTGCTTCTCAACTGGCTCACAATTATGATAGTCACAGGGTTCCACCGTCACACGATCACCTTCACTGCCATCTTCAAAGAAGCAAAGTCAATGGACAAGCTAGCCGGAGATTTCAGATGCGGATACGATGACTGCAAGACTCTGTGATCATTCAGGATTTTCATAATGATGGCAACTGTATCAGCTGTTATATTGTTACATTGCACTTTATTACTCTATCACTTAGCAATGGAGTTGGCGATCACAATTGCTAAACAATGACTGCCTGTATATATTGGATTGCATAAATTACTTGAATGTCAACAGCAGACACCTTTAGTTTGGCTTTATTCCGGAGTTGAAGGGACCTGGTCAAGCTACTGCCCAATGTTCTTCTTGTGCTGTAACTGCATTTTAGCAATCATAAAGTACATTGTTTCCTTAAAGGCATTAGAATGCTGACTGACAGCAGTGACATCAATCAACATTTAATTGGCAAGTGAATTTAGCGCCTAAGTCCATGTTTTTTTTTTTAAACCATAAAAATCAACCAAGAAAAACCATCTGCTTGATTAGAGAGAGATCTTTCTCTGATAAAGGAGATAACAAGGATGATATTTTTCTAACAATAAAAAGCCATGTGTTCCTCTTTCTTTCCTTCTCCCAGTCATAAAATCAGAGCTGGTATTCAGCCGGTTCTCTCCGGTTTGGGCGAACCGATAGTGGCGGCTTCAGGAGGCTCCGCCCGCCCCCAATGTAATGTGTGAGCATGGGCATGCACAGAAGGTGGTGTGTAAGCGAGCGAAGCAATCATGCAAGCTCACATTTGTGAACCAGTAGGGAAGATAAGTGATCAGCTGCCCCAAAAGCAATCCTTGTATTGTCTTTGGACCAATGAGGAGACACCTCCTTCTCAAGTAGCCAGCTTCCAGTTTTGATTCTAGGGATCTTATCCCGGCTTGGAAGAAAGGAACCCAGGGAAATTCTCACAACAATTAAAAAACAAAAACAAAATTACAGTACTAAAGAATTTTTGTTTTATTTTAGCTCAGTAATTTGGAAATAAATATGTGGTGGCTGGTGATGCCTGAAGAAGCTTTGTCAGACACTATCCTTTGCATTGTTAAAGCAATAGCTCTTATTAGCCATCACGTAGCACCAAAAACTACCAAGCATGATACTGGACCTGCTTTTGATTTTTGAACACAGTCCTTTCTAGGTTTCAGTATCCTCACTTGCTAAAAAAAAGCAAAACAAATAATGAATGTAATTCAGTTTTTGCCTTGACATTTATTCCATCCACGAAATGCATAGAGGAATGATGCAAAACCACACTGCTGCTTGGAGAATCTATTCCTATGATAGATAGTTTCCTGCATGATTGATTGTGGGGATAGGTGCCTGAGGCAGAAGAAGACATGAAAGTATTGTTATTCAGTCTCTGCCTTGCTTGGATAAGGGTGGTCAGTGATGCATGATACAGTTAGGAGCTACAGATTGTGAGTATCCATAAGAGCAGCTACTGCCAACATTCTTACCTAAAGGCTTCTTTGCTTGTTTCCTTGGCATCTTGGCATTGACAAAAAACATTTCTGAAGTTGCAGATATTTGACTTGTTTGTGATTTGTATTTCACTGTTGTTGGATTCTGCCTTTAAAAATATGTAAAGCAGTTATCACTGATCCTGTATCATCTTGGATGTCTTGGATTTCAAATGGTTTATCTTTGCATTTTGAACAGCTGATACAACCTTATAAAATTAATTTATACAATTTTAAAGTGCTTGTAACCAGACATTACAATTATACAATTATACAAACCCCTCTTTCTTCAACATTTGTAAGTAACAAATTGATGCAGTAGATCTTTGTGTGCCTCATTGACCTTGATAGTAATGTGGAGGTCACATTTCCTCATGGCGAAGCAACTGCAGAGCACCTTTTCCATCTTCATAGACTGTTTTTACTCCTCCCTGAAATCAATCAAGGAGCACGTCTTCTCCGACTTCTTTTTTTTCCTCTGACAGGGATGATAAATACAGGCAGGGCAAAGAATTTTCTGCCAGCTCCCCTCCTATGTTTGGAGTAAAGCAGGAAGAAAAAGGGAGAAACGGGTGGCTTCAATCATTAGGAATTGTAACGGCAGACAAATGTCCTGACCCTGACAGATGACTTTGTTGAGTAGATGTATAATGCTGAGACTTAAAGCATGTAAACTGCTTGGTGAGCTGGATTGAGTAATTTAGAGAAAAGAGCCTAACTGTAGCATAGAAGAATGATATCATCTAGGACAGATGGATGGGCTTGTTTCTGGCAGGAAGAACCAGTAAAAAAACAGAAGTGGATAGGAATGGCATTGTAATGAATCCAAAATATATTTAGCCTTAACTTGCCCTGACAAATTAGAATTATCTCTGTTCTTCAGTATTGACATGAATGTCTTGTAACACTGGAAAATGTTTAATCCTATGTACTGTACTGAATATGGCTGAACGTTGTATCTTTTTAGCATCAAAGTATGATTCATTGTTGTATATTTCTAATAATAAAATGTACAACAACTGTGAGATATTGTAATGTATATATCTCATTAATTATCAGATCACACACTGGTAACTCCATTTTTAGTTACATGTTCTCTGTGGTCCATAGAATTTGGTGGCCAAGCTTCTGTTCATTCATATGTTACATGGTTCATGAAGCAACTGTATTATAGTTAGCTACTGATCCAAAATAAAATCCTTAAACTATTTGAACCTGGACTATGTGACTGCATACCTTTGCATTATCAACCTAATGAATTTTTCACTTCAGGGAAGGTCTTCTAGTATGTGCCATTTGCAATTACTAGTAGATAGGTTGTTTACCTATCTACCCAACTAGGGAATCCATCCACTAGCCTTCCTCCAAATGAAATATATTCTCCCCTGACATTTAAGAGACATCTGCTAACTATCTCTACCTTCCCTCTGTAAATGGAGAAGTCTGGATGATTTTTATTTTCTCTTGTCTTCACCGTCTCTCCTTTCTGCTCTCTTTATAATAAAACCATTATTTTTATATTGCTTTTAACATATTACTTGCATTATGGTACTTTTATTGTTCTATTGCAAACCATTTTGTAATTTACACTAATGGGAAGCAGAACATTAAACAATGATTATACCCAACCACACAGCTGCATTATTGATGGCTTAAGAAATGCTGTTTAAATGAATTTCCCACAAACAGGAAAACAGTGGGTTTTTTGGAGTCATCTGGATGTTTTGCTTTGTGTTTTCTGCACTGAGGACAGAGGTGGGATTCAAAATTTTTTACTACTGATTCTGTGGGCATGGCTTTGTGGGCATGCAGGTGAGGTTACTGCAAAATCCCCATTCCCCCCTACCCCATTATCCTGCTTTCCAACTCCTGTTCAGGACAACAAAAGAAGATCAGCTGGGCGGCAGTGGGGGCGGGGCCAGCCTAATTTTGGTTCTCCAAACTACTCAAAATTTCCACTACCGGTTCTCCAGAACCAGTCAGAACTGGCTGAATACCACCTCTGACTGACGACATACCATATGTAAAACACTGTGGTTTTACCTGTGGATATTATTCCTGGATAGAATGGGAAGAAAATATATCTGTTACTTCTAGCTTTCGAACTCTAGGGGATTTTTTCCCCAGCAAATTAATGTATTGGATAAAAAAAGATCATGTATTTAAAACTAAGCATATGCAAATCTGATTTGGGGGTGGGACAGCAGATTGCTTACCTAGATGTGGCCACAATTTTTCTGAGACATCAGACAATTTAGGTGTGAGTATCTTTGATCCTATTTTGCTGCTAAATTCCTAGATGGTGGAAATAAGTAGAGGTCACTAACAATTTTGAAAGATGGCACCCTTATTCCTTATTATCGTACTATCTATACAAAAATGATTTGGAAACAACATCTGATGCAGAATTCTGTGGCCTATATCAAAGCGGGCAACAAGAAAAACATTTTATTTTGTTTAATTGCCCAGATTGCTGATTAACTAGTACCTTCAGTTAAAGATGCAAATTGTCTATGCATTGTATAATTGAATCTCTCTTTTTTTTGTATATGCCCTTTTTCTCTAAGGCTAAATGTATTCTTTCAATGCTTCTGTTTTCGGATTGGATTAATGGAATTAGGATTAATTATTATTAGAGTAATAACCTCAGGTGTTTTCTGGTATATGCTGTGATTCCTTGTAGCTTCCTATCTAGGAAATATTGTTTTGACATCTTTCTGGTGACTTTATTTTTCTTTGAAATATGGTTAGATATGGTTTCTTTGAATTAACTTGGAAATTCCAAAATCAAAATAAATTTATATCTTAACTTTAGTTAAATCTTACAGTTGAGATGATTTTTCTAGAATTTAAAAGCAGACGTCATCATCATCATCATTATTCATTAAACATCAAACTCAGTCAACTGAGCATTTAAAAATGTATCATACATATTATTGACTGGTGCTAATGGTTGATCTGGGTTGCTGACAGCGTTCTAGGTATCAACCGAGTATCTTCTTAAAATATGCAATTATTATTATTGTTGTTGTTGTTACTCTCTTTTTCTGACTGTTCCATACAAGTCTAAATTATTTTGGATTTTAGTATACCACACTGCTGTTGTTGCTGCTAAAATGGTCAAAGTAATATTCTTATCTCAATTGCATAAAGTGAGTAAAAACCTCTATGACCAAAAATATGTTGCATTGTTTTTACAACAGGTTAAAAGATCCTTTTTGCTTTTTGTTCTAATTTTTTTAAGTTATTATAGATTTGAGTTGAAAACTGAGTTTTTTAAGGGGCTTAAAATAAGCCGGTTTTTCTGACATTAATAATGATGGTAGTTGTTGATGTTGTTGTTCTTAGTTCAGTATAAAAAAACAAGTTACAGAATGTTTCCCAAGTGGAATTATATTCTTCTGTTGTGGCCAAAGGATAATTATCATTCCATGAATCTCTTTGAAAATATCATTGATGGCAAATCAATTGATGGATGCACTTCCTTGCTGATGTTTTTCTAAGTGGATTGTGTTCTGTGCAATATGGCATTATTCATGCAGCATCAAACGAAGTACAGGCTGGTGCTATAAAGACAAAATATGAAGCTGCTATCCCTTTTTCTTGGATTGGTCTTGCTTAGCGCAACTGGTCCTATTGTCTTGAATATGATGCAAAGGGAAATCAGACCCAATGGATACCACCTACTTTGATTCAATCCCAGCTGTAATCCTGTGTGGAAACAAGCAATTTCAGTGTTACTGTTTGTATTTTCTTTCATTAACATTTATTGATGAAATTTGATCCCTCTGTCCTCTTTTTCAGGTCGTCCCATTCCACCTACGTCTTCGTCTAGCCTTCTCCCATCTGCTCAGCTTCCCAGCTCTCATAATCCACCACAAGTTAGCTGCCAGATGCCCTTGCTAGACAGCAATACTTCTCATCAAATTATGGATACCAACCCTGATGAGGAGTTCTGCCCAAATTCATACCTGCTAAGAGCATGCACAGGGCCACAGCAAACTTCTAGCAGTGGTAAGGAAATGTTATCTGATTGTAAATATTATGTTTATATGGGCGAATTCTAATTGTTACAAGAAGAGTGGTTCCAAATAGGGACACTAGGGGAAATGAAGATATATTTATTTGTGTATTTGTTGTAGTTTGAGAACTTTATTAATAAATAGATATTTGTTGTTGTCAAATTTTATTTTAGGCTTTCTTCTGAATTAATAATTATCTATTAATGCATTTTATCACTAGATGAAAATTGCCTTGTATTTTTGGAGAAATATATACAAAAGGTATTGCACTGCTTTGCATTTTTATAGAATAGTACATTGCCTTTTAAAATGCAAAATGTTATGTTGGCCCTGTTTTAATTTGTTTTATATTTTCACATTTGTTGTGTTTATTTCAATTTTCCTATCAGAATTGCAAGTAATCCTAACTTTAAACCTTTTATGAAGTATTGATATCTCTCAAATTGACCACCAATTTACAAAATGTTTAGGCTGCATTTTTTAAATGAGGAAATAGATTCTATTCTGAGTACCATTTGGGCGGAAATCCTTCTACTCCAATCAGATATTCAAAAGGCAGTATGGACTTTGTAGATAAAGTAGGATGAGGCAGGACTAGATCAGATAGAGGGTGCACTGACAATTTGATTGAAGTGGAATGTGATTTGTATACTTTACAAATTTTCAAAATATTTGAGAAGTTGCATTAGGTGTTTGGAAGTTCTGTTAGTATTACTGATTTTGCTTCTTTGGCACAGTTTTCTTGGTTATGCATAAATCATTTGAACAATTTTAAAAGGAAGAAGTAATTTTAAATTACAAATTTAAATTACAAAAAACAACAAGCGGGATACAAAATCAGGACCACTACTAAATAAATAAATAAATAAATAAATAAATAAATAAATAAATAAATAAATAAATAAATAAATAAATAAATAAATAAATAAATAAATAAATATATATATATATATATATATATATATATATATATATATATATATATATATATATATATATATATATATATATATATATATATATATATATATATATATATAAAAATAAGGAGTAGAACAAAAGTTTCAAGAACTTTTTTAAACTGTCTGTGATAATAATAAAGGGTGATAGCAACTATGGGAAAGTTTTGTTGTTGTTGTTATTACTTCCTGCCTTGCCTCTTCTGATTCAATTTTCTTGTTATGTTATTCTTTTATGTTCCACAGTATGCTTGTTATTGTATGCTATTCTTATGTCACAATAATTAATGGACATAAGATCTGTAATTGGTAAGCGCACTGCTGTTTTGCCTGAACACATCTTATAAGAAACTGCTTGGCCAGCAATTTATGCCCTCTAAAGCTGAAAAAAAATTATATAGAGCCAGAAATATGCGTTTGGCAGAAGAAAACAAAACAACAGTTCACAAAACTCTGGTGATTTTTTTTCTTTTAACATGTCCTCATATATCAGAATGATAAATCTTATAAATCTTAAGTTGCAATTCTAAGCACATACATGGACATTTAAAGTTATAGTTATGGTGCTTGCTTATAGATAAATCATTCTAGAATTGAGGCTTTAATAAAGTCTCAAAAAAATGAAAGAAAAGCATTGTTAGATCAGAGTGAACAGCTATGTAGGTCAGCAACTTCTTTCTTAAAACAATCAAGTAAAGGCATCTGAGAAGCAAGCATGACATGATGGCAGTAGCAATCTTTTTTCTTCTCCGGTTACTAAAGTCTCCTCTGCTTGGAGCATGATATAATGCCCATTGAGAGTCTTGTCCATTATGAATACAACCCCCACTTCCTTAGCCAGTAATATAACTACTTTTTGTGCCAGTATATGACACTAATTACTTAAGAAATGCTCCCTTAGGACTGTCCTGCGTCACTTTGCAGCCAGTTTTACTGGGTCACTTTTAACATTGTGAAAAACCAGAAAAAGAAAAGAAAAAAAAACTTTCCAGCCAATTTAGCTACACCATCCGCCCATGGGATTTTGAACCAAAACACAGATGAGATAGGCTCTCTCAAGGTGTTCCTATCCTGTTAAAGTACAATGAGAGTTTTCAGAGTTCTGTCTATTTTTGGCTCTTCTAGAATGAATGAAACACTTTCAACTTGCTGTTTTTCTCACTGGGACCAAATTAGTGTCCTGCTGCCAAGTTCCACCCTTTATATATATATGTATGTGGGCAGGGCTTTGGGCACTTTCCTGTTTCTGTCCCCCTTTGCCCCCCCCCCTCCACCAATACTGCTGAATAGTATCTTTCTTGGAATTTTCTTGCTCCTGGCTGGACCATTGGAAATGTTGAAATGTCTGGCAGTATGATTCTTATCTGTTCACCCTGTCCCATCCCTGGTTGGAGCGCAACAATAATCAAGGCATTCAGCTGTTTTCATAGTGAAACTATGCAAACACTTTGCATTCAATGTCTGTTAATTAGTGTATAAAATTATATTCGTCTCAGTTTCTACACATACTGGGGTGGGAAGAGGCTTTCTGTTCATTAACGGACTGCCATGGTAGATGTTGTCTCCTACCAAACTTTTTACTTCTGTTTCCAGGATGTTCATTCTCAACCACGGGATAGCCTAGCCTTTATTAAGAGAGGTAGACACATGTACAACCCATTTATATCTTTTTTATTTTCTAAGAACACCTATGGGGAATCTAGATTAAATATTAGCTAGTAAAAAATGCCAATATGGAATCATACTGATTCATACTGTTATTTTTTTCACCCAAATGAGAAATTTGTCTGATTCTTAAACTTTAATCAAAAAAGGATTAATCTGAGCAGCCACCTTCTTGCCCTAAACGGTCCACCATAAGGATGCATAATGCTGTCTAGCTTATATGTTGATCAATCCATCATATGAGTACTGTATATTATTTTGAAAGACCAGACAAAAGAAAGGAAGGAGGGAAGGAAGAGACAGATAGATGAGAGAGAGAGAGAGAGAGAGAGAGAGAGAGAGAGACAGACAGACAGACAGACAGACAGACAGACAGACAGACAGACATGTGTACTCATTCATTCATTTATGGTTGCTTACATGCATGCATGCATGCATTCATTCATATGGAACAATAAATGTGAAAAAATATACAGTATGCTCAGTAGTGGGATTCCAATTTTTTTTTATTACCGGTTCTATGGGTGTAGCACGGTGGGCGTGGCATGGCTTGGTGGGCGTGGCAGGGGAAGGATACTGTAAAATCTCCATTCCATCCCACTCCAGGGGAACAATACTGCAAAATCCCAGGTTACTGGGACTCAAGAGATAGAGAATAGATGGGGGCAGGGCCAGTCAGAGATGGTATTTACCAGTTCTCCAAACTACTCAAAATTTCTGCTACCGGTTCTCCAGAACTGGTTAGAACCTGCTGAATATCACCTCTGAGTATGCCTCTGAATTGCCATTTGTTATTTCAAGTTTAAAAATGGTTTTTAGTCTATGAAGAAACATGGAATCAACTTCTTTTGTTCTGAACCTAAATATTTTACTTCACCAATTAAAGTGATCATATGAATTGTGATGCTACAGTGTGTGTATCTGAACTTCCCAATGTGCATGTGCATGTATTTCCAGAACATCCTGATCTTTGATTTCATCTAACATTCTAATCTATTTTATTATGCTGTCCATCCTGATCTAGTATTGGACATTAATAGAATTCTTAGTGTTTTCTTCACAATAAGCTAGGTTAGTGGTTTTTTTTGTTATTGGAATTCCTTCTTTTAAATTGTATTAATAAATGATTATAATTGTGCATGATGTATGCAAAATGTATCCTGCTGGATAAAAAAATCACATTTTTCCAGTGCTTTAAATTATGACTATTCAAATATGAGAAAAAAAAATTGCTGGCAAAATACTCAAAATTGGGATCACTCTCTACATATAAGAGCATTGATTTTTTTAAAAAAAATAGTTCTCAAATGCTTTTATAGACAAAAATACTGCAATAATACTTTCTACATTGCTAGGAATATGTGCCACTTACAAAACAGCTTGTTTCTGTATTTTATTTTAATTTTATCTATTTTTTTTCTTAATAAACAATTTATCATAGCCTATCTATCTGCTGGCCAAATAAAGATTGATAGGTTGATTGTTTATAGCCTATATTTTTATAGTTCGGGGTACAATAAACAAACTTTATATTTTTATCCTGTTTATTGCTTCTTTTAAACATCACAAAATCCAAACTTGTCATTATTATGGATGTAGGAGCGCGGGAGAAGAGATGAGGTTCCTTATTAGATTTTGAAATTAAAAGGTTTTAGATGACATCTATCATGTTTATGGGTAGATTGTTCTGATTGTTCTTCTAATTTAAAAGATGGAGTTGTTATGTGTAGGTTTAAAATAATTCAGTATTTGTGAACTATTATGTTGGTCACATTGTGTTTAATAAACCAGCACTTATGGGAATGAGTGATCCTTCTAGATGAAATATATACTTATGCTTGTGTTAACTTGAACAATTAGATACTAATTCCTAAATTGGTTTATGTGAACCTTTCCAAGGAGAAGATGATAGTTACTGTATCTGATTACATTGCTTTGCTGCTAACTATTTTTCATGTATGTGGAAAATTCATATGCTTAAAAAAAAGTATGTAATCAAATCTTCCATCAGGTAAGCAATCTATTATTGATATTATGAAGACCTTTAATCTACAATAAATCTTTATTAGAACTCATCAGAGCTTCCAGTTTGAAAGAAATTAGATTATAGCTCTTAAAATGACATTACATCATTGGGGTGACCAGCTTATCATTTGGTGAAGTGGCATCAATCATAAGTAACATAACTACATAGCAAATAAATGCAACCTTTTTCACTGCAGTTTAGCAGCACTGATGGCTCAAACTGCAGACTAAAATAAAATGGAAAAATGAACTTTCTTTTAATGTGAAACTAAGCTAATTGAATATTTTATTGAAAATAATATTTGTGAGATGTAGAAATTAGAATATAATATGTAACATTTATCATTCTCATTTTTCTTTTATTGATCAATATTCTGTTTAGAACAATGTATACATGTGTGCTTTCATGAAGAAATACAGGGTGTACAAATAGTATAATTTATTTTATTAATGACATTTTTGGACAACATATGAATAAAGATTAATGCTCAGATTTAAAGCCCTGTGTTTGCTCTAATACATCAACCCAAAGTTTTATTGAAGAAAATACCTCCTAAATCAGAAAAGCAAATACTGTAATCCTACTGGATATTACACTACCACCCCACCGAATGTCCTATGAAATGTCGGCTAGATCTTAACCACTAGATCTCTGACAATTACAGAGAAAACTGTTTAAAAGTAGAAATGTATGTACTGCGCACCACTGCAGTCTAATAAGGCTTTTAGAAGAATATGCATAACTATGAATAATTGGGGAAGGAGGGCATCCACAGTGAGAACAAGTAGATCAAGGTGACAGACACAACCACAAATCAAAGCTCTGCCCCTTTATAGAAATGGCCGGGGCTTCAATCTGATGTCATCCTTTTGGACCTTTGGCCTCAGATGTACAGATGCTTCTGGACTTGCATGGAAGTCTTTAAGATTTGCTGTTAAATTAGCCACAGCTTTGCTAGTGAATATTAATCATTCTCTGGAGCTTCTTCAACGGGGTCTTTTCTCTCCTTCTGCCTTCCAAGTGCAGTTGCCTTTCCCTTTTGCCCATTTCTTTTTCCTCCTCCTCTTTCTCAAAGAAGGGAGGAATGGGTTCTAGTACCCTTGTATTTATGAGTTTTACAAAATCATAAAGCTGGAAGGGAGCATAAAAGTCATGGGTCCCCTGTTTAGAGAATTTCTAACACATGAGCCTTCAGCCTCTGAAACCTTCTGATGAAAGACACAGAGGTGTTTTTTTTTTTTTTTCAAAAGGCAACTGGACTTCCTTTGTTTTTGCTTCTGTTGCTGAGAACTGAAGAAGCTTCTTGGATGTGAAGAGAAATGTCTTCAAGCAAAAACAAAGGAAGTCCAGTTGCCTTTTGAAAAGCACCTTTGGGACAAACATGACCTGGATTACTGAGAATCTCCATAGACTCCATAGACTCTGATGAAGGATTTCACCACAATCATGTGGCAGCCTGTTTCAGCCTGTTGACTGAAAAGTTTTAATACTAGGAAATTCCTCCTGACACCTAATTTGAACCTATTACATTATAATGTTAAGCCATTAGTTCAATGCTTGACAACTTATATTTGTCTCTCTGTCTCTGTCTCTCTCTCTCTCTCTCTCCTCTATATATACATACACACATATACCTGTATTCTTCTATCATATCACCCTTCAGTAATTTCTATCTATAAGCTAAACTGACCCAGACCTTTTAATCACTTCTTATAGAATTTGTTTCAAGAAAACTTACATTTTCTTGATAGCCTTCCTCTAACATATTCCAATGTTTCACTATTGTTTTAGAATGGCAATGCTCAGTACTTCAGATAGTGACTGATAAGACAAATATAGTGGACCAATTACTTTCAAAGATCTGAATTTCTATGCTTCTATTAATGCATCCTAATATATTGTTTCCTTTCTTAATAAATTCACTACTGTTCTAGTTCCTGTTTATCTTGTAGTTGATAAGACAGCCATATATAATACTATATTTACCTTTCTCCTGCTAAATCCCATTTCAGCTCACTTCTCAAACTGTTTAGATCTGTTTTAATAACTTCACATCTCTCTGAAATACCAGCTATGTATCATCTGCCAATCCAAGTGTCCCCTTAATTCCTTCATCAAAGTAATTGGTAACTATTGATCAGCAAGGGCTCCAAGAAAGAGCTGTGTAGCACTCTTCCTTCCATTCTAAAGTGAAGCCATTAATGATCATTCTTTGGCTGCAGTCATTTAGCAAAATGCGAGTGGTATTATATAATACATATTTTAGTATTTTATGAAGGAACTTATTATGGTGCACTCTGTTGAAAATGTTTATGAAGCAACAGATACACTTTGTCTACATTGTCTTCGTTGTAAGCCATTCAGTTGTGTTCAACCTTTGGCCACTCTATGGATCAGCATTCTCCATGACTCTGTCTCATACTGCCTCTTCAGATCCTCCTTGGGCACCCTGGTGTCATCTTTAATAATGTCTAACCAACCGGTTCTAGGGTAGCCCCCTCTCCTTTTTCTGCTGACTCCAGCATGATTGACTTTTTGAGTGAATCATCTCGCATGACATGGCCAAAGTATGTTAGAATTTGTTTGAAAATTCTGGCTTCGGTTGATATTTTGGGTGAGGTTCAGTCTATGATTTCTTTGTGATTTTTACAGCCCATAAGATATGTAGTAGTTCTATGCAGCACCACAGTTCAAAGGTGTCCACCCTTCTCCTATCTACCTTTTTTAGAATCCAGGTTTCAAAGCCATGAGTAACAATTGGAAAAAAAAAAGTATGTTGATTACAATATTCTACAATTTTCACTAGTTTAATAAGCTAGTGTCTCTATCAAAAAAGAAATGAGCTTCATTTGGGATAATTGGTTTGCCGCATTTCCAAGCTGACTTCTATTATTTATAGTTTATAAATATATTACTATATAGTTTATTTCAGGACCTTGCCCAGTTCAGATCAAGCTGACAAGCCTGTAGTGTCTGAGGTACAATTTTCCCTGTTTGAAGGATGGTCTTTGCCCTCCTCCTGGAACTTTGCTAATCCTCTCAGAGTTCTTAAACATCATCAGGAATGACTCTGCTATCATCTAAAGTGTTCTTTTACTAATTTGAATTGCAATAATCTGGGCATGGAGACATTTAAATTAGCTCTCTTTTCCTTCCCTTAAATCTGCTATTCCATTGTTTCCCCAATAGCATAATGGTAACTGGCCAGGTTCCATTTTCCTTCTGTGAGAGAAGACAGGAGGAAAAATGAGTTCTGCCTTTTTGCCATCATTCATTATTGATTCATTACTTGCTTTTCATAGTGGATCCAACCTGGAATCAAGTCCAGGATAGCAGAACCCTTTGATCTTCTTTCTATATTGGAGAGCAGTTTGTATTAAGGCAGAATAATCAGTAAATATAAATAGGAAATCAATTCATTTTATAATTGACATGCTTTATTTATACCTACAGTATATAAGTATGTCACACACATAATTGTCCATATATACATTTACTAAGCAAAGATCTGGAGGTGATTTTTTTCGGATGGAATTGTTGGAGATGGAAAAGATTGTGAAGCTGGATACTATATAAAATAGCTATGTGATGTGTGTGTACACACACACACACACACACACACACACACACACATGCTGCTTATGGCTTATCTTAAATGCAGAATCATATTTTGCATAAATACTGTAACTTGAAAATGGAAATGTATTCTTTGTGCTTCAATGGTTGCCACGTATTTTCTTCAAGGCCATAACTTGTAGAAGATGGTCTTGAAGAAAACATGTGCAATCATCAAAGTAGCCAACAGGAGAGTGTGAAAGATGTTTTTCATTTGGCCATTTGTCTCAGATTTCTGTGTTCCTCCCACCTTTCTAAAATTTGGGCCAAAGTTTTTTTTTTCCTAGTCCAGTGTCTTCTACTCAAGTAAACACTGAAGTCTATAGATAAGGTCAAAACAAAATACAAAGATTTAAATATAAATTAAAAATAATAATAGAACAAATTAACAATGGAATGCTAGATAAAATGTGTAGTCTTCATAGATTTTTAAATGCTGACCAACTGGAGGCCAAAGAACACAGGGCACTATATAGCCTGTTATCCACTCACAGGTATATCCCCTGTGCAAGAAAATGATTTCATGGAAGGTCATTATCAGAACAACCTATCCTGCTGATTTTAATGGTTGAACAGGGAGACATAGTCTGTCATGTAGTCAGGATGTAACTTTGGGAGCATTCAGCAGTTTAACACTATGATCTTAAATTGTGCTGATAAGCAGTTGACAGCCAAAACTTTTGGTGGAGTTATCAAATGATCTCAGTACCTTTACAGCAGGCTGTTGGGTAGAGAATAAGCAGCATATGGGTCAGACCCTAGACCAGAGACAACACAGCGAAGTACAATTGAGTTCAATCCTTTATTTGCTTACACCAAATGGACAGAATCTTATTAAATTAATTCTATACTTTTCTAACCAACTAGATATCCCCTAGAAGGGATTCTAGGGTGAGGCCTCCTCATCTGTTCTCTATCCACTTTAGGACTACACAGCTTTTTAATCTGGGCTTTTCTCCAGAAAAGCTTTGGGTTACCAAACTCTATGCCACTGCTTCTCTAGATGCACATCCCATCACAACAGGGGAGAAGATTGAATTCTGTTAGACTCCATGTAGTCTAGATTTCTAGGAACCCTTTCAAAATAGTTAACACAATTTCTACTTTCGTCAAAAGGATATCATGCTCAGTGGTTGTAGAACTGGAAGCACACCAGGTGTCACGCTGTCTGTGAAAATAACACATAGGAACGTTACAGTTTATAGAAGCTTGCTCTAGAAATTGTTGCTTTTTCTGCTATCAGGCTACATTCAATACTTGATCATGATCTATGAAAGCACCTTTTTAAACAGGCTACTACCACTGTAGTAATCGAGGATTTTCAAGAAAAATCTAGAAACAGAGAATAACATAGTAAAACAGGTGTTTGGGAGTACTCAAAAGCAGATCGTTCTTTGTGCAATATTTGAAGTGTAGTGCATTATCTTTTTCAACTCTTAGTCCATGACCCTACATGCCAGTTATACTATGCTATATTCTCTTTCTAATTTTTTTTTTAAGATATGGGATTCCTTTTTTTTTTCTTTTTCTCCAAACATATACTAAAGCCAATAGGAAAGATCGAGATCTAACTTCCAATCTAAATCTCACCACCTTTTTTTTCTCTTTTGAATGTATCCTATAATAAACACTGAAGAATGTTGTATGAACAATTGTTCTGCATCATCCAGGTTTCAAGTCTCAGAGTGGTAAATCTGGTAACTCTGTGAAGCCCCAGTGCAAGACATGAATGTAATAATGCTCTCTGGCTTGCATTTTCTAGTGGTGAAAGGCATACCGTATAATTGTCATCACTAGTGGCCTTTAATACTGTATGTATTGCCACAAATCTATGTATCTATCAGAAATAGGCTAAATAAGAATTTTAAAAAGTACAGTTCTATAGATACAAAATTAAAGATGAATTGCAAAATGAAGAATTGTTTCCTTCCATGACAAACTGAATATCCATATCGGAAAATGGAATGGGAGAAGGTAAAAGAGAGCATAATATTATTTCAGTCACTTATCTTCCTGGGCAGGCTGTGCTACACAAATAAGATTCTTATTTGAAGTCACAAGGTCCTGTTGGCATTTATAGTTTCATTTAACTTTTTTAACGTTGAAAATTGGAGGTGCTTAATGGCTCTTTCCATGTTTAGATTGCATCTTGAATTATACAGAACTGTGAGGGAGCTAAGAGACATCAAATTTTCCACATGGATTTTTTCAGTACAAGCTCTGGAATTGAGGACAGTTGTCATAAAATGCATAATTGTTGCTGTCATATATTAATATTATGGAAACAATTGCATTGAATGTAGAGCAGAGCTTCAATTTGAAATAGTCCCTGACACTGTTTTTATATTTAAATGCAGAATGACATGCCACAGATATGCCTGCTTTAGTAGTCATCTTATTAGAGAAATGCATCTCTCAAAATAAGAATCCTTCTGAGAACCGTTTGAATACTATAATTATTTCAGCAGGCATATGCTAGATTTCTAATAGTTGCTTGTTATTGAGTACATATCTTGCCAATGGCATCTTGTCTATTTTCATTCAATGTGATAGCACTCAGCTTTCTGGGATCAGGATACACAAGGGCAAACAGATTGCCTGAGCTTCTGGGATCTTGAAATCATCATCATCAAATTAATTGAGGTGACCAAGTATGCCAGGATCAAATATTTTCTTTTATAAAACTCTCACAAGCATTATTCTAACTTCCCATCCCTCAACCCCATCTGTTTCATATAGTAACACAAAGTTCATTATATCTTTGATAACTTATTTTCTTTTTATTTTAAGAATTTATTTCCAGCACTCAGAAACATCCTCAACATATTCTTTTTAAAAGGAAAGCACCTATATTAATTCTTTGTCAGTCTTATCAACATATAAAATGGTTTACTCAAAATGGTTTCATTTTGAAATGTGATATGGCTTATAAAAATGTAAGGAACTTTATATATGTTTCCATTCACTGAAAATTATGGTAGTGAATTTGTCTGGCTATTGAGTATAAAATTAAAGCAGTGTCAGAAAGTTGGATTAAAACAAGAAAGGTAGAATAAATAACATATCTCCCCTCTAATATTTTTTTCTACTTACATTAGCTTCTCAAATGTTCTAGAACAGTGGTTCTCAACTTTTTCTTCAGGTAGCTCTTTAGAATCTTAGCTTAGAATCAAGATCAGGTGAAGTATTAATACTGCTTTATAAAACCTTAGTAAGACCACACCTAGAATGCTGCAACCAATTTTGGTTACCATACTACAAAAAATATGTTGAGACTTTGGAAAAAGTTCAGAAAAGGATAATTAAGATGATCAAAGGGCTGGAGACTAAAACATGTGAAGAATGTTTGCAGAAACTGTATGTGGCTAGTCTAATGAAAAGAAGTATTAGAGGTGACATAGCAGTGTTCCAGTATTTATGGAGTGCCCAAAAGAAGAGGGAGTCAGCTTGCCTTAGGAAATCATGGGCACTCCATCACTGGAGGCTTTTAAGAAGACAGTCATTTATCTGAAAAAGTATAGGTCAGTGATGGCTAACCTTTTTTGGATTGCGTGCCAAAAGTGGGGGGAACGCAGGAGGATCGTGTGCGGGCGTTCAAATACTCATAATGATATGAGCATGACCCCAGCGCACATGTGTGCCTGACCCCCTTTACCTCGCGCACATGTGCACATGACCAGCTCCCCCCACACTTTTTTTTAGCCCTCCAGAGGCTTTCTAGGGGCCTGAGAAGGGCAAAACCAGCCTCTCTACACACACCTGAGGCCCCCCAGAGGCTTCAGGAGCTTCCCTGAAGGCTCCAGAGAGCAAAAAGCGGCCCTACGGGCAACCCAAAAGTTTGGGAACAGTGACTTTCAGTTTGCTCATAGGGCCATTTTTTCCCTCCTTAGCCTTTAGGGAAGCCGCCTGAGGGCTCCGGAGAGCAAAAAACGGCCCTACAGTCAAACTGGAAGTCACTTCCGGTTTGCTCATGGCAGGGGTGGGTTCCTGCCAGTTCTAACCTCTTCTATAGAAGAGGTTCCACAAATCTACAGTGCCGTTTAGAACCTGTTCCAGCTCCCTTTCCCCGCCCGTCCACACATCATCAAGATGAAGAGCAAGAGGAGGAATTCTGGGGGTTGAAGTCCACAAGTCTTAAAGCTGTCAAGTTTGAACACCCCTGGGGTTTTTTTTTCCTAAAGGGTTAGGGATGTAAGGGTCTTGTAACTTGACTGCTTTAAGACTTGCGTGCTTCAAATGCCAGAGTTTCTGAGCCAACATTTTGGTTGCTAAGCAAGAGCGTTGTTAAGTGAGTTTCACCACATTTTACAAGTTGGCCACTCCCACTCGGTCACATGGCTGGCAAGCCACTCCCACCTGGTCATATGGCCAGCAAACCACTCCCACAAAGCAGGCCACACCTACAGAAGAGGTTCTAATAAATTTTGAAACCCACCACTGGCTCATAGGGTCGTTTTTCAACCTCCGGAGCCTTCAGGGAAGCCTCCTAAAGGCTCCAGAGAGCAAAAAATGGCCCTACAAGCAAACCGGAAGTTTGTTCCTGAACATCTGGTTTGCCCATAGGGCCGGTTTTTCACCTTCCGGAGGCTTCAAGGAAGCCTCCGGAGGGTGAAAAACTGCCTTAAAAGAAGGCCAAAGTCAGCTGGCCAGCATGTGCATGGCACTGGAGCTGACAGGGCAACACCTCACATGCCCTAACAAATGGCTCCGTGTGCCACCTGTGGCATGCATGCCATAGGTTCGCCATCACTGGTATAGGTTCTCCTGCTTCAGCAGGAGGTTGGATTAGAAGACCTCCAAGGTCCCTTCCAGCTCTATTGTTTTGTCTTGTCTTGTCTTATCTTGCTTTCTCGTCTGAAACTTTACTAGTGGAAAAATTCTTAGAAAACATATTTCACTTTTTAAATATTTCAGAAATGTCCTATTGTAAATGAGCAAATTACAGCATACTTTTTATTCTATTGTTTTTATCTCTGTTTTATTTTGAAAGACTATCAGTGTTTTTCTTTGAATATCATAGCTCAACTCCCAGTTCTGCAAAAAGAATCACAAAAGTAAATGAAATTGTCATGTGCTGTTAAAATTAATCAATTTTTCTGTTTTATTTCTTAAAATGGTTGAAACTAAATATAGTGCTATGAAAGCACTATTGGATTGACAATAATTTTTGCTATATAAAATTGATTCACACATCAGGGGTGAGTTTCTCCTGGGATTCTGGTTTAACAGTATCTTTCAATTTTATTTGTACTTACCACACAAATAACAGCATTTGTATTTTAGGTAGGTTTAAGTCAGTTGACAAATGCTGTGCTTTGTGAAGTTTTGAATAAAACAGAGCTACTTTAGGAAAACAATTAAGTGTAAAGAGGAATAATCAACACACAACACCGTATATCCAAAATATATATGCTTTTTAAATCTAGCTACAGTATGTGCTTAAATACACAGCATAAATGTTGCAGGGTTATATTTACAATGGCTGCAAGTTTCTGAAGTGTTTTGTACTCTATGAAGTTGATTGTAGACTCACATACTTTGAAAGAAACTTAATTGCACATAATTGTTTATGAACTTTTCATTTATGCAGTTGTCAAACTGAATTTGGAACGGATGAAGCCATAGTGCAATGGAATAGTGACCGTTGAAAATGCATTTGAGCTACAGCACTAATGAAAATACCCGTTGCCCTTTTTTAAAAAAATAGGATTGTAAAGTTTCAATTCGGTATACTGTTTACTGTATAAACCTAAGAGTAAAAATAAGACCCAAACTTTTTGTCCTAATTTTCTTGACTATCCTGTTTGCATACTTTTTCAAAAAGTTCTGAAACATATAGAGGAGAGAGGAAAATATAGGTAAATATACTATGAGCATTTTCATTCTTTTCGGGAATTCCCAACCTCTGCCCTTATATTTAATGTAAAATGTTAATTAGACTGATAGATCTAAACAATATTGTAAGATAGTTTTGTTTCTGAGATAATGGCCAGTCCAAAATCACTTAATATATTTACATTGTATTTGAATATGTATCTTTGCAATCATAAGGAATCTCTTTAGTCCTTAGTTGGTTCTAATGCTTCTCCTAATTTAGAGCAGAGTATCGCTGAATTTAGTGCATTTTTAAAAAGAATAAATTGATTCCCTTTATTACTAATTTCTAGTCTGGTGTTTAGAAGTTGAAAAGCATTGCCATAAGGTATATTCCACCACCCCCGCCCCCGAAAAAGAGACATCCAATATATTTAATTCCTTGAAATAATCCCCATGTCTTCATCAGATACTCTTTGCTTATACGTTTTTCTTAGAGTTCAAAGCCCTTTAGACCTCTGTGAGTGATCTGAAGGGATTTAGTCTTGTTATTGCCTTAAGCATCTTTATTTTAACACTGGAATGGGATATTATCCTTCTCGATTTTGATTTCCATAATCTGATACTTTCATTCATTTATCACAGCATGGAGGAAACCCTGTAGTACATGTATTAGCACACCAAAGCGTGTGAGAAATGTGTTCAGGATTATGGCAGAAGCTACTTTACTGTGATAAAAAAAATATCTTCAAAGATACTGTTGAACTAATTCTTTGCTTTAGTATAACAGAACATAGCACAACCTGAGGCAGTCTAAAGTTTTGGTTGTGTCCCTTAAAGGCGCTCTGAAAAGCAGTGAAAATGGTATTATTTAAACTGACATGCATGCCCATCATGCAATTCTATTTCAGGAAGACAAATATTATGGGAACCACAGTAAAGGAATAAGTAGTAAGTGAGGAGATGGAAAAGGAAAAGGAAAGGAAAGGAAAGGACATGTAGCTATATTTTCTAGCAATACCATCTTTTATATCTCCTCATATTTTTCTCCCTTGTAAACTATCCCTGCTTCCACAAACTTCATACAGAGCCTTCATTAAACTTCTCTCCTCTGAGTATCTAATCATGACTTTCTAAGTATTTCCCTTCTTCTCAACTCATTCATTCTACCTTCATATATTTGTCTTTTTGTGTGATCTTCATTGTTGCTTTCCTTTTCTATGCTGTATTATTTCAAAGCAGATTTCAATGTAGTAATATTTAGGTAGTATGATTAAATATTAAAAACATAGATTAAAAATATAGAAAGCTTAAAGTGTTGAGAAGAAAGGAGAAAAATAAAAATTATATCATATTGATTGCAATTTGGGATGTCAGTATTATGAACATAGAATTAATCCCAAATTAAGTATAATATAAAAAGAACCACAATTTACATCACTATTTAGTTATATAATAATAATTTCACTTCACATACTTACATATTCAAACTGGTCACTTTTGTATTCAATCCACATTTATTTAGCATTTATTAATTCTTTACTCTATTTTTTTCCTGCTTGTTTTACTATAGACCAGCGATGGCGAACCATTTTGGCTCGTGTGCAATAAGCGGAGGGAGCATAGGGGGATTGTGGGTGGGTGTGCTGCACCCATAATGCAATGTGTGACACCCACCCACTGCGCATGTGCGCATGACAGCCACTTGCCCCCCATTTTTGCATGCTTTTTTTGCCCTCCCCAGGCTCCAGAGGCTTTATAGGAGCCTGGGGAGAGTGAAAACAGCCTCCCCCCCCCCCGGAGGCCCTCCGGAGTCTTCAGGGGCCTTCTGGAGTCTTCCCTGAAGGCTCCGTAAGACTAAAAACAGCCCTATGAGCAAACTGGAAGTGACTTCCTGTTTGTCCAATGGGTGATTTTTTGTCCTCCGGAGCCTCTAGGGAAGCCTCCAGAAGGCCCCTGAAGGTTCCGGGGGCTTAAGCTGGCCCTACGAGCAAACCGGAAGTCCGCTCCTGAACCTTGTGTGCCCTGACAAATTGCTCCGCTTGCCACCTGTGGTATGCTGGCTATAGACTGTTGTTAAATACCCCATTTCCACTGCATTCACCCTTTAAATTTTTTCTGATGTAGCCAGCTCTAATGCATTTTTCTTCTTTTGAGGTGTTCCTCATAACAGATCGCATTGCCAGCAATTACCTTTCTACCTGCATTTGCATGTTCTAAAATCCATTTAATCCATTTTATCCTGTGTGTGTATTGTCACAATTGTTCACTTCACTTTCAACTGTCTTCAAACTCAACTGTCTTGATCTTTACATACAAGGACATCTGCAAATACTTCCTGCTTTTTTCAAGATAACTGAAGTAAACCTATACCTTTGCAATACAAAGTCTGCCTCTTTCATTCAGTGCACATAAAAAGGGTGGGACTTCAGTGATTCTAGCATGATAGCGCTTTCATTATTCTATTCCTCTTTGATCCTTTCATGGAATCCATTCTATTCATACTCTTCTGGGTGCAATCATTTGAATTCTCAGTGATGTCATCTGCATACAAAAGTATACTGACATCCCTGTCCCCAAGTAATACATGTCTAATGTCATACAAACATTGCTGATACATTTATGCACACATACATTAAAGCACAAAGGGGACATAGTTCTGTCTTAATATTTGTCCAATGATGAACCATTCACCAGGCTAGCCATTGATTTTTATGGATGTTTCATTTTCATTATATATTATTCTTACGGTATTCAACAACCAAACTTCAAGTTAATCTTTGCACAAAACATTCCATAATGGACACCTATGTACTTTATCACACACTTTTAAACAATCATACCACTTAAAATAATTTTTTATAGTCATACATAAAGTTGCATTGCATTTCTCTTTCTTTTCTCTTTCTCTTTCAGAAAGAGTATCCAAAAATCCAAGTATGCCAAATATCTTTCCGTGATCAGTTCAGCTTTTCAGCCCCCTGTAGTTTTTGCATTCACTCAAACTTCCTTTCTTTTCTATAGGAAATAATAATAGCATTCTTTCAATCATAACCCCTTCACATACAAATTTTCACACACACACAAATCAACAGATACCTCTAAATAAATTGCATCCCTATTTTAACTTTTATCAATATATGGACCTACACCCTTACAGTTTTCAAGATGTTTATAATGGTTGTGATACACTTTTCTTTCCACAATCACCACTCTAGATGCTAACATTTTCAGTTTCCCTCTTCAATATAATTCTTATAAAACTAATCTTTTATCATTCCTTCACTTCAATTTAATTCTCAATAATTTCATTGTTATTCTTTTTAATTTTATTCATTCTGCTGGAGGCTCTTTATTTGTTCTCTTCATTCTCTTCCTAATTTTGTAGTTTCTGGAAAACAACTTTGCATTTTCTTTGTCACTCTTCATCTTAACCATTTCTTATCTCTTTGATATTTTTGGCAATTGTATTTTGCTTTCTAAACATATTATTCAATATCTTTTTTTTGTCCTTATTTTGTAACAGTCATTCTCTTATGTGCATTTTATCAGAGCAATGGCAATGTGATCGGATGGGGGATCTAACAATATCCTCTCTGTCATGGTCAGATCCCACCCAGGTATCCTTGAGATTCCCTTATAAGACTTCCTTAGAGAGGGGACAGACCCATTTGGGATAATCTGCCCCAATCATTGATGGATCTGAATGGGTTCCAGGGGGAATTGGGGACATCCTGGGGCATAAAGTTGCATAGCCCTGCTGAAGCCTTGGTAACATCCTGGAATCAAACAGCAGCCAGGGTGTTAGAAAGGACCATGCCTATCTGACTTCTCAACTTTACTCATGGTTGATGGAGAAGTTGCAAGTTTTGAAAAGGATTAAGACAGAAAGCGCTTCTGGAGGAAAATGAAGGATGACTTCTAAATGACTTAGATCTGCTATTAGGACATACTCTTGGTGGTAAGAGTTGAAAAACACATCTAATTCTACCAGTTGGCTTGGGGCTACAGTGGAGAAGATGGTTGATGAATTAAGAAAATATCTCACCTCCATATTCTGCACCTCCTGTTCCCTCCCTCTTCATCTTTTAATTCTATTTTTGTTCTTGATTATAATTATATTTTTATTGTTTTTAAAAATATTTACTTGCTGTCAAGTGCCTGAAAAATCAGGAGATTCAGGCAGTTCAAATGAGTATAAAGATTTATTGCAATTTTAAGCTATCTACAAGAATCTGAACTACTAAGGTTCAAGGGGAATTACCAGGAATTAAGAATAGAAAGGAATTCAAGGTGGGCTGACTTAGATCTCTAGTGGGCACATAGGGACTCATGACTGATGATGCATTTAATCCATCCCTTGAGCTCAGCCTGGTCATCTCCTGCATGGTTTTATTGATTTTAATGTTGTAAGATGCCCAGAGTCGTTTGAAGTGATAAGGGTGGCAAATAAAAAATAAAATAAATGAAATGAAATGAAATAATAAAATAAAATAAAATAAACATTTTCTCATCCTTCCTTTTTCATTTCATTATTCCACCTATCATTCTTTTCCATATTTTCTTCTAGTATCATTCCATCCACTTTTGTACCAATATATAAGATAATTATTTTAGCCCTTTTCCTTCGTGCCCATCGACTTTTGACAGTATGAAAGCAATGATCTCTCCCATATTCAGAGCCTTTTTTCATCGTATCTTTTACTAATTCAGTTTTTAAGTATATACAAAACATGTTATTAAATTACTAATTATTTATTTATCCTGGTTATGATTAATTGTTTAATTAATATATGGATTTGCTTAATTCCTGAATTCAAGACAGATTTCAAAACTCTTTAAACAAATATCAATCACTTTTTTATACAGTTTCTCATTTTGATTCCACAATCCATTCATGTCACCTAACAAAATATTTTTATTGTTGTTTTTCCTGCATCACCATGGTGGTGCAGTGGTTAGAATGAAATATGGCAAGCTAACTCTACTCACCGCCAGGAGTTCTCAGCCTTCCATCCTTCCAAGGTTGGTAAAATGAGGACCCAGATTGTTGGGGGCAACATGCTGACTCTTAAACTGTTTAGAGAGGACAGTAAAGCACTGCGAAGCGGTATATAAGTCTAAGTGCTATTGCTATCATACTATCACACTTCCTTGCTTTTCCCCAAACTCATCTCTGGCTTTTCCACTATAACCATTCATTAAAATGTAGCATGCAGTCCTACTTTAGGATTCCTATTTAATATGCATTTATAATACATATATACTTTAATCTTTTGTATTCATAACAAAATTTACTACCATTGTTAATGAACACTACAAGATTTGAGTCTTTATTCAAATTTATTACATCCTTCCTTTTTTTTTTCTTATAGCGAGACTAATTTGCTGTAGTGCGACTCCAGACTCCTGACTGTTATTGAGTTGAGGAACACAGTTCATTGGGAAAATAACTTTCTCCCACCTTTTTATGCTACAGGTCAAAAGTGTGATAATTTCATTTGCAACATTTTATTAAGTATTGTCTTGTTCACCTGCTAGACCTGGCAAAAGTACCCATTCCCTGCAGCCAAATGATAAGGCAGAATGTCAGGCTATCACTATAGAAGAGCTTGAAATCTGAAAAGGGTTTCTTAAGCCAGCTTTCTTTACAGACATTTTCCCTGTGAGAGACCTAAGGCAGCAGTATAAAAAAGTGCTTAGTTTTGCAGATAGGCAACATAACTATCTTTTTTCTTCCATTTTCATCTATTTTATTTCAATTCATGCTCTTTACCATTAATTCTTCTAACATGTTCCACTCTTACATTTGCCATAGTCATAAATATTGATCTTACTCAATACTCATGTCTTTAGTTTAGGCTTTCACTCATGCTTATGAGTAAGATAGAAATTGTATATAGTGTATTAGCTTACCTGTATTATTCATTCATTACCCATGCAACCATTACAGTATCAGATAATTTTGGCCAGTTTAACACACACGTGTCCACAGTCCAGCTCTACTTCAAATATGTTCATACTGTTCTATGAAGATGATCTATGATTTTCAAAGACCAAGTTGCGAGTTAATGCACTGTTGCTATTATCTATCTGAGAGGTACACAATCATTATGGAGTGAAGATGCTTGCTTGCTCTGCATCAGTAATGTCACCAAGGGAAAAAAGGGAATAGTTTGCTGGTTTTCTTAGTTAATTCCTTTTTAAGAGTGAATGGGGTGGCTAGGCACCTTAATGGAACCAGAAATTGCTACAAAATTGGGAGGCCTGTTGTTATTTGTAAAGTTGTGTCTGACCCATTGTTTCCATGGCAAAGATACTGGTGTGGGTCACCATTTCCTTCTCCAGTGGATCACATTTTGTCAGAGATCTCTGCTATGACCTGTCCATCTTGAGTGGCCCTGCATGGCATAGCTTCATTGAGCTATGCAAGCAAACCCATTTGCCACGACAAGGCAATAATCCATGAAGGGAGGAGGCCTAGACTTACATTAAAAATGAATAGCCAGGGGCTATTTGAATGAAGCTTTCAATAATTCTCAAGTTAACCAAATAACAGAACAGAACAATAATATATTAACAAAGTTGGAAGAGAGATTGGAGGTCTTCTAGTCTAACCCCTTGCCCAAACAGGAGACCCTATACCCGGAATGGCGAACCTATGGCACACGTGCCACAGGTGGCACACAGAGCCATTTGTCAGGGCACACGAGGTGTTGCCCTGTCAGATGTCCAGCACGCATGTGCGCACTGGCCAGCTGACTTCAGCCTTTTTTTGAGGCCATGTTTTGCCCTTTCCAGGCTCTAGAGTCTTTATAGGAGCTTGAGGAGGGAGAAAACAGCCTCCCACGCTCTGGACACCCTCCAGAGGCTTCAGCAGCTTACCTGAGACCTCCTGAGTGCAAAAAACCAGCCCTATGGGCAAAACAGAAGTTCAGGAACAGATTTCTGGTTTGCTCTTATGGCTGGTTTTAGCCCCCTGGAGCTTTCAGGGGCCTTCCGGAGGCTTCCCTGAAGGCTCTGGAGGGCAAAAAATGACCCTATGAGCAAACCGGAAGTCACTTCCTCTTTGTCCGTAGGACCATTTTTTGTCCTCCGGAGCCTTCAGGGAAGCCTCCAGAAGTCCCCTGAAAGGCTTCAGAGGACTAAAAACGACCCTACGGACAAACCAGAAGTGACTTCCAGTTTGCTCATAGGGTTGTTTTTCATCCCCCGGAGCCTTCAGGGAAGCATCCTGAAGGTCTCTGAAGGCTCCAGAGGACTAAAAACGGCCCAATGGACAAACCGGAAGTGGCTTCCAGTTTGTTCATAGGGTCATTTTTTGCCCTCCAGAGCCTTCAGGGAAGCCACTGGAAGGCCCCTGAAGACTCCGGAGGGCTAAAATCATCCCTATGAGCAAACTGGAAGTCTGTTCCCAATCTTCTAGTTTGCCCATGGGGCCAGTTTTTTGTGCTCCGGACACTTCAGGGAAGCTCCTGAAACTTCCGGATAGCCTCCGGGGGGCAGGAATGGCTGTTTTTGCCCTTCCCAGGTTCCTATAAAGCTCTGGAGCCTGGGGAGGGCGAAAAGGCATGCAAAAAATGGGGGGGAGGAGAAAGGAGCTGTCATCGCGACAATACGGACGTGCTGATAAGCCGATACTTTTACCGCTAGGTGGTCCATCTGGACCTAAACCATCCCGAAGAGATGGTGACAGGGAAGAGTATGTCTTGCTGATCTCAGGAACATTGCAAAGTCCCTGATTGATCCAAGAGAATCTTTTCTAGCCGGCAATAGAAGCACAGCTCCAAGCTGCTGAAGTCAGAACAGCTCCACAACCAGAGGAAAGCGGAAAGAGAAATTGTGTCTGCCCAAAGAGACTGCCCAAAAAAGATTAAAACCAAATCAAACTTGTAAAGAAAAGAAAAGAAAAGAAAAGAAGCAGCAAATTTAAGATATTTTGGACAGTGTGTTATCCTTTTTTTTAAATTGTCTTCTGTGGATGGAAGTTTTGCAAACACTTCCTACTTTTTAAAGTGAAAGTATTGGCTTTTCTTCTTTTTTTTTAACCTTTGGATTAAATCTTTTTTTTTTTTATTTTCACAATACTGGCTTGGATAGGTTTTTATTTTATTTTTCTTTTTTCTATTTAAGAGCCTTGTTTCCTTTAAGCTTGGAATATAAAGAGGATATAAAAGGAATATAAAGAGAGCAGTAACATCAGAGGGAAAAGAAGTTACACTGCCACTTGGAGTTTGGAGGCTGAGTTCTGGAAATATTTTTCTTTCTCTTTTCTTTGATTATTTTGACCTTGCACTTCAAAGGTTTTAGCTTGCAAAGAGACAAGATGGGTTGTTTATGCAGGTGCCCTTTGGATGTCTCTGGCAGCGAGAGAGAAGTGAAAAACAAAGCTTTGTTTTCAAACTAGAGTGGCAGTGTTTATAAATTGGACAATGACACAATACGAAGAAGAAACCATAACATTACAACAGATTATGTTTGAAATTCAAAAAATATTAGAAACATCAGAGAGAATTGAGTAGAATTTGGAAAATATAGATGGTAATATAGCAAAATTTGATGAAATTGAAGATAGCCAGCTAACAGAAAAAGTGGAGATTAGAGTCTCAAAAACCCAAGGGAAAAATGAACAAAGAGGCAAGATAACTGGATATTGACAGTGATCTGTGCGTGGTTCCAAAGAATGGAACATAGAAAGGGAAGAGAGATGGAATGGAGCTCAACCCCAGATTTCAAGGTATAGAAGTAGAAAAAAGAGAAGAATTGATGGATTTAAGGAGAGGAACTTTGACAAAAGCACTACTGATAACCAAAGATAAGCTAATTAAAGAAGCTGAAGGAGGGTTTCGAGAATTTATAAGATATGCAACAAGCAAAAAGGTGCGAAAAGTAATCCACACAAAGTTGATTAAGGAAATAACCAGAAGATTAATCCCACATAAGGCAAAAGAAATAAGACTGTACTACTATTGGAAAGACACAGGTTGAGACTTGAAAACTATTAACAAAATACTAGCTAAATAATTAAAATTAGAGCATTATGTTAAAAATGAAGTGATAATGGATATAGCTAGATAGATAATTGATAATGATATAATTATACATATGTATTGGTTTGACAAGAGAAAATTTGGTATAAATTTTTAAATGGTGACCATGAAAGGAAGATTAGAAATTTTGTTATGTATGAAAGCCTATAATATTGAAATTGGATTGATCATGGATATAGTTTGATAAATAATTGATAATGATATAATGTATACATATATATTGGTTCGACAAGAGGAAATTTGGTATAAATTTTAAATGGTGACCATGAAAGGAAGTTTTGAAACTTAGTTACGTATGAAAGTCTATAATATTGAAATTGGATATAAATGGTAAACAGTGATTAAGAAAGGAGGTTTAGAAACTGTGTTATCAAACATAATTACTTTTTATTTATAAGGTTTCACAAAGATAGAATGTTGTTGGATGATATTGAAAATAGAAATGGAATGCCATTATGTGGTTTTGCTTTGAATTTTGGAATATTTGTTATAAAGGGATGTTAAAACAACTATAGTCATATGAAGGATGAGGTATGATGATAGTAATTATATATATATATATATATATATATATATATATATATATATATATATATATATATATATATATATATATATATATATATATATATATATATATATATATATATATATATATATATATATATATATGCATGCTGATTTTGTTGTATTCGGGTCTTTTCCCGTGTAAGGTTGAGATTGTCTTTGCAACGTTTCGGCAGGATCACACCTGCCATCTTCAAGCTGTGGGCTTAAAATGGGAACGGAGCTGCCGTCTTTCTGTAAGTCTTGGTGGGAGGGGATGGGGTGGTGGCTTTGTTTCAGTAAGTGGAATGATTGGTTGTGTGGTTGTATCATGATTGGTAGATTGGTGTTGATTGGTGCAGGTTGTGTGTGCATTGTTGTTTTGTATTTTAACGGCTTGGGTGGTGCGTGGTGTTCGTTTGTTGGCTAGGGCTGGTTTCCAGATGTTTGGTAGGCGGGAGGTATCATCACGTTTGTTCATGCTGTGGGGGTGTTTCTCTATTTCGATGGCTTCCATGATTATTCTCTTGTGGAGGTGTTCTGTTTTGGAGATTAACCTGGCTCCTTCAAAGTTGATTTCGTGTCCTGTAGTTTTAAGGTGCTGGAAAAGGGAAGAAGTTTTTTCTTTTTTTCTTACTGCATTTTTGTGTTCTGTGATGCGTGCATTTATTCTCCTGTTTGTTTGTCCTATGTATATTGCTGGGCAGATTTTGCATGGTATTTCGTAGACTCCTTGGTTTTCTAGCTGGATTTTGTCTTTGGGGTTTCTTAAGATGTTGGCTATTTTTTGGTCAGTGGTGAAGGCTGTCCTGATATTGTGCTTGTGGAGAATTTTGCTGATTTTATCTGTGGTGCCTTTGATGTAAGGGAGGAGGGCGATGCCATTTTCCTGTTCTGTATCTTGGTTTTTTGGGGGAGTCTCCTTTTGGATTAGGTTGGTGATTGTTTTTCTTTGGAATCCATTGGAGATTAATACATTTGTGAGTTTGTGTAATTCAGTTTTCAGGTGGTCTTTGTCGGCTAGGCGTTTGGTTCTGGAGATGAGGGTCTTGGCTACAGAGTGGAAATAGAAGCAAACAACCAACTTCCCTTTCTGGATGTCCTAATCTACAAAAAACCCAATGGCTCCCTAGGACACACCATCTACCAGGAAAAAACACACACTAACCGCTACTTAAATGGATAATCCCATCACCACCCTGCACAGATCAACTCTGTAGCCAAGACCCTCATCTCCAGAACCAAATATATATATATTTGTTTTCGTAGATTTTCACGGGTGTAGGTATGCTGGTTTTGTTGTATTCGGGAAAATTACACGGGAAAAGACCTGAATACAACAAAACCAGCATATATATTTGATGTAAATATATATTTGATGTAAAATATATAATTTGATATGGATTATAGGTGATGAGTGTGGAAGGGATGCACGAAAGTTCTTTGTAACAATTGACACACTTTTTATAATTTGTAATGGAATATGTTTTTATAGTGTTTGTTGTGTCTTGTTTGTTTGTGTCTATTCAAAAAATAAAAAAAATAATTTAAAAAATGGGGGAGGAGCGCTGGTCATGCACGCATGTGGCTGGGGTCGTGCATTGCATTATGGATGTGGCATGCCCATGCATAACCCCCCTATGCTCCCCCCGCTTTTGGCATGTGAGCCAAAAAAGGTTCGCCATAACTGCCCTAAACCATTCCAGACAAATAGCTGTTCAATCTCTTCTTAAAAACTTCCGATGATGGAGGACACACAACTTCTGGAGGCAAGCCATTACACAGATTAACAGTTGGAGGAAATTTAATTCTCAGCTGGATCTCAGTTTGTTAAACTTGTATCCATTGTATCCTCTTCTCTTGCCCTCACATGCTTTGGAGAATAGGTTAACCCACTCCTCTCTGTGATAGCCCCTTAAATATTGGAAGACTGCTATCATGTCATCTCTAGTCCTTCTCTTAATTAGACTAGATATGCCCAGTTTTCATAACCATTCATGTACGGTTTATTCTGCAGACCCCTAATTATATTTGTTGCACTTCTCTGCACTCTTTCTAGAGTCTCAACATCATTTTTTAAAAATTGTGGTGACCAAAACTAGACACAATATTCCAAGTGGGATCATTTATTATAGTTGATTGCAAACTGAATTTAGAACTGTATATAGTACAATAATAGTTGTACATTCTCTTTGATTTCTTCAGGGATTTAGTATTATCTATCATGATATTGTTTTTGGAACAATTGCTAATTTAGGTGATTGAAATAACATTTTAAAAGATATTATGGGGTTTCTGCTTAATACTGTGACATCTTCACTTTAAAATCCTACTGAAATTAATTTCCTTCCTGATTTTATTGAGTATATGTATGAATCTATAGAAAACCTCCACTATCATAATGAAGCTTTCTTTCTTCTGTTCAGAACTCAATAAATTTAGATTATGCATAACGCATGTTTATTGAGGGCAAATTGAAGTTCAGTTCAGATTAAACAGGTAGTGCTAGTAAATGTTGGGGCATTTGGCTTGGTTTATAGACCCCAATTTGTTTGTCTGTTTAGGACATTATTTCCTTTAGAAATGCATTTAGCTGGTATTCCAGCTAGGAATTAATTTAGAAGTGAATCAGTCTGCCTGATTCATTCTGTGGTGACCCTTCGTATGAATTACTGTAATGTGCTGAATATGGATCTTCTTTAGGAAGTGATTTGAAAAATTCAGCTAGTATAAAATATGGCAGCAGAAGCTTTAATGCAATTAAGCATATTATGCTAATTTTTCTTCTCTTCGTTGACTTTAAGATAGTTTCATGGTTTAGTTCATGATAATGCTCTTGACCTATAACATGGGTCTCTATATGGTTTGAAAGTTCAGTGCCTGCTGCAACAATTCTTGGCACTAGTTCAAACATTTTAAATTCGTTTAATATGGTACACATTTTATATCTGTTGAATTAACCTTTTCTGAGACTTTAGTTTCTAATGCAGAGATAAAAACTTCTCTGAACAATAATAATGGATAATGGAAGTAATAGTTCAGCAAAATCTGTCCCCGATTGTTTATTCATCTATTTATATGTATAGGCTACCCAATTCCATTACTAATATTAAATTTTGTGTTGCATATTATTGCACTGTATTGATATATGCATGTGTATGCAAATCAGACAAGATCTGAGCAAAGTTTTTAAGATCTATTCATCAAGATTTAACTGTGAGAAATAATGGAAAGGTATCAAAATGTGAATGGCATTTTATTTTATTATAAGTATAATCTTTATTGTCATTGTACTTAAGTACAATGAAATTGGTATTATGTTGTATTATGTTGTTACATAATTTTATATCTTATTTTATAGCACAAAAATAGCAAAATCTCATTTGTAAGATTTATTCCTCAAAGGTTGAACCCAAAACTTCAGAGTTTCATCCTTCAACATATGACTAACATTCCTGTTAAGGAATACATATTATTGTTTGCATGAAAAAAGGATGGCATAAGCATCTTCTAGTCTGTTCAAGAAATATGTATATATAAGAAGTTGTGCTCAACTATTTTAGGACATACCCTAATCAAATTTAAAAATCAGTGTTCCAAAACAATTCTAAAATTGAGCTATCAATAATGGTTGAAGACTCAGTCCATGAATGGACTTGTTCTCATAGGTAAAACAAAGTTTCTTGTGCAAGGATATGGATATAATAAGCTCTTTTCTCAAAGTGAATCCTAAAGTTTTAAAGGAATAAAATACCTCCTATTTAATTGCCAGTCTTATTTAGTCAAGTGTACCTCCCTACAGGAATTAGTCAGCAAGAGGTCTCAAGGTGCCCTTAATTTGCAGAATATTGGCTTGCTGGCAACATAATGATTAGATTGGAATGATAGCCATTCTGGTAGACTTAAAATACCTTAATGTAGTGCAGATATACATCAAAGCAGCTATATGTGACTGGCTTGCATATTTGTGTTACTGCAGAAGTTTTTAGAATTGAAAGTCAATTTCATGTGAAAGACATACGTTTTGGCAGTGAAGGTAACAAAGCTTGGCTTCCTTTTTTCCATATCCTTGACAAGATAGCCAAGAAGCGGTCTACAAATTAATAACTTTACTGTAGTAATTAGCTGCCAAGAAAGGGCATCATAGCATGGCTGACAAAGTGACAGAGGCAATGGAGGCAGTGGAATCAGCGGAGGAAGTCTGCAAGATTTGATCCTTAAAATAAATAACTACAAGATCCATTTGCAGGCTTGCTCCCTATTCCTAAAAGCAGTTAACATTGGAGGGATATAGCCCATTCATAACCTTTTACTCCTTTTCTCTATAAAAGATACCAGAATAAAAGAAGTGCTTCTTAGAAATACTCCATCCCTGTCCATCAAGTCCAAATGCATTTAGATGTACTTAGCAATAATAGAGATATCAGACTCCCTAGTACCTTATACGTAAGATGCAATATGTGTGGTCCAAGCAGCAATATTGAGCTATCAGGATATATTATAGGTAGCCCAACATCCATAGCTTTTTAATAATCTATAAGGAAGATTATGTTTTCAAATGGAGGTTCCTGATATTTTCATATAAGCACTTTTACAGTAGCAGCACTGGGGATTTGTCAGAAACATGGGCTTAATCCACCATAGCTATTTTACACAACTAATATAACAAATCCTTTTGCATTACTACTCTTTTGCATTTTAATATTCAATGACTATGGGCCTCACAGTTTAGGGACTGATATTATGGTATAGTTAGACATGTGCAACTGATTGGGTGCCAAATTGTGATTTTAATATAGATATTATCTGTTATTTATTATTTTATTCTAGAATTTTAACTGGATATTCCTTGACTGTTTGTATTTGTTCTGGTCTCTGGTTTTGGACTGTAATAAACTTGATTTGATTTGAATGAAACTTTTACATGGTTTTATCTAACCATTTTATCTGCCTTTTTATGCCTTACATGACTTTTCCCTTGTGGTTCTATAGCTTCTTGATCAACTACTCTTATTTTTCAGCTATGCACTTAAGGATGATTTTTCTTGACCTATATTCTCCACAGATCTATTGAATTATCCCCTGGAATCAGTTTAAGAGCTGAATCACAACCCTTTCAATACCAAGCACCAAAAATGTATATCTTCTTATCCAAGTGGAACCTGTCCTTCTTGTGATTGTGTGCATGTGTGTGTGCATGTATGTGAGAGAGAGAGCTTGTCTCATAAAATATCCCAATGTTTCACAAGTATAAATGTCTGCTTCTGATGATATCGTCTCTTCAACTATGAAGTGTGAAGTTGCTCAGTTTTGCCTAGCTAATTAGCCAGGTGTGTCGAACTGATAATATTTTGGAAAATATTCGGAAGACTGGATTTCAACATTCTACCCAGCCAAATGTATATCATCCAGGATCAGAGAACTGCTATTTCTCATATCATTGGGGCTCATATGCAGTGAACCACTGTTGTTTTTTAAATAGGCATACTCATAAAACATTCTAGATAACATGTGATTTCCACATCATTGCATCAGGTAAGGAAATCACTTTGCTGTTGGCATACCTGTCAAGGATATATCTATCTATCTATGAATGATTTTAGTAATTGAGTCATACAGTATTATGAACTACAACTCCTCCTTTTGACTAATGGTGCTATATGCAGAATCAGTGAGCTTATCCTCCTGGATGGATTTCTTACACGGAGAGAAAAAGTATGCCTGTATTTTACATCATGATATTTACTATTGTAGGAATTGGTGGTTTTTAAAAGCTAGCCAAGAATTTCAGACAGTTTACCTTTTGGTGGGGTGGGGAGGGGAAGTTGTCCTGAAGAAGATTCTGATAAACCTTAAAATATATTTAGCGTCTACTAAAGCCAATAAGATCATATCCAGATTCTCCCTCCTTTTCTTTGCAACAGTTAAATACAACTTCCCTCTTTTAATATTGATGATGTTACAGGGCAGACAAAATGCCTGAGATGCTGCATTAATTTTAAATATAATAATTTTAAAATTCCATTGTGGAAATCACCATTGATTTTTCCCCCCACTTGACTTTTTTGAAAAGAAAATCGGAATGGCATAGTACGTTGCCTCCTTTTGGGTTCTTATAGCTCTTGACAGCTTGAAATCCCACTATATCTATTTTTGAGGAAAAGCTAATTATCATGAAGGATAAGCAGTTAAAGTGCTTCAGTAAGCTGGTGGTTAAAGTAATGACACTTGTAGGAATGCAGTGGACAAATAAACTTTTCAAAACATAACATAGTTCACAACTGTCTTTTCAATCCAATAGTTAACATAAAAATATTTTAAAATATTTTAAATATTTTAAAAGGCTGTCAATTGGTTATATAACATCACTTCAGTTTGAGGATTAGAATGAATCATCAAACTATCATAGAACTTTCAATATTCTATACTTCCTGTTGCTCCAGAACTTGACCAAAGCAGTATTTGAGGATAGTAAACCCTGACTTTACATTCACCATTCACAACTATGTTGCTGTTGTAATTACTATTATATCATAATCGAGCATGGCCTCTGTAAGAAAGTCTGCAAGCTGTAGCTCTTCACAGTGCCTTTGGGGGGGGGGGGTGTCAGATGGTTACCATATAATTCTTCTTGATTATATATCATTGGAAAGTTAAAAGTTAAAAATTGTCCCCTTTTCAGTCTTTGCCATGTAGAGTCCCATGATAACTATTTGAAATGCAGATTCACGCAGTTCAAATAAACAATGGTTCTGATAATCCAGAACTTATATTTCAGTGTTAATTATACCTCCATTTCAAACCCAGTTTATTGCTTTGGATTCCTATGTTTTTGGTTATCCTCCATTAGGGGTGTATATATCTGGAACTTTACACTCTGCATTTACATCCATATTTGGTGTGTCCCCCCCCTACAAATTTACTGCAACTTAATGACCTGCAGAAAAGAAAATAATTTTCCAATTGCTTTCCTGTGACTTGCAATAAATCACTGTCCTGGGCTTTTTCAGACAAACACAGAGGTTGGGCTGTCTTCAGGCAATTAGTTTCACCTGTTCAAATAGTCCTTTCTTACAGTTTTCAGAGTAGAAGCATCATGCATCTCTTTGTTACAATCCACAAAAGAAGAACATTTTATCAAAAACACACACACACACAAACACACACTCACACACACACACCACGTACTAGCCCATCAAGCCTGCGGATTGTGGGAGGGATAAGTAAAGAATGCTGGGAGGGTGATTCATCGCAACAGGGCAACGCAAGGCATGAAGGTCATCAACTAAGTCATCATGCCCTGGTAAAACAAACAAAGACTTAGACATAAGAAGATGTTAAAAGCAGATGACATTAAACTGTAGTGAGAATGGCAAAGTATCATTTCACAATTCATGGAAAAAACCAGCCATAAACTACTCTTTTTACCAAGGAGGTTATAGGAATAAAAAATATAAAATAATTGACAATATAGTACTATCTGATGGCCCATCAGGTTGGATTGCACTCAGTGTTCTACTGTGGAAGAACTGTGGTTTGATTAAAGCCTGTTTGAGTATCAAGTTGCTAATGTTGCCACACACGAAAAGGACATTTGAAGCTACAAAGGCAGAATTACAGTGACAACATAGAGGTAAGAAGCATGAACGTGGGAAAGTTCAACACAACAAAAGACATAAATCAAATATTGACATCTTAGACATCAGTGAATTTAAATGGCCTGATCCTCAACCTTTCAGGCAGAAAATGATACTGTTACTACTTAGGAGATGAAAATTAAGAAATTATATTTTTAATATACAAAGAAACATTACGAAGACGAGTCTACAGCACAGTCAATGACCAAATTATATCAATAGATCCCAAAGAAAATTATGTATATGAAACAACGTTATATCATTACATATTCAGCCTGTGAATACAATAAAGAAGAGCACCTTAAGAGTGGTAGAAAAAATGTCAATAACTGCACTATATATTGATGACAGTACTCTGATAGATGAAAATACAAATGCTTTGCATGCCTAGTAATGAAAGTCAAGGAGACAGTAAAAAGAAAAAGAAGTAAGATTAAATTTAAAGAAGACCAAACTGATGTCAAAAGGGGTAACAAAGAAATTTAAAATGGACAACTTCTCTTTTTCAGGATCAACCATCAATAGTAATGAAGCAGTAATCACTTGGTATAGAAGCAATGAAGATCTTGGAAAAGATAGTCAGATGTGATGAACTGTCTGTATCCATAAAAATCAAAAATCAAAATTATACAATATTATTTTTTGTCTATGACACTTTATGGAAGTGAAAGTTGGACTTTGAAGAAGCAGGATAGAAGCATTTTTGAACTTTGGTCTTGATGAAGAATCCTCAGAATACTATGGATAGCCAGGAAAATACAAAATTAATCCAGAGTTGTCACTTAAGGCACAAATGGTAAGATTCAAATTATCCTACTTCTGACACACGATACAAAGATCCATGTACAAGCCTATTTTGCTAATAATTGTGAAAGAAAAAGGTCAGAAGTGGACAATTGGAAGCAAAGTAAATGGAACGAGTTAAAAAGGGAATGATTGTGCTGTTGGAAGACTTAAAGGTTGGTGACAGATAATCATGCAGAAAATCTGTGTGATTGCTAAAAATCAATATCAACTTGATGGCATATAATTTTGGAAAACTTCTTTGGAGAATAATGAAGACTCCCTTTTCTATTTAAAAAAAATCTAAGATTTCTTTAATTTACTAGACATGTTATGCTGTTAATTCATATTTTTAACTGCATTTATTGTAGACATATATTTTTCCACTCCTAGAACTGTGTGACGTATATTTTAAAACTGCTTCACTAATGTTGGTTTATCTGTGAGTTTCACAGTTATAGTGACAGCTAAATTATGTTTTATACATACATCATCTGTATATCCATCCATACATCTATTATCTGAAAACTCCCTGGATGTAGCTAAAGATATAATGATGATAAAGATATAAATAATGTTAGGACTATTTGTATTTCACGTAAACATCTTTATAAAGAAAATATTTGATTACTTTATTTGAGGTGTAATTATACCAAAAGTTCTATCATGTATTTAGTTTAATGGAGAACATTATTCAGGACCATATGCTCATCTTGGCATATTACATTCCCATGCGTCACTTTGATCCCAAGGGAACAACAGAAAAAAAATGAGGAAAAAATCAGTTTTGCCGTATATTAACAGGAAAAAAAAAGGAGAGGATGTAAAAGCGTATTTGTTTAGAAATTCTTCTGTTTGTCAAAATAATTATAGATGAGATGGATGTACATTTCATGATCGGGAAAAAAAAGGGCATGGTGTGACATTGAAAGATCAGGGTGAAAAAGAGCATTCATTCATATTATTTGCACCATGAGAATGGAGCCATTGTGGCATATATGTCCTAGCACCGGGATGGCAAACCTATGGCATGCGTGCCACAGGTGGCACGGAGCCATTTGTCAGTGCATGCGAGGCGTTGCCCTGTCAGCTGGCCAGCACACATGTGTGCACTGGCCAGCTGAGTGCAGCCTTTTTTAAACCCATTTTTCGCCCTCCCCAGGCTCCAGAGTCTTTATAGGAGCCTGGGGAGGGCGAAAAGGCCTCCCCCCCCATAGGGCCTCTGGAGGCTTCAGGAGCTTCCCTGAAGCCTCCGGAGTGCAAAAAAACGGCCCTATGGGCAAACAGGAAGTTCAGGAATGGACTTCCGGTTTGCTCATAGGGTTGGTTTAAGCCCTCCGGAAGCTTCAGGTACCTTCAGGAGGTTTCCCTGAAGCCTCCGGAGGACTAAAAAGGACCCTACGAGCAAAGTCACTTCCGATTTGCTCGTAGGATCATTTTAAGCCCTCCGGAGGCTTCAGGAACCTTCAGGAGGCTTTCCTGAACCCTCCAGAGGACTAAAAACCACCTTACGAGCAAACCAGAAGTCACTTTTATGAATTCCACCATTTATGAAATGAAATGGAGTCTTGACATGTACAAAACATATCCTATTGTTTTCTTTCCAACTACCTGTACATTTGTATTAATTTCATTTTTTTTATATTGTCAAAGGACTAAATCAATAAAAAATCCATTGTTTTGTACACCTAGAATATAGACCTCTCCACCCACCCACCCCTTTGGATTGTGTCAACTTTCCTGTTTTAGAAAACATCATATTAACTTTTTAAAAGGTTAAAGGGGCAAAATATGTGTCTTGACTACAAACTGAATAGGAACCAATGCGGTGATGTGGCTTCAAAGAAGGTAAATGAAATGGCTACAATTTGGATTGCTAAACTGCATAAGAGTTTGGATGTTTTAAAAATAACCTTTTCCAATTATTTTGGATTCATTTTTTTCTAGGAAGGGTTTTATTTAAGTTCACATTATTTATTTCTTTATATTAAATAATGTTTGAATAGAATAAAAATAATATAGGTTTTGAGCTAAAAAGAAGATGAATAGGGACAACTTCATATTTTGTCTTCTGCTGCTCAATTCCAAATATCGACTTTAAAACTTTCTCTTATCTCTGCATATAAAAACCATTTAAAACTAAATCCTTCTGAAGCCATTTGCTCTTTTGCTTTTATCTTATATTCTCCATGTTCTTGTGCTAACATCTCTTGATATGTTACCATGTTTCCCTGAAAATAAGACAGGGTTTTATTTTCTTTTGCCTCACGAAACATGGCCTTGGGCTTATTATAGGGGAGGGTTTATTATTTTCTGAGGCAGGTGAGAAGCGAGGCGCGCCTTTTACCTTTCCAGCTCCGTTGCGTTCCTCACCATTGTGCTCAGGGAAGTGGCTGGTAAAAAAAAAAACCTTCTCGCGAGTTCAGTCAAACTTCTTGAAGTCACAAGAAGGATTTTTTTTTAACCAGGGGCTTCCCTGAACACAATGGCGAGGAACGCGATGGACCTGGAAAGGTAAGAGGCGAGCCTCACAGCCCAATACCACCCACCTCGCCCCAATGGTATAGGCAGCCTGCCTGGTTCCCTTCCCCACCCTCCCTTTAATGAGGGGTGGCAGGTGGTGGTGGGGAAGCAAGGCGCGCCTGTTACCTTTGCAGGTCCATTGCATTCCTCGCCCTTTCGCCCATTGAATCCCCTTGTAAAAAAACACTCATGAGTTCAACTCGCGAGGTTTTTTTACAAAGGGCTTCAATGGACGAAAGGGCGAGGAACGCAGCGGAGCTGTCAGTCTCTGGTAGTGCTAGGACGGGTGTCTTGTTTCTCCCCCCCACCTGCCACCTCTCGCTAAAGGGACAGCAGGGAAGGAAACCAGGCAGGCTGCCTTTACCATTGGGGTGGGTGGTATTTTTTGCGTGATAAGGAACAGGCAGGAGGGGGTGACCGCATTGCTGGCCTGCCACTGTTTTTGCGGTGAGCTCTTTTTGCACGGGAGGGAAAGGCGGGGGTGGAAGCTCTTTGCTTTGCCTGCCGCTGTTTTTGCATGGGGCTCTTTTTGCATGGGAGGGAAGGGCAGGAGGTGGAAGCACTTTTCTTTGCCTGCTGCTGTTTTTGTGGCGAGCCCTTTTTTTGCCCCGCAAGCTGTACCGGTAGGTGATACAGTGGTAATGCCGGGACCGGTTGCGCATGCAGTTAAATAGTTGGGGGCAGGCTTATTTTCAGGGGAGAGCTTCTTATGCCGCATGCTCTGAAAAGCCTGATTGGGCTTATTAGCAGGGCATGTCTTATTTTCGGGGAAACACGGTAATCTTTTTTTTTACCTGCTGTTTTTTTTCAATACAATGATTATTGTGTTTAGGCATATATAGACATTTTTTGACACAATCTGGGTTTATATCTATTCCGTATTCTCAATTTGACACTTCTAATATACACTTCTAATATGATTTTTAAAATCTATATTATCCTTAACCTTATCATACCATAGAAAAAATGATGCCATCAAAGTCTCAGTTTGTGCCCAAGTTCAATTGTATTTATGACTTATTCTGATAAGTACATATTATTTTATACTATTATACTGTATGCTATTATTAAAAAAACATGAAATAACCAAATTCCAAAAATATTATTTACACAGTCAATACAGAAATTCTTGTGGCTCAGATTTTTTAAAAGCAATGCAGTTTCCCAAACCCTTCACACACAGTTTTAATATGATGTGTGTGTGAGAGAGAGAGAGAGAAAGGGAGAGGGAGAGAAAAGGAGGGAGGAATGGAGAGAGAGAGAGAGAGAGAGAGACTTTTGTATGTGTTCTTTGAATTATGACCACTGTTGTGTGTGTGCTTTGAGAAATTATCTTGGACAATGGCATGGAAAATGGCATTATCTGTAATTAGAAATAATAATCTGTAATTGGTTCATTTGCCATATTTCTACAGTTCTGATTTAGTTGAACAGTGTGATCATTATGCCACCAGATTTCAATAGAGGTGTCACAATGAAAAATAATTGCAATATTCCACAATATTAACTGCACCCTAATTGCAAAAGTTTTGAAATATAATTACCATGAAAGCTAATGCGACAGGGAACATTAAGCATAATTAGTGTATATTTTAAAAAAATAAAAAAAAAACTGTTAGAAGCTTGTTATTGTCTTGTAAGGTAGCTTCAGATTAGCTGCATGAAGACTACTTTCATCTAGCTTTTCTAGAATTTCAATTATTATCACATAATATAATATTTATAGCCCATACTTGCCAACCCTGTAGGAATTGGCATCATAATATAGGTTGGTCCTAAGCATTCTTGCAGAACACATAAATGAGTATTAGAAGCATTTAGATGTGCTTATTCTTATAAGGAAAACTCAATTTCATACTACACTGTTCTGAGTTAAGCTTAATCTATGCTATATTTCATTATACACCATTTTAAAAATCCTGATACCTAATATGCAAATAAACATTCTTCAGTCCAATATTATTTCTCATAAAAAATGAACTTCATAATTAACTTACAGTCAGTCTATCATGGGTTTATTCATTAAATTATACATGTAATTGCATAGAGTGTTGCCATAATTCATCACCAATTCAACTTTTAATGACCATAAAATACTTTTAGATAGAAAGATACATACGAAGTTGTAAATTGTCTCTTAATGCTTCTGAAAGAATTTCTCTGATCTCAAAATTAAGCACATTTGGGCCTGGTTAGAACTTCGATCAGAGAACAGCAGAAAATTCCAGGTTTTAGAAGAGACTGGAAAGTTTAAAAAAATCTTTTCTAGATAAGGAAATAGCATACCACTTCATTACTCTTGGAAACTATCTGGATGGTTGAACACATCAACTATCCAATGTGGAGATATATAATCCACATTTAATTGGTTGAATCATAAGGTAAGCAAATCATATGACCGTAAAACCCACTTAGTGTAAGTGTGGAAAAGGGGCATTTTTAAAGCTCTAAACTGCACTACCATAATTGCCTTATTTATTATTTATTTATTAAACAAATTATATGGTGCTCAACTCACACACTATTAAAAAAAAAACATTAACAGTGGGCCAGTATCTAATTCCCACCCAGCTCTTCATGAAAGAGAGATGGGTAGCTGGGTTACAAGAAAAGGTTTCTGGATATATTGAATCCGTGCCAGTATTCCTGATACAAGAAGTCATGGCAGAACTGGAAAAAGTAGGTGAAATTGTTATTTATCAGAATAATTATATAGTTAATATAGTTATAATAGTTAGCTAGTTAGCATACTTATGGGTTGAATAATAGAATTTATGAAGAAGTCGTTTATAGATGTTTCCAATTCTCAGATTTTTGTCCACTGGATGGAACTCAAAACAATTCAGCACAAGAATACAAATATTTATCATAAGGATTTTTTTTCTGTTGAAAAGCCAAGCCCTATTACAAATGTTACATACCAAAAGCACAACATGTATAGCAATATGAATATGTTATATTTTTCACCTCTTTCTCCTGATCAGGCCCTGCAATGGGCTAGATGGCTTACTTTTTGGGCAGGATCATCCAGATCATGAATGACTGAGAATCTCTATAGACTTTTAGCTATCCAATTTGGGATGTATAACCTTTGAATGGTGTGGGAGTATGAACGGATTTCCAGAAAAAAGAAAAAACAAGGAAGTCCAGATGCCTTCTGAAAAAAAGCACCTTTGGGACAACAATGACCTGGAGGGCTGAGAATCTCTATAGAATGGACCCAGGAGTTAATTTTAATAATGCCTATCTCTATAAAAGACTGCATTTCAAAGATGTAATGTAAAGGAATACAGATTTACCTGACAAATTGAGAGTGATCTAAAAGTAGATTTAAAAATGGCAGGCTACAAGAATTAAAAAAAGACAGGCTACAGTGTAGAAAAAGATGCTACATTGGATATAACAAAAGAAATTGGCTGATATCTTAATAATTCAAAACAATATGCAAATAACAAACCAGGAAAGTGACCTAGATCATTTTCCTTTATTGGATTTGCAAAAGAGCAAAACAGTCTTGGTCATCTATCCTGGCCAAACAACTGGTATGGATTGTGTGATAAATGTGATTGTAGTTGTGGGACAGTTTTGTCCTTAATATTTTTGGATTGTTGAAACATCTATTCAGTGAGATGGCCTTCCTACATATTACATCTATTTACTTCTCTACCTGCTAATCCAGCCTTCACCACGGTTGAGTAACATGGCAGACATTGCTAGGAAAATAGAATTTCTTTAGAATAGTTGTGCATACTTTCAGACTGAAAATATAGCATCATATGGGTTTCAAACATTAGTGTTGGATCTAGGGATTTTTTTTTTCTTTCCAATTTCTTGGTTCTACCCTTTTTAATATCAGTGTTTAACTTTAAACTTATAACTTAACTTACTTTTCCATAGGTTATTTTATCATAAAAATTTAAGCCAATGAAGCCAAAGTCAAAGTGCAGAAATTGTAGGTAATTTTTTTCATTGTCATTTGTCAAAGGAGAAACAAAAGGATTTTCTGAAACAGATAATAAGATGTCCTGATACTCGTTTTTAATGGGTCACTTGTGATTCATTTGTACTGCATAATATAATCACATTCTTTATTTCACATCTCTGCTATTAGAGATAGCTATTGTATTTTGACATAGAGTTTTAGCATCTACATAGAAATCATATTTTAATAGTATGTTTTATGACTGATCTTTGGTTATGCTGCCATTAATAGTGAAATGTTAGCACAAATGTAAAGTTACATTTAAAACATCTAATTTGTGAAAACATTTTCTGCAAAACCTAATTTACAAATCTCAAAATGGAACATATAAAACATTATAAGCTGGATGGAATGATAGAAAAGATACACTATTCCTATAGAATTGTGATTATTTTTCTAGAGATGTGTAGTTTGGAAGGGGAAAGTAAAGAGCACCAAAAATCCAAGAGCAGATAACCATAAGGAATGATATTCATAGCCATGCTCACTATCCACCTACTTAAGGAAAGAGTTAAGCAGGTTGATCAGAAAGTATCTTCATCGAGCACAATTTTAGCAGAATACCTTAAGAGAAACAAAGAGCAGATGTGGTGGGATATGGACCTGGTTTATAGAATTAATTCAGCATATGCCAGAACTCATAATGTTCCAAGAGAGGTACACGTTAAATTTCTCAGGAGGACCACGAGAGACGAGGTGCTAAGGGCCCAAAGGGAGGGACCTCTAAAATACCAAGATAAAGAAATTACCATTCTTAAGCAAATTCCATAAAAGATTAGAGAAAAAAGGAGGAAGTACTCTTCCTTATCAAAGAAACTATACAATAGAGGAATTTGGTTCAGATGGCTATTGCCAGAAGGAATGCTGATTTTCTGGGAGGGAAGCCGAGTTAGAATTAAGACAGTGGATGAGGCAGAGGCTTTTATTAAGAAACATTTTTCCCTCCCAGAGGACGAAGATAGTGGAGGTGGGGGGAAAAACAGCAATGTACAAGATATGGAGAGGGGGGGCATGGCTCCACCTGGGGGCACGGAGGAGGGAGCAATATCGAAAAGGCTCAGGTCTCAAAAATAAATATATCTGAAATATTATTGTAATTGCTGATATACTAGAAAGTGACAAAGAAAGAGATGATTGAACATATTGTTGATATAAAGTAAGAATTCTGTTTATGCTACCCTTTACATGTTATTTTTAAAATTGTAGAAGTGTGAGATTTGGGGGGATTTCTACTGCTAACATGGGAGCTACTAAAATTTTCTATGTACCCTATTACCTTTTCCCTATAAATGTTTTAAAACCAATAAAAACTTTTTACAAAAAAAAGTATCTTCATCATAATACAAATGGAAGATAATGCCAGTATACTGTCTCTTGCTTTCCAATATCAGTAACATGATGTATAAGTTGAATTCTCACCCATATTTTTTTTTCGGGATTCGAACCAACTATCAGGATCTGAAATCATGGAATATAGTATGTTAGGTGAGTATATAGCTTTAGGAGACCTCCAGATGTTGAACCTGGTGTTTAGTGGTACTACAGAAAGGGATATATAGAATCTATCTTTAGTATCATAGTTATATTCCTAAGCTTTCAGACAAGAAATATAATAATTTTACATTACATCACGCCTTTGAGTAACTGATTGTATACTACCTCCTGTACTCAAAATGAATTAAAATATTATACAGGGCAGTGACGTACAGTCAGGGAAGGCAGGGGAGGCAGAGCCTCACCGCTCTCATGAAAAGAAAAAAAAATGTAAAAGGCGAGTGCTGAGGTGAGGCTTAAAAAAGCCTCTAAAAAAGGGAGGACTGTGACAACTTTGATCTTTGCAAGCGTGCAAGCAAAATACCCCAGGATCACCGTGGCGGGGACAGCAACTCCTTCCGCTGCATTGCTGAGAAGAGCCACACTGTGCAGGAGGCTCCTCAGCGCTAGCCTCATATCAGCGCAAGCCGCGGTCCCCTTCACGTTGGCTCAGGAAGGAGGGGAATGGGACCGCGGCTCGTGCTGATCTGAGACTAGTGCTGAGGAGCCTCCTGCACACGCGGTCCCATTCTCCTCCTTCCTGAGTGGCTCGCACTGATCTGAGGCTAGTGCTGAGGAGCCTCCTACACAGCGTGGCTCTTCTCCGCAGGCAGTGGAAGGAGTTGCTGTCCCTGCCACCGTGATCCTGGGGTATTTTGCTTGCACACTTGCAAAGATCAAAGTTGTCACAGTCCTCCCTTCATGATCATCATTTGATGACGTCAGTGCCTCACCAGCCATAAACCTCACTGCACGTCACTGATACAGGGTATATATACACTGTATAAAATGGAGAAATCTCCCCCCCCAGAAAAAAAGACTGGAGGTTGTGAAAGTCAATCTGATCAGCAAGGGTATGACTATCAACTACAGTAATATAATGGGGACATCTGCATATTTCCAATTGTTAGTGTTTCAGCATCCAGTTTTGATTCCTGCTGTCGTGTCATCTAATATAACCAATGTGCAATTTAAACTGATGTGAGAGTAATAAGCAGCCTTGTCTCACTCACATCTATAATCTGAGCCACCCTGTTTCTCCAAAATCAATTCTTGTACTACCTTCTTGTACTCTGTAAAAGTTTCTGGGAATAATCAAGTATCTTGGTATCCTCACTAGGATTAATATTCTATTTTGTGCCATGACCTGCACACTTAAAGACCTGGTGATGGGCAGTAAAGCTATTGTAAATGTCTTTCTTAAATTCCATCACTCTCTTTATTATCCATATTTGATCCAGTGGTTTTTTTTCTGATTGGGGTTGTTCTCTTCATTTATGGTTCTGTTATTCTTCAGCCAAAACTTTGCTCATGTGACAAAATAATAGCATGTTTGGTGATTTGCACATTGTTTTGCATCTTCTTTTTCCAATATGTACACATTCAGTACCAGATTCCTATCTGCTATTTCAGTTTGGTTATATATTGTTGACAAAGAGCTGTAAGCATTTTTTTCCTGTAGCTTTACAAAGTTTAAATACTTTTGTAGTTATTCAGTCTGCTGTAATGCTTTTGTATTTGATAGATAGTCCATTCCTTCACACACTTCACATTTATGTGGAGATGGTTTCCTGAATATATTCTGCCTCTGTGAACATTTCTGCCATTTAAAATCAATCATGATTTTAAGAGGGTGTCTGTGAAAGATGCTGCTCATGGAGGGAGACTACAGTGAAGAAGCATTTCCCAGGAACGAGGGGGCACATTCCAGAAAGGGAGGAAGGAGTAAGAGGCAGTCCTGCTGAGGAATGGATAGGAGACAGAGGAAGAGAGTAAAGATAGCCACTCCCTAGAATCTTCCAAGGTATATTTGTGATTCTAAGTGTCTGCTATGTATAATAAAGAAGTGAACTTTGGCTGAATTGCTTTACATTGTGCTCGGCTTAGCTGATCATTTCCATCTAAACTTCCTACCATCTTACAAGTTCACCTCTTTACTAGATCTCCTACATGATCATTATTATGGTTCATTGCACATTATGGTTTAAATGTCAGCCAGATATTTAGACTGATTTTGGGGGTTTTATCCTCCTATAAAGGATCTGGGATAGGCAAAATGTTGTTCTTTGAGGTGTTGAAGGTGAAATCAGAGGATTTAGGATGTTCCAGGGGTGGGTTCCAGCAGGCACTACTCCCAGGCTGCTCGTATGCTTGCTTCGTGCGTGCTTGATATGCGCTGCATGCACATGCACAGTGCAATTAAAATTGTTCTGTGCATGCGCAGAACTGAAAAACAAGATGGCACCGCCAACGGTGCCACCTGGGGAACCAGTTCGGGGCCATGGTAGACCTTGGTCGCTGCTGGTTCCAGTGACCCAAGCTGCCAAACTACTACCGGTTCAGCCAAACCGGTCCGAACCAGTAGGAACCCACCACTGGACTGTTTCAAGTAAATTCCAATTGTTTAAGGACTGTACCAAGGCACTTTTTACTATTGCTACTCCATTTGCTTTCTTTTACCAGTCGTTCTATTTCTGTTTTCAGGTCTTTGTATTTTGTGATTTTCTTCAGTTATTTCTCTTCTATTCTGCTGTCTCCAATGCTGCAACATCCCCTAGATTTTTTCCTCTTACTTCTTATAATGTTGTCTTCTGAATTTCTGCTATTAAGAAATGTCTAATTTTCTTTCTCATAATATTCCTCTGTTTCTTGATATTCTTAACCAAGATATCATAGTTGCCCTTCCCTACTTGATGTTGGCAGTTTGTCTTCAGTTTTTGCACATCTTTAATTTCTCTGATACTTTCCTCCTCTTTCTCCTTTGGGGAGCGGGGTACTGTGATGATTTATTTCAAAAACCACTATGTTGAAATGTTAGGATTGCTTTTTTCTACATCAGTTCCCAATATTCTCTTAGTGCTCTAGTTCACTTTATGAAAGTTTATGTATATTGAATTTATTTGTAAAATTAATCTTACATTCTGGCAGTATAACCTCCAGGCCAGTAATTGCTGGTATTCTTATTATCTTTAATTTTATAAGTTTAAACCTTATATTTGACTCCAATATTTTTTTTAAAAAAAATCATCATCTTTACCTGGAAACCTTCTGTATGACTGGGTCACTGCCTACATTTGCTTAAAACAGATTTTGGCAATAAATATTTAAAAATCTTCATGAAATGTTTACTCTATATATTCCAAACAAACATTCTTCTCATTCCTCTATTTCTCATTTTTTTCTCTTCCTCCATTAATAAAATTATATCATTTTTGATTGTGCATTTAGCACTTCTTGCAATTGTCATTTACATTAGAATTCCTCAGTTTCTTCTACTTTGCATCTGTAGTAGAGTCTTACATTTCTTTAATAATGTTGTTCACTAGAGAAGCACTAATTCTAATACATATAATCTTGACTTTGGGGGGATTATAGCTGAGCATATAATTATTGCTCTTTTAGAGTATCAGTACTAATCCATTTCTCTCTATGGTTCATTCCTTCCTGACCATTTAAGTTTATTTATTAATAAAACCTGCAATTTAAATGAATGAGGAATTTAAATATTTCTGCTTTCTACTTTGACAATTTCATTTGGGGGGGGGGTGTTAATGCTATCTAGATTTCATCTTTTTGAAACAAGATTTTCTTTCCGTACTGGCAATACTGATATCATTGATGTCTAGACCTCCTTTTGGCTTTGATCACCTTCAGTTTTACTGAAAATTTAGCAGTCAATAGCTAGAGGCATACTTTCCAATTTAGGATCTATTCATAACAGCCCACAAACTTTTCTAAATGATTCAGACATGCCCATAAAGTTTCCTGATTTTGAACTTCCATCAGTTAGGGAAATTAACTTGCCTGATGCTCCTAGTTCAGTTCATCCCAATAGAGGATTATTTCAATCTATGTTTTTAATTGAATGACTGACATAAAAAAACTCCATATGTATCTTACTATTTAATAAAATTATTTATTCATTTGATTTATAAGTCGTCTTCCTGGTAACACTTCTTCCTCAATATTTGTCTTTTTGACGTAGGTTGATCTCGGAAAAGAAAAAAAAATCATCCATGAATTTCTGTGACTAAAGCTGGATTTGAACCTGGGTTTCTCCAGTTCTGTGTATTGTATGTGTGGGTCCAAGCAATGTGACCTTTTGTAATTTTGTCAATAAGCATATGTTCTCCTAGTATTGTCACTCTCTTTCAGTCCATCTTACAAGGTTATTATTGTGGGAAAATAGGCAGAAAAGTATTAAGTATGTTCACAGTCTTGAATTAACTAAGTATATATACAAAGAAGAGGGACCAAAATATTACAATATTTAATTTATTTCACTTCATAAATATTTATGTATGTGATTGAAGACACATCGTACAAATGGCAATACTTTCTAAGCATTCAGCGATGCCACAGCTCTAGTGAATTAGGCCATAAATAGATTGAACTGTAGCTTTCAAATAGAATAATTCCACAAGTTTGGTTTTTCTGAATTATAAATAGCTCACTTTCTTTTGGTTCCAATTTTATAATATTGGATGAAAATATTCCATATATTAATATAAATTAGAAGTTTGGACTAATGTTATTTATTTTTATTTATTATAGCTTTTCTGTTACGTTTTATCATTCAGATCCAAAACTAGCATACAGATAATTTTTTAAAAAATAACCTTTGAATTATTAGCAGTAATTAAAAAAGCATTCCACTAAGCATTAAAAAGCATGTTAACGTTTTAGATAATATGGGACAATACAAAGATACGCAAGAAAGACAAAGCAATTGTAGTAAGTGTGGGAGGGACCAGATGAACAGGTAAGCCTTAAGTTAGTTCTGGAAGCTTAACAGACTTAGTGCTAACTATGATTAAATAATTTTGTGACAACTTTTGAAGAATCTGTGAGAGTTGTGAGAGAATCATGCAAGTCTCTGGAAGTTCACATGCAACTCTGGGCCTATGAATGGTTTCTGCTTTTTTGCTTCTTTTATTACTGCAACTCAACTTTTTTTTTCCTGGCAAATGATCAGAAACTTGGGATTCTCTTCATATCTTTTCTTCAACACTTGTTTTATTGGATACCTGAAAAGAAAAAAGAGCATTCACCTACTTCTATTATGTTTGAATCCAATATTTCAGAAATCCTTCTTCCGCTCCAAGCTCAGCTAATCACCATTGTTAACAAGGACACTGAAGAAATAGATTTTTATAACGTCTGCATTCCCCGGAAAAGCTATTTAAACAGCTTACAGCTGCTTAAAGACATCTTGGGTTACACTTTGATTTTCATCCATATAAAAGCTGGTGCTTGGAATTGACATTGGTATAATTAGAAATAAGTTGATTCCACCGGCGAACGGCTGGATTTTTTTATGAGTCTGCACTGAATAGGATGGAGACAAAAACAGGACGAGATCCATTTATAAAATTGAGATGAGATTGACCTTGTTGAAGTGCCCTTGCTCAGAGTTTTTCTACAGGATAAATAGCAAGCATTTGGACGTGCTCACCTGTCAGAAAGAATGCATAGACATCACAGACATCTCCCCTAGGGGCACTTATTCTGAGATGCTAATGCAGAAGGAGCAGAAAGAGGATAGGGAAGCTGGAGAGATGGGAGGGCTTTTGAGCATTGTGATAAATGCACTGATAGAGTAAGCAAAGCTTTGGAGTACACACGCTACAGCCTTTTTTTTTTTTTTAAGGAAGAGATTTGTCAACATAATTGTGCTAATCTGTAATCTACATTATTGAGCAATTAGCCTTGCTGTTTGGATTGCTTTGCCTGCACACTTATGTATAAGTCTGTGTGCTAGCGCATGCATGCCCTCACCATATTGGGCTATTTTAGTAATGTGTAATTTCTATTTCTTGCTTTTGTCTGGAGGCCTCTCGCATTACATTTAGATTGTGTCCTTTATCATCCCAAATTGACATTTATGCTTTTACTTCTATTGTTTGCCTAGCTCCTCTCTGGTGTGGATCAACAATTTGTTTGAATCTGTGTCACTTCTCTTATCTTCCCCAACGCAGAGATGCACTCATTTTGCACTACCATCTGCCTCCAGAGGTTATGTTAGCAACAGTGGAGAATTTCCCCCCCCCACACACATTCCTCCCCCCACCCCCGCACCCCAATCGAAAATGCTCTTGAATGTTAATTGCTTATCCAGTTGGTTTATAAGACTGCAGAGATGACTGAGCACATGAAAACAGTTTTGACAGAAGTAATGGAATGCTACTGCCTGCAAATAAATAAATCTGATTTCCATAAAAGAAAATTGTGGCTATGGAGAGGAAGTCATAGAATGCAGAAAATTATAATTTAAAGATGAGCTATTCACTGTTCTTGGAAAGCACAGGCTTGTCTTAGATGAATACAGTAGAGTTCTTCCCCCAGCAATAAAGAACTCTTTTATTAGCTCTGATATTTAGCTGAAACAGTGTTGTTTGTTTTTCTTCCTTTTTCCTAAATGTCTTTAGGGTTGTTGTTTTTTTTGGCTTTTTTAAAAAAGTAAGTGGAAGATGCATATAGACTAAATAAAAGAGACTTATATTCGGGAAAGAAAACTGGTACAATTTTTGAAGTTAATCTCTCTGGCTGTTTAGCGTTTAGTGTTTTTCTTTCTTTCTCTACATTCAGTATCTTGCTTTATTTTCTGTTTTCATAGTCAGATGTACACGTGCATGCACACTGGCCAGTTGGTCTTCAGGTATCCAGCGCTCTGGCACATGCCCGCATGTTCTGGTTTGGGCACTCAGTGCCAAAAAGGTTCGCCATCACTGTCATATACTGACAATACTTGAGAGTCATCTTCTGGAGGGAAAAAAAGCATTTTTTTTCCTGCCTTGATAAGGAAAGGATTTCTTCTTCCCTTCCTCCCCCAATCTGGAACATTATTGATGTATTTCCTCTTGGAATCTGACTTTGGCTAGTGAATTTAATGGCATACGTTTGTAGGAGTTTAGGTGAGTTTCTTCCTTGAAAATGCATAGTATGGGAGCAATGGAAAAAAGAAGTTACTATTCCAAACCACAGGAAAAACGTTGAACTACTCTTCAAAACTCTTCAGATTTTAGAAATATTAAATATAGAATAAAATGGATAATTTCATTGTTCGTTTTCCTATTTGATAGAAGCTGTCTAGTTGGATTTCTTAGAGCATTAGATGTTGAACTAGGGTCAGGCGGATTCAGGTTCAAAACTCACTGAGTGACCTTAGACAAGTTTTTCTCTCTCTCAGCTCATCTTACTTCTTAGAATTGCTGCTATGGGGATAACATGGCAATCCCCATATAAGCCACCTTGACCTCTTGTGCGAAAGTCAGAATCTGTAAAATTGATGCATTTCTTTTCATGTTGCGGATATGACAGGAAATGAGTTGTTTTGGGGCCAACACTTCTAGTTTCCAATTACAATATTGTGTTAATGATAAGAAGGACTTTGGAATAATAGACTGCGGGACTATTCCGCTGCTCTTCACTCTGCTGTAAGGAACAGAAATGTTAAGACATTATTAGGGTGAACATCTGATAGGAACATTAGGTGATGGCTTGAAAAATACTGCCAGTTCAACACTTCCTGCCTCTGGCTCTGCTTGTTTCACATCATATTACATAGAAACAATATGTTGAAGAGTCACCTGAAGTGAAGAAAGCTTGCATCATACTCAGCTAACCTAGCTACAGGAAGTCCACAACTTACAACCACAGTGGAGCCCAAAATTTCTGCTGCTAAGCAAGACAGTTAAGTAGTTGTACGTCATTTACAACTTTTTTATAACAATTGTTAAGTGAATCACAACAGTTGTTAAGGAAATCATGTGGATGTTAAGTGAATCTGGCATCTCCCATTGACTTTGATTGTCAGAAGCCAGCTGGGAAGGTTACAAATGAGGATCATATGGGCCCAGGACAGTGCAGCTGTAATAAATGCATGTCAATTGTCACATGCCTGAGATGTGATCATGTGACCATGGGGATGAGCCAATGGTCGTAATTGTGAAAAATGGTCATAAGTCACTTTTTTTTCCAGTGTTGTGGAATGGTTGCTAAATGAGTGGTTGTAAGTCAAGGACCACCTTTATTTAAGATTTTTCTTAGACTCTTCCAAACTAGACTGAAGAACCTTTTACTCAGTGTTTCTACTTTGTCACGTTTATTTTATCAATATCACTGTTCATGATAGTTTGACTCAGCTAGCAAAGAGAACTTGGGTATCAAAGAATTTTAATTCTCTGAATGACATTTTCCTGCAGGATCTCTTTCTATAGACGCCCCTAGGGCTGTGATGGCAAACCTATGGCACATGTGCCACAGGTGGCACGCGGAGCCACTTATCAGGGTACTCGAGGCATTGCCCTATCAGCTGACCAGTACACATGCGTGCGCTGGCCAGCTGACTTCGGCCTTCTTTTGAGGTCATTTTTTGCCCTCTGGAGGCTTCAGAGCCTTCAGGGAAGCCTCCCGAGTGCAAAAAACCAGCCCTACAGGAAACTGGAAATTCCGGAACGGATTTCCGGGTTGCTCGTAGGTCCGGTTTTAGCCCTCCGGAGCATTCAGGAGCACTGTGGAGGCTTCAGGGAAACTCCTGAAGCCTCCGGGTGGGGGGGGGGGTTGGGAGAGGATCTGGGGAGGGCGAAAAAAGCACACCAAAAATGTGGCATGCCCGTGCACGACCTGTGCTCCCCACACTTTTGGCACGCGAGCCACAAAAGGTTTGCCATCACTGCTCTAGGGCCTGTAAATGGGGATGGAATTTACTGCACTGCCATACATCTCATTCAAATGACATGGAATTGTTTTAGGGAGATCTCATAATCCCTATTGTCAAATGTCAACAAGGTAATTTTAATGTCAGTGCTAGGCTTGAAATGATTTCAGATTGTGTCAAGATCTTCCATTTTATTTAAGAGTGCTAACCACTCAAGCAACCTGCCTCTTATATGATTTCTAAGAAAAATGGGGGAAGGGCGCACACACAACCACATCGTGGCATCTGGCATCATCTCATCTTGTACAGAATCATTGTCTATTTTAGGGACGCCACCTCTAATATGGAAGGGAAGTGATAGGCATTAGCTGGATGAGGGCAAGTAATAAAATATTTATCAAATGCAAAAATGCTTTTGTATATCATCACCACTTGATTGGATATCTGTGAGATAGATAGATGTCAAGTTATTGCTTTCATCATCACTGCTTGCATTCTTGGTACAAAGAAGATGATACAATGGGTACCATCACTAAGCAGTGCTCACACAATGTTGGTAGGAAACAAAGTGTCCGACGTTTATCTACGTGTTAATATTGGAGTTCATATTATTCTGGTCACTTTTCCTGGTCTACACCAAAGGGTTTAGCAAGGGCGTTGCATCACACAGTACTCTGAGCAGATTCTATTAGCCACCAAATTGTGTGTGGCTGAGTGAATCTAGGATTGCCGGCATAATGCTCACATTATGCAGTTCCTTTCATTACTTCTCCTCAGTCTGCTCCCTTGGCCAGAAGGGAAATGGGGAGACTCATGCTGTGATTATGAACCACAGATTGCTTTTACTTCTTCCCTGGTGCCTTTTCCCTCTCTTTTTCCCCTCCCCCAACTTTTTCTCTTCTGATCAGGCTGAAGAAGAAAAATCAAAATCACCTAGAAAGCATTGAGTGAAGCACTTATGCATTTCTCATTGTTACAAGAGGAGACTAGTAGTCATAATCTTCCAAGCAAATGCCTTACCTTCTCTCCCCATCACCACCATCACAACACACTGCACAAAAACCTATTGTGTTTTACTTTGTATATCCATTCCCTCAGAATAACTTGGTAGGCAAAACTGGTGTCACATATCTTATTTAACTTTCATTATTTGCTTTTATTTATTTTATTTCTTTGAAAGATGACTAATATAAATTTCTCTGAAAAAGAAACTAAAAATGCAATCTATGGAAACATGCATTTTCATGTGCATAAGATAAATGTGTCAGCACAGTTATATAATTATTTACAGCATTCCTGTTTCAGTGTGACTCTACTAGTGACGCTTTTGGTACAAAGAGTCTTCGACTTACAACAGTTCATCTAGTGACTATTCAGAGTTACAACAGCACTGAAAAAAGTGATTTATGACCATTTTTCACTCTTATGACCATGGCAACATTCCCATGGTCCCCATGGCTTGGCAACTGACTCATATTCATTGTACAAAACTGCAGTGTCCTCTACCGAAATAGTGACTAGTAAAGAGTCACACCGAAAGCTGTAAATAATTATATAACTGTACTAAGACACATTTGTCTTATGCATGTGATCACCTTTTGCAACTTTCTGCTAAGTAAAGTCAATGGATAAGCCAGACTTACTTAACAACTGCAGTGATTCATTTAACAACTGTGTAGCAAGACTGAAAATCAGGCTTGTCAGATGTTACATCTTTTCTATCCTGCTCTAAGGAGTAGAGAGTTGGTCTCTGACAGAAAACCACTTGAAGAAACTAGAAGCATTTGAAATGTGGATTTACAGACAGCTGTTACGTATAAGCTGGGTTGACAAAATCACAAATGAGGATTGGGATAAGCCACCTGGGAAAGCAAAGGGAAATCATCAATGCTATTAAAAAGCGAAAGTTATGATATTTTGGACATGTGATGCGACACCCAGAAAAATTGGGCATTCTTCACTTAATCCTCCAGAGAAAAATTGAAGACAGAGGAGGTCCAGGCAGAAGAAGAACATCATGGCTTCAAAACCTAAATGATTGGTTTGGACAAAACTCAGCAGCGCTTTTTCATGTGGCGGTTGACAAAAATGGGATTGCCAATAGGATTGCCAATGCCCGATGACGGATATGGCAAAAGAAGAAGAAAAAACAAGTAGCAAGAAAGGTCGTAAAATGGGGCAAAACTCACATAACACATGTCTCATTTAGGAACAAAAATTTGGGGCTCAGTGGTGGTCATAAGTCGAAGACTACTGCAGTGGCAACAAGAAACAACATAATGCCAGCCTTGCATATAGCAATGTATTATTATTATTATTAGCAACCATCAGTCTTTAGCAATATCAGAAGTAACATTGTATGATACTGGGGGAGGTGGGATTGGAATTATATAATGGGTCACTGAGATTTCTAAATGGAAGGAACTGATTCCAATCCAATTTAGTGATAGAAAAGGTATGGGAACTGCCAGAACTAGTGAGAAAAGATTTATGAAACTTTCCTTTGATTGCTTAAAGCTCTGTTCTGTAGAGAGATAAGACTGCTGCTCCTCAGACAGGTGTATGAGTGAACAGTTCTGCCTTGCCTTTCTGTCCTCTTCACGCTCTGGTTCTCAGGACAGCACTGTTATCTCTGGAGAAAATACAGCTCAAAGTATTACAGATGTCTAGTACAAGTGGAAGCCATATTGATGGTTATTGCTTTAAAAAGAAGCAAGCTCAGATCAGTTCAGTGAGTCTGCAGGAGATAGCAAGTGTTTATTTTCCAGAAACTACTGAAAACACTTGGTATCTATTGCTGGTTCATTTTGTTCTGATTCTAAAAGTCACTGGTGTATAAATATATAATTATGTACGTAGAAAGATAATTAAAACTTGGGAACATTTTTTCTCTCAATAGAATGTGCAGGCTTGTTATAATATACCTTTTCCTTTTTTTAATTTTAATTTAAAATTTAGTGCCTTTAATTTAATGCCACCTTTCCATTTATTTAGAGGCAATATATTTATGTGCTGCTTTTACATGAATGACACAAATTATTCCAATTGCACCACTGTTGTAAATTACCTTACGATGCAGATGATGTAATTGGTGGAGAAATTAGTAAGATGAGTTTCTAGTTTGGTGTTAACAGTTTCCAATTAAGGCACCAGGACACTAAAAACCAGGACACTATGGATTGCAGACCTGCTTTTGACACAAAACCAGCTGCATGACCTGGGGGCCAATCACTTTCTCTCAGCCTAGGAAATAAGGAATGGCAACCACATCTGAAAACCTTGTCAAAACACTGCAGGGACTTGTTTAGGCTGTTTCCAGGAGGCAATACTGACTTGAAAGGGAGGAGGAGGAGGATTTCCAGTGTACAGATAATTTTCAGCTTATAACCATTTGTTCAAAAACTGACTGAAGTATTGGCAGAACTGAATGAAGTGTTGGCAGAACTGAATGAAGGTACATACTACCCATGCCTCAAATCACAGCTCCCACAGTGCCCTTGCAGTCACATGATCAAAATTTAGAAACTTCGCAGTCCACCCACACCTATGACCGCAACAGGGATTTCCAGGATTGCAATCACTAAGCAATGCAGATGTCTCACATTGGTTACATCACTTAGCAACCAAAATTCCAGTCCCAATTGTGGTTCTAACGTGAGGACTATCTGTACTTGAACCTTCTAGGGCAGCGATGGCGAACTTTTTTTGGCTAGCGTGCCATAAAGGGGGGGGGAGCGCAGGAAGGCGTGCCACACCCATAATGCCTCCTGAAGGTCCCTTCCAGTTTGCTCGTAGGGTCGTTTTTAGTCCTCCGGAGGCTCCAAGGAAGCCTCCTGAAGGTACCTGAAGCCTCCGGAGGTTTAAACCGACCCTATGAGCAAACCGGAAGTCCTTTTCTGAACTTCCAGTTTGCCCATAGGGCCAGGTTTTTGCGCTCCAGAGGTTTCAGGGCCTCTGGTGGGGGTGGGGGTGGGGAGACTCTTTTCGCCTTCCCCAGGCACCTATAAAGCCTCTGGAGCCTGCGGAGGGCAAAAAATGGCTTTAAAAAAGGCTGAACTCAGCTGGCCAGTATGCGCATGCGCGCTGGCCAGCTAGCTTCCAGGGCAACGCCTCATGTGCCCTGACAAATGGCTCTGCGTGGCACGTGTGCCATAGGTTCGCCATCCTGGTTCAAGGGTCTTCAGCTGTTCCAGTCAAGATGGAGGAAAAGTGGTAGGATTATTTATCTTGAAATAGATGCTGCTCTATAAGACAATTCTGCATGTGCCCTACATGAGGAAAAATGTTTGGATTATTTGCAATTTGTATTGAGTATAAACAAAAAGAAAAAAACATTTAAAATAAAATTATTTTAATCAGTGTGAACAATAATTGGCACATTTGCATTGCCAACATGCAATCAACATTTTCAACTTCATGCCACTTTGAACATTTTAAACTAAAACTCTTTTTGCTGTGGTTTTAGCTATTCCTTCTTTAATCTTTACCTGCCCACCTCTCCTATACTTTCAATATTTTCTCATATAAATCAATGCAGAGAGTAGAAATCTGTGCATGCTTACCGAGGAATAAATTGTGTCCATTCCCACATAAGCATGTATAGGTTAGCAAACTTAATTGATTAACACTGACATGATTTCTTGACCATTAATCAAGCCTGCTACCTTAAACATTTTGTAATTTGCTTGATAAATCAGATAAGGTAACTTGTTGACTGTTGAATGATGTCTAAACAACTACTCATATTTGCCAAGACATAAATTGAATCAGGAAACTGATTGTGTCTTGTCATGTGCCCTCTCAAACCGAATAGTTCAGTGTGAATTTCAAAGGAGCTTCTGATTCATGTTTCAGAAAAAAAGACACAGATAAATGGCTTCTCATTTACCATATTCTTGAAATTGCTGGTGTGGCTTTACCCACTGTTTTAGCAGAAATAGCAGGAGCTGTAAGTGCATAGTGGTATCTGTGGAAGTAATTCTTTGATGAATATAGGATTTATCTAAAGGTGAAGGAAGTTGCTATACAGTGTTAGCATACAGCTCAGCATGAGTGGCTTTAAGCATGTCTCCAGTGTCATGTTCTTTATTTGGAGTGAAGCCTGTTTGGAACACACATAGCTGGATGAAATAAATGGAAAAGAGTTATTTCTTTTCTTAATTATGCTGTTGGACAAGCTGTTAGCCTTTAAACTTTAGGTCTAGTAGGCAACAGGATGAAAAAAAAAACGAAGTTCCTCACTCTATAGTTCAGCCCTTCGTCGCTCAAATAAGAAATCATGCCAGGTATGCATAATTGATAGCAACCTAATGAATAATTATGACAAGTTGCAGAAAGACAAGAAAGAAGAGAGAGAAACGACAGTGAGGAGCGTCCCAAAATGGATTTTAACTTTCAATAAAAGGAGGAAGGGAAAACAAATGTAGTTGGATTGAGAGGAAAAAAGCAAGGAAACAGTAAGAGATTAGTACAGAAAATAATATTTCCATCTTCCTTGGTCCAGAACCAAATGACTGAGCAATTATGTTAGATTAGAACCCATATGAAAATAGAGAAATTCAGGAAAATCAGGTATATTGGGGCAGAATGTAGACTTGGGTATTACAAAAGAATGATATACTTCTGAAAAGACCCAATTTTTCATCTCTCTGAGAGAAAGAGACAAAGCTTGCTTAATCAAAGAATAAAGTATACTGTTGTCTTTTACTATACAGGATCATCAGTAATCCGTTCAGTGGTTACTCCTATACAATAAAGTGTTATTATATTAAAAGGAAGTGGCTTGTGCATTGTAACTGAACCTCAGTTTGTTTTCTCAAGGCAAAATGGAAGCTTTGGAGTAAATCAGCATTCTAGGAAGTTCACAAAACCGTACAGATTTCAATTCTCATGACTGTAGTGGAGAGATTTAGACGTTTCGGTCTTCCTATTTTAGCAGCTGTGCAATGATTTGCTTTAACCACATTAGAAAATAACATTATTTGAGTTCTGACAGTTAAGTAGTATCAGTCATGTTGACAAATTACTACTTTTTATATAGATACCACATTCTGATTCCTGCATTTCAGCTTATTTTTTATAGAATAACATAATAGGAACTAATTTTTTTCTCAGCTGAATTAAGTTTAGAGAGGTTTTTTTCCCCCATGCAGTCTTGAAAACATACCTGCTAATTGTTTTCTTTTTCTTTTCTACTTTCAATATGCAGGTGATAATTGGTTTCTTTCTCTAAAGTTTAATAGATGCAACAGTCTCACTGAATATAATCTGTTTACAATATTCATGTATTGTTCTTGTTATCCAGTTGCCATATAATGTTCTCTTACACAGAAGCCCATAATGAGATTATTTATATTGTTAAATGTAAACTACAAGTAGGTGTTTTCATCTTTTAAATATGTTTGGTATATGCACTAGGATGTTTAACTTGTTTTACTGTTATATATTGGGAAGAAAATATACATTTGTGTGGCTCTGTTTCCCTTCGATGGTACAAGATGGCAAAAAAGATGGGCAACATTCATTCATTCATTCATTCATTTAACTTCTATAGTCACCCATCTCAGTCAATGACTGGGTTGCTTAGAATTCAAAAGTGCATGTATGTATGCATGTGTGTATGTGTTGTGTGTGTTGCATTTGTGCTGATAAATAAATAAAGGGAGACTAGTATAGATCTATTTCAAGCTATTTAGCTCTCATCAGCCAGCCATACCCTTAGTGGGATTCGAACCATGGCTGTTTTTACATGTTAGGCAGTTGTATTAGCCTCTAAGCCACAAGCTATATTTATATATATTTGTGCTGATAAATAAATAAAGGGAGACTAGTATAGATCTATTTCAAGCTATTTAGCTCTCATCAGCTAGCCATACCCTTACTGGGATTTGAACCTGGGCTGTATTACATATTAGGCAGATATCTTAGCCACTAAGCCACATACTCTCCTCCTTATCAGCTGAGCCAGGGAAATAGGTGTGTATTTGTGTTACAACCCCTGGTATGCCCAAATATGCTTAATGGCTAAGATATCTGCCTAATATGTAATACAGCCCAGGTTCAAATCCCAGTAAGGGTATGGCTAGCTGATGAGAGTTAAATAGCTTGAAATAGATCTATACTAGTCTCCCTTTATTTATTTATCAGCACAAATACAACACAAACCTAGCAAAGGCAACATTAAAAATAAAAATATGGTTTTCTGCCTGGATGGTCTTCTGTAATGAGCCGAAAGACAGAAAGGGGGAGTAGTGGGCTCCTTCCCATATTTGCGCATACCAGGGGTTGTATCACAAATACATTATATGTATATGTGTATGTGTGTGTGTGTGTGTGTGTGTGTGTGTATAAACATAAATATTGGGTTTCCCTTCTCAATATGTAATATGAGAATCAGCCTCTGGTTGTTTTTTTTGATGTTCTCACCACATTTAATAATATGGCAGATCTAGATTACTGCAACCTCAGTGAATAGCACACAGATGCCACTTCCTAGTTTATTTTGTGCCTATCTTTGTGTAATGATCTTGAGAACATGCTTCATAGAGCTTTCATAAAGACTTGTAAACAAATTGAAAGATAGAAACTATTGTGTGCTTTTAGGAATCTAACACAGATGTGTAGCTAGAATCTTTTTCCAGCTTTATGGTGTATTATTTTAAAGTGCAATTCACTTTGTAGCTGATTTGCACCCTTGTTCCATAAAGAATAGTTTTGGCTTCTATATCTCAGTTCCCTCATGTGCAAATTAGACTTTTTTATTTTAAAAAGTAATTCAGTCCAATTACTAGTACTTATCTTGTGTATTATGCAATTTTGAAAAGCTGTCATTAGCCCAAGCTTTTTCTTGTACAAGTGAATGCCTTGTTTATCCTATGCAGGATCAGGGGATTTTTTTTTTTGGCTCAGCCATAGTAGATTATATAATTGTTTACTTCTTAACTGTAAAATTCCAACTTTCAGGAGAGATAATATTAAACAACCAATATTTTCACATTGTAAAAAGTACTACTTTTGTTTATAAAATGCTTAAAGATTAGAAGCATGTTCTACAATGTCAAACCATAATTTATTATTTAACATTATGCTATAGTTTGTTTGTTTTTACCCTGGTACCTCCAAGCCCAATCATGCAAACTAAGCATGATCTGAAAGCATGGGTTGAATTTTTTTATAAATACTGAATTAGGTGAACTGTCTTTTTTTCTATATATCCAAATATTTCTCTTAATTATTCTTAATGTCAGCAGCAACCTCACTGCTGTTACTCCCAAAGCAGCCAGTAAATTGGGAATTTGGAAACTAAAGGCAATATTAATAACTTCAAGAATGATGTATTTAATTTATTAAATGCAAAACAGATGTGGACATGGCTTGTGGAAGCAAACAAGGAACAGTGTAGATTTGACTAAATGTTTTCCTTATGTTAATTAATCTATTCAAAAATATTTCTCCACAGGGAAAAAAACCCTGCTCTGGGCAGTTAAATACCGGCAAGTCCACATCTATATTATCCTTGTATATCATTATAGCTTTCAAGTTTTATTTGTATGGTAGAGTGAAGGAAACAATTGAACAAAGGAAAAAGATGCAGCTGTATACTATAGCTATATTATGTTTTCAGGTCCATTTGTTTATTTTCTTGGCTGTCTGTGGTATTATTAAAAGTCCTGTTTTCAAAACTTTAAATACTTTTTAAACTGCTTTTACAAAGTCCCAACTTTTGATCTTAGAGTGTCACGAGGAAAGCTGTTGCTTGCATGCTTCTGATTTTTATAGGTACAGATACCTCTAAGCATCTTTTCCAAGGCTTTCATTGCTACTTTATCAAGTTCTTGTATGCTAGTTCCTTTAATGTTGATAATTGATCCTAAAAGACAGAAACTATTCACAAGTCAGGTGTCTTATTGTTAACACTAAGGTTGATTAATCTATTTGTTGTCATTAGATGTAGAGAGCCAGGGATGCAACCTTGAAACAAATATTCAGTATCTATTATGTAGAACAGATGGAAGCATTTCCTAAACTTCCTAAGCGTTACCGTTTTTCAATAAAATACAGCTCTAGTCTTTATGTGGAGTCAGATACTTGTTTTCACCTTGAAGAGTTGATATGAGAGAGAGGGAGGGGGGAGGGAGAAAGGGAGAGAGAGAGACACACACAGAGATTGATTTTAATTTTTCAGCAATCAGAGTAGTATCAGCATGGAAAGGTTAACTGTTTCTAAAATATATATCCAAAGAAAAAATAGCATAACATTCTCTTAGTTATATCTTTAGAACACACGAACTCTATGCCTCTTTGATGAGGAGAAAAATGAGACAGGTGATAGTGAAATTTTTATTCACTCTATATTTTAGGGCGGATCAAAGTGATGAACATAGCTAATGTTCCTGCCTCTTATTTTCAACAAACTTATGAGGTGGGTTGGGATGAGAGAGAGAGAGCGTGACTGGCCAGCCTTCTTGCCTGAAGGAGCGCAAAACTTACGCTCTCCTAGTTTCTAGCACAGGATGTTATTCAATAGGTCAAAGTAGTCTCTTTAAGCACCTTGCTAAGCATACTATAAAGGTATATCCTCCTACATGTTGGACCTTTCTCTCATCCTTATCCCATAGCTGAAGTTTCCTAAGTCCATGTTTATATGATACAACGTAAACATTTTGACTAGATATAGGTTTCCTATATATATGATTTGTGGCATGACACAGTCAAGAATGGAATCTGTCCAATTTCTATTAGCTACTTTTGGCAGCAGTATACCCAAGTCACTGGACACTGTCAACCTTGGCTATTATAGTGAGTAATATTGGACTGACCACATACCACTAGTAGCTGCCTGTATTATATTGCTTTGAACACATATTTTAAGTGGTTGTAAAAGAACCACTTCCTCCGAACAAAGATAGCTCCTTTTTAAAAAAGAAAACAACAACAAAAGGGGGGAGGGAAACTTCAAAGTGGGAAGAAAGGAAAATTGTGTACTTCAGTTAATGCCTTTGTGATCTGTGGAAGAAAAAAAATCAAGTATGGATAGCAGGCTTGCTATGACTACTATTCTTCACTAAGCATTGGAAACAGTACTGTGGGTGATTTTCATGGTGATTATGCTTTCAATCCTTATATAATCTACTTCCAGATACTATTCATTTTGGGGGTGGGGGGCAGCATATTCCACTGCCATTTTCTTGAGCTTCGTGTACCATTTTCATCTCTTCCAAGACTGTACAATTGGGTGCTTCCTACATATCTTATGGCTGGTATTTTATGAACTGCATGTGTGGCGATCAACAGTTTGATTTTCTCCATTGGCATCGTTACACAGTTGTACAAAAGCACAGTTGTATGCAGCTGTGCTTCCTTACTTGGCCATTATGAAAGGTTACACTTCAGTGCTGCCAAAGCCATGCAATGGGAGCAGCGTGGAAATTGATCCTTCTGTCAATTTTAGCAATCTGTCAGAAAGAAAAATGAACTATTTCCAGGATAAAAACCACAACTTCTCTTAAATAAACAAGACAGGCTCTCTTAATACAAGTTTCTCATCCTTTTTCACAGTTTTGACTTTGATTCATAGGGGACCCATGTTGTTTATACCACTCAGTCATTCACCACAGGCTACCCAGAAAGAATTTTTTTTTTTTGTGTTTGCTGCCAAGGAATCAAACTGGGGGTGGGAAGGTGGGGAACAGCTACCTGTCACTACAGACCAACTTGACCCTGTCATGCAGCTCATGCCATAAGAGAGATCAACTGCAACTGCAAAGAAAATTATGCTGACATACTTTTGTGCCACCTCATAGAACAGATCAGGGATGGGTTCTGGCAGAGTTCTGGTGGTTCGTTCAGGTTGGGACATATACACGTGTACACTTGATGAGCGCTGCACATGCATGTACGACACAACTTAAATTGCTATGTGCAGAAGCAAAAAACAAGATGGTGCCACTGTAGGGAGAACCAGTTTGGGGACATGGCAGGCCTGGGTCACTGCCGGTTCCAACGACCCATGCAGCCAAGCTACTCCCAGTTCGAGCGAACCGTTTGGAACCCACCACTGGAACAAATGTTAAACTGGCTGGCCTAAACTTTAGCTGTCAGCCCTCGGGCTGCCATTCAGAGGGGAGCACGTCCATTTCCATGCCCGCTCGGCCATGCTTACACGCCACCAACGCTGCCACATTGATGTTGACTCTCTGATGTTGGCGAAGCCTGTAGCTGCATGTGGCTCTATAAGGCTTCCCGCACCGCTCTGCAAAGTAACTCTTCTACTTGGGTGCAACTGCCTCCTCAGAAATGACTCTTCTACTCGGGTGCAACTGCCTACTCTGATGTAACTTTTCTACTTGGGTGCAACTGCCTAGTCTGACGTAACTCTTCTGCCTGGATGCGCTAACCAGGAAAGAGGCTATGATGACACTGAGTGTGGGTGTGGCTGAGGGTATGGGTCATGATGATTGGTGATGGTGGTTGAGTGTCATGTGGGTGAAGTTGTGGGTTGAGCTGGGTGGGGTAATGGTATATATATGAGTGATGGTGTTAACTTGGTTAGAACTGAGTTGGATTTGCTTACCTTTGTATCATTGTCATTTAGTGCTGGTTATCATGTAATATTAGACAGAGATAAAGTTTTTCACCAAACAAACTGACTCTCTGTTTGCATTCAACATGAACGCTGGACCGTGACATTAGCTCTATGTTCAATTTGCTTTCAACACTTCTAGATATGATAAAGCGGAGTTTATTGTCACTTCATGAAAGGATCTTAGCAGGTCTAAAAGGAAGGAAGCAAAATGTGTAAGCCGTTTCTGGTAACAAAGAGACTACAGTTTTATAGAAAACCTTTGTTCATCACGTTTGGAATATATTCTCCCTCAAAAAGGGGATGGAGAACAAACAATTACTTCTCCAAGAGCACTTCAGCATATTTGGATGAAGTTTTAGCCTTCAGTAGATTTTTATTTTTGACACTGTCAATGAATTAGGTTAATTTAGGCATCAGAGACTTTTAAGAGAAAACCTCATGCATTTTGTCAACTGTTCTCATTAATTTACAGGGACTATCTGACAAGGCAGATAGTCAGAAGTGGGAAACTGAAGGTGTTCCGTTTTAGGTTGATACTGTAATAGGCTATGATTTTACATATTTGCTAGGTTGACTACAGTCCCTAGATACAAAAAAGTCATAATTAGGCTGTAAACGTACAGTCAGAGATACTGTAAGAATCGGGATTTAGAATATGCAATCAGAGGGCTCCGACAAGTCTTGAAAGGATGCCCTGAAATGTAGTGCAGCCCCTTATTTGGTGTAACTCCAGCTGTTTTATGTGTAACACACTTTCACAATATACAGGCAGAAGTCTTCTCTGGCTGCAGACATGCTGAAGGAGACAGCAGAGCAATTCACATCCTTCAACAATGTGAAAAACATTGACTCTTGTATAGGCAAATACCATGAAGCCAGGGGTGTGTTGCTGATGGCGTTGCTGCCAATTCGCTTTGCACGTGCTTTGCTTGCATATGCAGAACATGAAAAAAATACTAAAAATTACTAAAAAACACCAGTTTGGGGCCGTGGCAAGCCTGGGTTGCTGCGGGTTCTTCAACCCAGGCCAAAATCCCACTACGGTTTGTACGAAACGGTGTGAACCGGTAACAATCCACCTCTGCATGAAGCCCCATCAAAACCTTTTATGAATTGGCAGACAACCATATGCTGCTATGTTTTGTGGTGGTGACGACAATTGTACACCTCCAGATTTACATGTACCAGTGTTTGTATTTACAGTCCGCTTCCTACTGGGCAAAGTCTAAGATCAATTTTTCCTTTGGAAAATAAAAATAAATCCATGATTGATATTAATAGAATTGAGCATTCAGCCAAACTAAAGCCTTGACTGATTTGGAGAGCAACATTGGATAGAATTCACTGCTTTCTATCCTTTCCAATAAAACTCTGCAGAAAAATTAACAATTGGTTTCCTAATTTTTGAATTTTGTGTAAAACCATTTTAGTGTTATATAAGAAATGAATGTAACATATAATACTATATAAGGAGAGAGTTGAGTTTTGAGTTGATATTTTGAGTTTAGATCAGTTCCTAATTACTACGTTGACAGAGGGAGAAATAGTTTGTCACTATGACTTTTTGGGTTTTTTTTTTCAATTTCTCTACCTAACCTCCACCCTATAATTCTATGGAGATCTTCCATTCAAGTACTAACCAGCTTAGCTTCCAAGCCCAAATGATGTTAGTCAGGGATGTCATCTACTTAGACATGTCCTGAATAGATGTATGTTAAAGTAACAAACTTTATATTGGAAAAGTTTGTCTTTAAAAAAAGTATAAATCACATAACTTTATAGAAATGAGAAGCAGAGGACTGTACAAAAATGAATATATAAAGAAAAATCATGTTAAAGGTGGTATACATTAGAAAACGTAGCATGAAAATGCTCCAGCTTTTTAAATAATATCTTGTCAAAAGGGTGGGTAAGAATATATTTGGATTTCATAATATATTTATTATATAATATATAATATATAATATATTTGAATATTTTATTCAATAATAATGTACACTTTATTCATATAATAATGTACACATCTCCACAAATCTTTAATTTCTGTGCATATTTATCAGACAAGTACTCCTCAGTAGATAGCCATTCATTCAATAATCATTCAAAGATCCAGGCAAGATAGGCAGTATATAAATTGAATGAGTAAATAAAGTTACGAAGGCCCTGAATGGAGTACTTAAACTGGTATTTGAAGTTCTGACTATCCCAGCACTCCCACAGTCACTGGGCACTTGGCAACTGGCTTTCACTTAAAATGGTTGCAGAGGTCACAATTGACATGAGTGCCATTTTAGACTATCCCTGCTGGCTTCCCACAACCAAAGGCAATGGGGAAGCTGGCAGAGAAGATGAGAAGACATTCCTGTGATTACTCCTACTAATGTCCGCTGCATGCATTCTGTCAGCAAAAATGGGGCACGTGGGGCATGCGCAGCTCCCCATGTTGTGTTTTGGCCAGCAGAGTGCTGCAGGAAGCCATCCAGGCTGAAAATGTTAATAGCATTTTATAATGCCTTGGGAAATATGCTTTCGCTAGCAGAGGCACCTTGGGCCTGTCCTTTGCTATTCCAGGCCAGCCCCATGGGCCAGATCTAAGCACCTTGTGGGCTGGATCAGGCCTGTGGGCTTGAGTTTGACACAGCTGTTGTAAACCATTCAGGACTTGTGATTTTTGCTGGCTTCTCCATTGACTTTGCTTTTTGATAGCCAGCAGACAGTTATGAGCAGGCTCTTGCTTAATGGTCCATGATGCTCACAATGTGACTACCAGAATTGGGGTCACTAAACGATACATACCTGATATCATACAATATAAC